>NC_135479.1:89335170-89974962 GCF_052094955.1 Ictidomys tridecemlineatus
GAAAAATGTGAGGTAATTTCTTTTTAACTCTTTCAAAATCCTGACCTTTATATTTTCCTTAATATTTTTAAAAGCAAATAAATAGATAAAAATAATTCCATAGTTACTTCTATCAAAACCGGAAGCTATTCTCAGTAGTTATTCTTCCTCAGAATTTGTACCTCTTAGGCTTCTTATACTTAGTGTGGGATCACATAAAGAAAGTGTTGAGGTAGGAAACAGAGCTTGGATTCAGCTGTTTGCAGGCAGTGTTGCTGTGACCAGCACAGCCAAAGTAGCAGGTTCCAGTGAGGGGTGATGGGAGTTTGGAAGAAATAAGACTCATGAACTCAGATTGTGAAATAAGCTGGGATGGGATGGCGCTGCTTTCTGATGGAGAAGCAGGTCTAAAGAATTACACCAGCATCTTTATTATATATGTTTCATTAATCAGATTAAAGACTAGGCAAGCATTATTCTTTGTATTCATGACAGTTACAGAGTTAGCAACATTATGCAGCTTATTCCCCAGTTACATTCTATAGTTGCTATGTGCAATGTTAGGAGCATTGTGTAGCTCTCAAGAAAGTTCATTGTTTAAAGTTATTGTTATGTGGGCAGGTTCAGGAGCTGCAGAGCTGGTGAAAAACTGTGGTTGTCTTAGCAAGAGAATTCCTTCATTCCCAGGAGCTGTGTAACTGAGAGTAAGGCTGAGGCTGATAAGACTCTAGTACAGAGCCTCCCCATGAAGGGCATTACCATAGCAACCCTGCATCCTGCACCTTTGTACAGAAACTTTCCCAGGCAGGCACCATGCATGCCATACCACCAAGTCATCAGGGGCCCTAATCTCAGACACTGGTCTCCCAATCACTGTCACTGTTGTCCACACAGTGTGACCTGGAGAACTTGAAGTGTTGTCACAGTTCCATATAAAATTGGGGAATTTAATACTTACTGTGCAAGGCTGTTATGTAAACCTTCTGGCAAAAATGAAGGGTTCAATGAAGGGTAACTTATCAGATTTTTCTGCAATCCCCTCAATGTCCAGCACATAGGGATTCTCAGTTACAACTGTTGGAAGACAATGAATCATGACAACCTTGTGCATATTATCTATATGTCAGGAGGTGGAGAATGTAATGAAATATTAAGGTATATACATTATTTATTTTTAATCCTGCCTATCTATAAAAAGGAAAGCTGATTTCACATGTCTTTTTTACTTAAGTAAAACAATGAAATTTTATGATAATGTTCCATTTTTTTTAGCATGCTGAGAGAAGATGATTTGGGGGTCCTTTTGAATGTAGACGTCAATGCCTTAGCAGAGCAGACAACTGAGAAGGGAAGAACAGGAGGAAGACTGGCTATCTCAGAGAAACCAACTAAAAAAGGGGCTCGATGGATGTATCTCATCTAAGGTGACAAATGAGGAGAACCAGCTGGGAGATGTCTGGGGGTCAAAGATGCAAGAGGGAGAAATGACAGCTGAAATCTCAAAGGAGACCCACGTCCTGGCTGAGTAAGGGTTCATGGAGGCTGAACTGAGATGGGGATGAGGCTGAGGGACTCCCACCCATCCTGGCCTCAGTTGCTCAGTCAATCTGGGGTTGAGTCCATCAGTGAAGACAGGCAGGAGGGGCAGGAGTGGAGAATGAGCAGACAGAGAGGAAGGGATCAGCCTTAGAAGAGAACTTACACAGTGACCACATTGTTCCTGTGCACATCAATGGCTGTTTGAAAAGTCCTGACAGTATGAAAATCAGCTCATGTGTATTTATTTTTGAAAAAAAAAATTCCTAACTTTTTCTAGACCAATCCTTTGGACTTTCCAGAGCCCCCATCATTATGACACCGTAGCCAAATTGGATTTCTTAAAGAGTCTATAGCCAAAGTCTACCGAGATGAACAAAGCATATAGAATGCTATACAGATGTTGAAAGAAACTGTGTGGTAGGGAAAATATCAGTACCTGTTTAAAATATGCGAGACAAATGGGAATGCACTGAATTCAGAGCATAGTTCTCCTATTTTTAAGGTCTATGGAAAATATTATCTTTTTATTTTTATAAAGCAGTACTTAAATTGACCCATATTTGAAAGGGGCTCTTAGTGAACAACGAAGACAAAGCATGGATTATGGGCTAATAGTCACCCTGTGTGAGGATGCGTTTTGTAGATGAAGCATTTGAGGCTTAGAGAGGTTAAGTGATGTATTCAGGATCACACAGCCAGTAAGTGGCAAGTGAAGAGTCATCTGGCTCAGTCAGTCTAGTGGCTGAGGCTTCCCCTGGAATGATGAGGCACTATATGAATCTCTTCCTCCAAACCGCCCCACAGGCTGCTCTGCGCTCTGTGAGACTCCTGGGAGGTATTTCACCATTTCTGCGGGGAATTAGCATTCAAATGTCATCACAACCTTGGAGCATATTTCTAGGCCTGTGAGTTCCGAGGAGGAACGTTCTATCCTTTTAAAACAGAGCACTTCACTTAGATAATGTCAATGAATTTTTGTGGAATATGATTTAAACGAATACATAAATAAGAAAAAATGAAATTATCAAAATCCAATTTAAATTGAGGCATAAATATGAAAGAATGAAATTATCAAAATTCACAGGTTGTAACACGAAGGTAGATGCTATCTAGATCAATTTATTTGACCAATAATGACGAAAGAAAGAAGTGGAATTAAAAATTGGAATGGAAGTGCTCAGGTTACAGTTGTCAAGTACATAGTACAATACACAAAATTGGACGTATGCGGTTTAGGCTTGACTAAATTAAAATTGACACAAAAAACTGGAAGGCAATAATGACAAAATATGAGCAGTTACAGAGGTTGCCTTGAGGGAGCAGGACTTTCTTTTAGTCTCATTATTCTGTTTTACATTTACCAGTTAGTGTTATAAGTAGGAAAAATAACAAAATCAATGTCACCCCTGAAACCTTTTGGCAGGTGGCTGAGATGTCTAGATTTTTTTTTGTTTGTTTTTTCGCTAGGGGGTGGTTACTGAGGATTGAACCCATGGCTGCTCAACCACTGAGCCACATCCCTAGCCCTTTTTAATATTTTATTTACAGACAGGGTCTTGCTGAGTTGCTAAGTGCCTAGCTAAGTTGCTGAGGCTGGCTTTGAACTTGGGATCCTCCTGCCTCAGCCTCTGGAGCTGCTGGGGTTACAGAGCCACCATGCCCAATTCTGAGATGTTTGGATCTTTGGAATCAATTGGAGAAATGAAACCCTCAAGTCATAGAAATATCCTCTTGTTTGGGGCACAGAGTGGGCAAAGTCAAGGCCTAAAAGTCACAGAAGTTTCTTGGGTTGGTTTTTTGGTTCCACAGAATGGCGCCATCTAGAGGGCTGCAAGGTAGGTGTCTGTACCCTGGGTCAAGGCATCAAGGACAGGACCCCCCACCCACCCACTTCCCCACACCTTCCGGAATGCTTAGGAGCTGGCTGCTCAGTGGGTATTTGGTAATAAAAGAAAAAGAGGCAATAATAACCCTGCAATTCCAGTTGTCGTTAATGTAACTCCAGGCTAATATGCTTACTTGCTGCATTTAGCTCCTACAGCAGGTTTCGAGAAACAGAGCTGTCCATAATGTAAGAGAACAGAGGCCTCCTCTCAGCCCTCGTGGTCCCCCAGAGCACAGCTGCCCCCTGCCTCCTCAGAGCCATGCTTACCTCCAGTAACCGATTCCATTTCTAAGGAGACAGAGAACAATTTATTCAGCTTCAATTTGCTGAGAGGAAAAACCTCCTATTCTCTAATATTAATTCTTGAAGCAGATTCAAAAACAATTTTTGTTCCTTGCCAAGGTTTGGGGCTTTGAAAAATATTAATGTAGACAGTCTTTGAAATATTAGGAGTTGGCAGCCATTATGAGGATCCTAAACTCAGCAAGGCATAAAAGGAAGCTCAGGACACAGTCTATGCTATCTTATGTGTTGAAATATATATTAAGCTTCCTGTGGAGTAAGGGGCTAGGGCACCCCAGGAAACCAGGGATGTATACACAGATAGTGTTGCATTCATTTAAAGAAGATCTGACTTGGGGCTAGAGTTGTGGCTCAGTGGTAGAGCACTTGCCTGACATGTGTGAGGCCCTGGGTTCAATCCTCAGCACCACATATAAATACATAAATAAAATAAAAAGACAATTACAACTAAAAAAACAATTTAAAAAAAAAAACCTGACTTGTAATAAGGATCGAGGTTATTTGGGGAGCTCTTTCCTTATTTTAAAGTAGGATTTTATATCTCCAGATCTGTCTCCTACTTCTACACACATGTAGACACAATTACTGAGATTCAAAAGCCTATAGAAAGTCACCATGAGAGGATTCGATAGCACAGTTTGGTACCTTTCTTTCTCCTTCATAGATTTAGTACTTTTGTTTTTTCTTTTGACTTTTATTATTTTTCACATACAGCACGTAATGTGTTCCCCAAAGCTTTACAATCAGATTCATATACTTTAGGATTTTAACTAAATATATTAGTACATTGGAAGCATTGTAGACTCCAAAGCTGCTGAAGTGTTTCATTGGCAGGTGTAATAGTTAGCTTTTTATTGCTGTGCCCGGTGACACCTGACATGAACATCTTAAAGGGAGAGAGACTTATTTGGGCTTAGGGTTTCAGAGGTTTCAGTCTAAGGTTGCCCGGCTCCACGGCTTTGGGCCTGAGGCAAGGCAGCAAGGCTTGGCAGAGCGGTGTGGTGGAGGGAAATTGCTCAGCTCATGGCAGCCAAGAAGCAGAGAGACAGAGGGTAAGGACCAGGGGCAAAATACAGTCCCCAAGGGCACACCTCCAAGGACCCACTCCCTTCGACTAGGTTTCACCTCGTATAGTTTCTACCACCTTCTAAGTAGTTCAGGCACCTGTCAATGGATTAATCCACTGAGGAGGTAAGAGACTCCATGATCTAATCACTTCCCATGAGATCTATGTCTTTGGTATTAGGAACCAAGCCTTCAACATGAGTTTATGGGGGACACTTCTTATCTAAACCATAACAACAGGTGACAAAGCTTACACTTATTTTAATTATTAGAATTTCCCATTGGTTCAGGAGAGTAAGAATCAGGGAACAGAAGCACAAGGCTGAAGGAACTAGATTAAGTAGGGTTTTGTTTTGTTCCATTTAATTGACTAGTTGCCTTGGTGTCTATGTGCTTAGCGGTATTACATCCAAATTTCTCAGTCTCATATAATGAAGACGATTCAATAATCCTGTAGATTCCTTGCTCCAGTCCATCTTCCATCTTACTTTCTAAAACAGATGTGCTCATGCCATTGCTTATAAATTTTGGATGGCTCCTTATAGTCCACTGAACAAAAGCCAGACTGCTCAGCATCACATCTAAGACTCAAAACTCTTCCAAATCTAGCAAGAGGCCTCCCTCCCTCCCAGCACTTAACCTCCTCCCCTAGACACTCAGCAGTGGAAGCAGAACCTAGAGGCTACAGGGGTCACACAGATGGAAATGCTTTTCAGAGAGCAGTGGTCCAGGCAGAGGTGATTCAATATGGTGGCCACCATTCATGGGTGGCCACGGAGATTTTCAAATGCAGCTGGCACAACAGAGGCACAGAGAATTGATTTCTATTTAATTTTAATTAGTTCTAATGTATGGCACAGCTTAGGAAACAATAACCCAAGCAAGGTTTGAAAGGACTGGAATGAAAGTAACGTTGGGTCCTGAAAACCCTAGAACCAATCTGTCTAGAAGACAAATGATTGATCCACAGAGAAGAAAGGGAAGACGTGTGCACACACCCACATACCCACGTTAAGCCTACAGGCTTAGTAGGATAGGGAGTTGCACATGATACCAAGAGCTGTATAGTATGTAACTAGGAAAAGGTGGGAGGTGTCATCAGGCTGGGGCTGGGCTCTGGCCCTGCCAGGGTTGATTGCTTATAACCAAAAGTAGATATTTGGTGCACAGGAGTGGCCAAACAAAGGAGACCAAAGCCAGAGAGGAGTAGAGAAAACATGACTGTTCTTTTCCTCCAGGAACCACTTCCACAGGCAGGAAGCACGGACAGTCACGGGATGGAGAAGTAGGCGCCCCCCCTCCCCTTTTGTGTACTAACTATGGACTCTGTGTTCAGCTCCCTGTTCCACCACTGCAGGCTCTGTGACCTCAGTCAGGTTATTTTGGTTTTCTGTGTCTTTTTACCTGCTGGTAAAATGGAGATATGAATTATTGGAAAAACTGAGAATTAATTAGAATAATTAAGGATTATTGAAAGGATTAAGTAAATTAACTCAGCCATTTGTACACAGTGGGCCCTCAATAATCTTACTTACTAGAGTATTATAATGAGTTTGGACATTCTTTATTTATATATTTAGGAGATAAGAAAATGCAGAAATTTGACTGCAATGCAATGATCAGGGTGACCAGCTAGCTGCTCCTAGTTTGGGGCTGTCTTTCCCCATTTTAGCCCCAAAGTCCTACATCCTGGTAGTATATCCTCTCAGTCCAGAGCAAACCAGGATGGTTGGTTAACTTGGTTATGAGGGTGGGGTTCATTATAACAGAACATTGAGCCGTTCATCAGCGTGAAGTTAGCTTTTTGAAAGGCCTATGCCATCAGGGAATGAGTGAATTTCATCTAGGAAGAAGTCTAGGGTGACACACCTTTCTGCACATTCATTTCCACCCAGGTATTTTTTCCCTCCACCTCAAAAGGAAGGAAGGGCCACAAACACGCTGTGAACCCTTCCTGTGTGCCCAGCTGCACCTGCTGAGAGGTGCAATCTAGTATGGTTCCATGGTTGGGGTTCTCCACCCACAGAGGTGAGCAACCAACACCACGAAAAGATGGACATAGGACACGAGCAAGGCCATAGACTCCAGAGGAAAGGAGAAAAGTCTGAAGGACAGCATGCACATTTAAAGACCAGGAGGAGCGGGTGCCACAGCATGTCACATGGTCACTGACTCCTCTCATCTACTGTGTCTCGAAGGCCAGAGACACAGCCATGGCTTTGGAACAGGTACAGCAGACGCTGTGGTCAGGGTGGGAGAGGCCTGTAGCACAATACTGGCATAGTAAGGAAAGACACAAATTCCTTACGATTAAAAAAAAAATTATAAAAGCATAGGAGAGAAAAAAAAAAGGACCTAGTTCATTTTGGCTTTTGGAAAAGACTCAGAGGATTTCTTTATTCATCTGAAATGATTTTAGTCCCACTTTTACTAAAACGTTTTTAATTGTCTTTGATATGCAATTCCCACTAGGGTTTTGGATCAAACAAATGTATTATGAGTTCTGTTTGGGGAAGTCATCCCATGAAAAGATCTGCAAGTGGCTGTTGGAAAGGCCCAACCCTGTTTTTTTGGTTGGTTTTATATATTGGGGGAATCAAACATATCAAAGTAGGGACTTTTAATTTGTAAGACAACTTGAAGTAAAATTGAGCCAAGACCCTGAAACTCATAATTTTCAATTTTAAGGACTTAGTGACCATGAATGGTTTATTTGCTTCTCAGGAGAGACTAAGAAACCAGAATATTTTTAAAAGGTTTCATACATATAGCAATTTATGTAGTATTTGTATTTTGTAAATTCGTTAATCTGTACATTAAAAAGGGACGAATTCACAAATGGAAGACTGGAACAATTGGGTACTGTATCTGATGCTGTATTTCTAGTCAATTTTTCAAAAAGAAAAGTCTGTCAAGGGAGTACCCTAAGTTGTCTCTGAATTTCAGATGAAAGGAAGGGACGCTACCCCCATGACCCCAGCAGGGAGGAATGAGAACAAGGAGCTCCTTCCTGGAGTCTAATGCCCACATCATCTCCTAATACTAGGACCCCTGAGTGTGTTTTGATTATTGCAAACTGCATTTATTGAGTTTATAATATTCACTGGCCTGGAAGCAGCGGGTAAATACCTGTCTTCCAGAAACTTAGAGAACTGTGACTAATATGTAAGAAGTGGCTATAAGCACATGAATTGTGATGTAAAATATTCAGGGTATAATTGCTAGGTTGAAAGGAAAAACCTTAACCAGATGTCAAGGGACACACACATTTTCTTAATCCCACCAGAAACCTTGGAAACACCATTCCAATAGTGGTTGCAATGACGAGGAAAGGAAGACAGGAATCAGACAGCTGTGCAGGGGCGAGTCCCGCCTCTTACAGCGCTGTCAAGGTTCCGATTCCTGCTACATGTTTTCTGATCTAATACAGCTTCAGGTTGGTAGCTGCTCTATCTGCTTTCATTGAAAAATTGCAATAATGTGGATTTGCATTGTGTCAACCTCTCTCTCTTTTTTTTTAGCATTCTAAGTTTTATTTCATGGAATAAAATGACCCCATTATAGATCAGAAGCTTGAACTGCAAGATGTAATTATGAGGCTAATTCTAGCACTTGGAAAAAAAACAAAACAACCACAACAAAATCTAACATGCATATAGAGCTTGTTATGAACCACAAACACTCTGTAAAAACTAATGTGTGAAAACTAATTTAATCCTCCTAACAACCCTGTTCATTCAACAACAGCTATTTGGTGAGTACAGATGGCTGTCTATATCTGTGGGTTCTAAATCCATAGATTCAACCAACGGTGGGTTGAAAATATTTTTTTAAAAAAATCAGTATTTTTGCATATGTATTGGACATGCACAGACTATTTTCTTATCATTATTCCCTAAACAATAGAGTCTAATGGCAATTTACATTGTATGATGTATTATAAGTAATCTAGACATGATTTAAAGTCTACAGGAAGGTGCCAAGACTAAGATGTCTTTAGAGGGGACTGAAGATTCCACAGAGCTGTGTTTCTATGGGGGGTTCCAGAACCCATCCCTGAGGATGCTAAGGGATTCAGGTGAGAGAACAAAGGACTCAAAGCCTTGTGTGGGCTCAGTCATTTTTGCATCACCTGTCAGAAGTGGCATTGAATCAAACAGACATCAGGTGTGGGGGGCTTCTTTTAAAAATCTTCCAGAAAGAAGTGCTCTTTGCCACCTTCATCGTGGTTTACCTGACCTCCTCTTTATTCTCCAGAGGATACAATATGTGGATATAAATTAAGAAAAATAGCAATAAAAATAAGACCAAATGATCTAGGCAATTCAGCATCTATGATATGTCTCATTTTCACGAAGTAGATTTATATCATAGCCCCCTCACCCCCCAAAAAGCTTTAGAAGATAAAAAGTAAAAAAGAAAAGAATTTATGTGCAGGGACAGCTCTCAGAGTACATGAGTATAGGGTGGAGGTTTCTGGAGACTATAACTTGTGGTATCACAATAGATTGAATGCAATAACAGATATGAGAATCCAGCTGCCTTCTATTAAATCAGAAATCAAGGAGATTTGTAAAAATGTAAACAGAAAGAGTTATTTATGTTAACATGGAATGGGTTTATTATCATTCTTTTAAAATTGATTACTAAATATTTCTAAAATCCTCGTTTTAAATTTCTAACATAGTAAACATTGACCCACATAGTCAGTGGTGTCCTGGTAAACGTGGGACAAGTGGTTCTCTTGGGGGAGGACAGCCCTGCTCTGAGATGTTAGCTGATTCTATGGTTTAAATATTCCCACTGTGGCTGGTTCCAGGCTACCACTGAACTGGAGCTGAGAGCTGGTTCCTCCTGGCTGTAGCACCCCACTGGATATAATTCACATAAACCAAGATCTTTAGGGGCCTCAATAATTTATACAAGTATAAAGAGGTCCTGTCATCAAGAAGGCTTGAGAACTACCATTATATGGTTCAATCTCACTCGTGTTTAGGAATATAAGTGCAAAGAAAATTTCTTGAAGGATATACACCAACCTCTAATAGCATTTACTTCCAGAATGGAGAAACTTAAATTTTACTTTGCAAACTTTTGTACTACTCAAATTTTTTTTTTTAAATAAAAAGCATGGAACTCAGACAGAAAAAGGAGGGAAATAAAAAAATTAATTTTAAGGTCCAGAATTTGCCGAGACATCTCTGGGCCTCTGTTTCCAAATAGGTCAAAGCTAACATGGATTGATTGGAGTACCAGGATTCCCTCCAGCCCCCTACGTCTATGGTTCCTGGGTACGTCCATTCATGTGGTCTTACATGTCACTCACATTATCACTTGAGGGAGGCCATTGCCTTTCCATCCCTCAGAGGAATTGATTTCTCTGGTGATGAGGCCTCCACCTATGTGTTCTTTAGGCCTCAGCTCAAGCATCTCTGCTCAGCTCTGAAGCCTGCTGAGTCAGGCCCCTTTGTTATGTACCAGGGGACCATGTTATTGTCCCTCACTTAATGCCTTGTGTGGCTTCCCTGAGAGCAGAGCTTGTAGGATCGTCACTCTCTGCTCTCCAGTGTGGGCCTGACCCTTTGCAGAAGAGAACCCTTGGACTTGTTTATTCACCCCATGCGTGTCTAGTGAGCACCTGCCTGCCCTGGGCATGTTGCTGGGCACTATGATACCAGTGTGCTCACAGGCACACATGCCACGGTTCACAGGGACCCAGGACCTTGCTGAGCATGAACAGAGCAAGACCAAGAAACCAGGTCTCCTCCATCCAAGGCATGTGCCCCCTCCATGCCTTCCTTCCTAGGTGCTGGGCTATATAAAGACCACCCTCAAGACACCCAGGAGAAGTCAGTAGTTGTATTCTGAGTTCTGGGAGGCATTGTTGTGCCAGTGTTCATGATTCTAAAATTCATGATTCAACCCAGGAGAAGATGCTTTGAAAAAGATAAATACACACAGATGGGGAGGACAATGCAAAAACTGAGGCTAAAATGATTGAAGTAGTCAAATAGATAAGCATATGCAAAACACAGCAAAACTGACCTTGGCTGCATTAATGATGCATAATAAAAAAAAGACTCCTACATTTTAAATATCATATATCTTTGAATCATTTGGAAGTAGAGGGATTTTTTTTTTTTAAGCATCTGAGAGAGGGAGAAACAGAATTCCAATAGGCCATTGTTGTGAATGTACCTCTGTCAGGGAAAGGTCTTTGTAGCTAAAGTGAAATGGCATTTCTGTTAATGAGGTGAGCATTTATGAAGAGCTATTATGTATATTTTTCAAAAAATAATAATGTAGAGCTCTCCTGTAATGCAATAAATGTCTGGGTTTAGTCCACCTAGACTATTGTCTGAAATATAATGCAATCTCTAACACAAGCACCTATGAATAAATTGAGTCGTATCTTGCGCGTTGGAATAATTCACAAAGCTATGGTAAATGCTTTTCTTATTAAAGATTTCATACAGTAAAAAGTGAGCATAATAACCACCTTGCCCAGATTTCACTTAAAAACCAGTTCTGTTGATGAGAAGAATGACTGCATTTCACACATGGAAATTAACTCAGTTTTATCAGATGATACTTTCCAACTCAAGTCCAGCTCATAGTAATTAAAACATGATGATGTTTCAGGAGACAGGTACATCTGAAATCCAAAAGAATGAAAAAAACAAAACAACAAAACAAAAACCCCCCAACAGGATACATTGGTGCTTTTGAAAATCTGGAATTGAATTCTAAAATGAGTTTAAGGGATGTGTAACTTCTGTTCAGCAGAGTCACAGGTCAAATCATCTCTCCATTCATCAAGGTCAAAGTCCAAAAGGTAGAGGGTGACTTTGTGAAGTTTGACTGGCAGTGAAATGTGAATATTTTATAACAGTTTCCTCAAAATGGCTGCCCTGAAGGGTGGGATTCCTGTAGTAAGTGTTTTTTTCCCTGAGCACAGACTCTTCTAGATCCCTGGAGGACCTGGTCCCCAGGGTCAAGCCCTGAGGATGCTTGGATAAAGATGGTGGAACGTCTTAGCAAGTAGAACACTGGCTCCTATTAAATCTTGGGGCCTGTTGGTCCACAGAGCTTGGGTTTGCTCCCTAGAGATGGTAACACAGCATGCCTTGGCACCCATCCAAGCCCTGTGTGCTAACCAGCAGGACAGATGTAAGGATTCCTTTATTGGCCCAAGTGGTTGCTACATTTAAAAACTATGTTCAATGAGGTAGAACAGGCAGTGGGAATCAGAAAAAAAATGTATTTGGGGTAAATATGCTTAGTTTGACTTGAGGTTTTCTTTGAATCAAAGCCTTTACTGAAGTCAACCTTTACTGGGAAACAAATGGTACACCTGACATTTTGTTTAAAAAAAATTTTTTAAAAAGTCACTTTTTTTGTGTGTGTTCTGCAGCATAGCTGAAACTTCTGATGCAATTTAAAATCAAGCACTTCCTTTTCAAATAGAATCCCTAGGTTGAGGTCTTTAAAAAAAACTGATAGAAAAAGTAACTTTGATGGGATAAATCATCAGAATGTTCAGGAGAACCGTGGAAATGAAACCATCCTTTCTTTTAAAAGCAGATCTGATACCCGACTCCTGGAGGTTACCACTTACATCACAATCTTTGACCAAAGAAAACATTCGGGAGAATAATCAATCACTTAAAAGCACTTGAAGGTGCTGAGGAGGTGCTGCTTATATAAATATAAATATTCAAGGAGATGTAAAACCAAGCTACTGATGAACACACAGATTAGAAGAAGCCTTAACAGACAGCTTAAAAGTTTTTGGCGTTCTTCCCCCAAAATCAGGGTAGTTTTTATATCACAAAATCTGCTAGTCCATATTGTTTCTCAGTTAAGACTGATGTGAAAACAGAAACTCAGAGTCAGGTTATGTCCCACACTGCTCATGCGACATCTGGGTGCTATATTTTCATGTCCAGTTAGAAATTATCAATTTTTATGTTTTTTGTTCCTTTGTTTTTGTTTGCTTAACTATAGATAACATTGAGTGACTTGCTTGAAATTAAATATTAAATAAGCTTTTGGAAATAGAATTTATTTATCTTTTTTTTTTTTTTAAATGGGAATGGTGATTGGACCCAGGGGTGTTCTACCACTGAGCTGCAGCCCCAGTCTTTTTTATTTTTTGAGAGAGTGTCACTAAGTTGATGAAGCTGGCCTCAAACTTATGATCCTCCTGCCTCAGCCTCCCAAGTTTCTGGGATTTCAGGCATGAACCTGGTTCTTTCTCTATAATCAAGTACTTGAATATGACCCTTATGGTGCAATGGGACTCTAGAATACTTATGACTCATGATTCAAAGGTGCTCTTTGTAAGGGAGGGAGTTGCTGAGTAGAATACGTTATTCTAAAATAGAAACTCTTGAGAATGTGAAAGATTCTAAAATTCTTATCACAACATGAAGGATATTTGCACATAAATTTTAACTTTAAATATACATTTGATTTTTCTTTAAACACGTAAAATACACATTTGATTTTTCTTTAAATACTTACTCTATTATGTATAAAATGTTCTATTTTTGCCCAGTTCTGAAAAATTACCAACTCGTGCCTTAGTCAGCTTCTAAGAAATATCATAAGATTTCTCCTAACTCTATGTGGTAGAGAATGCTAATTAGAATCACTGTCGTTAAGGAACACCTCTGTTGATGAAAATACAGACTTGATTTCTGTGTCTTAAGCCCCAAGACCGACTCTTAAGAAGATATTGCTGACTGGGGCTCCAGATCATTCAGGTGAAGAAGAAGAGGAAAATTTTTACTCTTTTCTAGATTATCTATAGTATAGGACAGGATAGATAACCCTAAGTTCCTATCAATTATATACTTAGCAACTTTAAAAGCACATTCATGAAAAGCATCATATATATATATATATATATATGTATATATATATTTTTTATATCATATATTTCTATATGAACACATCCTATATTGCTATATGAACTTGAGACTGGGAAATGAGAGGCAAGCTGTGGGATACTTTGGATGCACTAATTAGAGATGGAAGACAGGTAGGTTGGTGAGGTGGAAAAAGAACTGGGCTTGGAATCTATTCCAATCTCATTTTCACCATGTGTCAAGACTTGTGTAGTTGCATGTAAATTGGTTATCTCTTACTCCAGCTTCCTTCTCGATAAAATAGGTGCTAATAATCCCTATAGATCATGGGCTATTGACATGAGGATTAATATGCTAATTTTCATTAAAATGCCTTAGACCTAAGGACAAATATTCAGTAAATATTAATCAAATCTGTATTTTATCAAGTCAAAAATTAAACAAGTGAGAATAGATCCCCACTTTTAGTGTAGTGTTTACACTTTTATATACTATGATTACTATAATGAATTTGTGAAGACGTTGAACCTCTGTTTGTGAACTGTGAGGATGTGAACCAGTCACTGTACAGGGACCGTGCCAAGTTTTGGTTTGGGCATGTGACTGTCTTCCCAGATTTAAGGATTTGGGTGATGTTTTGGAAACTACCCCCTGCACCCGCCATGAAAATAAATGTCTTTCTACAAACTCAAATCTTGATGTTTCTGAGTCTCTACTTACTCACACAGAATATTAAATCCCTCGCAGAGCTTCCTTTTCTCTTGAATGTTTATAGAGATCCCAGAGGGGAACTTCATCAAGTGAGTTGAATGTCCCCCAGGTCAGTGATTCTCAAGTGTCGCTGCACATTAGGAGCACCTGGGGAACTCACCACAGTCCTGCTGCCAATAAAATCAGGATCTCTGGAGGATGAGCCCGATGTTGAGATTTTTAAAGCTCTCGGTGATTCCACTGTGCAGTCTGGCTTGAGAACCCGTTCCCCACGCCCACCAGCATGTTTTTCCCCCTTCAAGTCACTTGGACATTCCGAATCTGATCAGCTGGATCCCAAACCTCTGCTAACTGGCAGGACCTCAGCATCTCCTTACCCAGTGTCCAGTGTTTTTTAAAATTCTACCTTGTTAGAATCAGTTAGGCAGAATCAAAAATATTGAAACCGCAGGCCCACCTGAGATTTAAAAAACAAACAAACAAATAGAAATTGTGGGTCTGGAGACCAGGCATCTGGGATTTGTAAAAAAAAAAAAAAAAAATCTGATGTGTACCCAGAATTCCTGGTGGCGAATTACTGCTCTGGGAGTTTTCAAGAGGAAAAGTTTTCAGGGTGGCACACATCATCAGAGTGTAGAGTTGACCACCACCAAGTTTTGCCTAGTACTCTGCCTGGCCATGGGGAAGACCCTGCCTGCACCAGCCTGCCCTGGCTTTGTTCCAGGCCGTTTCCTTGCCTCCCTGTCCCCTCACTGATGACTTGCCACCTGCAATTCTAGGACAGCTTTACTCCTTGGGGCACCTGCTATTTCTGCTGCTGGCACCTTAAGCTCCATATTTGCTTGTCTTCTGGTCTCTGCCTCTTCTGTGTCTCTCTAACCAGTATAGGAAAACTTTCTTGTTTTCTAGTGTGTGTGTGTGTTTGTGTGTGTGTGTCTAGTTCTTTCAGGGATAATCCCTTAGAGTTTACTTGCACATCTGCTCAAAATCATTCAATTTTACTGCTCAGGATTCTGGGAAGAGGGGTGGGCTTCAGTAGAGTCACCCGTGTTCCCAAACAGTCCTGCCACCTTTTGCCTCAGCTTTGCCCATTAGTGCTCTCCTCCTCCTCCTGGTGCAGGCTGGCCATCTGACGAGCGGGCTGAGAGGGCCAACTTCATTCTCAGGATCCCAGGAGAAGGCGCTGACCCTCACACTGTGTCAGATCCCTCCCCATGCAAACAGAGTTTCCTCTTCAGCAAAGTTTCATCTTTCCCACCTCTGGCTTCTTGCCTTACCCCGTTCTTCACACATGAATCCTTCCGTTACTGAATCCCAATTATGGATAAAGTTCAGATTCCTTCTCTTGCATTGCCAGGATTCTGGCTGCATACCTGTGTTAGTGCCTGTGAACATTCTGGAGCTTGAATCAGCCCGGGACATAAGGGACACCCTTAAAGAATATTCTTGCCTTGTTCTGTAGGACAGTATATCTGAGTCCTAGGAACAGCACAGCAACTACATGAACCATTTGGTACACGCAATGAGAATGCAGTGTTGCCCTAAAATCACACTACTTTTCCCTAGGTTAGATGGTCTCAAAGTCTTTTAGTCCCTAGAATACTTGAATGATTCACAAGTCCCCTACAGATCTCAACTTGATATTATAAAAGAAAGCCAAAAGCCCAACAGTAAATCAGCCCAAAGGGGAAAAAAATGGGTGTGTTTTTCCTAAGAGAGGACTGTGAATCATTGATTTATGCCAGAAATGAATATAGGCAGTGTGGCCAAAAGGAAGCACTGAGATACCAGCCTGCAGACCAGCATTGGAGAACTCCTGTATAGGGACATAAAATGGTAAGACCTAGTCACCCTCGTGGCTCTGGGGAAGACCCTGCTCACAGAACTTGAACTATCCAGAAAGGTGTCAGAACTCCAAGTGCTAAAACTCTTCCCGTTCCCATCCTCAGGGCTGGCTCCGAACCCCTCTCTGCCTGGATGTGTTCAGTTGACCAAGACAGCTTGTGCCCTGGCCTTGTGTTGGAGGCCTGTGTGCTGTCATCTACACTTTCTGCATCTGCAGAAAGGTGACAGAGTCAGGAGCAGAGTATGAGGTGAACTTTTTGGAAATCCAAAGTAACACTTTCTCCAGATGGGAGTCTCAATGAGCCTGTTTCCACAGATCTCTGGGGAAGAGAACTGTGTAAACTCAGGTGCCTATGAGGACTAAGAGAAGATGAGACATTCATTCCCAACAGAAGAATTCTTTTTGATCAAGTATCTTTTCCCTTCTTGTTTGTCCTTGAAATTTTAATTGAACCGAACAAGGCACAGTAAAAAAGGGAAAGGCATAGGTTTTTGTTGTTGTTGTTTACAGTTTGGAATCAAAGGGAAAAATAAATCAGAAATAGCTTGATACCTGGGTGCTCCCTATTGAAGCAGGGCCATTGTAACAGATATTCTCTTCTACCACAAGAACAGATTGGTCCTTCCTGATTCCAATCAAGTTCATTTTCAATGGGACCCAGAATAGTTGCATCAAGTGACTTTCCTAAAACTAAACTCTTCTCACTTATTAGATTTCCCTTTATTCAGAGTTCTATATCATCTCTCTACTGATGGGATTCTTTGGATTTTTTGAGCTGGGCCTCTCGAAATAATTCAATTTCTCTTCTGAAGAAACTGACCCAAGACTTGAAGTTTTATTAAAATACAAATGTCTAATCTTTCAAGACTGTCAAGGAAATGGCATCCTTAAGTTTGGCAACATTCTTTTAAAAAAAAAAACACACTCAGGCACACATATTCCACCTTTCTGCGTTGCGTTCATAAAATTTAATTAAAATGAGTAGAAAAATTACAGTAATTTCCATTTGTCATCCCCAAATGCCATTATGAGACTGGAGCCCTTCATACCTGCACCTATCAAGCAGGGCGATAAAACTGTAATGGGCTATTAAAGGGGGTTACGCCACCGCCATCCTTAGAAATTTTAAGGTAATAACAGATGGCCATCTGTCTTGAATGTCAGGCAACAGACTGGCTGATCTCTAAAGTCCATCCAGATAATTTTTTTTTTTTTGCATTTTTATTAAATCAGGCCAGACATAGAAGGTTATGGATCTCATATATTTATATGTTGATATCTAAGGATCGATGATATTTATTTTTATTTTCTATAAGTGAGAAAGAGCAAAGCAGCCATCTTTCCCTGTGAGTTTTATCTTTACAGCCCCACCTACCTTTGAACTTCTTTGATTTTTACGACTTAAAATTCCCAGCTGCAATTATATGCTATCATCAACAAACACAGATGAGTGATTAAGAAAGCAGGAGAGATTTAATTGAGCAGTCCAACCACAGTGTTGTCAGAGAACAAAATTTGACATGAAGAATGTCCAGGGGAAGATAAAGAGTTTTCTACTTGTCTGTAGTGCTCACTAAGCCTGGGCTCTAGTACCCAGAAGGTCCTCACTATTTAGGGAGCCAATTGTCATCTGTGGCCTCTGCAAGTTGGTTGTGGAGTACAGACTTCTGGATCAGGGGCTCAGACAATAATTCTTTCCGGGCACTGAAAGTACAGCCTGTTCTTGCCCTGATGTGGGAGCTCCACTCTAATTAGCATTTAAAAGGGAACACTTATTAGCCGAACTACTAAATGTCCTTTATACAATATAATGAGTTTCATTGAAAAGAATCACCGGCTTAGCTAAGGAGAAATTTAAACACTTTACTATCATTTATAAATTCAAACCTTCTAGAGATGGTATTTTTAAAGGTACTTTGAATGAAAGGAAGAAAAGTGGTAGGAATCTTGACAAAAGAAATGTAATTAGAGTGAAAAATAAAGGCAATTCTATGCTCTATGAAGATATCTTTGATCTTCTCAGAAGCCAGGAGGCAGGGGCATTGTTACCCAGGACATTCTCTCTCCACTGGGCTGCAGAACAGGTAACTAGGATGGAACGTGACTGCTTTTGTTAAGTGTCGCAGGAAAAAAAATGGACAAAACCATAATCAAAAACCACTGTAATGTAAATCAATAAGGCAGAGACACACTGCAGGAAACTCACACGAGCAATGGAATTGTGCTTGGTTTTTCTTTCAATTTCTCAGGATTACCCTAGACACTTGCCTCCTGCCTCCAACTCATTAAATTTAAATTAATGCATGCTTTCAGAATTAAATAAAACCATTCATTGGAATACATTGTTTCACCTCTCTATTTTTTTTAATCTCGAAATGTTAATGGTCATAATTCATTCGTTCATTAATTTATTTATTAATTCAGCAAAGAATTTATTGAGCTCCTAAGTCCGAGATAAAACCAAATGGTAAATTTCTGTAAACTTTATACATAGACCACAGCATCCTAAGAGACGAGATGGGACAGAAATATGTCTAGAGTCACAAAAGATTAAGGTAAACTTAGAGGTGATACGTGTAAGTCATTTACTGGAGGGAATTGCAGGGAAGACAAGGACCACATTTGCTTCCAAATAACTCTTAAAACCACCAATAGGGACAAGCATTCTTCTAATTCCAAAATGTCCTTTTTTCAGTCTTTCCTCAATGATGCTATGAAGGTTATTTGGGTCTTACAGGGTAGAGTTTTCCAAAATCCACTGAACTGAGACACCAAAGGTTCCCCTTGAACTCACCTCTGCATTTGAATTCTCAGCTCTCTGCCACTTGCCCTTTCCTGTCCTCAGCCTCTACCAGCCGCCAACCCACCCCAACCTACTTCTCTGAGGCAACCCAGGTTGCAATGCCACCTCTTTGTTTCTGAGACTTGTCAAATTCTTTTTTAGCTTTGTGCTTTAGCATATCTTGTTCTTTCTGTTTTCAGGCCCCAAGAACTCTGCATATTTATCTTGGAATCATTCTTACACACAAACTCTAAAACCCCCAACCCTCCAGTTAGCTCACCATGAACACTTTGCCTCCAGAAAGCACTTCAGTCCTCTGGTTCCCATGACAGGCTGTGCTTCCTTTTCTGTTATCATCTGCTACTTAGGACTGTTGTTTGTGCATGTGAGTGTGTGCGCGCATTTGCACAGGTTTTGTGTGTGTGTGTGTGTGTGTGTGTGTGTGAGTGAGAGAGAGAGAGAGAGAGAGAGTGTGTGTGTGTGTGTGTGTGTGTGTGTGTATGTGTGTGTGTGTGTGGTCTCCTTCTATATTACAACCTCCTACGGGTCAGAATTCTGTCTGCTTTGCCTCTGTCCCCCTGGTTTCTGGCATGGTGCCTGCCATGCTGCCACTGCATGGGGCTTGGTATACTCTCAGCCCATGCTAGAATTGAAAATCTGGAAAGCCCTTCAGTCATACCCTGAGAGGCTGAGTGCGGGCAGTATGAGGTTTGTTCTCTCTACCCATGGAGCCGGCAATCTTAGAAAAAGCCATTGCAACCACTCACTCAGGAGCTGAAAATTTTTCCAAGAAGAACCATCCAGTTCCCAGCATGAAAATTTTCACCCCAGTATGAACCAAGGATTTGGATGTTTGAATGCCTCATCCTTAGATTTAATTTGACAACTTGTTAAATTGGTCTACCCAGTCATGTGGCTTCAAGATCAATAGCAAACCCTGGCCCTGTGTTGCATATCACTGCCCAGCCTTAGCCGAGGAGGAAGAACCGAATGTATGCTTTATGTTCACTTATAGACTATTAGACCTAGAGAAAGATATTTAAAATCCAGTCCTTTGGTTCAATAAATCACTTTACAGATGAGAAAAGTGAAGATCATGTGTGTTAAATTAATTATCCAACGCCCTGCCATTAATAGGAGAGGTAGGGGTGAGACTCTCTGCCAAGTGCTCTTTCCACCATGTCATCTCATCCCTCTCATTTTCCAAATTCTTTACTTGAGTTTTCTTACAGAGTTATGCACAGCACATCCAATTTGGCTCCCATTTTCTTATTTTTTATTGGAAATTTAAATTTGGACTTGCATTGCTGCTTTTCCTTTCAATGGTGATAAAAACTAAAAATATCATCTGGGGAGGAAAAGGAAATAAAATAAGCATCTGGAAAGAATGTTCTATAGTAAAGATGTCATTGTTTGCCCATAAATGCCAGATAAAGACTGTGGCTTTTCAAAAGCAAGTACATGGGAGCATCTATATCTAACCCAACTTGGATTTTAGATAAAAAATTAAAATACACGGAAATTGGTAGATTTCCAAAGATGATGGGGTCAAATATGAGATAAATGAGTATCTGAATTAAGTGCAAATGTAATAAAGGTAGCCAAACATTCATTCATTCACCCATCCGTCCACTCAAGGCTCATTGAAGAAATGCAGTTGAGCTTCACAAATTACTACCATCCATCTACTAATCAAAGAGTATTTAATAAGAGGCAAAATTATCTGATCCACCAAATTATAAAATCTGAGTTTGAAGTCTGACCTTATGATGTGGCAAACGCTGTAAGATGACATCTTTTCTTACTAAATCACCCGTATCAGCTCACAAAATTACTGTTATTTCTTCCACTTTAAAAATAAAAATGTCTTTCCTTTGACCCTACTTCTTTTTTTCATTTCAAGACTCTGTTTTGTTCGCTGTTGCATACCCAGCATCTTGGGCAGTTGCTGGCACAAAGTAGGCTCTCAGAAAATATTAGTCCAATGAATGAAGGTAATTAGTGGTTATAAGAAGAGCTACCTTTTTAAATACCTTTGAAAGATTTGTCTATGCACAGTTTCCTACTTTACTCCAATTCTTTCTGAACCACAATTATCAGGTTCCCCCTGCCATTCCACCAATATAGCTCTTACCAGTGACATCAATAGCTCATGTTCTTTGTCTTTCCTGATACTTGGCAGCATTTGGCGTAATTCATCAAGCCCCTTCTTGAGACATACTCTTCCTTTAACTTCTAGGAAATCATACTTTTCTGGCTTCTCTTTCTTTCTGGCCATGATTTCCCCTTTGCTGGTTTTTGGCCAGTTAATAGGTAAGTACCTCAGGGCTGGGTGTTTGGATCTCTCCTTTCACTCTCCTCGAGATCTTGCATTAGCCAGTTTTCTGTAACTATGACAAAACACTTGAAGTACTTGAGTTACAAAGTGAAAAAGTTTATTTTGGCTCTCAGTTTTTGAGGGTCCAGTTCATGATTGATTGGCCATTATAGCTTGGGACCTGAGGTGAGATAGCAGCACATTATGGCGAGAGAGTGCCTTATGGCCAGGAAACAAAAGAGAAAGAGAAAAGGGAGTGTTCTTTAAGGATATGTCCCTGGCCTAAGGAGCTCCCACTAGGCCCCACCTCTCAAAGGCTTCACCACCTCCCAACAGTGCCATCTTGGGGACCATGCATTTAACATGTAAGTCCTTGAGGACATTCAACATCTGAACTACAGCTGATCCCCTCCAGTCTTGTGTGTTCAGCATCATCTCCATGCTATGACCAACATCATTGTATTTCTACTCCAGACTTCTCCCCGGAACTGCAGAATTTGTGTCAACTGGCTTTCCCGCAGCTGTGTTCCATGCCTGACAATGACATCTCCATTCTTTCAAAACTTAAATCCCATCTCAGGCATACCTGTTCTTGTTTCCAGTGTATTCCCATGTCATTTGGGTCCTTCGACCCATTCCTTGTCACTGTTCTGATGTTG
The DNA here is from genome assembly GCF_052094955.1 of Ictidomys tridecemlineatus. NCBI lineage: Eukaryota > Metazoa > Chordata > Mammalia > Rodentia > Sciuridae > Ictidomys > Ictidomys tridecemlineatus. The sequence continues at coordinate 89,357,130 of NC_135479.1, forward strand.
TCTCTGGTGCTCTCTCCTCTGGTTCACTCTGCTCCAGACACATGGTTCCCCTTGCTTCTGCGGCCTTTGTTATCTGTTCTTCCCAATTTCTGGATGGTTCTGCTCCAAATATTCACATGACTCCCTCTTTCAGTTTCTGCACCTTCTCATTAAGGCCTTCCCTGGGCATCCTATCTAAAATTACAACCGCGACTCCCCATACCAACCATCTTGTCTTCACGCTCTGCCTTGCTTTAGGCTTTTGCAACTTACGAGAACTATACTACATCTTTTGCTCATCTATTTCTATTCCTTTAAAAAAGTTTCTAGTAGAAGACTCTGTTTCACTGTTGCATACCCAGCATCTTAAGCAGTGGCTGGCACAAAGTAGGCTCTCAGAAAATATTAGTCCAATGAATGAAGGTAATTAGTGGTAATAAGAAGAGCTACCTCTTAGGTAGAAAAGTAGGAAGAAAGCAAATGAGATAAGTACTTTGTACATGTTAATGAACAATAACTGTTCGTTATTCACATTCATATCCTATACCCTTGTGGATCTGTTGGAAATAATTTTTAATCATGAACTGCAAGAAGGGAAGGAGAATTTCTAGTTAAGAGGGACGGTGTAGAAGTATATGGTTTTGCATACCAGCCTCAGGCAAGGTAAAGACAGTTGCTGGAAACACTTAGAGTTTGGCTCAGGTAACCAGCTAGCACCCTGCCCTGGAAGGTGAGAAGAGATGGGTGTGGGAGGCTGCTGGGACTTGTGTGAATGGATCTGTTGGGTCTGCACACAATCTTCAGATGACTCAGGGTGAGACCTCCAGACTGCAGGCTGCCATGTCTGAGGCCCACCTTGAGCATCCCTATTAGCATGCAGCTTCCCGGGCAAGAGGCAGGGCTCCCGGGATCTGTGTGTCCCCAGGACTGAATGTGCACACTCTAAAGTAACAATCTAAGTCAGGGAAAGGGACTGCTGCACATGTTCACACCCTCTTTAATAGGATGCTTTGCCAAGTGCAGATTGTCATAGCAAGTAACAACCCCAGGATCTCCATTAGGCTCCCTGGTGTCACACACAACAGTGTACAACGTTTTTGCTTACATTCCCAGGATAATGATCATTTACAAAATATCTTAAGGTGAAAATGTAATTTTTTAAAAGGCAATCTAATTCTTGAAGCTATAAAGAACACACAATTCTCCAAAACCTTCCTATCCAGATACAGTTATTTGATTAGCTGGTATAGACAAAGTTGATGAATAAAATTCCTTTGTAAATCATATCACCTTTGGATTTTATAACACAAAGTTGATTTCCATGGATTTTCCCTAAACTTCACTGAGTGACTTCCTATTCTTCTATTAAACAGACCTGGGAAGAGAATCAAAGAAGCTATGCTACCACTCCTTCTAATGGCATGGGAAGATGCAGAGGGAGGTACTGTGTCCTGCATGCATGTGGATGACGTCAGATAATCCTTCTAAACCTCTAGTTTCAAATAGGGTGCAGAGGTATCTCTATACCACATGCCTCACCATTTCTCCACAACTTGGTTTCCCACACAGAGTTTGAACTTTGCATGCTAACTCAGTGCGGATGTAGCCAAGGATCTCTGAGCTCATCTTGTTTAGAGTGGAGACCTTGGAGTCTCTATACTGGAGTGCAGGTTATTCCAGAGCATAGGTATGCATAGATATGCATGTATGTGTAAATACGTACATATGCCATATATGCATATATTATGAGAGAACAAATAAATAGAAGATGATAGATCATGAAAGGAAAGAAGCAAGCAAAGTCATGAGAAGGGAGTGGGAAGGAATCAGCAGGTGTTAATTCCTAGGATGACCCAGACACCCAGCAAAGAAGGCAGTGTGGGGGACAGCACAGGGCTATGCAATTATCTGGATGTTAAAGAACGAACTTGTAAAGTTCTCCTTCCTTGAAGGAGAATGCTGTGAAACAAACCCGGCAGCCCATCAGGGAGCATTTGTCAAGGCATTCAGAGGGAGAACAGAGGCTGGAGGGCACTGATTTGGGCTTTGTCTCCCCTAGGTGCTGGGCTGCTATCTTGCCATGAGTCGAGTTATCTCTGAAGTTCTGCTGAGCGGTCTCGATAGCATGACTTAAAAGTACAAGTCCCTACAGGAATCAGCTTCCCAGCATACAAATGCTCAGAGAATGAGAAGAGTCCAGGAAAAACCAACCCTTTAAGCCCTAGAGGATGCTAACAGTCTTCAAAATGATAAGGATCCTAGAAGACTATGCATTGGAGGTTCTTGGATTTGGTGTCTTTTTTAAATTTTTTTTTCCTTTTGGTTCATTTCCTTTATTTTTACTTAGGAGCCCTCCAAATTTCTGTAAATGCATTTTGTGGTTGCTCTGAACCATCTGAGGTGAGGGGCAGGGAGGAAGAGTGGCCTGGTAGAGTACCTGAGTGGATATAAGCAGAATCAGGACCAACTGAGCTTGGGACATGACAGATAGCAATGAGAAGAACCACTAGGGAGAGCTTGAAAGCAAGCCCTCGGGAACTCCTGGTTAGGAAATCCTGGCGGATTACAGGTTTCTCTTGGATGTCCCTTTCTCTACATCCCAAGCTTCAGTGTCATTTTTTAATCAGAGCAGCTTCTCTGCCTTCATTTGCATTTGGGGAATCATTCAATCTTTCTTCACCAGTCCTATGTGTTAGTAAGCTTTTTATTGCTGTAACCAAAATACCTGACCAGAACAACTTAGAGGAGGATAGGTTTATTGGGGATCACATTTTCAGAAGTCTCAGTCCACAGACAGTAGACTCTATTGCTCAAGGCCCAAGGTGAGGTAGGACATCATGGTGGAAGGGCATGGTGGGGAAGCACTGCTCAATTCATGGCATCCAGGAAGCAAAGAAAGGAAGAGGGGACCACAGACCAGATGCACCCTTCCAGGGCACACTTCCAGTGACTCGGCTCCTCCAGCCATACCCCACCTGCCTATAGTTACCACCCAGTCAGTCCATTCAAACTAGGCTGGACTGATTAGGTTACAGCTCTCAGAATCCAATCATCACTTCACCTCCAAACATTCCTGCATTAACACAGGAGCGTTGGGGGGATACCTAAAATCCACACCATAGCATGCTAGATCCCTACTCTATGCCACGTAACTTTTCAGTGCCCTTCCAGTGTGGACTGGGAATCTGCGTGGCCTCTTGACTTTGAACTCGGCCATATGATTTTCTTTGGCCAATAGGATATTTAAAAGATGTCATGTGGGCAAATGGTTGAAATGAACTTGCTTCAACAATGGGGCATATTCTTCAACCAGAAAAATAACAGGCACAAGACAAAGGTGCCTCAGTCAAGCTTACCCTAGAATAGAGCCTCTGACAAACCCACAGACATTCAAAAAGCTCAGTTGATACAAGCAGAGCCACCATGTCCAACACTGGTCAAAATGCCTGAGTCTCGTGGGTGATAAATAAACGTTTAATGTTGGATGCCACTGATGTTTAGGATTGTTTGTTACACGGCAAATGCTAACTGATACAAGTGCCTGTAATTCATGTTCCTCATGTCTTCCAGAGTGATATGTTTAAAATGGAACTCCAGCTATCCTAAAATTATTCTGCCTAAGGACCTTTAAAAACATCATGTTTGTTACTATTGCTCTGTAATGTAGTTTAAGGTCTAGTATAATGATGCCACCTGCTTCACTCTTCCTGCTAAGGATTAAATTGTAATGCATTCCACTGTCATTTATTTTTTTAAAAAAATCAATAATAATAATAATAAACAAACACATCATGTTTGAGCTGAATTGTGCTGCCCCCAAATTCATATGTTGAAATTCTAACTTTCAGAACCTTGGAATGTGATCTTATTAGGAAATAGGTAACTAACAAATGTAATTAGTTCAGATGAAGTCATATTGGAGGAGGGTATCCTTATAAAAGGGTATCCTTATAACTGGGTATCCTTATAAAAAGGGGAAATTTGGAGTTAGGCACACAGGGAGAATGCCACGTAAACATGAAGGTCAAAGTTAGGATGATGCATTTATAATCAAGGAACATCAAAGGTGCCCAGAAAACCACCAGAAGCTAAGGCAGAGATAGTCCAGATTTCCCCTCACATCCTTGGAGGGAACTAATTCTGCCAACACCTTCATTTTAGTCTTTTGAACTCGAGAAGTGTGAGACACAATACATTCTTATTAATTATGCTACTCCCCATTATCTGTAGGATAACATTCTTCCCAAAGTATGTGAGTCCTTTCATAAGTTGGTCTGTGGCTCTACCTATGGTCTCTCCTTTCCGAATCCCCCTTGATTCAGCCTCACCCTAAGCACCAGCCACACTGAATTATTTTCAGAGCTTCAGTCAGAGACTTTGTCCCTGCTGATCCCTTGGCCTCAAGTGTCCTTCTTGCTACCTTTCGTCCCCTGCTGGACCCCAAATCTTTATATCAGTACTTTAGTTTGCTCAAGGTTGGGCATCATCTCTGGCAACTTTCTCCTGATTTTCCAGTCCTAAGTGGAAGACGCCCTACTGAATGTTCTCAAACACTCAACACAGATGTTTCGATCACAGTCCTTAACACTGGATTCTTGTTCATTACACACCTTCATCCTCATCAATAGACTTGAGGAACTTCTTGAAGGCAGTCATATACTGTGTTTGTATTCCTAGTACCCAGCAGAATTCTTGGCACAAAGTGGCTGTGTAAATAATGTTTATGGAAGGAATCTATGTATGCTCACATGCAAATAAACCAAAAAGATGGGTTCTCAGAATAAAAGAGATACATTCTGCTGGTGAGACAACTGGCAGTTGAATTTGCTTGGAAGCAAAAGCACTCAATTAAAGACCAAACATCACTTCCGTATTCTTCCTCTCCTCCTCTCTCTCTAACTACCCAATTTCACATGCTTTATAATGCTTTTAGATGTAAGTGACTGTGAATTATTACTGATGGTAAGCCTTTCATCTTCGAGACTGACAGTCTATGTTCCCCATCTCTCAGGAGGAAGAGACTATTATAACTATATTTTTTGCTTACCAAGAGAATTGTTAATGGTTATCCTGGAGGGGAAAAAAAATCTATAAATATCCAACCCTTAATGAAGCCTTAAGCTTACTTTCTTCTTCACTAAGAAAATTCTTTCTGAATACACAACCATTACACGGACAAAGAGACAAAGCCTGTAGTGAGTTTTTTCTTTTACCTGTTTAGTCCTCATTTTGGAATCTGACGACAGGTTGTTGTAGGTATAGTGTGCCTGTGTGACTCCACAGAAGAGAACAGCGACTATCCCTGAAATTCAAAAACAGACCAGTCAAAATTAATCTTCTTTCCCATCTAAGTCAGAAGGTAGGGCCCTCCCAGCTGAAAGATAGACTCTTAATAACGACCACGATAATGAGACCCAGGTCAATCTCACCACCTGCTTCAAACATGAGTCTTGCAGGCTTACACATGAAGGAAGGCACTATGAAGTATTCCTAACAAAAATGAAAAGCAGATTCCTCTTGGAGATAAAGGACTCCTTGGTCATGAGTTGGAAAGTTATCTTGGAAACACATGAACAAAAGACAGTGTAGTCACCTCTGGGCTTCTTGTAGCTAGTGCCAATTACTTTGCTGAATTTTATGTTAAATATTGATATCTTCTCTCAGACATTTGCTTTCTATTGTGTACCTTGGGGAGCCTGAAAAAGGTCCTATCATGCCATAATTTAATATTAAAAGCCATGAGTCACAAGCCTAAGTCAACAAGGATTTTGCGGCTCCTGCCAATGCTCCTACTTGCCAAGCAAGAGAGAGGAGTCCTATGTGTTCCTTCGCCTTTTTGGCAAAGCTGGGTGCCCTGTCTTTCCACAGCTGAGTAATCTCAGGCACATTCCAGTCCACCACCCCCCAAGACCCACACTCCTTAAAAGTAAGCCGGTTGTTTTTATGTGCTTCCCAGCAGCAGTGGGCCATCAGCTAGCTGTAGGGTTCATTTCTTAAATTGCATTCTACTCTGTTTTTAATACTGTAGAAGGCAGTGTGCACTAGATGGTTCTTGGGTACACAGAAAGAGCAGTGATGAGACAAATATGTGATTTGTCCCAGGAATTGTTACTCTCTCTGTTTTTTTCCCCTGGGCTGGATTGGGGAAGTGGTGGAAGCCATGTTCCCTTTTGGATTCAAGATTAGATTGATGATGGGAAATTGGGCCTAGAAGAGGGCTTTGGAAAAGATGCAAGAAGCAAGTATTCCTCAACTCAGACCAAGGGGATTGAATTTAATTTTAAACAGCGGAATCTTGCCATCTAAAAACACACTTATAAATTAAATGCTGATGATTCTTAAGAGCACAGAGATGTGTGAAGTGAATACTGACATTTCAAATGAATCTGCAATAAGGAATTTTCAAGAACTGAGTTTATCTTTTTTATATGTAAACTGTATGCATCTATTTACATGTTGGTTATTTTTCAAGTCAGCATTGGATAAGATATTGCTAAGACATATTTACATAATACAAACACATAGACATTTACATTACTTATTTGCTCCTAATACCATGCTTCCAAATTTTAGATAAAAGAATAAAAATAAGTAGGAAATACATATTCAGTAAACATTTCTAGAGATTTCAGTTTCTTAGCATCTCTTCATAAATTCTAAGGAAAAAAAGTCTTATAAAATATTATATTTCCCCCTTCACAGAATTTCTACTAAAAAATACTGGGGAAACTTTGGGGGGGGGTACTGAAGCACTTTAAATACTTTAAGGGACTAGGAGGATTACCCTGTGCCTTGTTTTGATAGCAAATGCTTCCCTTTGTTTTAAAATGTAATTTATCTACCTCTGTCAAATGTGTTCAGAGTCTTCTAGATGAGGGTTGCTGACCTTCTCAGTGCTGCGGAACAGTTTTGACTACATATTGATCTGTGAAGAGGTAGAGAATGCAAGGGCAGGTTTGCAGGGCAGTGAGTAAGAGTAACTTTGTTCTGAGATCTGAGAATAAGGAGGAATGTCCTCTCTGATATGCAGATGCTGACTCACAATAGGTAGGGTTGTGGGAGTAGTGGAGGTTCACCAGGTTGGACTGGGGCAGGGGAAGGGAGGAGGGATGGGGAATGGGAAAGACAGTAGAATGAATCAGACATCGCTTTCCTGTGTTCATCTATGAATACACGACCAGTATAACTCCACATCATGTACAACCACAAGAATGGGGAGTTATACTCCATGTATGTATAGTGTGTCAAAATGTGTTCTACTATTATGTATAACTAAAGTGAACAAAATAAAAAACTTAAAAAAATGAAAGAAGAGATCACCAGAGTTGCAGAGGGAAGAGGAGGGCTGAATAGGTACTCTGGGCTGAACTAGGCTGGATGCATTTACATCTTCCTTTTTCTTTTCTTTTTTTTTTTTTGTTGTTTTTAGATACACATGACAGTAGGGTGTATTCTGACATATTATGCATACATGGGGTGCAACCCATTCCAGTTAGGATCCCACTCTTGTGGTTGAACATGATGTGGGGTTACCCCTTCCCTTCCCAATTTCCCTTTGTCTAATCCAATGAACTTCTAATCTTCCCCTGTCTTATTGTGTGTTAGCATCAGAGAGAACATTTGACCTTTGGTTTTTAGGGACTGGCTTATTTCACTTAGCATGATATTCTCCAGTTCCATCCATTTACCAGCCAGTGCCATAATCTCATCTTCTTAATCACTGCCTAACTTTATCATCTCACAACAGGTTTATCATGATTAACCAGCCCCTCCCACAACCTTGGGCACAGCCCGTTCTCTTGCTGCTCAGGCCACAACTGTGAAAGGACCACCTTTCACTTCTCCTCTCACGGTGAGTCAGCAATTTTGTTGACCTGTCCTCTCACATTTACTCAGAGCTCAGCCACCTTTCAACACCTCAAACCCTTAGCATCCTTTTCTAAGCCGCCATCATTTTTGGCCTGGATTATGGAAATACCTTCTTAACTAGTCTCCCCACCTTCTCCAGTTGGTTCTATTCATCACCCGGAAATATTTGGATCATGTCAGTCCTTGGATCAAATCTTTGCCATGTTTTCCCAGGATCTGGGCAGGCACCATTCTCCCCTCTCTGTAATTCCCGGGCCCATCTCTTGCCACATTCCCAGCCTGGCACTATCTTCTCCAGCCTGTTCCACCACAGAGCTGCTGCTCTCCCAGGTCCCAGTGGGTGGAAGGCTCTCCTCCACAGAGTCCCCTTAGATGTTATGTTCTCAGGCAGGCTCCTCTATTTAAATGACTCCTCATGGTTCCCTAGTCACCTATCCTGCTGTTTCCCCATATTATTTACCGCTACCTAACATGCTCTCTATTTCTGTGTTTACTGTTTGCCTTCCTGCATTAAAATACAGATCTCATTAAGGATAGAGGGATTCACTGGTCCCTAACCCTGAGAACAGTACCAGGGACGTGGTAGGCGCTCCAGGAGTACCTGTCCGACACACAAATGAACGTTTTCCTTTGCTCTTAAATGAGAAAGATGTTGACGTAATCTACTCAAGGTCACCTTGGAAGTGGCAGAGCCGAGATTCAACGTTCCACAGACTCTCTGTGCTTTCCTGCCTATATTAGACCATCTGTGAAATTTCAAAGGCCATCTCAAGCCATCAGAAAAACATCATTTTGGATTTCCCGGGGATGGGTCAAAGATCTGATGATGAAGATGACATATCAGCACTGACCAGGCTTCTCATTTGAGGAGGTTTTCCCTCAGTTGTCACATTTGTTTTTCTTTCCTTACTTCTAGTAGAACAGTATGGAGCAATGTCCTGGCTAAACACTTCTGGGGTCTTATGTCTATGTGTGCATCATGTGAACAACAAACCATGAGGAGTGAGCCCAGTGTGACCAGAGGCTGAGTATCACAAGGAAAACAAAGCCACCAAGTGGGTCTGACCCTTAGGATTAGCATATGTAATCATAATTTTATAGCTTGGTAATTAATTAAATCACACAAATTACTGTAATTAGTATGACTTTCACAAGTGCAAACACATTTTGGAAATGTCTCATCTAAATACCTCTATGACAGTGGTCCCTCCTTATCTGCAGTTCCACTTTCTGGGGTTTCAGTTACCCACAATCAACAGCAGCCTGGAAATACTAAATGGAAATTTCCAGAAATAACAACCCATAGGTGTTAAATCATTTCTAGTCTAATATATTCTTTGAATTCTTCTGCTTTATTGTTAGTTATTGCTAATATCTTCCTGTTCCTAATTTTTGAATTGGACTTTATCATATGAAAAGATGGATATACACAGGGTTTGGCACTATTCATGGTTTCAGGCATAGACTGGGGGTCTTGAGACAAACCTTCAGGGGACAAAGAGGACTACTGCATCTATAAAACTCTCTGCCACAGAAACAAATTGAAAGGTGACAGTATTCTGTCTTTGGGATGTTCTTTTTGGGGTGTGTGTGATTGAACCCAGGGGTGCTTAACTACTAAGCCACATCCCCAACCCTTTTTATTTTTTATTTCAAGACAAGGTCTGGTTAAGTTGCTGAGGCTAGCCTCAAACTTGTGATCCTCCTGCCTTAGCCTCTAGAGTCGCTGGGATTACAGGCATGCACCACTGCACCCTGCTAGAATGTCACTTCCACTGTTGTTATGTTCTTATATACCCATGCCTAGTACTATAGTACTATAGTGCTACTGTTATGTGGGCACCTGGATGTCCCAGATCTCAGACAGTTACATATAAGAAAGAAAAGGAAGGGGCCAGGTGCTCTCTGTGCCACTCATCTATTCAAGCTCTGAGCTCCAAACTCACCCTTCTTTCCTGGCTCTGACCCTGGCACTGGAGCTCTACAAACCACATTCTCCTTAGCCAGTGTGGCTGGGCTCTGCCATTGTGTAGCCCTGGAGGGAGACTAGCACCCTGGAGCAGAGAAGGACTCACTTTGCCTCTGTGCCTGCTCTTTGTCAGCTGCACCTCAGCCGTGGGTCTTCGCCATGGTGCTGACAGGCAGATCTAGCCTCTGATTTTTCTGATTTTGTTTTTGTATGTTCCTGCACGTCTAGTCCAGCCTTAATGGCACCCCTCAGAGAAAGCAGCCGCAGCCAGGCAGTGTCCTCAGAGGTCTGGATCCCAGCCTCACAATTCCCTTTTAGGAGCTCCCCGGGTTGGCTTTCCTTTGTCTCTCTAGTCCTGGGGCTTGGACTGGCTTCTCTCAGTGCCATGGAACCTGCCTTGGAAGCTCAACTGTGGCCCAAGAATCTGTACCAGGCAAGAGAGAGTTCTGAACTCTACTGGAACCGCCACAATGTCAGTGTATATCCAAATCACTAAGTCACCAAGTCACCTGGAGTCTCATTCAAAGGCAGATTCTGCTTCAGGAGATGAGGCAGAGCTCACATTTGTTCATGGGCACATTCTCAGGAGACATTCATGCTTCTGGTCCCTGGGAAGAACTTCAAGGGGCACGTCTTTGACCAAATATAGTAATGAGTCTCAACTTAACCTTGCAGTGTCTGGGCCTTGACCTTGCATAGTCCTGAAAAGAGACTTTCACCTTATTCTCGTCTCCTTAGCATTTGGGGATAATTAGAGAACAGCTCCAAAGGAAAAACACAGTAATTGTTACCCCCTTTCCTTGTCAAATAAGTGTATTTTTATAACTTTAAAATGTTGGGCTGGGGCTGTAGCTCAGTGGTAGAGCACTCACCTAGCACTTGCAAGGCACTGGATTCATTTCTCAGCACCACATAAAAAATAAACAAATAAAAGAAAGGCATCATGTCCATCTATAACTAAAAATATATTTTAAAATGTTTTAAAGTTATATCCTTGTGTTTTGTTCTCTATTCTTCTTTCTCTGGCTTTCTAGGATTGACATAGTTCTATGAAATAATTTTAGTTTCAGAGAACAATTATCATCCAGGACATTTAAGAGGCTTAAACTTTTTTTCTTTCTTTTTCTTTTTCTTTTTTTATTTGATTTCTTTTTTCTTTACTTTTAAATTATTTCCTTTTGATCTCAGTCAGCAATACTAGAATGTGAAAGAAATTACTTGCATGGAATACAATTAATGATATATTTTGCCAACAAATAGTTCAAAAATTTTTCTCTTTCCAAAAACAAATTTTTTAAAAGCAAACAAATCACATCCTGTGATTGTGAGGTTATAAATTGTTTTTAACTTTTGATCAAAGTGTTATAAGATTAGAAATTAACAAAAAAATAGCTAAATAAATGTATCCAATGGGCATTTTAAAATTAATTATTCTTAATGCAGTCAGATTGAATAGGAAATCAAATTAGAAATTTCAATTTACTTAGAAATGAAAAATAATAAGCATACTACATACCCTAAAAAAAATCAATGGGCTAAAAACCAAATGACTATTTAGAGAAAAATTTATAGCTTTACTTACATTTCATTAGAAAAAAGTTTGATAATAAATGAACTGTTTACCTCAAGAAGTTAGACAGTGACATAAAAATGAACCTGAAATAAATAGAATAAAAACATAATAAAAATGAATATTTAAATTTAACCCCTATCTCTCACCCTGCACAAAGTGGATCAAAGATCTAGAAATTAGACCAGAAACCCTGAATAAAATAGAATATGTTGGAGGCCCAATGCTCCAACATTTCAGCTCAGGAACTGACTTTCTTAACAAGACTCCTAAAGTGTAAGAAATAAAATTAATAATCATTAAATGAGATGACATCAAACTAAAAAGCTTCTTCACAGCAAAGGAAACAATCAAGAATGTGAAGAGTGAGCCTACAGAATGGGAGGAAATCTTTGCTACCTGCACCTCAGATAGAGCATTAATGTTGAGAATATACAAGGAACTCAAAAAGCTTAACACCAAAACCAACCAACCAAACAAACCAAAAACCCAATCAGTAAATGGGCAAAGAAACTGAACAGACACTTCTCAGAAGAAGAAATATAAATGGTCAACAAATATATGAAAAAAATGTTCAACATCTCTAGCAATTAGAGAAATGCAAATCAAAACTACTCTAAGATTTCATCTCACTCCAGTCATAATGGCAGTTAATAAGAACACAAGCAACAATAAGTGTTGGCAAGGATGTGGGAGGGAAAGGCACACTCATACATTGCTGATGGGACTGCAAATTGGTGCAACCACTCTGGAAAGCAGTATGGAGATTCCTTAGAAAATTTGGAATGGAACCTACTGTTTGACCCAGTTACCCTACTCTTACTCCTTGGTCTATATCCTAGAGACTTAAAATTAGCATACTGTAGTGATGCGGCCACACTCTGTGGTTCACACTATGAACATTGTTCATACCATCTCAATTCACAACAGCTAAGCTATGGGATCAACTTAGATGCCCTTTAACAGATGAATGGATAAAGAAAACGTGGTATATATACACCATGAAATATTATTCAGCCATTTAGAAGAATGACTTTATGACATTTGCAAGTAAATGATGGATCTGGAGACTCTCATGCTAAGTGAAATAAGCCAATCCCCAAAAGCCAAAGTTGAATATTTTCACTGATATGTGGAAGCTAATGAAGGGGAACAGGGAAGAGTAGGCATTCAATAGATTAGACAAAGGTGAATGAAGGGAAGGGAGTAGGGATAGGAATAGGAAAGACAGTGGAATGAATCCAGAATAATTTTCCTATGTACTTATATGAGTATAACACAGTAAATCCTGCCATAGAGTACATCTATAAGAATGGGAGTATGAATTAGTATAAGGTGCATTCCATGCTTGTATAATTACATCAAAATGAATTCTACTCTCATGTATAACTAAAAAGAACCAATAAAAAAAAGAAAGTATGGCCTAAACACAGAGAGACACATGAAGAGAGAGATCATGCAGGATGGAGACTAGGTCCGTAAAACTAAGAGTTGTATCAGCGTGTTCCAGACCTCTCAGTCTCTAGGGCCTCTCTGGCCTCCATCCCTGCCAGTTCATTGTCTGGCGTGGACACTGCCTTAAAATGGGTGGCATGGGCCAGTGGCTTTACCATTGAAGACTCAAGATTTTCATTTGGAGAGCAGCCACCTGTCTCATGGTCTGTTCTGAGTATAAAGTAACATGATGAATATTAAGTAAGTAAGTTAGTGTAAGTACTGACCCTAGATATCCTAAGTACATGAAAGAAGTGTGAGAAGAAAGGATAATTTGGAGAAATTCATTTCAAGGATAAACACAATGTTCTCTGGTCCATAAGTGGCTAGGGGAGAAATACTATAGCTTCCTACGTTTGATACCTTTAGGAATCTTTGGTTGCTTTCTCTTTCTTTTCAGTCCAATATCAAGGAAAGCAGGTGCAAACACACTCCTTACTCCCAGGAATCCAAACTTAAACAACTCTCAGTAGCCCTCAGTGTAAGGTACCAGATGGTCACGAGTTAGCCTGGCTACCCGTGAGTCACGCAGTTGATACTCATCTGTTGAGGTCAATACGAGCCAAGCATCAGTCATGCCCATGGGGAGCGCAAGCCTGAGTAAACCTAGTCCCAGGCTCCAAGCAGTGCTCAGTCTCCTGACAGCAGATTACTCGAAGACATCTAATACTCACTAGACTATGCTAGGTGACACAAAAAAATAGGAACCCCAAGAGGGAGTGACTTCTTTCTGGGTTGGGAAGGTGCGGGGGAGGCACAGGGAAAAGTTTTCCTGAAGGACACAAAGGCATTTGAGTCTTGAAAGATGAGGAAAAAAAAATTGAGAATGCAGGTTCAGGAACAGGAAACCCAATATGAGAAAAGGGAGAGAGGTGGGGGACAGTGGTGAGTGTCTGGGAAACATGCTGTACTATCCCGCTTTGGATTTGAATCCATTATAGATGGGGAATAAATACATATCGAATCAATCAATTATAACATTTGTAAATACAAAACTTGGGAGAATCAGCTATGGTTAATTGTCAAATATTGTTATAAATTTCTAAAGTATCTTGCATGTTCTGTTAGTCCTAGTATTCAGAAAAATTAGACACATGAAAAATCTACTCTGTCTATTCTCTACTGGCAAAACAGTTCTTCATGTTCTTTTCCAACAAAAATAAAATATGATTATTCTGTTTCCATCTCTGCTAGATAGACAAGCACCATTCAATGCGATTGGTACATTGCATGAGTAAGATCTTGGATTGAAGTTGTATTTATGGGGTCCTATGGCAGTAATGAATGGAGTCACGTACGTACATTCATGTTCACGTGGAGTAGGACATGCTAAAAAATTGGAACCTGAAATAAATAAGAGACTCTGAAAGAAATCAGAGAAAATAGGAGTATCTGACTCATGTTTGTACACAGACTGCCTTTTAGCATCAGTCCAGTGAGGTTTTACTGATGGACAAGATCTCCAAAGGATTGGCTCCAAGCGCTCATTTCTGAAATTTTGAACAAAACTAGAACCAACATTTTTGACACTAGCTGAAAGAACTGTTTTGAGAAACCACAAAGAAGCACACAAATCAGCTTAAGTTAATTGGCAAGGAAAGAAATTTAGGAAATAGCATAAGGAGGTCTATAATTATTTGGGAAAAATAACGATCCTGTTGGTAAGTAAATTATTTTCAGAGACATCAATTTTCAGAGGACAATACAAGTTCTATTTTCACAATTTTCCATGATTCTTACTTCCTGACCCTCTCAGAGAGCATATTGTGCATATTTACTTGCTTATACAATCAAGGTTCAATGTGTGGTGGTAAATTATGTAAGAAAATAAATGTAGCACATAAGGAGTCAGAAGAGCCAGGATCTAACTCATCATAGTTCAGATACTCAAATAAATGTGTGCCACATCTCATTTAAATCCATTGCCTGAACCAGTGTTTTGTCCTGAGTTGAAAAGGTGGTTAGCAGTAATGGTCTTCAAATTGGGGCATGTGAGACAATCCACTGAAGGGTGGTAGAAAAATATGAGAACTTCACAATTTTAATCAGTATTTTTGCATATTCCAATATAATTATGCTTATGGTTAATAAATAAAAATAAATATATACGCATATGGTGCATGATAAACCTATTTTATTTTTTTCCCAGTTAGTGTCAAGAAACTCTGGCAAACGCTGTGGTAGATAACTTCTAAGCACCTTCTAATTTTTAAATGTCTATGATACTAGTGGTTTCATTTTTATACTGCATCAAGATCTGTATAAACAGATGAAAGAATTGCATGAGACCGCACAGATTCACACTTTCTGTCATCTTGCCTACCCTGGGTCTCCCTCTTGACCAGTTTTCTTCAAGGGAAAGTCCACAAACTTCCTTTTCCCACTTCCCCAACCCATAACAGTGCGCAGGAAACACCGGGTGAACATCTGCAGGCTTGTCAATGGAATTAATCTCTATTACAAGAAATGTTATTTGTTTTAAAAAGAGAATGGGGAGAGATTTGACTTGGATCCTCATATTCAAGTAGGTATCTATATGGATTGATTAGTGGCAGGGCCATTTTCTTCTTATATGCAAATCCTCTATTCAAAGACTATTCTCACCTGGGGTCTCTGCTGCTGATAACAACCCACAGTTCTTTTTCTCATTAAAAGTTGATGAAGCCTTCAGATTCAGAAGCAGAAAAATAAATGTCTGTCACATGGAGCATGATTTTCTTTGACATTAAATGCAGACTTGAGGGGTTTCTAAGACTGGAGAATATTGCATTTTTGGACAGGAAATATTGATTATATCATCAGAACACAGAAAGAGAGTAAGAAAGAAAAAATGTGTCTTGCTCTCAGATAGTACTCAGAGGGGTTTTAAGGTTGATGGGTTATTTTTCCACGCCACACTTTTATTTATTCTTGATCTAGTAAAAAGAGACATTTCTGACAGGTTTCCTACCACCACTGAAAGTGAACCTGGAACTGAGAAGTCAAAGATTTAACAAAATGGATAACTCCTTCAGGTAATATGAAAGAATCCAAGTTTCCAAAGAGCACAATTACTGTCTAGTGGGCCATGTTTGGCAACTCCATAGTTGGCAGATTAGACATGAGTCTGTGGAATATAAGCACATCAATATAGGAAACAATAGGAAACCAGGGTCTTATTTATGGTTTCTTCAGTGCTGAGCACACACATTCACTTAATTGTTAACTTCATGTCTATGCTGCAAGGTTTATTAATCTCCATCTAACGACAAAACAACAGCAACAAATTCCCTAGGTAATTCTTCCTAAGGTAGTAGTGAGTATTTATACCAATAAACTTGAGGTCTAGAGAAGAAGAAAAATCTTTTTTGCTTAGGTCCCTGGCATTTCACCTCCAATTTTGGTATCCATCAGGATTAGCCTCCTTGCCTTTCCATTTCTTTGGAACCAGCTAACACATTCGTACCAGTGTTGCCTAAATTTCTAACTAGCAATCTCATCCCAGATGTGCATATCCAATTGCCAGGTGGACAATCCACACTTGCATAGGATCCCCTGCCCCCCCACTCCCCGTCAATGAACTTTTGCCTCTATGCATTCACTTGCCACCCCCATTTTGGTGAAGGAATCATTGATGTAATGGGTATGGGGAGCTAGGAATTATTTCTGACTTCTTTTTCTCCTTCACTTATATAAAGGTTATTTGTGTCATCTTTTCATAATTTTCTACATGCTTATAGATGGGTTCTTGAGAAAGAATGAATCTCCTCTTTATTCTTAACACCTCCTGGCACCTGGAGGAGATGTTAAATCAAGACTGAACATATTTACAGTGATGAGAGCAGGGGTAAATTTGTCCACTGCTTTGCTTGCATGTGCAGGTTGTTTGCATATTGAAATGAAGGGCAATTTGGTTCAAGAAAGAGCAGGTGTGAGTTACGGAGTTGTCAATAGGAGGAGTGGTACACTGTGTTTGTGGAGATGACATCCCAGCATGCTCAACGGTGGTTCCCTGTGCTGGATAACTAATCCCCTTGAGAATTTTAGGTGCCTATCTCCACAGCTTGAATGCCTATTATTTTGAGCCTCTAGGTTTTATTTTTGTCTCCGCAGACACTCATGGGGCTCCTCATTTGTTGGTGAGGTGTTGAGGTGTTGGTTAAGTTGCAATCACATGGTCCTTGCAATACAAAAGCAGGGGAAGTTTTAAGCTGAGAAATGCTGCCTAATGATACATACTTAGAGGCTGTGTTTGAGATAAGATCCAAGCCGAATCCTCTCCTGGAGATGTATTTACTGAGCTCCAGGAATATTGTTTCCACCCAGACATTTGATGCATCAGGGAACAGTCAAATGGAACACATCCCCTTAGGAGCTAAAAGCCTTCTTTAAGAGTTCTAAACCAATTTTTGCCCATCTGAGAGTTGATGGAGGTGAGATGTGAAGAACCAGTTTCTTGCTACAGGTCAAGTGGAGACACAGGGTGTCTGGTCATGGTCATTTCATTTAGAAATCTTTCCTTCTTGTTTATTGTAAAAGAGAAAAATGTTCCCAGGTCCCCCTTCTCCTGACTGCTTACTCCACTGAAGCCTTCCATGGACTGAGCTGATGAACAGGTAAGCAGACTCGAGCTGCCAAGTGTCAGCTCTTCCTTGCCATGACAGTGGGAGGGGGGTCCTTGTGCCTGCAGACCAAGGGGAATATGCCCAGGTGAAGGGACTCCACTGATCTCACTCTTCATGTTGAACTCCACACGTGTGTATTTCAGACATCCTGTCTGACTCCCTAGTGAATGGACCAGTGTAACTTATTTTTACATTTCTACATCTATAAAATTTTTTCAGTCTTCTACTCTCTAGATTCACTGAACACCACTACTTAGTAATCAGGACTTTTTTTTTCTTCTTCTTCATATTTTTAAACATTTATTTCCTTAGATGGAGGTCATTCTAAGCTCGGTAAATAGTGGGTTGCATTGTTTAACTTTGTGTATGAGAGAATAAGCCAAGCCAATGGCCCCCTCCCCCTCCTTTGCCTCTGGTGAACATAAAATAGGCCCCAGGAAGCTAAAAATGGAAGCTGCCGTTATTCTAGCACTGCCTGGAAGCAGGGAAGTCATTAGACGTGGTGTCAGTGTTGCCATTAGAAATCGTACTCTTCGGGTGTTTAATGACAGGCCCTGAAAGTCTGTTTCTTGAAAAAAAAAAAAAACCTGACCCCCAAAGTCTCAGCTGGGAAACAGATTATAAAAATGAATTTTCTAACAACCTGTCCAGCTGTGCTTTTTGGTTATCTTTATAAACTGAAAAGCAGTTTCTATGACAGGATTCAATTCTATTAGAGATTATGCTGTACATAATACTGCTGAATTATTTTCAATATTCAATTTAAAATAATGGCTCAGTAACCTAATGACTTTTAGTAAATAGGCCTCTGGATAAGAAAATCAGAAATCGGGGAAGCAGGAGTGTGGGTACCTGATGGAGAGGAGAGCTGAGGGTCATGTATTTACTTAAAAGCCACATTCTGTATGGGCACAGTGTCCTTCCATTAGAAAATAGTAAAATCCTTTTACTTTAGTAGTGAAGAAAATGAGATACCAATTAATAGAATGACTTATTCCAGTCCCTGGGCAAGTCAGAAGAGCCAGAAACCAGACACATACCTCCATGGCTGATTTTTTTTTCTTAAGTAGGGCAGACATATTCACATATAGTCTTTCTTCCTAGGCTTTCCTGCTTGTAGAGACCCTGAAGTCCATTTCCACATGCACAATCCCTTAGAAAGACCTCTTGCTTGTATTTTATATTCTGTCCTGTCTTCCCAAGTAAAATTTTTTTTTTCAAACCTCACTTGTATATTTCCAAGAGCAGAAAATCAGACTTCTGGGTAATAGAAATACCAACCCTCATTTGCATGTCTAAAAGCCACTTGTTTCCACAAAACCAAGTTCTTCCATGTGGCTATTGAACATTTGCAGGTGCGATTTGCAAGAGATCGAGAGGAGGTGGCTGCAAATGTGGCCCTTGAAGTAAAAGATGATCAAAATAAATCAAATGATCATCATCAAATTAGTAGCAACTGGAAGTGAATGCAGGAGATGTGGTAATGAGCATGTCCCCCCAGTGAAGTGCTCGTGACAAGAAGCTGAAATGGCAGCCATAATGGCAGCATAATGAACCCCGTGCAATCTGTCTTTAAAAGCTTGATTCCTTTTGTTTGTTGCTAAGTGTGCACCTGGCACAAGATGGTCCCAAGGATCCCAGTCTGGAGATTGTACTGCCTTTGAACCTTACTTCCTTTCTAAGGGTCCCCAAGTTATGCAGTTTCTTTGGTTAAAATAGCTTCTGGTTTATTCTTTTACTTGTACCATTTCAGTTTCTTTGTAAGCAATAAAAATGGACTCCACCTGCTGAAACCAGAATGAGATCAGTGGAAGGAGCCTGAGAGCTCTCTCTTGGCAGTTCTGGGGACCTGGTGGCAAGAATCAAGAGGAAGGCTCAGTAGGGCTCCGCTGCTGGAAAGAACAGATGTGGAGAGCTTTACATCCTCCTGGCATCTCCCTGCTAGATTTCACATTCCAGGGAAAGGGTGCCTGACTGACATAGCTTCAGAGTCCTCCTTCTCTTTAGCACAGGAGGGTGGGACATCTGGTTAAGGTTCGTTCCCTAAGAGACATCAGGGTATGATTCCCAGGGAGAGTAAGATGGGGTGTCAAGCAGCCCAGCCTCACACCTGATCACCATGCCCCTCTTTACTGTGCTCTTCTCCTCAGGACTATGTAGCTTTATTTTTAAATTGCTAGCTAGGAAAACAAAGTACAGATGAATACAATTTATGATAAATCATTTCCTTGATATATGGATCTCTTCAGGAATATCCTGGCCAGGGGACGTAAAGAAGGTGCAAGAATGTCATCAAGCAGCCAAGCACTTATGACCTTATATATCAATTACTAGTCTGTTATTCAGATTTGGGAAGTTTTCCCTTTAATTGAGTTAAAATCATTCATTTCATTGCTCAGAATGTATTTACTGAGTGCTAGGAGGCTTCAGTTAATGCTGTCGAGCTGACAGCCCATGGTAACTTCTGCCTGTTAATCCTAATCCAGCACATCAGCTCTAGATCTGAATTTAAGAGCTTCAAAGAGTCGATCAAATAGGGCAGATAGATCTAGATGCGCGTGCGCACACACACACACACACACACACACACACACACACACACACACACACGATAACCAGCTAGAAGCTTACAGTGGAAGAAGTTTCCATTCATTATAGCACCCCAAAATATAAGGTAGTTAAAAAGATACTTAACAAGAAATTTGTAGATCTAATGTGAAGACGACTATAAAAATTTACTGAGGATCATAAAATATGACTTAAATAAATGGATAGACATAACATATTCCTGTGTGGGAAGACTCAGGTTATAAAAACACGACTTCTCTTCAATTAATCTAAAAATATCATGTGTCCCCAGTTGGAATCCCAAAGTTATCTTCTATTTGGAAACTGAAGTTATTTTCAGGTCCATGTGGAATACTAAATATGTAGCTCAAGAACTTTTGAAAAATGGGGAATGGGTATGAGAGATTGATTTACTAGATATTAAAATGAACCACAAAGCTGAAATAAATGAAATAGTATAAACATTCCAAATTTCTAGAAAAAGGTTGATAGGATAAGTGATTAACCATCAAGAAAAAAAATTAAATTCCTATAGACACATGCCTCATAACAAAACAAATTCCATTTGGATTCCACTGTAAAAATAAAACCAGACACCTATTAGAAGAAAACATATTATTGTTAGAGAAACACTTTGACTTTCTAAGGAGGAGATACAATTAACACACAAAACTTGAAAATGTGCATACTAACTACTTTCCCTGACCCAAACGAAATGTCACATGTTTTAAAAGGTACAAGTATAAATTGGAAAAATATTTCTAGCCTGAAAGAGAGTCAAAAGGTTAATTTTCTTAATAGGTAAAGAGCAATTAAAACACAATGTGACAAACCAAGATCAGCATTTCAACAGGAGAAAAGGAAAAAGAGGATAGACAAGTAGTTGGCTGAAGAAGAAATGCCAACAAATACAGACATGTACTTAAAATTCTGTTTTTAAATTAAATTGTTTATTTATTCTAATTTACTATACATGATGGCAGAATGCAATTCATGTCATATTACACATATAGAGCACAATTTTTCAAGTCATGGATTGTACACAAAGTATTTTCATACCATTTGTGTCTTCATACACGTACTTAGGGTTATGATGTCTAACTCATTCCACCATCATTCCTACCCCTTTGCCCTCTCCACTCCCCTCCCTCCCCTTTGCCCTATCTAAAGTTTCTCCATTTCTCTCATGCTTCCCCCTCCCCCATGGCCATTATGAGTCAGCATCCTCATATCAAAGAAAACATTTGGCCTTTGTTTTTTTAGGGATTGGCTTACTTCACTTAGCATTATATTTTCCAACTTCATCCATTTACCTGCAAATGCCATGATTTTATTCTCTTTTAATGCTGAATAATGTTCCATTGTGTATATATACCAAAATTTCCCTATCCATTTATCTACTAAAGGACATCTAGGTTAGTTCCATAATTTGGCTATTATGAATTGTGCTGCTATAAACTTTGATATTGTAGTAGGCTGTTTTTAAGTCCTTTGAGTATAAAGCAAGGAGTGGGATAGCTGGGTCAAATAGGTGGTTCCATTCCAAGTTTTCCAAGGAATCTCCATACTGCTTTACAGATTGGCTGCACCAATTTGCAGTCCTACCAGCAATGTAGGAATGTGCCTTTTCCCCCACATCCTCGCCAACACTTATGGTTGTTTGTATTTTTGATAGCTGCCATTCTGACTGGAGTGAGATGAAATCTTAGTTTTGATTTGCATTTCTCTAATTGCTAGAGATGTTGAACATTTTTTCCATATGTTTGTAATTGATTGTATATCTTCTTCTGAGAAGTGTCTGTTCAGGTCCTTGGCTCATTTATTGACGGGGTTATTTTTTTTTTGGCGTTAAAGTTTTTGAGTGCTTTATATATCCTAGAGATCAGTGCTCTATCTGATGTGCTTGTGGTAAATATTTGCTCCCATTCTGTAGGCTCTTTGTTCACCTCACTGATTGTTTCTTCTGTGGAGAAGAAGCTTTTTAGTTTGAATCCATCCCATTTATTGATTCTTGGTTTTAATTCTTGTGTTACAGGAGTCTTATTAGGAATGTCAGGGCCTAATCCAATGTGATGGAGATTTGGGCCTACTTTTTCTTCCATTAGGTGCAAGGTCTCTGGTTTAATTCCTAGGTCCTTGATCCACTTTGAGTTGAGTTTTGGGCATGGTGAGAGACAGAGGTTTAATTTCATTTTGTTACATGTGGATTTCCAGTTTTCTCAACACCATTTGTTGAAGAGGATATCTTTCCTCCAATGTACGTTTTTAGTGCCTTTGTCTAATATAGGAGAGCTGTAGTTATGTAGGTTAGACTCATTGGTCTACAGGTCTATTTTGGTGCCAATACCATGCTGTTTTTGTTACTATTGCTCTGCAGTATAGTTTTAGGTCTGGAAGAGTAATGCCTCCAGCTTCACTCTTCTTGTTAAAAGATTGCTTTGGCTATTCTGGGTCTCTTATTTTTCCAGATGAATTTCTTGATTGCTTTTTCTATTTCTATAAGGAATGCCATTGGGATTTTGATTGAGGTTGCATTGAATCTGTATAGTGGTTTTGGTAGTATGGTCATTTTGACAATATTAATTCTGCCTATCTAAGAACAAGGGAGATCTTTCCATCTTCTAAGATCTTTTTAATTTCTTTCTTTAGAATATTGTAGTTTTCATTGTAGAGGTATTTCATCTCTTTTGTTAAATTTATTACCAAGCATTTTATTTTTAATTTTTTGAGGCTATTGTAAATGGGGAGGTTTTACTAGTTTCTCTTTCAGTGGAGAAATGCCTTTGATTTATGGGTGTTGATTTTATATCCAGCTACTTTGCCGGATTCATTTATTAGTTCAGGAGATTCCTGGTGAAATGTTTTCAGTCTTCTAGGTATAGAATCATATCATTTACAATTGAGTTTTTCTTTTCCTGTCCATATCCCTTTAATTTCTTTTGTCAGTCTCATTGCTCTGGCTAGAGTCTCAAGAACTATGGTAAATAGAAATGGTGACAGAGGGAACCTCTGTCTTCTTCCAGTTTTTAGAGGGAATGCTTTCAATTTTTCTGCATTAAAATTATTTTCTTCAGCAAAAATGTAATGTCAACCAAAATGAAATGGAACGTGGTTAGCCATGGTTACTAAGTCTTAGGTTGGAGAAGGCATGAGTGAATAAAACCTCTTCCACATGGTAGGTAGACAGGGACAAGAAATTTCCAGAGGAAAATTTAGATAAACCTCTCCAAAACTTTAAAATCCTAGTCTTTGTATTAACTCAGAACTTTTATTCTTATGTGGTTATGTCAATAAAAATTAATACACCTAGCTGTAGGGATTATCATTACAATAATAATAGTAAAGACTTCAAATAATCATGTAAAATAAATTATGGAGAGTTGATATACTACTTAATATCATGAAAAACTTCTACCATAAATGGTCCTGTAAAACGAGCAAATTACTTAATAAGTACAGGAATATAATTACATATATATATATATATATGCATGCATATGTAATTTTATTTCTTTTTTTTTTTTATTGTTGGTCGTTCAAAACATTACACAGTTCTTAATACATCATCTTTCACAGTTTGATTCAAGTGGGTTATGAACTCCCAACTTTACCCCGTATACAGATTGCTGTTTCACATCAGTTACCCTTCCATTGATTGACATATTGCCTTTCTAGTGTCTGATGTATTCTGATGTCTGTCCTATTCTCTACTATCCCCCCTCCCCTCCCCTCCCCTCCCCTCCCCTTTTCTCATCCCTGTTTAATGTAAATCTTCTTCTCAAGCTCTTCGTCCTTACCCTGTCCTTGTTTACTCCCCTTATATCAAAGGGGTCATTTGGTATTTGTTTTTTAACGATTGACTAGCTTCACTTAGCATAATCTGCTCTAATGCCATCCATTTCCCTCCAAATTCTATGATTTTGTCGTTCCTTAATGCAGAGTAATACTCCATTGTGTATAAATGCCACATTTTTTTTATCCATTCATCTATTGAAGGGCATCTAGGCTGATTCCATAATCTTGCTATAGTGAATTGTGCTGCTATGAACATCGTTGTAGCAGTGTCTCTGTAACATGCTCTTATTAGGTCTTTAGGGAATAGACCGAGAAGGGGAATAGCTGGGTCAAATGGTGGTTCCATTCCCAGCTTTCCAAGAAATCTCCATACTGCTTTCCAAATTGGCTGCACCAATTTGCAGTCCCACCAGCAATGAACAAGAGTGCCCTTTTCCCCGCATCCTCTCCAGCACTTATTGTTGTTTGACTTCCTAATGGCTGCCAATCTTACTGGAGTGAGGTGGTATCTTAGGGTAGTTTTGATTTGCATTTCTCTAACTGCTAGCGATGGTGAGCATTTTTTCATGTACTTATTGATTGATTGTATGTCCTCCTCTGAGAACTGTCTGTTCAGGTCCTTGGCCCATTTATTGATTGGGTTATTTGTTATCTTATTGTCTAATTTTTTGAGTTCTTTGTATATTCTGGTTATTAGGGCTCTATCTGAAGTGTGTGGATTAAAGATTTGTTCCCAGGATGTAGGCTCCCTGTTTATCTCTCTTATTGTTTCTTTTGCTGAGAAAAAACTTTTTAGTTTGAGTAAGTCCCATTTGTTGATTCTAGTTGTTAACTCTTGCGCTATGGGTGTCCTATTGAGGAATTTGGGGCCCGATCCCACAGTATGTAGATCATAACCAACTTTTTCTTCTATCAGATGCCATGTCTCTGATTTAATATCAAGCTCCTTAATCCATTTTGAGTTAACTTTTGTGCATGGCGAGAGATAGGGGTTCAGATTCATTTTGATGCAAATGGATTTCCAGTTTTCCCAGCACCATTTGTTGAAGATGCTATCCTTCCTCCATTGAATGCTTTTAGCCCCTTTATCAAATATAAGATAGTTGTAGTTTTGTGGATTGGTTTCTGTGTCCTCTATTCTGTACCATTGGTCCACCCGCCTGTTTTGGTACCAGTACCATGCTGTTTTTGTTACTATTGCTCTGTAGTATAGTTTGAAGTCTGGTATCGCTATACCGCCTGATTCACTCTTCCTGCTTAGCATTGTTTTTGCTATTCTGGGTCTTTTATTATTCCATATGAATTTCATGATTCTTTTATCTATTTCTACAAGAAATTCCATTGGGATTTTGATTGGCATTGCATTGAACTTATAGAGAACTTTTGGTAATATCGCCATTTTGATGATGTTAGTTCTACCTATCCATGAGCAGGGTATATTTTTCCATCTTCTAAGGTCTTCTTCTATATCTTTCTTTAGGGTTCTATAATTTTCATTATATAAATCTTTCACCTCTTTTGTTAGGTTGATTCCCAAGTATTTTATTTTTTGGGGGGATATTGTGAATGGAGTGGTTGTCCTCATTTCCGTTTCAGAGGATTTGTCACTGATATACAGGAATGCCTTTGATTTATGCGTGTTGATCTTATATCCTGCCACTTTGCTGAATTCATTTATTAGCTCTAATAGCTTCTTTGTAGACCCTTTTGGGTCTGCTAGGTATAGGATCATATCATCTGCAAATAGTGATAATTTAAGTTCTTCTTTTCCTATTTTTATGCCTTTAATTTCTTTTGTCTGTCTAATTGCTCTGGCCAGTGTTTCGAGGACTATGTTGAACAGAAGTGGTGAGAGAGGGCATCCCTGTCTTGTACCAGATCTTAGAGGGAATGCCTTCAATTTTTCTCCATTCAGAATGATGCTGGCCTGTGGCTTATCGTAGATTGCTTTTACAATGTTGAGGTATGTTCCAGTTATCCCTAATTTTTCTAGAGTTTTGAACATAAAGGGATGCTGAACTTTGTTGAATGCTTTTTCTGCATCTATCGAGATGATCATATGGTTCTTATTTTTAAGTCTATTGATGTGGTGAATAACATTTATTGATTTCCGTATATTGAACCAGCCTTGCATCCCAGGGATGAATCCTACTTGATCATGATGTATAATTTTTTTGATATGTATTTGAATCCGATTCGCCAGAATTTTATTGAGGATTTTTGCGTCAAGGTTCATTAGAGATATTGGTCTGTAGTTTTCTTTCTTTGAAGTGTCTTTGTCTGGTTTCGGAATCAGGGTGATGTTGGCCTCGTAGAATGAATTTGGAAGTTCTCCCTCTTTTTCTATTTCCTGAAATAGCTTGAAAAGTATTGGTGTTAGTTCCTCTTTAAAGGTTTTGTAAAACTCTGCTGTATACCCATCCGGTCCTGGGCTTTTCTTAGTTGGTAATCTTTTGATGGTTTCTTCTATTTCCTCTATTGTTATTGGTCTGTTTAGGTTGTCTATATCCTCCTGACTCAATCTGGGCAGGTCATAAGACTTAAGGAATTTATCTATGCCTTCACTATCTTCTATTTTATTGGAGTATAAGGATTCAAAATAATTTCTGATTATCTTCTGTATTTCTGAAGTGTCTGTTGTGATATTACCTTTTTCATCCCGTATGTTAGTAATTTGAGTTCTCTCTCTTCTTCTCTTCGTTAGCATGGCTAAGGGTCTGTCAATTTTATTTATTTTTTCAAAGAACCAACTTTTAGTCCTGTCAATTTTTTCAATTGTTTCTTTTGTTTCAATTTCATTTATTTCAGCTCTGATTTTAATTATTTCTTGCCTTCTACTTCTTTTGCTGTTGTTTTGCTCTTCTTTTTCTAGGATTTTGAGATGAAGTATGAGATCATTTATTTGTTGGTTTTTTCTTTTTTTGAGGAATGAACTCCAAGCAATGAATTTTCCTCTTAGAACTGCTTTCAATGTGTCCCATAGATTCTGATATGTTGTGTCTGTGTTTTCATTTAACTCTAGGAATTTTTTAATTTCCTCCTTGATGTCTTCTAAAACCCATTGATCATTCAGCAACCTATTGTTCATTCTCCAAGTGATGCTTGATTTTTCCTTCATTCTTTTATCGTTGATTTTCAGTTTTATTCCATTATGATCAGATAAGATGCATGGTATTATCTCTACCCCTTTATATTGTCTAAGAGTTGCCCTGTGACATAATATATGGTCTATTTTTGAGAAGGTTCCATGTGCTGCTGAGAAAAAAGTGTAACTACTTGATTTGGGGTGGTATAGTCTATATATGTCAATTAAGTCTAGGTTGTTAATTGTGTTATTGAGTTCTATAGTTTCTTTATTTAACTTTTGTTTGTAAGATCTGTCCAGTGGTGAGAGAGGTGTGTTGAAGTCTCCCATGATTATTGTATGGTGGTCTATTAGACTCTTGAACTTGAGGAGAGTTTGCTTGATAAACACAGCTGCACCATTATTTGGGGCATATATATTTATGATTGTTATGTCTTGTTGGTGTATGGTTCCCTTGAGCAGTATGAAGTGTCCTTCTTTATCCCTTTTGATTAACTTTGGTTTGAAATCTATTTTATTAGATATGAGTATGGACACTCCTGCTTGTTTCCGCATTCCATATGAGTGGTATGATTTTTCCCAACCTTTCACCTTCAGTCTATGAATATCTTTTTCTATCAGATGCGTCTCGTCTCCTGTAGGCAGCATATTGTTGGGTCTTCTTTTGTGATCCATTCTACTAGCCTGTGTCTCTTAATTGGTGAATTTAAGCCATTAACATTTAGGGTTATTATTGAGATATGATTTGTTCTTCTAGCCATATTTGTTTATTGATGTTTCTAAACCTGATTTGTTATCCTCTTTGACTATTTTTCCCCCTTTACTGTCCTATCTCCCATTGTTGGTTTTCAGTGTTATTTTCCATTTCCTCTTCCTGTAATGTTTTGCCAAGGA
Organism: Ictidomys tridecemlineatus; assembly: GCF_052094955.1. Taxonomy (NCBI): domain Eukaryota; kingdom Metazoa; phylum Chordata; class Mammalia; order Rodentia; family Sciuridae; genus Ictidomys; species Ictidomys tridecemlineatus. Next base: position 89,384,957 of record NC_135479.1, read on the forward strand.
TTTTTTGAAGAGATGGTTTTCTAGCTGCGAATTCTTTTAACTTTTGTTTATCATGGAAGGTTTTAATTTCATCTTCTATCCTGAAGCTTAATTTCGCCGGATACACGATTCTTGGTTGGAACCCATTTTCTTTCAGTGTTTGAAATATGTTATTCCAGGATCTTCTAGCTTTCAGGGTCTGTGTTGAGAGATCAGCTGTTATCCTGATTGGTTTGCCCCTAAATGTAATCTGCTTTCTTTCTCTTGCAGCTTTTAAAATTCTCTCCTTATTCTGTATGTTGGACATCTTCATTATAATGTGTCTAGGTGTGGATCTCTTATGATTTTGCACATTCGGCGTCCTGTAGGCTTCTAGGATTTGTGATTCTGTCTCATTCTTCAAGTCTGGGAAGTTTTCTTGTATAATCTCACTGAATAGTCTGTTTATTCCTTTAGTTTGGAGCTCTGTGCCTTCCTGTATCCCAATGACTCTTAAATTTGGTCTTTTGATATTGTCCCATAATTCTTGGATGTTCTGCTCATGGTTTCTTAGCAGACTTGCTGAGCTGTCTATGTTCTTTTCCAGTTGAAATACTTTGTCTTCATTGTCTGATGTTCTCTCTTCTAAGTGATCTAATCTGCTGTTAGTATTCTCAATTGAGTTTTTAAGTTGGTTTAATGATTCCTGCATTTCCAGGATTTCAATTTGTTTGTTTTTTATTACCTCTATCTCCCTGTGAAATTGATCTTTTACTTCCTGGATTTGTTTGTCAATGTGATCTTTCATTGTCTGATTTTGCTGTCTCATGTCTTCCTTGAGACTCCAGATCATCTGAAGCATATATATCCTGTACTCTTTATCTGACATTCCGTCTGTTGCAGCTATTACCTCTTCTAAAGTTGAGTTGACCTGCATTGCTTGTGGACCTTTCTTTCCTTGTCTTTTCATACTGCTCGCGTTTCTTCCTGCTTGGTGCAACTGTTGTGTTTTTGAAATTTACCTCCTATTTATTTATATTGCTCTTGTATAGTTGGGAAGTCTCCCTTGCAGGGCGGGTAGTGGCTGTGCTCCTCCCCTAATTAGGGTGGTCTGTCTACCACGCTAATTGGTCGCAGGTCTGCCCCCACTGCAGGCACTGGTGGCTGTTCTGCTCTGACCCCACTCCAATTGTGGTAACGTAACTACCACACCCTGGGGTCGTTGGTCCTGATCTGGATGTGGGTGGCAGCTCTGCTGTGCCCCCACTCCAATTGGTGTGACGTGTCTACCACGCTGGCAGACCTCTAGGCCTGTGGGTCGCAGTTCTGCACAGCCCCCACTCCCAATGGGGGTACCTGACTACCTCTCCAACGGGTCGCTGAGCCCCCTCCGGACCCGGGCGGCGACCCTGCTCCACCCCCACTCCAACCAGTGTGACGTGACTGCTTCAGTGTTACATGTCCACCACGTTGGCAAGCTACCTGGCCTGTCTTGCCAGTGGGTCGCTGGTCCTATTCTAAGCGTGGGCGGCTTCTCTCTTCAACACCAGCTGCATTTGGGGTTTCATGGTACCACGCCGGCGGGTCACTTGGCCTGCTCTGGGCGCAGGTGGAAGCTCCACTCTGCCCCCACAGCACCCAGCAGGACCCTGGCCGAGAAGCAGTCACCGCCGGTTCCCTAGCCTTGGGCCAAAGCAGCTTAGGTAGCAAGAACCCCGCCTTTCCGATCCGGATACACTCTCTCCGCTGGGAGCTGGCCCCAGCGAGCGACCCCCGGGGTTCCCCAGCCCCAGGCCAAAACTGTCTCGGGAGTCAGAACCCAGTCACCCCAAGCTCAGCGCACGCTCCACTCGGAGCTCGCCTTCACAGGCAGTCTCCGCAGATTCCTCAGACCTGGGCCCGGTTAGCCCCGGGAACCCAAGTCCCGGGAACCCAAGTCCCGCTGCTCAGTGCCCGGCGCACGCCTTGCCAGGCACGAGCCTTCAAGAGTATTCTCCACAGGATCCCTAGTCCCGATCCTGAGCAAGAAATCTGTCTGCTAGACGAAGGCAAATACCAGCCTGAATTCACCTGTTCCGTAGCTGAATGAGCTGAGATCAGCAGAACAATGGGATGATTACATCATCTCTCCAAGATGGAGGCCGCCGTCCTCCGTGGTCAGACCGGTGACTGGAACCGCCGCTTCTCTCCTCTGTCTCAAGCCGGAACTCCGCACCAAGCGCTGCCGATGTATCACTGGCAGGGGCCCCCCGAATCCGTATCGCTGTTCTCCCTCTCCTCGCTGTTCTCCCGCTCCGGCTCCCTGCCGATCCCCAGCGCGCGCCGCAGACCGTAATTTTATTTCTATATATATACACACACACACATATATATACAGAAAGTTTGGGGTTTTTTTGCAAATAAGTGTGTCTATATTTGAGTGCATATGTAAATGCATGTTAACACATAAACATCTATATGTACATATATTTCTAACTAAATAGACACAGACAAGTATTAGTAATAATTATTGATAGGAAATAAGAATATAAGTGATTCTAATTTTATGTCCTTTCGTGAATCTACATTTTCTAAAATTTTTACAACAAACACATATTAACATAGGAGTAAGAAAACATGAAAAAAAATGCACTTTTACACTTTAAAAGAGGTATGCTTTCCTTAAGGCAGCAGAAATCCCTTTTTCACATGAAATCTTATGTGAAAACCCAACTCACAGAAGCTATAGAATGTGTGAAGCAAGGGTGGCAGGCCTAGAGTCCTGTTCACTTGGTGGATGTCCTTGAAGACCCACTTTGGAGGGTCAGGGCTAGAGGATTCTGTACCATGCACACTGCCACCCTCTCTAGGAGTAAAGTGCTTTTAGTGAGCCCTGACCATGTAAGCGAGGCCCGTGACTTCTGCCTGGTACGTAATAACTCATAAACTAACAGCCCATTCCATTTTAATTCACTGCATTCCATATTATATATTAATTTATTGAGCATTAAAATTTTTCCCCCAGATTTTAACTTTGCATCACATTAGTTTACCTATGGACTAGAACTAAAAGATTTTATCATTAAAATTGGGAGGAACTCGGAGGATTATACTTGATACCACCAGCCTCAGATTTCCTAGAAGGTCAGTATGAGAAATGACCACAGGAAGAATGAATCTCCATCTTCTCTAAAAGTAGCATTAAATACATTTTTCCATTCTGATGTTCAAAGTTCCTTACATAAGGATGCATGTGATAAATTCTCCTAAAATTTTAGTACTGGAAAAAAACGTTTGCTATTTTTATAAATAAGTGTGATTTCCTTTTATAATGCTGTTTTATTCCTATATATCTCCTCATGTTTCCCTTTTGACTTTGTCTTCCAGAAAGCTCAGAATCATGTTTATTGCCAAGTTATAGAAACAAACAGCTGCCCTATCTTGCAGAAAAACTCTCTCAGAACACTTTCGTATTTATCCTCAACTAAACGGTCCCATGATATGCATGGCTCATGTTATGTGATTTTGAGATAGATCATTTTCACACACAGAAATGCACTGTATGACTCTTAGGCAATAGTGTGTGTGTGTGTGTGTGTGAGAGAGAGAGAGAGAGTATGTGCATTCATTAAACTTCAACAGCAGACTAAAAGACATTCAGTGGTTTAAACATACTTCTTTACCTTTCAGGAAGGTCCAATGTTTAATTCTTATTGTCAACTTTAATTAGATCATTTTACAACAAGTACTAAACAGGGCACAGAATATGGGGGCAGGCCCTCAAGTTTTTGAAATGACAATGATATCAATAGTTTATCTATGTTATTTCACTTAAGGGACATGATTATTCTCTTGGTGTTGTTGTTTTTTCTGAGATGCATAATAACATGGCAATGTACTAACACAGTAGAATTTGCACTAAAAATAATTTGGGTACAAGGACCTAATAGGGGCAGAATCTTGATCATTGGAATTGGCAGGCAGCTTTCTGTTCTAGCACCAGCACTGTTGAGGCTCTGCAGTAAGTTGGGTCAGTTGATGAGAGAAGAAGGCTGTCACTGCTAAAACAATTTGCCACAGAATTCACAAGAGAGCCCAAACCAGCCAGAATCAAGCACACCAGTCAGGCTCCCAGGACTCTATCTTCCCACTCTTGGAGGTCTGCATAATAATCCACAGGTGAGCTTCCATCAAAGTAGTTATGCTTGGTATTCAAGTGTCCAGAATCTGGACTTCCATTTCCTAAATTTAAACCCTAGTTTACCACTCAATGTTGACTGAGTAAAATGGGGATAGTGTCTTATTTTGAGTCTTTCTGTAAATTAATGAGATCGTCAGTTAAAGGCAGCCAGCCAGAGCCTGGCTCATGGTCCATCTTCAATTTAGGTCAATTTTTATTGTTATTTGTTATTTAGACTTAAAGCATCACCTACTAAAATGCAAGTACCCAGCGAAGCATGTCTCGTTATTGGTTAATACTTTAGCAGAGATTCTCACCATGTGACTGTCAGTTAAGATGCAGAAGGCAGCAAAGGATTCAGGTTTGAAACCTAGGAGAAGCAGGGAATCAACCTTTAGGAGAGAAATAGCTCTGACATTTGCTCAGAGACTCAGTGATTCTTCTACATGGAAAAGCACCCAATCACTGCAGCTACTCAAGCATAAACCCTCACAGTCACAGAAAGGCGACCTAATTGTGGAAGCCAGATCACAGGATCCACGGCCCTCAGGTCTTGGGACTGCCCCTCTATCAGCTGCCCCACGTCAGAGGACTCCCTACATGGACTTTCTGTGCTAAGAGACATACAAGTGCAAAGCTGCCACGTTGAATCTGTGTTTTCTGACTTGCCAAGCGCACAGGCAGAGATCGCAAACACTGGTGTGTGGGAGATGGCCATTCCTGGGGAGGCTGTCTACACTGGATCCTGTGCTGACGGCAGGTGGAAAGTCAAGGTCTTTCTCTATGGAACAATTATGTGTGTACCCTTTCCCACTAAGTGCAGACTTCCATTTGTAAAGTCATCCATCACCCCTATAAATCAGTCGTCTCAACACCCTCTCCCATCCAGCAAGGAGAGAAGAGCATTTTGGAGACATTCTATGAAGCTATTATGTATAAAATGGATGGATTATTATTATGATTTCTCCCCAGGGTACCAAGGAGAGGCTGATTCTGAACAAATCATTCACATTCACTCCTTGAGAGAGACTTCATTTCACTTCCTGCTGGGTCAGGGAGGAGTACACACCTAGACACGTGCATTCACACACACACACACACACACACACACACACACACACACACACACAGCTCCCTGTGCAGCATGAAGTACTGACCTGTTAGGCCGGCAGCCTCGGCAGACAGGAAGGCACTCCAGGACAGGAGGAAGAACAGGCCCGTTTCCAGCATTGGGAACTCACACAGTTTGGTAAATTTGGTCAAGTGATAAAATGTGTTAAGGGAAACACCAACTGGTTTGACAGCTACATCACCGTACTGACTGAGAAAAGCTGATCTGGTAATGATATTTCAGAGTGAAAGACTGATTTTCAGTGCCAATCTCAGTGGGCCCTTCTCGAAGACCAGAGCAAATTCCATGCTTTGCTGGGGGCTGAACATGCCCATGAAAATAATTCAAACCTGTGTTCAGACAGCGGGGGTGTCTAGGAAGAGTATAAACCCAGCAGATTGTGGGTGCAAAACCTCTGGAAGTTGGCCTCAGGCCATGCGTGGGGTGTGCCCTTAGGAGAGCTGTGGCAGGTACCCAGGAGCCCAGGAGAGTATGGCTAGAAGGAGATCCCCAGGGAGCAGCCTGGCCTTCCACTGTCCTGTGTGGGCTGGCAATAAACACAGTGCCCGTTCCCACAGTGTGGAGAGTGGCATGAGGTGAAGTTGCTAAAAATGTTTTGAATGGTTTAGAAAGCACAGAGTGCCAGGAGGCAGGATGACCTCGGTGGCCTCGGAAACTGACTCCACATGGGTTTGTATTCACCATATCTACATTTCTTGACCCCTCTGGGCTTCTGATGTCCTTTCAAAAAGTGGAGGTAATACTACAGTCTACCTCATTGGCATGTATACCAATTAGTACATGTTAAAAACTCAGAAAAGCACCCTGAAACAAAAGTGATATTAATTTTTTTTATGTTAGTGATATAAATTTTTTTTTTTAAAAATCTTCACCGAAAATAGAAGTAGCAAGACCCCCAAAGCAACTCTATGGAGTGAAAAAGGGCTGCCCTTAGGCCTCTTTCAAAACCCCTTTTGTGGCTTGGAGGAGGGAAGCCTTTGTTTCTAGAGGAATTCCTCAGAATTCCTCTTCTGATTTGTCTTAAAGAGGAAGCTCTTAAAAAAGAAATAAGTAAATATAAATATATTCATAAATATATAATCTAAATTATATATATAAAAAAGAGGAGGCTCAGTCCAAGCTTAAGTAACAGGATCTCAAAGGGCTACAGGGCCTTCTTTTTACTTAATCACCTCTAGAAAGTGGCTGGGTTCTGAGTTAACCCCAAGGTGCAGAGCCTGGAGCTACAAGCCGAGGACACTCTGCCTTAGTCAGGAAGGGAGATGAGGGGATGCAGGTGGATCTGCCTCCCTCAGGCCTGTTGGCCCTGCAAGTCCTAGCTGTGCAGCCTTAGCCAAGTTGTTTAACCTAAATTATGCTCCTTCAGCTGTAAACTTGAGATAATAACAGCACCTGCCTTTGGGCATCCTTGCAAAATCTGAGATAATCCATGCAAGATGCTCAGGGCAACTTCTGGCACATGGTACACCTCTCAATGAACATTAGATGATATTATTAGTGTCATGTTCATTGTTACTAGTGCATGACCCTCCTTGACTTCCTCATGCCTCAGTTTCCTCTTGTGCAAAGTGAGGATGATAATAACCTGTCCTACAAGGTTGATCCAAATGAGGCTGTGCATGGCCAGACACTTCCTGTAACCATTATTATTGCTCTGTTCTAAACCACGTGTGATCTTCAACATAACTCCAGCTAGTGATTAAGACGCAACAGGAAGAAGTGACTGGGAGTGTGCATTTTCATTCTGGGCTCACCTATTGATGACATGGCTTTGGCCCATAGCTTATCCTTTCTAAGCTGTTGGTGCCCAATAAATATAAGCACTGTTGATATGGTGGTGTGCAGGTTAGTTGAGGATGGCACTTCATCGTGAACAAGCGGTAGAAGGCCCGACATACCACAGCACTAGGTAGGATCACTTTTGCTGTTGGAAACCAGTTCTGACTTATTTTATTTCTGTCAGGGGAGGTGTCATTCTCCAGGACCAAGCTTTGGGGTAGACTTCGAGTCTTCCCTTCTTCATCTCTTGTGAACAACCTATCACAGGTCCCAGAGAGTCTCCTTTCTAAACATTGGGTTCCATTCTGATGCTTCTTCACAGTTCACTATGGTTTTCTCTTGGTTCGATTCCCTTTCCTTTGACCCATCCCCTGGACCAGATCTCCTCTTGTTAAAAACAAGAAAGTCCCTCTTCTGAGCAGAAACCTTCAGCAGCTAGTTGTGGACCACAGAGCGAGAGACTCAGCCTCTTAAAGAACATTCCAAGGTATTCCACAGCAGCCTCCATCCCACTTGTATGAACTCATGGTCCATTTCTCTACAGCTGGAGCCCTCTGGTCCTCTAAGGCTCATCTGCCATGTGCAGCTCCAGTCAGTCCCACCTCCACCAGGGCAAATACTGGTCTTCCCTTCCTGGGGTACTTACTGCATAGCCCTGGCTTCCATTCTACCTATCTTCGAGGCCAAGCCCAGGTCCCTCTCTGCATAAAAATACCACTTTTCAAATTATTTTTTGGAATAGTTGGCCAAGAGTCTCTTGGACTATTCCAGACACAGTTGTCTTTCTCTGAATTTTTACAGTCCCAATAGCTTGCATACAGCTTTGGCACTTTCTATCCAGTTCTCAGTGTGGAGCTTGTCTTCCCAAGCTTGCCATTCATTGTGGGCAGAGACCATATTTTATTCATCTTGACTCTTTGTAGACACCCTCATTAGAACGGAGCCTTTTAGCAGCTGTTCAGTGAATCTCAGGGCCAGTCCTCATGGAAAAAGACTCCAACAGTTTGCATTTCTTACCTTGGGCTCTGATCCCTTGTGGCCACATTCCTTTCTTCTCTTTCCTCTGGGATTTTTGGCCATCGTTTTTTGTCTTTTTGTGTCTTCTCTCTGGCCTCAAGTCCTCAGAGTTGACATTGATCCTCTGGCTTTCTTCCCCAACTCTGACTCACTTTTGCCCCATCCAGCTATTCTGGGTGAAGAGCATACTAGAACAAGGACACTCCCACCCCACCCAGGATCCTTCAGGAACTCCACCCATCCTCCCTACTCCCTAATGTCAAAGAAAGGATCCAAGGACACAGTGTCCCAGATATGGCAAATATGTCATTTCTGCATTGTTTGCAGGTTCCCTTCTATAAAGTAGTTATGGATACTTTTTAAATCCATAGTGATAGCTGGCTTGGCTTATCCTATAGGCTAGTGACGGTCACAAGCATGAAAAGGAGGCAGAGCCCAGCCAGGTTATCACTTCCAGTTCAGACTATGTTCATGATGCTGGACCTTCAGTTCTTCCTCTCGACCCTAGGATAGCCAATCCTGATGTTCTCTGCCCACTACTTTCCCTACATTGCATTTTTTAAAAGGCTGTTGATAGTCTAAGATCAGACCTGATCAAGAGTACTAGTATTGACCCTGGACAAGAAAGATCCTGGCCCCCTCTGCCATGGGTGCCAATCTGTGCCTCCTGGGGTGATCACTCAGAACCAAGATGGACTTAGCAGGCCTTTATCCAACTTGAACCATTTACTGGCCTGGAGGTTGTTCAGCCTCAGAAACATTCCACGGATACTGGGTGCTCTCAGAAGACCCCAGCTTTCCACAGACAGATAAAGGATATCAGTGCTGTGACAACAGCATATGCAGACCCCATTGCGAATGAGCCAGCGAAGATCCCCAGGAAATTCCCCACAGACTGGAAGAACGCGGCGGTGTCAAATGCATTTGGATTCTCCTTGGGACTGTAAATGGATATAGAACTGAAAAGACAAGAGGAAAGGCTAGTCAGTGACTTCCATCTTATAGCCCAGATAACTAGTTTCACAGTCCCCACCCCCTTTGGGAGAGACACTCTGTCCTATAATTTGGGTGCTGCTTGGAAGGGTTGAGGGAGAAAGGATGAAGAGGAAAAAGAGGTAGAGAAAGCAGAAAGCTTTCTCTTACCTTACAGCCCAATCCCATGGTATCCATATATTTCTGCCAGTCAGTAAACATTTTTATATTGGAAGGGTCATAAAGAATATTGTTTCTGAGCAAACTAGGCATTAAAACATGGTAGGTGTATACGGAATCTGCTGAGAAGATAGATAACTGTGAATTATTTAGTGGCCATATGTCTTCAGTGCTGTTATATATTCACAAATGTTCCTGATAAAAAGTGCACTTTTATGGCCTGTGCACAAATGGGTGATACAAATCACGGCGTGCACAAAATATTCTGCGGTGATCTTGTCATAAACCACAAAGCCTTCCTCTCTCCAGCATAACCCTTCAGAAACAGAGCCCTGGTGGCATTCAGAACATCACAATATTAACCCCCAGGGAGAGACAAAACCCTCATCTTCCCACCATAACAAATGGCAGCAGCTGCCCAAGGTCATCTTTTATACCCCAATTCTGGTGGCTGCCAACAGATTTATTTCCATAGAGAAAAATCAATCCACCAATAAGCAGTCTGTTCACTTAAATATTTTTGAGAATATTGTACTTTAAAAAAAAAACAACAACAAGGCCTCAAACCCTAGAGTGTTAATATGAATAAAGAGGTGGGCCTTCTTTGGGGATATGTGAACTCCATATTATAGCATTAAAATGAAAAGATGCATGGGAACTAGCAACTTCAGGGAGACAAAAGAAGTAATATTTATTTATTTATTTATTTATTGCAATTTTTCTTTTAACATGGGGTATTTAAAACTAATCGGCAAAAATCAAGAATTTGGCAGTGGATTCTGGAAAAGACTATGGCAGTATGGAGAGAAAATACACTAGATCCAATGACTAAGACGAAACTGGGATTTATAGAGCTGTAACTGGATCTTCTGTGCTCAGATGATTAGAACGTTTTAACTCTCTGACCCGACTTTTTCCATCTAGAGACTAGTTAAGACAGTGCAGGGGGAACAGATTCCATTTCTCCTTCTGGAAGATACATGGCATAAAGAAGGTAGTTTTAAATGTTCTTAGTTTCCCCCTCGATGTCTTTAAACCCCCAAAGTAGGCCAAACACTTCTGCTTTGATCCTGTAATTGGATAAGGAAGATGAATGTGGATCTTGAATGGAGCTCTGAAATATATGCGAGAAAAAAGGATTGCCTTTGAAGTGATTTTCTTTTTTGTAAAGTGTTATGCTTTGCAGGAAAAAAAGGAAAAGCAAACCCATATTCGGGGCCTTTGTATTTGCCAGTCCTGGGGAAAGGTGTAACCCTCCCCTGGCCATCAGGAAACCTGGTGCCCAAGGCTGTGAAGTCTGAAGTGTTGGCCTTGACTTTCAGCAGATTTCCTCATTCCAGGGAAGAAACAATGGACAAGGAAACTGCTACACTTCTTTCTTTCTTTCAAACAAAGGTTTTTGCATGGTAATGTGGCTTTGTAAATAACTGAAATTCCCAGGGCTGCTTCCAGTAGATCTGAGCCCCTGAAAGGATAAAGGCATCTCTTTACCCTTCCCCTCCATCTCCACACCCCTAGAAGGGTTTTCTCTGTCTGGCAGCTTCTGGAACATACCACCATCACATCATTTGGCCATATTCTGTACCATTATTTATCTAATGTTTTACTTTAAATCAACTCATTTACATTCAAAAGTTAGAGATTTTATTAAAGAATATGTATGCTATCATAAGTTTGATATGATAGATATATTTCTTCTTAATGAATGTAGGATAAGTAATTTGAAAAAAAAAATTCCCCAGAGTGTTCCCTAAACTCATCTCCATAACCCCACTGATTTGGAGTCTGTGCTTGGGAAGGCCATCCAACAGGGTACAGACTCTGTGTGTCCAATTGTATACCCTTCCCATGATTTTTGACTTAACTGAAGGAGAAGGCTTAACTCCCCTGAGCCATGCAAATGATCCCTTGAATTTGCCACGCATGGCTCCCCAGGACAGGTTCGCTGGGTTTCTGCTATGTTCTAGGTGATATACTAGGTACAGAGTGCTGGGGGAAGACAAGGGGGCACACAGAGAAGGGGAGCAGAATTGTATTCAACATTTTATTAACACTTGGTACATGCAAGTCGCAACCAGGCAGAAAAGCCCAAGACACCAACACATATGGCTCTAGTCCCAGTGCTGAGTGTGAGGCTGAGAGAGATACACAAAATGTAATGGGACAGAAGAGGAAAGGGGCACCGTTTTAACATAAAAGAGGTAGTTATTTGAGCAAGGTTTCAAGTGGACACACAGTGATGGGGAGAGGGTCTTCCAGGCAGTGGGAAGAAAGTGAAGAAAGGCAGGGAAGAGGGCGAGTTCGGGGCACATTCTAGGTGTAGCTGCGTGATCAGGGCTGGAGCCCGAAGTGTATACCCAGGCCTAGGTGAGGGCGGGGGTGTGGGAGGCGCCATCTTGAGCCCTTGACTCCGTGTTCAAATACATAGGAACCCACGCAGGGATATAATGCTTAGTCCTCTTACACCTACATTTAATTTGGTTCAACTCGATAACATTTCTGAGAGATTAATAGGGCCAGTATAGCAAACCCTCCCTCCCTCCTTTCTTCCTTTTTCCTTTTTATAAAATAGACTGAGGAAAAGAGAAATAAGGGTCACACAGAAACCATGTTCACAAAGTCAGTCTCTTATTTCTTCCTTTAAAAATGGCATCATTTTAGGAACCCACATGAACCCATATTGGGGTAGCTGAGTAGCACTGACTGTCAACGTAGGCATCCTGTAGCAGAGCCCAGGAGCTTGGTCTGCACGGTCCTGCACGGTCCTGCACTCAGGGATGAGTCAGCCCTGGGCCCCAGTAGGCATGAGTCAGGGCTCCTCAAGGGAACCTGCTCATGTGCTTGCTGGGCCTGGGCCTTGTTCCTCTTCATATGCTCAGGACACGGCCTGGTATCAGTCATGTGGCAGGTTATATAAAGGTTGATGGAAGGAAGGTTGATGACTGGGAAGAAGAAGGGAGAAAGGAAGTCATGCAGGAAATAAGGAGGCTAGCAAAAGGAAGCATCTCTCAAAATGAGTCACCATTCACCAGATTTTAACTGGGCATTGACTATATGTAGTCATGTTGTGGGTACTTTGGGGGTTGTCAGTGCACCAATAAAACTGACACTAGTGTTTTTTCACTTGAGCCCAAAATTTGACACCTGTTGCCTGCCTGGTCTTGGAAAGGTTACTTCATCCTATGGAGACTCAATTTCTTCCCATGTTAATGGAGATGACAGTAGTATTTATCCTCTAGAAATGTGAGGATCAGAGACACATTTAAACTCATGTACTTTGTAGATTTCAGAACCTTTCACAGAGTGATTATTTTGTTTGCTCAAAATAAATACCCAGTGAAAGTTTATTGTCACTAGATTTGTCATCCTGTTAAGGACTTTCCACAGGTCTCACAAAGACAGACAGCAGAGTTGTGGGTGCTAAACAAAACGTCTCAATTCTGACTGTGAGCAGAAGGGTAGTGTTTGGCCTCCTGGGATGAGCTTTGAGGTCGTTAGGAAGGAGCTAGTCACTTTGCACAGGGACAGAAGTGGGTGTAGGGCAAGAATGGACCGACCAGATGGGTGCCCCAGGAAAATGGCCATGGGAATGACAAAAAGTTATTTTAATTGCAGAGGAGTTGATTCAGGGCCCCAGGGAGGGAAGAAGCATCTTCAGCAGGCTAAGCAAGGGTCGTCTCCAGAGACAAGAGCAAGCCAGGTGCCTCAGCTTGAATTGTGCCTCAGTGAGTATAGTGAGGGGTATTCTGCAGGCAAATGCCCTCTGTCTTCTGGTGAGAAATGAGGTAAGGTGGGCAGGGGTCTCACGGCCCAGGAAGACTGCAGTTCTCGGGATTGCCAAGATTTTAGAAAGCTGTTCCTCTAGGCTCTTGCTCCTGGCAAGGGACATCTCTCTGGGTTCTGGTTTCTAGCAGCAACACTGGCCTCTGAATTTGGTATCAGCAGATGCAAGGGGTTAGAAACAGCATGGGGTTTGGGTAGCACATGTGGGGTTTTCCAACTTCAACCCAAGCGGAAGATGGTATTGTTCCAGCAATTTCTGCCCTTTGGACTAATCTCCTAATCCCCTGTGCCACAGGAGATGCTTGAACCAGTGGATGTTAATACTGGAGGGGGAGAAGAGAAGAAGGAATTGGATTTTCTGTCCTGTGCAGGGGGAACACTTCAAAAGCCCTGCTTAGAGCACAAGCTGGTGAAAGTAGATACAGGGTCTCCACAATTTTAGAAATGAAAGTTTGAGTCGGATGGCACTAGTATCTTTGAAAATGATATGGCCAGAAATACACAGGGGTGTTTAAATATTTAGCTCATAAATTGGAAATAAGTCCAGGTTATTGATCCAGTCTACTCAGGAACAGATTATTCAGCAAAAACTAGTTTGATAACAGTCTATGTGGTATCCATACTCAGAAATAAGCCTGTGCAGCATCTTTTATTTGAAAATGAATGATATATCCCAAATACCTTTATAGAAGCAAATTAATTAGCATCATTTTAATAAGTTAATAAGGATCATTTTTTTCCCAGTATACCACTTAAGATTACACAGGCACAAACAAGTTTCTAGTGTTTCTCAACAACCCATCTTTTTGTCTGTATGATGTTTCTGAAAGAATAGACTTTCCTGAAAGAATAAGAATATTTTAGGGAGCTTCAAGGATGTAGACCTGCATCTGAGATCTGGGTGTCAATCTCAAGCGTCTTACTGGCTGTGTGACTTTGAGCAAGTTACTTAAACTATCTTTACCTCCTCCCTTTCTACAAAAGGGCAAGAGAACCTACCACAGAGGGTTGCTATAAGAATTAAACGACTAATGTTCATGCAGAACTTGGAATGGCATCTGGTATATAGAAAAAAACTAAACAATCATTTCCTAAGTCAATCTACCTTCTTCAAATGACAAGTCTCTTTTTTTTCTGCCTTCATTTCTCTGTTTCTCTCTCTTTGTGTGTGTGTTTGGTTTAGTTCTAAAAGAAGTATTCAACTTCCATGTCCAATCAACACCTTGGTCTAAACAGAACTAAAGCTTTGTCACCTGTCTCTCACACTCTGACAGGTTCCCTGGGTCCAGATCTCTTGGAGGCAGGGATCATTTGATCACATAAATTTGTATTTTGTAAAGAATGGTAAGTGGCACATAGTAACTGCTCAACAAATATGAGTGATGAAGAAGGAGGAAAAAGTAAGAGAAGGAGGAAGAAAAAAAGATGCTGAGGGTGAATATGAGATAACAGCTGAAAGTGTGATATCACCCATGCCACCATCAGTGCCCCCAATGCCGTCTCCCCCTCTGTGATTCTGGCCACCTTTCCATTCTGGATCCTACTAAGTGATCACTGTCTTGATCATGACAGTCTTCCTCAAGGTCTTCCAGCATGGAACACCAACCAATCCTGTTCTTCTTCACTGCTCCTGTTTAAGTACTTTGCTGCAGAGAAACTACCCAACAGAAACTGCCTACCTATCCGCAGACCTCAAGCTGCCAGGCAGCTGCACTTTCACCCCACGCCCTCTTCTGAGGGGTCCTCCTAATTCCCAGAATGCTCTTGCAATCCGTGGTGCCTCCTTAAAACAACTGTTTTCTCCTACCCTCTGTACACTCTTCCCTCCTGTGTTAACATGAATGACATCTATGATACTTGAAAGCTTATGAAAAGGAAATGCTAAGCAAACACATTGTGTCCCTTTCATAATTTCTATGATTTTAATCAGTAAAGAAAAAAAGATGAGAAAATGATTATGAGAGCCAAGTAGATACTAAATTCCTTCCATTTCCTCTGCCAAATCTTTAATCCCTAACAACAACAACAAAAAAAATTTCTAACTATTGGCACCCGTTCATTGAAGAGTTCTTGATTAGTTGGGACATAAATATGAAATGGTTTATTTCTTTTCCAATTACTGCTTTTAGCTTTACTATAATGAATCCCTCTTCATGCTGGGTAAGTAGTTCCATTAATGATGTCTTGGTCAAATTCCATTATTTAGTTTCTTTTAGTGATTAAAACTTAGTGCAGTCCGGCTTAAAGCCTAAATCTTCAAAGCGGGATTCCTCATCTCCCTGCAGAATCTTCTAGGGCATCCACGGGATAACTTAGAAAGGAGGAGGGGCGGTACCAGTGTCCCCTGGTGTTGGAGGCTGGAGGAGGAATGCCTGTGGCCCAGTCAGTGATGAGCAGGGTGCCCAGTCTCTGGGTCCTGCTGGATGCCTCACTCGATGGTGCCACTATTTTTTGAGAACTTCCTCACGGGTCTCACTCAATCTTCCATTTGCTTTACCAGCTACAGGCATTCCCAGCCCATCTCCATGGCCGGGATTAGTGGCCAAATGGGCAGCTCAGGGGCTCTCACTCTTCTCCTGATCTCCAACTTTCTTAATGTGAGGTTCCCTGGCACACCCCCCACCAGGCCAAAAAACACTGGGTTGGATGGGGTCATTCCACCTGCTCCCCAAACATATCAACCCAGGGGACCTCCAGGTCCTGCTCCAGATGACTCCTACTTTCAGAATTCTGCAGGCAGAAGAGGCATCAGTCCCTGTGTTCTGATTCAATCCTGTAGTCTGAGGAGCCATAGCCAATATCTTTCTTCCCTTACTCTGCTTTGAAAAGGCCTCAGCCCTCCTGCACATTCCTCCTCACTGGGGAGTGAGCTGGCAGCCCATCTTTCTGGGTGATTCTGGTGAAGTCCCTTTTACATGGCTGAGGGGAAAGAATTGCCTCTGTGGGGAGAGGTAGAAGCTTCATACCCCAAACACTGCCCCCTCTCTGGAGAAGACCCGCCCCTTTCCTTCCTTGGTCTTTAGGAATCAGGCTGCTTCCTTTCATTAAGCTGGTTAGGATGCATGAGGTCCTCACAGCTGGGAAGTCCTGCTGCTCTTTTTATGATGCAGCCAGACAATCACATTTTTATTATTGTTGTTTTCAGATACTGTCCCGGATCCCAATGTGCGAAAGTTGGAAAAGACCCCCGGGATGAACCCATCTTGTGACTTGTGACATTCATGTCCCAGTGCTTCCAGTTCCTCTTCTCCCTGTCTAGACCTGCCTGGTCATTCTGCAATTCAAGACATATTTTAAGGAGCAACACAACCCGGAGGGGGCAATAAAAAACGTGTGAAAGCTATTCTGTTTTGTTGGGCTTTGGTGTCACAGGCAACACCAAGCAGAAGAAACAATAATTACAAAACTGTTTTGCATTTAAAATTCTTTATGCCTAAAAGAAAGAAAGAGAAGAAAGAAGAAAAAGAAAAAGAAACGAGTGGGTCCTTATCTATTATTTATCTTTTAATAACTGTACCAACCTGCCCTTTCTCAGAGAAGTTGCTTAATTATGAATAAGGAATTGATTTTTATGGGGCCAAGAATTGTGTGTACACATCGGAATTCATTCTGGCATCTGCCTGCCCATTATTCTGGCTTATGTTCTGCCAAAGGCTGGTGAAGCTCTGTCAGAAGAACCTGCTGTAAAACATAATGACTTCAGGAATTGGGGGCATTCCAGGCACCCTGGGAGGTTAGAAGAGCTGCCTCTTAATAATAAGAGGTCCTGGCCAGAAGTTCACTGAGCATGAGTTCGTTGCACTGGGTTTTGCCTTCCCAAGGGCCAATGGCCCTGAAGAGTGGAGATCTGGACTTGGGAAGGCACATTAATTAACTCTTTCAGCTTCTGGAGGACCATTAATTGACTACTCCCTAAGGACCCAAATTCAAACCCAGAAGAGTGATTTTTCTAAATCTTTGACAAAATATTGTTTTGCTATTTTGATGTCAGGAGAACAAGAAGAGGGAATTTCTGGTGGGAAGAATAAGCTATTGTATCTGGGCTCTACCAAGAATAATGCAGTCTCAGGATGAAATGGTCCCCTTCATCAACAGATATTCATGGAGCCCGTACTGTGTACAGACTTTGTTCTAAGCACTGATGAGACGTCAGGGAAGGAACAGCTCCTGACCTCCTGTTCTTGACATTTCAGTGGAGAAGACAACATAATAAACAGGTGAGCAAGTAAATGTATGATTTAATGACAGCAATTGTGTGTTAAGTTTCTGTCACTGTGACCAGAATACCTGACAAGAATCATTTTGGGGAAGAAAAGTTATTTGGGGCCCATGGTTTCAGAGAGGTTCAGTCCACGGTGGGTCAGCTCCATTGCTCTAGGCCTGAGGCAAAGCAAAGAATGATGGGAGAAGGACACAGCCAAGGAAAGCTCACAGCAGCCAGGAAGCAGGGGTAGGGCAGGCCACGGACAAGATGTAGTCCCCAAGGGCATGCCCCTGGTGACCTAGTTCTTCCAGCTATACCCCACCTGCCTGCAGTTACCAGTAGTCTATTCAAATTATTAATCCATCATATTGGCCAAATTATATTGTTATACTGTGTACGTGCATAAATATGTAACAATGAATCCCACCATTATGCATAATTATAGTGCACTAATAAAAATATGAAAAACTAAAGCCAATAAGTGAATTTTTTTTTCCCTATCAGATGGAAATCCAATGGTGAGGTGCGGCTCTCATGATCTAATCATTTCAAGCCTCTGATGAGTAGGGTGCCCAGTATCTGGGTCCTGCTGGATGCCTCTCTTAAAGCCTTCTGCCAACATGGTGGTGCCACTAATTTTTGAGAACATTCTTGCCTTGTCTAACACATGAACTGTGGGGAGACACCTCGTAATCAACCAGAACAGATTGAAAGGAAAACAAAGCAGCGAGAGATGATGGGACAGAGAGGGACAGGGCGCTGCTTCAGAAGGGCCATCTGAGGAGGAGGATCACGTGGAGACCTGTGTGGAATGAGGTCGGGGGAGCCACAAGGCTGCAGGGAAGTGAGCAAGGGGAGGGGTGGGAAGCAGGGCCTGAATTGGGGTCCCAGACAGCTCTGCTGCAGATTTGATAGTGTTTTCTTCTAGGAATGAAAGGACAATCACTGGAGAGTGTCTCGGGTAGAGGGAAAATTCCAGGCGAAGTCTTTTAATACCAACAGAGAAACCTGGACAAGAGACTACCTGTTCCCACTGTGCTCTCCAAAGGCTGATGTACCATGCCTCTCCTGGGCACTATGGCTGTGGCCACCTGAAGAAGAGACCACAGGGGAAGACCACCGTGGCCAGGAGGAGGACAGGGTAAGTACAAGAGTTTAAAGGGGACAGATGGATTCATCAGAACAGAGGCAGTGAGCATCTGAAAGGTGGTCATGCAGAGGAAGGATTGGCCTCATTCTTTGTTTCCAGCAGGTGAGATGAAGTCCCAAAGTAAAACATCAGGGAGAGATGTTAGCTTTATATTCTATTTCAAAATTTCCTCATTCTTAGAGCTGAATGAAAATGAGATGGATTCTATAAAAGGATGGTGAGTTCTTTGTAGTTGGAGATGCTTAGCCATAGAATGGAAGAGATACTTGCGGGAGCTGTAGACAGTTGGATGATGTGGCCTCAGGGAACCTCTCACCCCAAGGGTCATGGACTGGCTATTTTCCAACTTCATCCATGTCTGAGACAGGGCACTTAGCTTTGCTGTGCTCACCCAAATCCTGACACTAAAAATAGTGGCGTATGTGGACCAGTGAGGACGCGTGCATTCACAGCAACGCAATAAAGGTGCCTGTGATGACTTAGGTTGAAGCAGGTTGATAATGACATCAGGAACAGTTACAAATTCCTGCACAGAATAAAGTCTTTGACAGTTTCCTAAGTGGCTCTGGTCCATTAAGTTCTGACTCAGAGGTGACAAAGAGAACTCTGAATTTAAAATTGGTTAAAAGGGAAGAAGAGTTAAAGGACGTTGGTTATGAATTATGTGTGCATTTTCTTTAAAAGGAGGCCTTAAATTACTTTTCAATTTAGCCTGAAAAGTCTTGTCAGAATTGAATTCGTCTGTGGGCTTCAAGAAATTTTCTTAGACCTAATATTGAAAGTGAACCTGGAGATAGTTCTCAAGATAAAAGTAACTTGCAAATACTCTTCTTCTTTGTTTTCCCTTCTGAAACAGAAACAGGAATTTGAATCCTATTTTACTGTGAGCCTTTTCATTTAAGAGAGAGAAAGAATAATTCACGTGGCCTAATGGGAATTTTCACCTTTTCTCCCACTTTTCAGTTCTTTTTATCCTCATTAATGAAATCTTAACTCCAAAGAGTACTGTGATACATGAAACTTTTAGTCATAATGGATATAAAAAGATAGGCAAAAGTAGGCTAATAGCCACTAAAGATGGAAATCTAGTTAAAATTAAAATATAATCACAAACAGGTGCAAGTAAGACCAAACATTAATCCCCAAGGTTAAAATAGAGAAGGGGGCCAGACTCTTCTCTCTTTGGGTCTCCTGAGCAATCAAAATACTTATTGTTCATTCCTGTGTCATTCCTATACAGCATCTGCTACGTGTCAAGTACTATGTTAAAGGTTTTTATATTGTATCTCATTCAGCCCTCAGAGTAACCCCATGAAATAGGTATCATTATCATCTGCATGTTACAGATGAGGAAACTCTCTCTTAATGAGATTAACTAACTTTCCGTATTTCATCTCATTTAATCCTTCCAACAATGTAATGAAGAAAGTATTCTCCTTCTAGAGATAAACAGACCCAGGAAGGTTAAATCATAGGCCCCAATTAATTTGCTAGTAAATGGAACATCAGGTATTCCATTCAGGTCTCACTGATTGAAAGTCTGTGAACAATACAGACAAGGGAACAGAAACACCTGGATCCATAGCCTGAGCGTGCTCACGGAGACAATGATTCAACAAAAGCTTCACCTTCATATGACTGAGGGAAAGACCACTCATGGAGGTTGAAGATTTTAGGACTCCTAATCCCAATTGGCAAAAAAAAAAAATTGCATTATAATTGAGACATATCCTCTGTATTGTCATATGTGGTTGTTCATCCTGTTCTTGTATAAGGCTCTTTATAGAAATAATTTGTTGCTTGGTATTTGAATCTGGAAAATGGTAATAATAACCATATCTCTTTGACGGAGCAGGGATTCAATGTGTGAACCCATATACAAAGCTTAGAATGACATCTAGGACCTACAAAGCATTCCATAGATGTTAGCTGTTGTAATTGTTGTTATCGCCATTTGTACTGACATTATTGTTGAAATGATTGCTATATCTTTCACCATTTCCTCCAACGAAATCAATAAAAACTAAGCTGTATTTCTAAGAACATGGAGGCATTGAGGAATTCCAATTAATGTGTCAGAACATTATAAGAATCTTCTGGGGTGGAATGAACAATATGCTCAGCTAGATCAAATATCGAATTCATCTCTTTCTTAATGAGGCCTGTAGAACACAGGGCTACTGGGAGAGTATCAGACAAGGGGATGCATGTAAATTTTTTTTTGAAACAATAACTAAGAACAAAAGATCCACAGTGGTCTTGCCAATCTAACACAGCTGGATTTCTAGCTGACTTTCAGAGGAAGGGGACACGGAGGTAGACATTCTGCAGAAACCCTGTTGCTGTACCTGAAGGGAAATACATTTGTGAACAGAGAATCTGATAAGGTTTTGTAGAATTGTTGATTGGCACCCTTCAGGGACAAAAGCATGGAACCAATGGAGTTTGCTTTCATGGCGACCACAATTCACAGCTTACTGCATGTTACATAGAGATAAAGAGGAGTTGGCGCATGGCACTGACTGGGGTTGGAGCCTGCAGTGTTTCATAGATGCTGTGTACAGAGGACAGAGGACAGTGATGAGCAGCTGAAGGAAGTGCTGGCTTCCTCTGGCTGGGCCAAAGGACTTTTCATTGACAATGGGCCGCCTCCCTAATCTGAGGCCTTTTCATTCATGTACCAGACAAACCCTGGCTCCAATTATAAACAGCTGCCTGAGACTATTGATGGACTCAAGTTTTACCTGGTGACAAGCCAACTCCTGGAAAATACTTGCACTGATCAACTTATTTCCCCAGGCCCTTCTCCCACCCCCATTCTCCCCCTGACATGGTTCTTCCATTTATTAGCAATTAAGTGAGCATCTGGGCCCCCAAATCACTGCTTAATTTAATTAAGAATCTGCATCCATCTTTTTAGAGTTGCAGATAATTTCACTTGAGTTCAAGTTATCTTTGGGAGCAGAGCACACAGTTATCTTCTTAAACAAATATATTCTTACCAGGAAGTTCCCTCACCCCTACAGATTTCAATGTTGTGTTTGACCTGCAGACCAACAAATCTTACCAAAAAGTATTTGTCTTCTACCTAAAGTTTAATTTAAATCATATGCTTCTAGAAGTTGCTAGGGAGTGATATGCTACAGAAGAGTCATCTCTGGCTCTGAATCTTCAGGACACAGCTTTGTTTAAGAACCCAGACCTTAAGGTATATTTAAATCTCAAACTGGCAAGAACTAAGAACTGATATATTCTGAACTCAAGCATTATAGATTTCTCCCATTCTGTGCAATCAAGACAGTTCCTAGAATTTGGAGTCAGAGGCTCAGCATGAGGATCAACACTTCATCGGTCAAGGTCACTGCTGAGCTATGGAGAGGCTGGAGCTATTGCTCAAACTAGGGTTCTGGGTGTTAAAGCAGCCTTGAAGGACCAGCAGGATGGTTTTCACATATATAGGCAGGTTTTAGCTCAGAGCCTGGGGAAATAAGTGTGTAGTTTGGAAGACTTGCTAGTAATTGAGTTGCAAGGAGATCAGTAGAAAGTTTAAGGTACAATGGGCTAAACAAGTCAGAATTAGTATGTAAACAACTTGCAAGGGGACCAGGAAATTGATGGTTCTTAGAGTCCAGGTATGGATGGGAACCAAACATCTATAAAACATGCTTTTTTTTTGTAAAGATATTTCTTAATTTTCAAAAACCTTCATGTGGCTCATGACCCTCCATGTGGTTAAAAAAGGGGATTTAAGCAGGGATTTCAAAAACACTGGTGGCAGAGTAAAGAGAGAGTGTTCCAAAGTGAGGCAAATGGAGATCTGCAGAAGGTGAGAGCCAGAGAGTTGGATAATCTGTGCAAGGTACATGGAACAGGAGCCCCTAGGCAAGGAGGAAACCCTGAGCCTTGAACCATGACCCTTCTATGCTTCCTGCCCCGATGGAATCCAATTGGCTGCTTTGGGTGAGCAGGCGTGTAGGAGAGTGTAACTGAATAATGGCAGACCAGCATGCATATGAAGATGGAAAAGGGAGGTTTTGAGGGTTCCATCTGCATGGGGATGACTAAAAGTAGCATCAGGGTACCATCAGGAAGCTTCACTCAACTTATGGCCTGAATCAACACTGCTTTCTCTTCATGGCTTTGATAATGTTTCCGGTATTATTTTAATTCATTCAGGGTCATGTGGCAGGAAACAATGAGGGTCAACAAAATTGTATGAGACACAGCAGCCCCCAGAACCTTATTTAGTTCACCCAAGACTAGCTCTTCAAAAGATCCACTGTCTTTGTTTACATGTCATGAGAGGGGAGAAATGGGAGGGGAGAAATGCCCCAGGGGTCAAATTTTGAAATAATACTTTGATAATTAAAAACAAACAAACAAACATTTGGAATGCAGTTGACTTAGTTTGAAATTAATTAAAACTAGAGAATCGTTCATGTGGCTTCTAAGACAGGAAGCAGATGGTCAGAAGGAGGAGCTGGTTCAAGGTGCCCGAGATGAGCTCCTCCTATTGGTGGGGCAAGAGGCAGCAGGGGTTGTTTTTTGATAATTCTCCCCTGCTGACTCCTCCTGGGCCACGCCTGTAGATTTTACTGATCCGATCTTTTTGAGAGTGGTGCTTTACTTCTCAGGTGGGACTAAGGTTATATATAAACTGCAAATTCTTTGGGAGAAAGGATAGAATTCAATAATTATACCTCACTGTCTCCTCTGGATTAAGTGTATTCATTAGGCTCGCATTCAAGCCTATTACCACCTTCTTAGAAAATTCAGTTTAAAAAAAATGCCTCAGGGCCATTGTTAGAAAGCAGCAGAATAGAAACAGGCTGGCAGGTGATAGGAGAGGAGAACACCATTTAAATAAGATAAATAAAGGACTGCGGCACCTTTCAGATCCTGTGTGTGAGTGTGTGTGTGTGTGTGTGTGTGTGTGTGTGTGTGTGTGTGAGAGAGAGAGAGAGAGAGAGAGAGAGAGAGAGAGAGAGAGAGAGAGAGAGAGAGAGAGAGACTATTAAAAAATTACATGCTGAGAAATGACAGATTCCCTGTTTTGCTTATGAAAAGCCTCCTTTATCGCCTTACCGCTAATGAGCATCATTCAGGGGAGGTTGGGGTACAGTGAGAGATTATAGCACCTTGACTTCATATGAAATGTGATGGTGAAGGCCCACAGAAAATGCATGGTCATCTCCACAAGCTTAATGCCAGGATTTGGAGACGCTCAGGAAATAGTCTTGGAGAACTGGGCAGGGGCCCTTGACATTCTCTGCCTTGGATTTGCCTGGCAATCCTCAGTTCTGCCACCATCCGTTCTGTGTAGGTGGCAGCGGAGAGGAGGAGGGTACCGGTTCTGTCAAATGAGCTACAGTGAAAACATTCAGCCCCTAGTATTCTGGATTTTTTTTTTTTAAAAAGAGTTTAATTGGGAAGATCCCAAAATGATAAGCAGGGGGTGGGGGGAAGTAATTCCTGGCTTCTCAAATCATAATAGAATAAATTAGTGAGATATAAAAAGACAGTTTGTTAGTAAATTGAGTGATCCCCCTTGACAGTGCCAGCCTAATGTTGGTCTTAAATACCAAATTTGGAAAGCATACATGGTCTGTTTTGGCAAAATGCTCAGTGTTGAAATTCTCTTGGACTTTTTTTGCTTTCTACATTGCAATGTTAATAGCTGCAATTTATGGAGGGACATTTGTAAGCCAGAACTGTGATGTGAATTTTGTATTCATTACTGTTGACTCTCACGATAACTCCATAGCAGAGATGGTATTATTTACACAAGGGGAAATTGAGAAGGAGCAGCCAGTGTGACCAAATTCATGTGGCAAGTTAAGTGATATGACTAGTGGTAGGGTCTTACCCAACATTACCCAATCTCCTGTGTTGCCTTCTCTATCATAAGCCTCCCACCCTGTGCATGGTTTAGCAAGTCAGTGCTTCAAGAAAAGGTTAGTTGTATATTGGTGGTCCCAAAGATAAGTTCGACACTTAGGTAGTTTCCACTGGTGAAGTCTTTAAACTACCTAGTTTAACTCCCATCTGCATATTTCTTTTGATTTTTTATTTGTGTGTTTATTTAGTAGCAAATAAGGAAAAAATTTAAAAAATAAAAGTTGTGGCCCTAATAGTTATCCCAAGAAAGAAGACTCTTTGAACCAGAAGTAGAACGGGGTTAGCTTTTTTCCCAGACTTGGCCCCTAGGAGTAACAAAATGCTTATGTTACAAAAGTGGGATTTGTTTTACTTTGTTATCTCATAGGAAGTTTGTATCTGACCTACTAAATCTTACAGATAATTAAAATATTATCTTTCTATCAGAATGGAATGTATTGCCAAATGGAGATGCATTTGGGGGCAAAATGATTTAAGCCTGTTTCCAAAGCAAACTTGGGTACATCTAGATAGGATGTCACTAAGAAATAGGACCCGGGAGCCCTGTTCCTGGAATGCACATTTTGTTCTTCAAAACACACCAGGGTGTGAGGCAGAGGCCCCTTGCAGCCCAAGCCCACCAGGAGAGGTGCTAAGTGAAGCTGGTCAACCTGATCCTTCTTGCTCAACAGTGGGAGCTCTTCTCATAGAAACATATTCCTTTTGGCTTCAGAGTTAGTTCAGCAAAGCTGAGTACATTTATTAAATGCGTAATTATAGTAAGATGCAGTTCATGCCAGGGGTGATCCCTTCTCTACCAACAACCCTTGTCAAACATCTGCCTGAAGCTACTCTATTCAGAAAAATTCACCTGCGTCTTCCCTGAAGAAGAGAATGATGGTCTTCCCTCTGTAATACTGCATTACTCTCAATGTTCCTTTCCTGCATCAGGACTTAAGTTAATAATCCTTTACTCTTATTTAGTTTAGTGAAAATAAAATTGTTAGAATTACATTCTTCAAAGCCTCTCAAGTGATTTTTTTTTTTTTTTTTTTGGTGAGGAGGTTCAGGGGATTGAACTCAGGGGCACTCAGCCACTGAGCCACATCCCCAGCCCTGTTTTATATCTTATTTAGAGAGAGAGTCTCACTGAGTTGCTTAGCACCTCGCTTTTGCTGAGGCTGGCTTTGAACTTGTGATCCTCCTGCCTCAGCCTCCTGGATGACAGGCGCGCGCCACCACACCCAGCTCAAGTTAGTTTTGATGCAGTGCCATGATTAAACTGACTAGGGTGGCATGACAGAAGTATGGGCACCAGGGAACACTGCAGAGAACCCAGCAGTCTGGCAAAAACTCATACTGACAGACATTAGCCCTGATTGCCAAGATCAATGACACATGGGATAAATATGGGCGAGGACACTGCAAGGAAGTTTCCCCTGGATAGGCCCCATCTAGTGGGGTTCTGATCCCCAATTCTGGTGGTGCTTGGTGAATGTTTCCTTGGTTGGTTTGAATGGGGACATGGCTGGGTGGCAGAAAGGAGGAAAGTGGAGCCCGCTCCTTCCCGCCTGGTGGATTTCCATGTGCCACCCCATCCTATAATAAAAATAAAACAATCCCTGGCTTAAAGGGGGGAAAGAGTTTGGTTTTCCATTATTTTCTGGAATAGAATGAGATGAAGCCTTTTTGCGATAAGTTTTCTGTAGCCCAGGGCAAAACCTTTTTCTATAGGCTTTTTGCCTGCTCTGAGTGATGGAGGAAAATAAACCAGGGCACAAAATGGTGTAGTAAAGTTTGAATGAAATATAATTTCCATGGTAAAATAATACCCCAATGCTTTAAGGCCCATAACTGAAAAATATAGACTGACTTTTAGTTAAGAGATTCACACCTTGGGGGAGATTAAGCAGATAAAGTAAGGCATAATCTCTTCTCAAGGCACATATACCTGCACTTAGACACAAGTAAGTACCCCCTCCACCCTGTAAACACACCTGAATGTTTCCTCAGGTGTAAGAGTTCTTTGGAGGTGGGTGAAGGATTTGGGTTTTGATGCTACACTCAGGTTTATTCCTCTGTAGTCTTGGAGACCAGTCTTTAGAAGTCCTATCTTTTCCACAGATCTCTTTTCTAATCCGTCATAGTTAGACAGTTCCTGTTCAATTATCTGGCTGCTTCTACCAAAGGCAAGGTGTATGGGGTCATTAAAATGATATGACATCTAGCTGGGCATGGTGGCACACACCTGTAATCCCAGTGGCTTGGGAGGCTGAAGCAAGAGGATCATGAGTTCAAAGCCAGCCTCAGCAAAAGTGAGGCGCTAAGCAACTCAGTGAGACCCTGTCTCTAAATAAAATACAAAATAGGGCTGGGGATGTGGCTCAATTGTTGACTACCCCTGACTTCAATCTCTGGCACTGCCCCCGCCCCAAATGATATGGCATCATGCTTAGGGAATATGAAACATTCAACATACAGACCCCCTGTCTCCATGTGTGAGTCCTTGAACACACCACACACATCTTTCTTTTCTAGCACTCCTCTGCATTCACTTTAATGTTCAGCAAAAAGAAAGTACCAGCACATTTGGCATGAGCCCATAAAGGATGCTACTAATCTCAGAATTAAGAGAAAACTTAAGCTTATTCTTAAATTATTTTATACTCATTGACTGAGATGGGAGCAAATTGGTCTCTATGGTCTCAGATTTAGAGGTTCCAGAAAGCTTTAAGGAACACAAGGTGCTAAAGGAAGCAGGAGACTGGTTTCAATTAACATTCTAATCGTCACTGTCATTGCTATTCAGTAATTCCGTTTAGAGAGACATAATAGGCATCAGGCTGTGCACTACCCTTGCTAGAAACATGGTATCGACAGCTCTTGTGAAACAGGTGGGTTTCAATTCAGATCTGCAGATAGAATCCTCCACTCCCACTTAACCAATTCCCAGAGCCCTCCAGTTTCTGGGTAATTTTCTTTTGAGCACATTCTTGTAACTTTTTCTTTTTAAAATAAAAAGCGTTAGGGTAAAAAAAAAATCCCCTCTAGTGTAAGGTGTGCATATTCTGAGAGCATAGCTTTCCCCACAAATATCAGCGTCACTTCCACTGCTCTGTAATAAGTGGCTGCAACTGTTGCCATGGTGATTTTCATTTTTTTAAAAACTGTATCCACACAGACAGACAACACAGCTGTTTCCAGGAGGCATCAGAAGATAAGCCCAGTAGTAATGGTGTTCTGTCTCCTACCAGGACAAGGGAGATGTGTCTCTAAGCCTGGACAGAAGCAAAGGATGGGCTGTGGCTGGACCTTGAAAAGGCAAAAGTGCTTTTGTTTAAAGCTCCGTATTGGAATTGATGGTAAATTAGAGCTAGTGTGAGTTCAATTTCCATCCAGTTTTTTCAGGCAGATTCTCAGCACCAGGTTATGGCTATTTACATGACTTCTTTCAAAAGCATTCTTTGTAAAAGACACCTTCTTCCCCTAACTCTGCATGTCTTGCCCCAGAAAGTTACAGGAGGAAGCAGGACTTACAGGACTCAGTACCTGGTTATCTCAGGTCCCACGTGGTTTTCTCTGTGTGTGGTCTGGTGGGCACCCACAGGACATAGAGATGCCCATATAAAGGGTGGTGTCTTCCTTGGGGAAGGAATCTTTTGTTTTTATATTGGGCTCTGCTTGGTAACCAAGCCAAACGCTGCAAATTACGTGACTAAGTGACCAGAACTCCCTACCCTGAAACATCAGCCTCAGTTCCTACTTCTAAGCAACAAAGGAGCTATCCCCTAGTGACCTTGGAGGCCATTTCTTGCTGTCACTTCGGTACAGAATATCACCTGGACCAAGAGGAGGAGAGCCTGCTTGTGTGCCTCATGGGGGAAGTGTCTGAAAAGGATATATTTTTTCCTGTGACCTCTGCCTCATCTCATATTACCAATGAATGCTTAAAAAACATAATTTTGTTTCTGAGTTTTACACAATTTTTCTAAACTATTGATTATAGCTATTTTGTTGTTACTAAAATTATTGAATTATAAACGGGATAAATCACCCAATGCCCAGAAATCCAAAAATAGAAGAATTTTTCTTGGGAAGCATAAGTGGTTGTTTTATTCTGTGAGGCGGATCTTTGTTTGCAAAGAAATATGGCCGCGCTTAACATCTGAATAATCAGCCGTGTCTGCGGTGGGGGTTCTTATTAAATGTGAGGTGGAGAGGTGACCTGCAATAATCCATGGGAGCCATAGGTTTTATGAGCTAACTATTGTCTGTGTTCTGTCCTAACTTGCCTCGGGTGCTCTCTGTGATTTGCCCAATAGCACTTCACTCCTTATTGATCTTGTGAAGAAAATGGCACTGCTGGTGGCCACAGACAAGTGCTATGAGGAATAAGGAACCCAAGTTCCTTACAGGTCCTAAATTGTCAATATTTCATACATAAACAGAATATGTAATCAATGGAAATCATTAAAATAAAGGAACAAAAATCTTATGGGTCTCTCAAGACCTGGAAGAAATTGAAGTGTACACAAATATTTCATCTGTTTTCATATCATCTTTCTAAGTAAGATATTAATGGCTCTTTTCTGTTTTTTTTTTTTAACCCAGAAATCAAAGAAAACATGGAGCATGAAGTCACTTGTTCATGGTCTTACAACTAACTCAACTGTCCCCACTCCTGTTTTCTGACCTGTTATCTTCTAGCCTGGTGCTTCTTCCAGATGTTCAGCTGTCTGAAAAGGCAGCAAGAACTGAGAGAACTTCTCTATGGGTGGATGAGAATTCTGTTAAGTGTGTAAAAAATAAAATGGAAGTAGAACTCATTGGTGTAGCAGATTTAAACATTAACATTGATCTCGAGAGCTGATGTAGAAGAGGTAGAGACTGATAATAGACCCTAGCCAAACTCTTTTCTCTAGAAACACTTTGTCCTACTTAAAATTCTCTGTTTTCACTGTGTCAAGGCTGGGAGAAGAGACCACAGGGCCACCTCTCTTGTTCCTGGCAGGGCTTGCTGGGGATCTGAAGGATAATGTAGGGACAAAGTTCATTGTGATTTATTTTTAACTAAGCAAAACAAAATGGCAAGAGAGGCCACAGTGAACTTGCTCAAACCTGGTCCTTTGAGCACACATGTCATTTCTCTTAGACATGAGAAGCTGGCGGGAGAAGAAACCCCAATAATGACCGTGGGGGAGCTAGTTTGTTTTTATCTTATTTTTTTGGTGGTCAGAGGAGAGTTAGTTTTCAAAATGTCTTCTCTTGGATAAAATTCTGATATGATCACTTCTTTTGAAATTCACGTTTATTCATTCAATGATTATTTACTGAGTACCTATTAAACACCTGCCAGATTATAGGTACTGGGGATGTGGAGGTGAGATAGACTAGTCTCTTGAGATGGGAAATGATTTGTAATACTTGCTACCCCCAAAAGATAATTTAGAATTACAAAGTATTTAAAATAGTATCTCATCTGAGTTTCATGGTATTCAGTGAAGTAAGTTTTACAGTGAGCTCCATTCTGTAGCTTTAGGGACTGATGTTCAGTGAAGTTGTGATTTAGCCAAATCTACTTCAACAATAAATGGGGAACCAAGGTTTATGTTCCTCAGAACCCCTGTTCTTTCACTGTATCATATCATCTCCATAGACTTTTAAAAAATCTGTACACTTAGGCACGGCTTCCAAATCTAGTATTTAAACAGCACTATAATTCATATAACCCTCCCACCCTTAATGCGAATTTATAGCACAACAGATTCCAAGTAGAACAGTGCTTTCCAAGTAAGTGTACCTCCAAGAAATCTATTGGAAGGCATTTTGAACAAAAAAGGAATTGAGAAAAACCAGAGTCAGTGAGTCCCGGAGCTGGGCTGGAATGGTAGACGTCTGGAAGATAAAATGTGACCCCTGTGTTTGAGATGTTTGTAATTTCAAAGAAGAAGCAAGGCATGGGAGTATTTTACAACACACGTTTTGCAGATCCAAATAGGTCGAATACTTGTTTTAGGAATTCAGAGACGGCGGAGAAAAACGATGCCAGGTGTCCTGCTCGTTCACCTGGCTCTGTGCCTTTTCTGTTAGGGTGTATGCCTCACTGGGGAGGGTCGGAGAGCTGCATTCACACCCTCTGGCTTGATGAGTGAGTCTGCTACCACAAGAGGCAGTAGTTTCTTAAACATGTTACTCGACCTCTCAAAGCACAATAATTTTCAGTGCTGATGTAAGAATGTAGTGGGATGATGGCAGGGCTTAGGACATGCGACATTATTGTTAGATGAGCCACCCCGGGGACTTAGTTACTACTCATCTTTGCCTCTATTGGCTCCTCTGTGGAAAGGGAGCCACAATAATGTCAGCTCCGTTATTATGTATCTGGATTGTAATGAGGATCCGGTTGCAAGATAGACGTGAATGGAGAAGGGCACTTATTGCTAAAGGAATCCTCTGAAACAGAGGCCTGTTGGATGGCACATCACAGACTAGATTTCTCATCATTCCTATTCACAAACAAGAACTCAGGTGTCCTGCTAGAGCTTCACTCAAGGTCAACACCATGGACTCCAGCTAACAAACCAGGTGCTCTCATTCTTAGATTCTCATGCCCAGAGCCCCGGGAAGCACACTGTGAGGGCATGATTTATCAAGCCCATTATCTGGCCACCAGGAAGCATCAATCCGAATGAGGTCCCCCAGTTCTGCACAGTTTTCTAAGCACCTACGTCAGGTAGAAATTGCGTGAGCACTACCCCCTGCTGACTTTTCTGGAGAAAAAACCTTCACTCAGACCCCTCCTTTCCTCTCTGCTCCTGCACCCCGTCATCCCTCTCTGCCTAGCCCCACTCTGCAGGCCACCCTTACAACCCCTTGCATATTCTCCTCCATCCCCCACTGCATGCAGAGGCCCCTGGCTGCTCCTGGAGATCCGCTTTGGGGTATTTCCAGCCTGAATCCAACAGTCCACTTTCTATTTGTTTGAGGTTCTTAGCCAATGCTATTCTCCAATTTTTAAAAACAAATTACTCCTACAGGTTTTATTTGTCCTTAACAGTTAAAAAGTTAACTTTGCTGTTGTATTATTTGATGTTTCAAAACAGCCAGCCATCAGGGGGGAGGAAGCCCGTTTAGCCATTTTTCTTTGGCAAGTCTCAGGCTTGCTCGCTATGGGACCAGCTGCACGTAGTCTTGGCTCCGGCAAAGGGCCCTCTTCCTGTGCATGCTCCTGGCCTAAGCTGAGGCTCTGGCTCAGCCCCAAGGACTCCAGGTCAACAACTTTCAAGATCTCAACATGAGATCTTAAAGTTTGCCTTTTAAGAAGTTCTCCCCATTGAGGGAGGCCAGCTGTATGAGGTCAGTTGCTCAAAACACTCACTTGCTGCCTTGTAAAGGACTTAGTTATTTTTGACACTTCTTTTATCTTCCAGAAAGTCTTATTGTCTAGGCACATTCTTTTAACACTACTTAATAATAGTTATGAAATTATTTTAAATTCCTTTAATTAATATTTCATTCACGATCCATGTTGTAATCATTCTTTTTAAATGGCTATTGGAAATACAGGCATGGGGTTGGGGGTGTGAATTTTACATGTAGTTTCAAATGAAGAGGTTGTCTGTTTTCTCCTGGCTGAATATGATCTCTGATGCTTAGCTCTGAATACTGCATAAGTTGCTTAATACACCTGGACTGTGGGAATGGGAATGGTACCTGGCCTTCCCTGATAGAGCTTCTTTCCCTGTCTCTGAGGCCCTTTAAGACTAAGTCCTAGTTTTCTGAGGAATCTCTCCATACTGCTTTCCAAAGTGGTTGTACCAATTTGCAGTCCCAACAGCAATGTATGAGTGTGCCTTTCCCTCCACATCCTTGCCAACATTTATTGTTTCCTGAATTATTTTTTTTAAATTTATTAGTTATGGATGGGCCTTTATTTATTTATTTGTTTATATGTAGTGCTGAGAATCAAACCCAGTGCCTCACACATGCTAGGCAACTCTCTACCACTGAGCCACAACTTCAGTCCCTGTTTCCTGTATTCTTGATGATTGCCCTTCTGACTGGGGTGAGATGAAATCTTAGTGTAGTTTTGATTTGCATTTCTCTAATTGCTAGAGATGATGAACACTTTTCATATGTTTGTTGATTGATTGTATATCCTTTTCTGTAAAGTTTCTGTTCAGTTCCTTAGCCCATTTATTGATCGGGTTATTTGTAGGGTTTGTTTTTTTTTTGGTATTAAGGTTTTTGAGTTCTTTATATATCCCAGAGATTAATGCTTTATCAGAGGTTCATGTGGTAAAGATTTTCTCCCAATCTGTAGGCTCTCTCCTTACAATTGTTTCCTTTGCTTCACTTGTCTTGCAAAGGATAGCTTTGGCTATTCTGGGTTTCTTATTTTTCCAAATAAATTTCATGATTGATTTCTTATATTTCTGTGAAGAATGGGATTTTAATAGGAATTTTAATAGGAATTACATTAAATCTGTATAATACTTTTGTTAGTATGGTTATTTTGACAATATTAATTCTGCCTATCCAGGAGCAGGGTAGATCTTTCCATCTCCTGAGATTTTCTTCAATTTCTTTCTTTAGTATTCTGTAGTTTTCATTATAGAGGTCTTTCACCTATTTGTTAGATTGATTCCCTAGTTTTTTTTTGAGGCTATTATGAATGAAGTAGTTTTTCTAATTTCTCTTTCAGTGGATTCATTGCTAATGTATAGGGATGTGTTTGATGTATGGGTGTTGATTTTATATTCTGCTACTTTGGTGAATTCATTTATTAGTTCTAGAAGTTTTCTTGTGGAATTTTTTTTTGATCTTCTAGATATAGAATCATATCATCAGCAAATAGTGATATTTTGAGTTCTTTTTTACTTATTTGTATCCCTTTTATTTCTTTCTTTTGTCTAATTTCTCTGGCTAGAATTTCAAGGATGATATTGAATAGAAATGGTGAAAGAGAACATAATTGTCTTGTTCCAGGTTTTAGAGGGAATGCTTTCAATTTTTCTCCATTTAGAATGATGCTGGCCTTGGGTTTAACATATATAGCTTTTATGATGTTGAGGTAAGTTCCTACTATCCCTAGTTTTTCTAGTGTTTTGAATCTGAAGGTGTGTCGGCTTTTGTCAAATGCTTTTTCTGCATGTATTGAGATGATCATATGATTCTTATTTTCAAGTCTATTAATATGATAATTACGTTTATTGACTTCTGAATCTTGAAACAACCTTGCATTCCTGGGATGAACTCCATTTGATTGTGGTGCACTATGTTTTTAATATGTTTTTGTATGCAATTTGCCAGAATTTTATTGAGAAGTTTTGTATTTATGTTTATCAGGGATATTAGTCTGAAGTTTTCTTTTCTTGATGTGTCTTTGCCTGGTTTTGGTATCAGGGTGATATGGAACCACTATTTGACCCAGCTATCCCACTCCTTGGTTTATACCCAAAGGACTTAAAATCAGCATACTACAGTGATGTAGCCACATCAATGTTTATAGCAGCTAAATTCACAATAGCTAAACTATGAAACTAACCTAGGTGTCCTTAAATAGATGAATGGATAAAGAAAATGTGGTATATATACTCAATGGAATGTTACTGAACTTTAAAAGAAGAATGAAATTATGGCATTTGCCAGTTAATGGATGGAGTTGGTGAAGATCATGCTAAGTGAAATAAGCGAATTCCCCCAAACCAAAGACTGAATGTTTTCTCATATGCGGATGCTAATTCACAATAAGAATGGTTGGGCACTAGAGAAGAATATAGTCACCTTAGATTAGGTAGAGAAAAGTGAAGGGAGGGGATGGGATGAGATGTGGGGATAGGAAGGATAGGAAAATGAAACAGACATTATTATTGAATATATATATATATATATATATATATATATATATATATATATATATATGACTGCATGACCAATGTGATTCAAGAACATGTACACACAGAAAAATGAGAAATTATATCCCATCTATGTATGATATATCAAAGCACATAAATGCATTCTACTGTTATGTATAACTAATTAAAACAAATTAAAAACTTAAAAAATGACTAAGTCCTACTGAAAATCATGTACTTGAAATGGCATTTCCAAGACTTGTGGGTGGGAATCCTGCTGGCCACGTGTGACCTAAAGCTTTTAAAGCCAACATTTCCTATTCCATAGTGTATATGCAAGAATCAGCAGTCTTTTAAATACTTGAGCATATTCAAGTTTCTTTGGAGAAAACTATTGATTTTATCAATGCCAAGATGGGAAAGAAATATGTAAATCAGATCTGCACAATTTCACACCATTTGGTCTCGGCTTGCCTCCTGTGATTGGAAGCATATACATTTATCACTGATTCATAGCACAAGTATGAACTTCTAACCACAGAAATCAGTTTTGTAAGGATTTCATCCAATACTGAAAAATGCTCATACCTGGGCCAACTATGAGAACCAAACCTTCTTCCAGATTCAAGATGGCATCAAGTGGTCCCTGCCACTTGGGATTCACACCCATGTCGTCCCCTCTCACATTGTACTAGGGTTGGTCTGTGTGATCAACATAGTGGAACAGATGTGATGGTGTATCACCTGAGATTGGAGGTAAAAAATCATGGCATGGGCTGAGGGAGTGGTTCAGTGGTAGAGCACTCGCTTGGCATGGGCAAGGCAGTGAGTTTCATCCTCAGCATTACAGAGGAAAAAATGTCGCATCCATTTTGGTTGCCCCTCTCACACACTCTTAATATTCTCTGGAATTATCCTCTCTGGGGGAAGCCATGTCTCCTACAGCTTTGACTAGAAAGGCTGTGTGGCAAGGAACTGGAGCTGTTGACCAATAGCAGAATGAACAAGCTTGGAATACATCCTCTTGTCCCACTGCATCTTCAGATACTGCAGCCCTAGCCAACAGCTTATCTGCAACCCTGTGGGAGACACTGCTTCAGAACCACCTAACCTAAGTTGAGCCTCAGAAATGTGACCTGATCGTATAAGCTTATCAAGCAGTAAAGGTGGATGATTTGTCACATGGAAGTGGATAGCTAATTGTCATTTAAAAATTTTTCACACTTGGTCAATGGGAAACTACTTTACAAAACTGTTATATATGCTACTAGCTTTCCTTAGTTAAGGACTGTTGCTTTACTTTTAGGTTTTATAGAGATGGATTTTAGAAGATCTAGTTTGAAGACTTCTTCTGCATCTTTCATAAGCAAAAACATTATCTCTGGTGTCACCCTACGCCTTATGTCTCATGGAGTTCAATAACAGAAAAAAACATTAAACAAATCGAACAACAAACAGAAAGCACACAGTGCTAAAGATTTGTGCATTTTCTTTAGCTGAGCTGGACAGTCATGTCAACTGAGGTGCTTCCCTTTCTACTCTGTTGCCAGGGGGCTCTAAACAAAAGTTAGTTCTGAATTAAGGATCTAATTTGTACCAGATACCCATTTTAAAAAGAGACGTCTTTTTTTTTTTTTTTTTTACTTTGGAATAAATATTCCTTAGCTCTATAAACCAACTCAAGTCCCTTGTGGATATAAGGGTACTGTGGATTTGTTGAGTGCCCATCATATGCTGTGCAGAGTGCTAGGCTCTGGAAATTGGAGATGAATCAGACAAGCAGGCCTTGCTCCTAAGAAGCTCAAAGCTGCATCTAGAACCCAACATAATGACAGGTGACACACTTGCTCTTTGCAGAGTGAGGAAAGCAGCGTGGGCACACTGATGAAAGCAACGACTTTCTTGAGCCTGTTGAGAAAGACAGGCTGGCATTTGAGTTTAGGGACAATAAGAATATCCAGGAGGTGGTGGGAAGTCGAGTGTGCCTCTTGTGAGGGCTGGAGTGGAGGTGGAAGTGTATGGGGTGCAATTCAAAAACAATTAAAATGCCTCTGACTATTTGGGAACACAATTTATATGGAAGAGGTTATAACACAGTAAAGGCTAATTTTCCACATTAGTACCAAATTAATAAATCGCTAACCTACCGGGGAATAATACAGCTATTTCATAAGAGTCCACAGCACACCC
Organism: Ictidomys tridecemlineatus; assembly: GCF_052094955.1. Lineage (NCBI taxonomy): Eukaryota > Metazoa > Chordata > Mammalia > Rodentia > Sciuridae > Ictidomys > Ictidomys tridecemlineatus. The sequence continues at coordinate 89,421,215 of NC_135479.1, forward strand.
ACGTAGCTGTGATGATGTTGAATTCTTGCAAAGTTGAAAGAAGAAATACTTTGGAAATGGAAACAGGTCCAATTCTTATTCATTAGCCACAGACCCTGGCAAGTTTCTGGGGAGAGCCCCACTGACTGAAACAAGCGTTAGCGTTCTGGAGACTCAGCTTCTGAAGAGACCATTGAACTTCCAAAAGGACAAATATACCCATATGAAGTCTAAGGGAAAGCCACCCTGGTGTTTGTCTGAACCACACTGAACCGTGGTGTTCAGACTAACTATACCTGGTCTGTATGGCATCTCTCTAGAACCTCAGGTTGCTCCCCAGAATAAATGCCCTTTCTTTGGAGCACCCTGTGGACCAGGCTCAGCATAGCCTCATCTCAGGGTGTTGAAGAGGCTGCTTGCTAAAACATTGGCTAACTAGATTAATCGACCTTTTACATATTTGTTACAATCTTAATGGTGATTTATTTATTTAGTGACACTCTGCAAATCTCTCTCATCTTTAGACCAGAAGTTGCAAACTCGGGTGCCTGTGAGGACCCACCTAGTAATGTAGGAATCAGACACCTGTGGAAACCAAGGATATGGACAGCAACCCCCAACACCAGAGCCAGCAGCTGCTCACACATACTGGCCTGGGTCGCAGAGAGGGAACATACATTTTCTTTTTATATTTTGCTTGTTTGTTCGCTTTTAAAAAGGGAACCTGAACATCTAAACCATTATGAGAAATCTGCCAATTTTTAAAAAATACTGGCATCCCATAGAAAAGATTTAAACACTGTGTGGATGGAACAAAGTGTTTTTGCAGATGGGACCTGGCTGTGGATGACACGTTTGTCATTTCAGCTTGAGACAATCAAATTAGCAGTTGTTGTCTTTGGCACACGTTAAAGGAATTGTACAGAATTGTATGGTGACCTTTCAATGCTGGTGGGGGTAGCAGGAAGTGTAAGCAAGTTCTGTGTCCTCAGAGAGTCATTATGGGGGTTCCAGCAGCTGTAGTATTAAAGAGATGCAGGAGTCCTACCTGCATTAGCATATGTAAATTTACAAATAACTTTTTGATGTTTAAACACATAGCTGGACTCAAAAGAGAGAGAATTCCCAAGAGTAGGAACCAAAGGGAAAACTCACAGCTAGAATGATCAACTCTACCTGATGCTATTTAGAAACCTCCACTTGAGCACACACTCTCCTGCGAGATGAGTTTTTGTGTTTTCATTAAGAACTATGTAAACATCTTCTGTTTTCATTCTAGGTTTTTTTCACAAAAACATTCAAAACATAAAAATAACATAAACAGTGTAATCATTATGATGGATGGAATAGAAAACTAAAAAAAAAGAGAACAATTTAAAAAGAAGGAATTAAGACCATAAAATACAGAAATAGCAACTCTGAAAACTCCTCTAAAACAGCCATATTTAAAATCATTTAAGATATCACAAAATTAAATACAACATGGAATGAAAGAACATAACTTTATCCAATTTGAAACAGAAAAAAAAAATAGAAATGGTAGCCAATAAAATTAAAGACTCAGTGTAGCTCAGAAGACAATAAGGAAACAGGGTCTGAGGAGACCATGGGTGAAAAGGAGATAAAATATCAAAGAACTAATAGGCATGCAGAATAAACTGAAATGATCCAACATATATTTAACAGGAATTTCAGAACAAAGAAGAGGAATGAGAGAGAGAGATTGTCCTAACAGAATTTCCTCAGAATTGAAGAATAATGTCAAATCCTCAGTGGAATAATACAAACACGCAGATTCACAGTTATAAAACTGTATAATTATAATCTATAAAGAGAAAAAAATCAACTCTTAAAAACAGACACATTATTAAAAAAAATAACAATTGCAGAGAATTTTAAATCAATAACAAAAACATTTAAGAGAAAATGTTCTTATATATCTAAAGTGCAGAGGAAAAACATTTGTCAATGGTCAATTCTATACCCAAATAAGTCATGCTTCAAAAGTGGAGGACAAAATAGATGTTTACACTCTATTGCTAAGTTACTAGTACTGAGATGACTTCCTGACCTTACATGCAACTTTAGTAAGAGAATCACTGAAGGAAACAGCTCAGAAAGAAGACAACTGGAAGAGTTGGTGCATAAAGCAACATTAGGCAGGTAGAGACTAATGTGAACACTAAATATAAAAATAATAATGAGTGTTGAGTGGTTCAAAATGAGATGGAAACTAAAATACTAGACGATGATGTCAATGATGGAAGGGATGAAAGCAATTAAAGCATTTTAATTCCAGCATGATGCTAGATATATTTATTTCAGATAGTGTTGATTTTGCATGCTAAAAAATCTGAGGATAATGACTAAAATAGTGGGAGCAACTAGAATGAACCATTTCACAGCAGTAAAACTACAACCTCAAGAGACGTAGAGAACTCAGTCTAACAGGCAGGAAAAGAGAAATAAAAAGCAGAGAAAGATCATTTATATAGGAAGCATGCAACAAGCCAAGATGTATGCATAAATATGAAATACACATGAATATTTTAATGTTTTACATGATTCATATGTTTTAAATGTGTTATGTCCTATAACATATATTAAATTTATATAACTTTATGTGTAAAATTCTTACATGAGTACAAAGAGATATATACAAGGATATTCTCATGGCAATTATGTAAAAATAAGATAGCTGTTAATTGAAGCTCTATTAATAGAGAAATGCACAAATAACTTATGACATATATGAATATATCACAAGGGAATATTATATAGCAGTTAACACAAATGAATTATAGCTAGAATGTTTTTCACATTCTAAAAAAAAACATAATTATGAATGGAAAAAGCAAATTGTCAGAGTATAACATGGTGGGCACCTTGACTGGCTACCTAAAACTCACTAACAGCCTTCTCTTCTCCAATGACTTTTTCTACAGAATATTATAAGTTAAAATCAACATCTTGCCCTCTTTTACACCAAGGAGTGCATCGATTCTAGCAAATGAAGATCTCTGGGCACCTTTCTCTTCCAAAATAAAATGATAAAATTAACAAGGAGAAGGCTTTTTCCATTGCCTTTCATCTTTATCCTCCTCAAAATGTAAACTTCTGAAATAACCAATTTACAAACAGAGAAAAAGTCACACACAGGATGGTCAAAACCATCATTGTCATCTCTGATGACATCAATGGACCACTCCTGGAACATTTTCTCACAACGAGCCATATTATATGAGATAAAATAATGCTCTTAATTATTTAATTATCCTATTATTTGTAGCTAAATGGAACATAACTGAAACCATATGATATCATTTATGTAAAATTCTAAAGATATAGAAAAGTGTTCCATATCGTTTGTTTATAGGTCTAGCTATGATAGTCAGTCTATATAGTGCAAATGAAAGGAAAACTGGCTGATGTTAGGCTGTGGGTACATGCAGGGTGAAGGATGTTAGGGAAAGGAGACAAGAAGAAGGAACAGGAATACAAAGTTTGCTGTATTTTATTCTTTTGAGTCTTAAAATAATATCTGCTTTCTAAAACATCTGGGTGATTGTATTCTCTCTCTATAACTAACTTATTTGAAAAGTTTCCTCTGCAACAGAAGACATTTCAAATAGGTAAAGTCTCTGGTTCTCAAGATGAACATGGTTTGCTGAGCCTTTTGTGGGTGGTGCTCTGACACTCCCTTATCTGATCCATTTCCTCACTCCAGTAAGTGATGGCAGGGCTGAGGTAAGCCTGCCTCCTTTACACTGTTCTAGTACAGATTTGCTGCCACCAGAGTAGGTGACCCAAGAGAACAGAAACTGGAGAAACATTCTGTTAAACAAGCCAGTCCATAAAAATTCTGAAGGGATGCTCCAGATACCACAGATGATGACCCAAAAGGAATGTGGGCTAGAAAGCATGGTGATTGACAGTAGGCATCTGGAGGACAAAGGTGTGGGATGATGACAAGCTTGAGGACATCCCAGCTCATGGACATGCTTGCTATAGGGCAGGCCAGCCTAGAATCAATGGCTTCCCAATTGTATTTATTTATTTATTTATTTTTAAGAGAGAGAGACAGAGAGAGAGAGAGAGAGAGGAGAGAGGAGAGAGAGAGAGAGAGAGAGAGAGAGAGAGAGAGAGAGAGAGAGAGAGAGAGAGAATTTTTTAATGTTTATTTTTTAGATTTTGGCGGACACAACGTCTTTGTTTGTATGTGGTGCTGAGGATGGAACCCGGGCAGCACGCATGCCAGGCAAGCGTGCTACCGCATGAGCCACCACCCCACACCCAAATTGCATTTAAAAACTGTTTATATAATCTAGTATTAGGGCAGCAAGCTAGCAATGTTATTAATTTTTGACAAAATTTTATTTATATAAGCTATGTATTCTCATGGGGGAAAAGTAAAAAACGAAGTCAGAGTGCAGAAGGTGTAAAGTCAAAAGTAAAAGACTTCTCCAACCTCAAGTCTCACTCTCAGCAGTAAGCACTGTTAATATCCTTAGGCTTCTAGATGTTTTATGTCTAATTAGCAAATATATATGCTTTTCAAAGAATAACTATTAGATGATACCATATCTATTCAGTAAATTGCATATCTAATTAAGATATTAGTTATCTTTCTAAATGAGTTCAATAGATATATCTCATTATTCTTAATAGCTACAAATTGTTGTATGCAGATATTACATCTATTAAACCAGTTCCTTGTTGATGGACTTTTAGGTTGATTTTAATTTTTTGCTATTATAAACAGTATTGCAATAAATACTTCAAATAACTCATCTTTCCCTTACAGATATTAAAACCACTTTTATTGTATTCAAAATTTCCAAATGTATTTATTCTGTTTTTTTTTTTCTTTTTCTTTTTTGACTACTCTTTCACAAATCTGCCAAGCTTTTCGTTCATAAGCACCAGACTTTAATGGCTGAGCCTCACAATACATTTTCATATCTGGTAGAGCTCATTCTCTAGCACTGCTCAGAATATGTGGAATTTTCTTGCTATTCTTAAATGTTTATTTTTCCAGATGAACTTCAGCATCATTTTGATATTTAAAATATCCAGACCATTTCTCTGAGCAGCCAGCCAATATCACAGATCTCACCTGGGAGGCTTTCTAGATTGGGGACAACCAAGCCCCGGGGAGGGGGGGGGATGCGGCCCTGATGAGGGGCGGGTGAAGCAGAGAATCAACTGTGAGGGGTCCCAGATGTATGCAGGGCTAGTGGAACATGGGCCCTTGATTTACATCTGTGGTTAGAGGAATTTCCTGGAGAAACAGACCAGCTTGCAGATACTGCAATTTGGAGGCACTCTGAATAAAGGCCAGGTTTCTCAATCATCCTACAGTGAGGTGCACCAGATGGCCAGCCCAGACCTTGACTCCCTCCAGCGATCTCGATCTCCTAGGCTTTTCCCCTTCAATCTTAGGTGTGAATATTCAGCTTAGCCTCCCTGGGAAGGTGAAAGAAAAAGATAAGGAAACAAAAATACAAGGGGGTAAAAAAGAACTTCTAGGAAACAGTCCCCCAAATTGATTTAAGGCATCAATTTTTTTTCCCTAAACTCTATTATCAATAGTCTCAGAGGCAAGAGAAGTTATTACATTCATGGAAACAGCAATAGAAGAATAGAAAAAGAAACATCCAGGAAATGTCAAAGAGTTTTTAATAATCAAAAATACAGGGCTGAGATGACCATGTCAAAATTTGAACATTTATGTTAAGAAAATCTCCCATTAAGTATGTTCACAGATAGACAGATGTTTAGGTTGCATAAAGAATTGATGAGAGAGAAAAAGATGAGAAAAGGAGATCACATCCATTGTTCTAATATCTTCATTAAATGGGTGTATAAAGAGAAGAAAGCAGGGCACAGTGGTATGTGGCTATGATCTATGGAGGCTGAGGCAGGATGGTGGCAAGTTCAAGATCATCCTGGGCAACTTAGCAAGACCCTGTCTGAAAATAAAATTTTGAAAGGGCTGAGGGTACAGAACAGTAGTATATCCTTAGGTTTAATCCCCAGGAAAAAGAAGAGGAGAAGAAAAAAAAAAGATGAATTTCTTAAGGAAATGGTATGAGAAAATTTCTCAGATTGAAGAATATGAGTTTCTAAATCAAAGACCCCATCAAATACTAACCATGATGAATGGGAAAGGAGTATTATATCCAGGCACAGGGAGGTGGGATTTCAAAACAAAAGAGGTAAAAATAAGAATCTCGATGATTCTTGAGACACAGAAGATGGATCACAGAAGGCTGCAGGCACACGGCACTGGTGCCCTACACGCACTCATGGACGCTGGGGACAAGGAAAGACGTCTTGGGAATTTGAGGTGACTTGGTGTCTGACCTAGAATCCTTCAGCTCAGGTGTCATTCATGAGGGAGAATGAGACCTCGGTTACCAGGCACTCTCCCCAGATCCACTCAGCTTGACCTTCCCTTTGCAGAAAAGGACATGCCTCAAGAAAATGCTTCCCCAGATAGATAAGATGAAGAGGTTGGGCAAAAAACAAGGAGAACTGGCAAGTCATCAAAAGGAAGAAAGGCCAAGAGAGGAACAGCTGAGGAGATGTTTAAGGCTCCTTCCTTCTGGGATCAGGAGGAAGGGGTCCAGGACAGGTAGAGGGTGAGAGATGTCAGGTGAGTGCTGCAGAGAACGGAAAGAATCCCTCAAAGGTAGGTGGGAGTTTCAGAGAAGAAGGAAGCCCACATTCTCAGGAAAGGCAGTTTAAATCGAATAAACCAAGTGAAGAACTGGTGTGGTGGAAGCCAGTTTACTGGGGTTAAGAAAGGATGTGGAAAGGACAGGAGCACAGCTCAGTGACTAGCTTTGGAGATGGAGAATAAAACAACAGCAAAAGCAAACAATAGAGATGATAAAGTTGCTCAGACAGCCTCCAACTTGCTGTCCTCTTGCCTCAGCCTCGCAGATCACTGGGATTATAGAAGGGGAACACATGGGCATATTTGAAAAAAGGAAAAAAAAAGAAAAGAAATGATACCAGGGAAGAAATTCAAGATGAAAGAGGAAGGGATGATTTTAGAAACATTATTTTTTCCCTCCATTAAAATCTTTAATCTCCCTGTTTTTTTTTTTTGTTGTTGTTGTTGTTTTTTTTTAAGAAACATTCTGAAAATGGATATAAAGAGACAGGAATCCCAACTGAAGACATTAGACTCTAACAGGATAGACAGATAATTTCTTTGAAAATGAGGAAAAACTTGGAAAGAAAAAGTTAAGAACAGTGACGTAATATTAAGATCTGGTGGAGACTATAAATGTTAAGAGTTAACAGATATTTCTGAAAATTAGAGCCTAAGTCAATGCTAGAGGATAACTCAGAAGAAAGACAAAGGAATTGAGGTTTAAGGAGCAAGGAATAAATTTGAAACCTAGTACATGAGTGGAACACCTAGGTTGGAGAGAGCCCCCTGTGAGCTCTAATAAGAACCAGACCTTTGCAGCAAAAATCTTTAATGGAACCCAGGAACAGGACTTGATAGCAGAAAAAAAATTAATTTACAAGAGATCTGTTGAATAAAATAACTCCAAAGAATGGATTACTTAAAAACCATCAACTTTTTATTGACCAGGTAATTTACATATGCTCTTAGTTTCTCTTCTATTTTCTTTAAGATATTTTTGTGAGACTGGCGTGGTGTTGCCCACCTGTAATCCCAGCAACTCAGGAGGTTGAGGCAGGAGGATCGAAAGTTCAGAGCTCTAAGTGACTTATTGAGACACTACCTCAAAATAAAAAGTAAAAAGGACTGGGGATGTGGCTCAGTGGTAAAGTGTCTCTGGGTTCAATCCCCAGTACAAAAAAAAAAAAAAAAGATATTTTTGTCAATTTCCACATGTTTTTTCTTTCACGTTTCCTTCCTTACGTCATTTCTATATTCTTAGTAATTATTACTGCACTTGTTTGTGATAGAAAGAATTCATCAAAAACACACAATAAAATAAAACTATATTCAACAGCTGATGACTGGTTAGATGTACTTGAAGTGTAGTATGAGACAATTTTTGAGTATGATATATATTTATACATTGTGTACATGTGTGTTCAAAAGAGTTATAAAATCATGATATAATGAAGGAAAACATTCTTATTTTTGGAAAATTTATTGTGATGCCATGGACTGAACCTTGGGCTGCTTTACTATTGAGCTACATCTTCAGCCCTTCTTTTTAATTTGAGACAAGGTTTTGCTAGATTGCTAACGGTCGAATGAAGTTGCTCAGACTGGCCTTGAACTTGCAGTCACTTGGATTATAGACTTCACTAGCACGCTCAACTGGGAAACATTCTTTATAATCAAGTGTTTGCCTTTAATCCATTTTAAAAAACCCAAATAATTATGGCAGGCACTATCTTCAACCAATGAATATTAAGAGTTTTTCAAATAAATAACTTTATCTAACATTGAGTCATTTGGTTCTGCCTGTATTCTGGGAGCAGGCAGCAAAAAATCAAACAGAGAAGTTCAAAGGAGAAAACAAAGTGGTATACAACTAATCTCTGGAACTTCAAAAATCACTGATACTTGTCGGGGGAACAAACCTCAAAGGAATATCCACTTATGGATATTCTAAAGTTGTTTTAAATTAGATCCTGTTCTGCAAGATGATTAGGAAGTGTTCTGTCGCATGAAAGCATGAGTGGAAAAACACCGAGTGGGTTGATTCTGAGCGGATCGGATGAAGATCAAGAGCCTAAGGAAAACGATGTCATAAAGACCAATGCGAAGTGCTGGGCGATAAAAACAGCGGGTACCGTTAAGTGAATGCTTTGGGTCAATTATCAGTTTAGAATCATCTTAAATACAGACAGTCAGTGCTGGATGCGGCCAGTGCATCATCCCAGCTTGTCCCCAGGTGGGCTGGGTGGCTGCAGAGTTGCATTGGTCCTGGCCAGTGATTGTCCTTGGCAGTGTCAACTTGAGGGGAAAAATATATCACCTGAGCAGCACAGAATTCAACTTTGCATTTTCATCTTGTTTCAGTCTTAAACCTTGAATGCACGTGAATTTGCACCAGTGCAACTAATTCAGAAGGAATATTGTCTGTCTGGACTCCATGCAGTCTTTTTGTCCTTAGACAGTCTCCCTCATCCCTGGGATCATCTGAGCCAAATAGTATGTAGTGCTGGCCTGGCTTGAAGTCACACTGATTCTCAGGGTGGTATCCTCCTTCTCCACTGTGTATGCAAGAGACATCTGGGGATTAGAATGCCAGCCTGACAATGTGGATACTCGATTGAAAACACAGGTAAATAATTGCTTCTCTGAGGTTATTTCAAGGTTTTCCAACAGAAGGTGTGTGTTTATCAAACCTCCATTTCGTAGGATCCCTTTGTTTACAACAAAACAGACCAAAATACCTGCCAGTAGTCTGAGCCGATTTGAAATGACAGGGATGGGAATTCCCAGTTGATTTACACCAAGTCAGATTTTCATAGATCCCTGAGGGCAAATTCTGTGACACCTCTCACAGAAATGTTCCAGCCTGCCACATTGAGGGGACTACTGTGATTTCAATTTGAATATTAAACATAAACAAAAAGAATTACCTCAAAAGCAACTTACTTAAAGAACTCCCTTAGAAACTTGAAGCTCTTTAAGAAAGCTAAATTGGACCAATATGGATTTTTCTTCCTAATGGTGGGGAAAAAAAATAGAGAGAGAAAAATAACACAGCAGGGGCTGAAATATGTGACAAACAATTTAGAAACAGCTGCGCTGATTGCAATAGTCTCCCAATAATATACAGCCTGTATTCTCTTCTCAGTTTGATTCCTTGACTCCAGGAAGTGCTAAAAAGATATAAAGCATGATTTCATGCAAATCACTTTTAACATAACCAATGTCTTTCCTGGTGTGGGCCCTACTATGGTTAGAATCACATGATTAATGTCTAACTCAAGAGGGTCCAAAGTGTTCTCTTTTTTTCTCCTTTGTCTCTTTTACAAAATCTTAGAATTGGAAAATGAGGAAAAGGAATCTCAAACGTCAATAGCAAGTACTTAATTTTTTGGCAGCTTTAGACATTGACTTACTGAAGAGAAAATTAAGTACAGAATCATGAAGAATTTGTGAAACCATCTGTAATTTTAATATATTTAAAATCCCTGGCAATCAGAGTCTTCAAAATGTTGAAACTTTTCAAATTTTGTGATCCAATCTTATGACCAAAATTTCTTCCCAAATACTGATCAAGGGATTACAAGTAGTATCAAGTTGGGCATTTCTCATGATGTTATTTATATATTATTTTAACATTAAAAAATCATCTGAAATCTGTTTTCATGGAAGACTTGACAACAGTTATGACTTTGTTTTCTTTTTGTCATGTTTTAATTGGGCACCTAAATTTCTCAACTTTACCTCTTTCCTCTTTTCTTGCTGAATTAGAATTCTACTTTTAAGCCTGTAGCTCCAGTGCGTGCATGTCCACAGACGCACATCTGTTTGTTTCTGGATTTTTGTTCATTTGACCTATATGTATAGTATTATGACATTGCAATAATTATAATAATCTTATTATTCCATTATTTTTATTTTTCAGAATTGCTTCAGATACTGTAACTCACTTATTCATTCATATGAAATTTAAATCATTTTATCCAATATCAGAAAATAAAAAGTTATTTTGGGGGGGAAGTAGATTACATTTTTAAATTAACTTCAGGATGTGGTGGCTTGAATATGTTTCCTCAAGTTCATGCGTTGGGAACCTGATCCACAGTGTGGGGCCTAATAAGAGGTGATCAGGTCATGAGGGTTCTGCCTTCATGACTGGACTAATGTCATTGTCACAGGATTGGGTCAACTATCACAAGTAGAATTGTCATAAAAGTGCCTAGCGTGGTGATGCATGCCTGTAATCCCAATGGCTCAGGAGGCTGAGGCAGGAGGATTGCATGTTCAAAGAAAGCTTCAGCAACTTAACAAGGCCCTAAACAACTTAACAAGAACCTGTCTCTAGATAAAAATTGGTAAGGGCTGGGGCTATGTCTCAGTGGTTAAGTGCACATGGATTCAATCCCCAGTACCAAAAAAAAAAAAAAAAAAAAAAGAGTTTGGTCCTCTCTTGACCTTCCATCTTGTACCTTGGGTTGATGCAGCACAGATACCCTCGCCGGATGCCCGCAGCATGCTTCTGGAGTTCCCAGCCTCCAGAGCTGGGATCCAAATAAACCTCCATTCTTCGTAAATTACCCGGCTGTGGTATTCTGTTATAGGAGCAGAAAATGGACCAAGGCAGCATTTTTAACATTGAGCATTCCTACCAAAGAACATAGCATACATCTCCTTTATTCAAATTTTATAATTTCCTTCCCTGGTTCTGCACATTAACTCTGCTTGTGTTTTTTGCTGCCTGCCCTGCTCTACTTGAATGAGCTTCGGTCCTTTCCTAGTCTCCTCGGGGAGCCTTCACCAGGGCGAGTGATGGGGACAGCGTTTCAGGCTTGGGACTAGTATTTGATGGGCTGGATTCATGCTCCTGCTCCGGCTAGCTCTTAACCAGGTGCCTGGGCTCATTTGTGGTATGCCTCCATCACTTCCCGAGGCCTCTCCCCTCAGGTCCTTGCTGCACTTCATTTGGCAGGCTGTATATTTGGCCCTGTGATTGGTCCTCGGGCTCTCCATCATTGCTGCCTCTCTTTTCTAATGAGCCACAGAGCATATTCAGGGAAACCTCCAGTCCGGGGGGAAAATAGACTGTGCAGGGCTCCCGTCAGATTCCAGGCACTTTAATTTATAGTCCTCTAACAGACAATAAAGTACATCTCGCTGATTGCCTAATAAAAAGAGGAGAAATTGCTCTCTGAATGCGCTGTAATTGGATCATATCTTTGCTCACATGGTGTTCAACAGAGATCCAGGATGATTTAATTTTTTTCCCCTCTTTATTTGTATGAGAAAGATAGAGACCACAGTTAGGGTATGGGGCATCTCCCCCTGCCATGATGGGTGGTAGAACCATCGACCCACATTCCAGGCTCATGAGCACGTTTTACATGTTGAATGGGCTTCTGGGTGTTCTCTCATATACGATCTGACTTGGCTTTTCAAAAGATAGCCAAGAGTTCGGAAAAATTGAAATAAAAAAAAAAGTCATGGAAGCCAGGTATTAAAATGAGCACAGGAGATATCTCTCATGTTCAGGACTCCTGGGCCGTCTTCCAGACAGTCCCAACCCTGAAAAGAGGTAAGATACTCTCAGGAGAGGAGGGCTCACTGTGTCGCTGGCTGGAAGAGCTGGCCTCTTGGCATGTCTCCAGCTTCTGCTGAGAGGAGGGGCCTCGTCGTAGAAGACCTGGCATCCTGATGCTGCAGACCAAGAAGACTAAGGCAAAGCTTATTTACAGAAAGCTGAGCTGCTGCTATCCATGGGGACTAGGAAGAAGATCCCCTAGTAGACCCCTGGACTAATGCTGCTAGCTAGGTCACCAAATGGCCAGTGGACACATTGCTGCCCTCCTGTCCTCCTCTGCCCTTACAATTAGAGGGCGTGGCTTCTCAAAGGGTTGCCACCCCTGTGATATCTTCTGGGAGCTGCTGGCAGTAGCATCCCATGAGCCACAGCACACCCAAATCACCTGGGCTCACCTTTGAGCTGCATCTCTGTGCCTGGCAGACCCAGAAGCCTGTGAGCTGTGGATGATGATCCCTGGTGCGCTGGGTTACTGTGGGCTGGGCCATGGGCCTTGATAGTCATGAACACTGGATGCAAGTTGGGAAAGCAGCTGCCACGTGATCATCGGCTCAGATGCAGCTTTCCCTTACAAAAGTAGCTTAAGCTCCCTTTACAAATAAAACATTTGGTCACTGATTAATACAGATTAAAAAAAAAGTTGTGACCCCCCCTTCGCCCCATATTCTGAAAATGATCACCCTTGGACTCAGCTAGTTTTCTGACTCCCAATTGTATCTGGGACATGCCACTAGCATGCTCTGGAGAGCCATCTTCCAAGAGCACTGCCAGCGAAAACTGCCTACACATCTGATGGTTTCTATCACTCATCTTGGATGTGATTGGACCAGATGGGGAAAAAGCCCCTAACCATGTTGGTTAACTGGGACCACCCAAGAGTCACGAACAGGGCAATAGCTCAGAGCCAATAATAATTGTACACTAAACACAGTACTTGTCATTTTTGAGTCTTAATTATGAATTGTATCAGGTGCTATAAACAGTTTATGGTCTTTGACTCTCATAACAACCATGAGGCATGAATAATTATTCTCCTTTTATAGATGAGGAAAACAGGTACTCAAGGAGGTGAGGTACCTTCCCCAAGGCTGCACTCTGTGGGTGTCAAAGGAGGAATTAAACCTGCATCCAACCAACTTTAGATTTTGTGTTCATTTCGCAACACATGGCACTCTGCTTTTATTCACTTTTACCATCCACATAATTCAAAGACATTTAGAGAATTCTGGTTAGCTGGTATTAAAATGTAAGATATTATATATAGCAAATCAGAGAGAGTTGAGATGCTGCTAGAAGTTAAAATAAAACAAAAAACTTGGAACTGATATTTAAGAAGGAGAAAAGAAAACTATTTTAAAAATATTACAAAAAAAACCCCAACAAAATCCTCTATAAAACCCCCAAACAAATAATTTGGGCACATTGAGTAAAGAAGTAAAGAGTTATTTGTCTCTCAAGAATCTCTGAGGTTATCACTCAATTACAGCACTGAAAAGGGTTCTCTCGATGTGTTTAAAACATCTTGAGAACATTTCCCAGAGAAGTGCAGGGATATAAGAGACATTTAGGGATCATGTAAAGCTGACTTTACAGATGTCAATATAATCAAGATCCCAAAGGGGTTAGGGTTGACCCAGCTAAGGGCTGAGCGCAGGCCTCACCTTTGACCCCTGGCTCAGGACACTGACAATTCCTCTTGGCTGCTCCCAAGGACACATCCTAGGAAGCCTTTCATAAATACAGATAAAGAAGAGAGACCTCTGAGTCCTAGGAGACAGCATCAGGGAAACCTCATGACATTGGGTGAGGCAAAGATTATTTTGGTTAAATCCCCGAAAGTACATGGAACAAAAATAGATGAGATTACATCAAACTAAAAACCTTCTGCATAGCGTAAGAAGCAATCAATAGAGTGAAGAGGCAACATACAGAATGGGAGAAAATATTTACACACTACACACTTAATAAGGTATAAATGTCCAGAATATATAAAGAACTCAAGCAACTCAACAGCAAAGACAACCCCCCTGCAATAATCCAATTTAAAAATGGGCAAAGACTTAAATAGATATTTCTCTAAGGAAGATATACAGATGGACAACAACTCTATGAAACAATGCTCAGTGGTGTCCATCATCACTGTGCCAATCATATGATGCCACCTGGTTCCCGTTAAAATGGCTACTACTGAACAGTCAAATGATAACCAGTGCTGGTGGGAATGTGAAGAAAAGGGAATCTTGACTTGCATTTGGTGGGAATGTGCATCAGTACAGCCTTATGGAAAACGGTATGGTGGTTCCTCAAAAGATTCAAAATAGAACTACCATATAATCTAGTAACTCCCCTGCTGGTTATTGGTTCATCAAAAGGAATGTCTGCATTCCCATGTCAGCCCCACTCACAATAGCCCAGGTATGGAATCAACCCACGCATCTGTGAGTAGGTGAATGGATAAAGAAACTATGGCTTAGACACACTGCGGAGTACTATTCTAAAAGGAATGAAAGGCAGAGTGAACAGACACAAAGTTACAGTTGGATGGGGTAATAAGTTCTGGTGTTGCCCAGCAAGGTAAGTACAGTTAATGATAATTCAAAATCGCTAGAGAGAGGATCTTGAAAGTTTCAGTAGCAAAGAAATGATAATTGTTTGAGATGCTAATTATCCTGATTTGACCAATGTGCAGTGTACACATCGATCAAGGTGTCAAACTGTACCCAATATTATGTGTTCATTAAAAAAAAAGAGATCTTGTATTTGACATTTTTAAATTTAATGTCTAAATTTCACTTACATATATCAATTCTTCCTTCTTGCTCAATAAATTAGGTATTAGATTAGTGCCTGCCTGAGAGATGAACATGGTCTTGTCAGAGAGGAAGAGAGAGGAAACAAGAGATGCATGAAAAATGCTCAGGGTGAAATGGAAACCCAGAGGCCCCTGATACAGCTGGGCTTTACAGCGTCAGGCCTGGTTTCTAAGATGGGCACTCTTGATTCCATCTTGAGAGATGCCTAGGAAAGGCAGATGGATGAAGAAGGAGATGGCAATTCTGGTACAGGAACAGAAATCTACCCTTCTCAGGGAGTCTCTAGAGAAAAGTATCATATCTTAGGGCGATCAGAATGGAGTCGCAGCCTGTGGGCCTAAGGCTGCCTGCTACCTCTTTTAGAAATGAAGTTCTGTTGGCACATAACTATGCTCATTCATATATATAGTGTTTTTGTGCTACAACAGGGTTAAGTATCTGCTGCTGAGACTGTGTGGTCCTTAAAGCCTAAAATACCTACCATCTAACCATTCTTAGGAAAAGTCTGCCAAACCCTGGATTAGAGTAGATGGCAGGCTGTGGGGGGTGGGGGATGGATAGATTGCACGGGCTTCATCGGATTGCCCTGTTTATTTGGCCTGTTCATTGTCCTTTCATTGTTTAAAAGAAATTATCATTTTCAACATTTAAAAATCGAGATTTCATATTAAAAATAGGTTCCTAGTTTGTCTTAAAAAATCAGAGTTATTAGTGTTGGACCTACTTTTCTGCACTGCAAAAATCAGACCTGAGTAGCTGCCTCTGCCTTCAGATGAGTCACAGGCCCTCCATCCTCCCAGAGTCCTGCCTGCAGCCTCCCAGCCCACCTGATCATCTGTCTACCTCAGCCCACAGATGCCCACCGATTCCTGAAGGGGCTGGAGAGCCAGGTCGAGGTGACTCCATGGAGGGCTAGGGGTGCCTTGAGGAGGCTGGGCTTGTTCCTGGGGTGCCGGGTGGGGTCTGAGACAGTCCACTGATGTTTCAGGACTGGCTCGTGCAAGAGCAGGACTCTGATGGCAGTGAGAAGAGTGTGCTGAAGAATCAGTGACCAGAGGCAGGGAGACCAGTCAAGATGCTTCTCAAGAAGTCCAGGGAGGATTGGGAAAGGGCTTCAGGAAACATCAGAGAAGGTAAAGAGGAAATTACAACTATGCCAGGGGTACCTGTATGGCCACCAAGACCACAGCTGGGACTAAGGTAACTCGCATAAAATCTTAGAATGCTGGACTGGAGGGAGGAAGAGCTCAGCATCTATCGTTTCCTGAATCCCCCTAGGGGATCCTCCACAGAGTCCTATAGGCAATAAGGCTCAGGGCCTCCTTTCCATGGCCCACTGATGAAACTTGTGTCAAGACCATCAAGAACCCTGAGGATGACAGAAGTTGAGGTGGAACAGAGAAGTTCTTTGGAAGAGACTGCCCAAAAGTATGTGAGATAAATACAGTTATGTCATACTAGACAAAGGCGCCATAAACACATATTGGAGAAAAGATAGCCTCTTCAACAAATGGTGCTGGTAAAACTGGAAATCCATATGTAGCAAAATGAAATTAAAGCCCTGTCCCTCAACCTGCACAAAATACAACTCAAAGTGGATCGAGGATCTAGTATTAGACCAGAGACCCTGAGCATACTTGAAGAAAAAGTAGGCCCAAATCTCCATCATGTCAGCTTAAGACACAACTCCGAAAGCGTAATTCTTCAACAAGACTCCTAAAGTGCAAGAAGTAAAACAAAGAATCGATAAATGGGATGGTATCCAACTAAAATGCTTCTTCACAGGGAAGGAAGCAATCAAGAATGTGAAGAGAGAGCCGACAGAATGGGAGAAAATTTCAGCCTCCAGAATCTCAGAGAAAGCATTAATCTCCAGGATCTATAAAGAACTCAAAAAAATTTAACAACAGAAAAATAAATAACCCATCAATAAATGGGCAAAGGGAACTGAATAGACACTTTACAGAAGAAGACATCAACTGATCAACAAACATATGAAAAATGTTCAACATCTCTAGCAGTTAGAGCAATACAAATTACAACTATGCTGAAATTTCATCTCACCCCAGTCAAAATGGCAATTATCAAGAATACACGTAACAATAAATGTTGGCGAAGATGTGGGGGAAAAGGCACACTCATACATTGTGGGTGGAACTTCAAATTGGTACAGCCACTCTGGAAAGCAGTATGGAGATTCCCCAGAAAACTTGGAATGGAACCACCATTTGACCTAGTTATCTCACTCCTTAGCATATACCCAAAGGACTTAAAATGAGCACACTACAGTGACACAGCCACATCAATGTTTATAGCAACTCAATTCACAATAGCTAAACTATGTAATGAACTTAGGTGCCCCTCAACAGATGAATGGATGAAGAAAACGTAGTATATATACACAGTGGAATATTACTCGACCATAAAGAAGAATGAAATTATAGCATTTGCTGATAAATGGATTGAAGTGGAGATTATCACTCTAAATGAAATAAGCCAGTCCCCCAAATTCAAAGGCTGAATGTTCTCTCTAATATATAGATGCTAACACACAATCTTAGACAGAGGGGAATGAAGGGAAGGGAGGGGTGAGGAGGGGTGAGAATAGAAAAGACAGTACAATGAATCAGATATAACTTTCCTGTGTTCATATATGAATACATGATCAGTGTAACTCCACATCATGCACAACCACAACAAAGGGAAGTTATACTCCATGTATATACGATATGTCAAAATACATTCTACTGTCATGTGTAACTAAAAAGAACAAATTTTTGAAAAAAATATGTGGGGCTAGCATCGGTATAATCTCAGGGCAACTGAAGAGAGAAAGAGCCCTTGAGGTTCAAGGTGCATCCCAGATTTGGAAATGCTGGTAGATACAGGTAACTATAGATAATTCATAGGGACTTAAAGTGCCTCTTCCAACTCTTCTAATTCTGCCTTCCAAAATCAGGCGCTGGAGTTCTGCACTCTAACATTCTTGGCCTCCCTAGAGGCACTCGAGGGAATCACTCTTGCCTAGAGAAAAGACCCTCCTGAGCTTCTAACAGGAAGACAGGGCACCTTTCAAAACTGAAATCGACTTTCCCTTGTGAATGTAGAGATAATCTTAAAGCAGCTATTTATTTAAGTGGGGTGGGGGTGGGAGCAAGTAGACAGAATTTCCTATAGATTTTGGCCTAGTGTTTTTCAAATAGAGAATGAAAGACACAGAGGGTTTAGGTCACTTCTCGGAGGAGAGGAGAAACGGCAGTTTCCATGGAGCGTCACATCAAAAGACAGAAACCAAGATGCCCTGCATTTTGAAAATTGGGCTGGCTTCCCCGATCGAGTTCATCCTAGCAGTGAAAAGAATCTTACAGAATAGAAAGGATTTTTTTTCTTTCTCAACAACCCCCAAGCCTCCGTCTAACTCATTCAGCAGAGTTGCTAAGGCAATTTTCTAAGCCCGGTGCTTTATTAATATTATAGAGAGTTCTTGAAGAATGTCCACAAGGAGTAACTGGGAGACAAGAAGAGGAGCAAGGAGGTTAAAAAGGAAACCTCCAAAATGCTGTTGCTATAATATTACAATTTTCTGAAGCAAAATACCAAACAGGGCTTAGTTTTTGAGGGAACTTGTGATAAATACTCTAAGCAGTGTAATTTTATTTGTGTGTGTGAAGGGAAAAGAAAAGGAAAGAAAACACATTTTCAAAGAGTAACTAATATTTAAAAAGGGAGCGCATTCAAAGCAAACCAGACCCATTATACTAGTCTGATGAAAATGGGATTTTCAAATTTGCAAAAATTTACATTTTATACATAATGCACGCGAGTTTCCCATGCATAGCAGCCAAATATTAAAATCTTTACAGGGGCTTTTATTTAGTTCAATGCATGTGTACAATGTTTTGCAATGCCCTAGATAAAAATTCATCTCATGGTGTCATGCTATGTCAATCCTGAGGGAAGGCACATAAATCCTCATCTTACCAGGACAATAGCTTTGGGTAAGAGGATAAACTAGTCCTATTTAATCTCCAGT
The DNA here is from genome assembly GCF_052094955.1 of Ictidomys tridecemlineatus. Lineage (NCBI taxonomy): Eukaryota > Metazoa > Chordata > Mammalia > Rodentia > Sciuridae > Ictidomys > Ictidomys tridecemlineatus. Next base: position 89,440,279 of record NC_135479.1, read on the forward strand.
ACCTTCCAGCTGACGCTGGAGGGCCACCCACATGGCTAGCAGTTTGGGTAAGAACTGGGTTGAAATACTCCTCAGAACAACCTTGGCTTTCCCAGTGTCTCACCAAGCTCCAATCATACCAACGCAAGAGGCTAAATGACAATACCATGTCCATGATGCTTGGTGGTAAACAAAGAGCCCATCTCATTCAGCTTTCACAGAAGTTGCATCTGTATTTTGTTGGCCGAGGACCTAGTCCAGGATCATTAGGAAGTGAATGTTTGAGCTCCAACCCAGGTTGCTTCAAGTTTGGTATTCTTTCCCCAAACCCTGGGTTAGTGCTGTGTCCTGCTACAGAATGCTGGAAGGCCTAGGGAATCCCTCTTCCCCTGGTAGCTCCTGTCTCTGGGATCATGCCATGATCTTTTGGTTCATCTGCAGAGAGTGTCCTATTCTTGGGAGACCTCTTTGATATCGTTCCTTTGATGTTTATTCCATTTATCTCACTTAATTGTACCAAATATATGAGTACTAGATCCATCCTAAGTTCTGCTGGTTTCCAAGTGAGAGGTTTGGAGCAAATAGAATAATCTTCCTGAGCCTCAGTTTTCTCTTCTATCCAATGTGGATAAGAAGTGTATGTAAATCACTCAACAGTACAGGACATACAGTAAACACTCAAAAACTAAAAATAAATAAAATCACTAGGGGGCTGTGTGGTGGTGGACCAGTAGTGAGCCTGGACTAGGCCCAGAGATGGGGGTGTGGCCCTGTGAGTCCCCAGCCCAGCTCCTCAAGAAGCCTCAATCCGAACTCAGAGGGGACTGGCGTCCGGTGCTTTATAACCACTCTTAGAAAAAGGAGAAACAAAATGGAAACATGATTATCCCACAACAACTATGTAAGAGGGTTGAGTTTTGGGCGATGAGTACCAGCTTTTGAAGGCATTAAAGAGATTCTGGGATGTCCTGAAGGTTGCCACACATGATTTTAAAAGCAGGGATCATGAACTGGCACAAAAATCACGGGTAGTGTCCATAGCAGGACCTCTGGGCAGAGTGCTGTGTTGAAGTGGGGGATAGAGCCCAACTTACAGTCTATTACTTAATGTCGCCCATCAACTTGATGGAGGAAAAAAAGCAAGACAGTGGAGAGTCCAGAGCTACCACTCAGTTCTGGAGATGCATGGCAGCTCCATTTGTTCTACAGGTCAATCCCTTGACCTTGTCGCTCACAGCACAGACACAGTGTTTTGTGTGCAGAGGTGGTTCCATGCAGCAAAGGAATGGAACCCGGGAGTGGGCAGGTGTTCTTTTCTGGCAGAACTCTTTCTGATAAAGTGGAGGTGGAAGAGTGGTCCCAAAGGACTATGTCATGCAGATTATAGTGAGTCAGGCTTTGCAGCACTCAACACCAGTTGAGAATTAGACTGGTCTTATCCTCTGGTCCTCAGACCTCTCCACTTCTTTTTATTATTGTTTTCTATTCTATGGCATGAAAATTTTTAAAAAATTCCCACATTTTTTATCGGTGCATTATAGTTGTTCCTAATGATGGGATTTGTCATTGCATATTTGTACTTGCTCACAATATAATCATATAATTTGACCCATGTCACTCCCCAGAACTCTCCCCTCCCTTCCTGGCTTCCACCCTTTGGTCTCTTTCCTCTATTGATGTCCCACATGGAATTTATTTTCAGTTTTCTGAATTCCCTATGCATGGATTTAGTTCTGGGAAATTAATAATGAAAAATTCCACCTGTGATGGAGACCAACAAAAATAATTGCTAAAATACAAAGAGCCAAAAAAAAAAAAAAAGAGAGAGAGAGAGATAGGAAGTTGGTAATGCACAGCTAGGAGGAAGATGGATATTTACTTCTTCAGTTTAATTAGAGAATTCAACTAGAAACTCACTGTGAATTAAACAGCTCCAAATTAAACTATAAGCTACTAGGAGGACAGAGCAGAGTTTATATAATGTAATCTGCATTTCTGATTTAATGTCTTAATTTAATGTACTCTATATTCTACCGTAAAGCTCACTCCAAATGCACATTGATCCTTCCCAAACACCCTTATGAAAATACTTCTTTCCCTCTGGGAGCATGCTTCTATTTAGAATGTGAGCTAGTTAGTGGGGGGCAGAAGCTCTTTTACTAAAGAACAGCTAGAGGGAGGATGGAGAGATGGAAGGATTAAAGGAGAGAAAATATTCCAGTGACTGACTCTATAATACGCACTGTTAGTAAGACGAACGGTAGAGATACATTTGAGTCATTTTAGTTGATTATTTCTGTTAGACCAAATCATTTTCTGAGCTATGAAATCACTTTCTGAACTACACTTTTGTGGCATCAAAGTTATATTACAGAAAATTAGGATGCATTTAATCAACATCAACACTCTCACTTTACTGATGCTGAGAATCAAGCACAAAGATGTATTTAAAACATCACCGTGAAAACTGTTTCATTTTCCTTAAGATTAATACACTAAAAATTTCTTCTTCAAAAAAAACATAGCTCGGGCTGGGGATGTGGCTCAAGCGGTAGCGTGCTCGCTTGGCATGCGTGCGGCCCAGGTTCGATCCTCAGCACCACATACCAACAAAGATGTTGTGTCCGCCGAGAACTAAAAAATAAATATTAAAAATTCTCTCTCTCTCTCCTCTCTCACTCTCTCTTAAAAATATATATATATATATATAGCTCAGTTAATTATTTTTTTTTCACCAAAAAGTTTAAAATGGTCACAAATATCAGCAGAGGAGCTTCACTGTGTTTAAATCATGAAAGTCTCTTTTTGGTAAATTTGTGACCATCTCCTTATTTTCTGCCGGAACATCTGCCTGTGTAGAAGTTGCCTTTGAGGAAGATCATCATCCAGGGAAAAGGGTGATATTTCTAAACTGTAACTGCAGTCAGTCACAGATGGAGGAAAAGTGCTGGAGATATAAGTGGTCTGTCCACTCAAGCCATTAACTGATTAATGAATGATCATTTACTAAGCTTGATAGCTTGATAGCTCATTTGATCTCCATATACTTGCTCAACAAATGTGCTCTGAGCATCTAGTTGTGCAAGATACTGTGCTGGGTGAAGAAGGATGTTAGGAAAACAGTTTTGTTGAGCATGTGGTATGATCTAGGCACCAGGCCCCAGAAATGCAGTAGAGAACAGGAAAGAAGACCTCCCATCCCCAGGGCCAAGTCTGAAGGGCCAGTTGAGAATGTCAAGACAGGGCAGCAGAGAAATCACTCTGAGCAAGGAGATGGAAGGTAATCCAGCTATGCCATTTTTATTTCCCAAGTTGCTAATATGAGGTTCGATGTAAAATTAAAAATGTGTATTTTTTTGTTAAATTCAATAGCTATTTATCCTCAACTTGGTCAAGGGTGCGGGGAATAAAGAGAAAAAAGAAATGGAGAGAGAACATTTTGTTATCCTTTGTAATAATTTTCTTTGGGTTTCTTCAGTGAGAAGTAAAATGAGCTCTCTGGACAGAGTTTGGACTCATTTAAACAACTCCCTAAACCAATCAACTTCAGTAGTGGAAAAAAATAAAACTCAGAGAAATCACAACACAGAATAACCACTTGTTTGTTCAATTATGTCATAGGCACAACAGAGATGCTCCAGATGGGAGAAAGGAGGGGAAAAGAGGGATAAATCCTAGAAACATAGCTATTTTCTAGAAAGTTCCAGGATAACCACAAATACTTTTTGCTCTGAACATATCAGTTTGAGTGAGGAAATGATCTTGTAAACAAGAGGCCAAAGCTATTCCTTTAGTTATAAGAACGAAGGTAAGCTTTGATCTTTGTGAGATTTTTTCATATGATATCCATTTTATTATAATAAAATGGATATCATATGAAAAACATAATAATTATGTTGTTCATGGGGAAAAATGACCAGAGTTCTCAGGCCTGTGTTGAGGTCATTATGTGAAAATTTAAGGGGAGAAATGGAGTTTTGATTCACAGTTTGGTTTTTTAATTTGCTAATTTTAACAAATTAAGAACATGAATTTATATTCTAATGTATTTTCTGAAGATTAGAGTCTTTATTTGTAGTATATTTCTCTGGAAATGCTCTTACCTAAGGTTATTCATCAGTTAACAGTCTACAACCAAATCTGGCAGGATGATTATGACATGATAATTAATAATTCAGAGACTGGTTGTGTTAAAGTAAACTTTAATACAGGTGGCGTTCTGTTTCTCCAGCCTATTGCTATCTTTTGGAATCTTGATATTTTATACTATACGCTGTATTTGCAATCTCAGATTTATATCAATTGCAAATTTGACAGGCCTACAGTCTGTCCCATGATCTCAGCCATTGATAAAAATATTATACAGAATAAGTTCGTAAGTAGAACTCTCTGCCAAGCTGCTAGAAATATTGGATTTTATTGCTGCAGGAATCAATACTCAATTACTTAATTTTGCCTGCATCTAATTCTAAATTCTCCATATTAGTCCACATGTTTCTATGAGAGGCCAAGCACTGTGCATAAATCCAGGAGAAATTTATTAGAGATTAAAAATAATCCCTGCATTTGGGTCAAAAACTTTAATGCACTTTTGAGAACACAGAAACAAACTTGCTCACAGGAGAGCCACTAAGATGATGAATAGAAGCAGAACCAGGTCTTATAGATTAGAGGTCAGGGTCTGCAGAAGAGAATACATTTAATTCTTTTCAATAGCTTTGCTTTTTAAAATATTTACATGGTTTTTGTATCAAAGAGAGGATGCTCTTGATCCACACTGGAACATTGCTAAGTTCTAGTTACCCAGGGGTTGGGTGGGTGACATGAGTGAGGTTGTCCTCACTCTTCTTCCTGTGACAGAGAAGCAAAAGAATACCACCTGTCCTCTTAGCTCTTCCATGAATAATCACTGTGCCAACTCACTAATTGGTGGTGAATGCTCTGGGATGTTTGGAGGTGTTGTGCTTGGGTTATAGGGAGGGGTGGTCATTTCTTAATGCCTGAAGTTGTCCTGAGGGAGATTTGGGGAACAGATTCAAATTTTTTCTTAAAAAAAACTCATCAGTCAACACTGGGCAGGCCAAAGAAAACATAGGCTGCCAGTTGCTATAGGATTCAAAGAGGTTGTCCCAGGTCCATGGCTTGAAGATATAGGGAAGCCAGTAAGAGAAGATTGGAAAGAAAGACTCCCTGCTCTTCAAAGCTGTCCTGCCTTCCCTGGAGATCACCAAATCAGGGCGGGTCACGTCAGGCTGAAAAACCAGTCCTGTCCATAACTGGATTGTTTGACCTTTATTCTCTTTCTCCTTATGAAAGTCTGTGGCACCAAACAAAGTTTCTCTGGGGACTCAAAGATGGGAACTGGTGGCTGATTAGTTCATGAGAGTGCCAGAGAGGTGGGATGCCATCTAACTTTGCAAAATAATTGTCTGACCATAGAAGACTTGGAGGGAATTCCTGACTGATAAAAATAGCAGAAATAAAAGAGGAAAAGTGGAAATGAGTGGCCTGAGATGGGGATGGCAATCAAAAGATCCTATTGAAATCAGAGGGTTTAAGGTGATTAATCCTGGGGTTGCAAACTGGCCATATCCAGTTATGTTTGTGCTTGAGTTTATTGCACTGTTTAGGATCACAGTGGAACCTAAGTCACTTTGGAGGGCATATTCTTCCACTCAGCGCCTGGTCCCAACACTTCTTGTTGTCTACATACTGGACCATCATACCTTTGCATTACCTGACTGGTCCCCAAAGGACTTAGATCTTCCATTCATAGCAATAAACTTTGAACTTATGAAAAAATATTTTTCTGAGACACAATCATGGTATCAATATCTCATATCTCATAAACATTTTAATACACTGAGAATTTGGAACTTGAAATGAAAAACAATCTAAATGGAAAATTTAGAGTTTGGTTTGATACTAGGGGAAGGTTTTATTTCTATTTTTGGAAGTCCACTCTTGGGTAATATATCTAAAATTTGGCTGACTTGATAAGCTGTTCTCATGGTTTTGGACACTGAAGTAATGGTTCCACAAACCTGGGTACGATGCTAAGTAGGGGTGTTAGGGATCTAACAGGCCTGGCTAGGTCTATTCTGTTCCAGAACACTGATTCAATCACCTAGCTAATCATTTAAACAACTGGTTGGTTGGCCAGAGATTTCAGCTTTCAATCAATTGTTCTGGCATTAGAGACACATGCATGAATCCAAGGGTTTTACTCTCATCATTTAAAATCAGATTTTTCTAGCACATTAATGCCTTATACTTCTACAAACCTTTTACAAGCCTTTACCTATTGGATCCTATGTACCTGTGCATTCATTCATTACCCGATAGAGACCTGCTCATGATAGAGGGCCAACTATTATACCCGTTGCACGTGATCATGATACAGCAGTAAACACAACTTAAAACTGTATCGGTGAGCCGAGGGATGCTCTTATTCCCATTAAAATGTATTTCTTACTTAAATCATTTTTATTACAGAAGTAAAACAGTAATATACTCTGCCTTAAAGATCAAGGCAATTGTAGAAGTATAAAAAGAAAAATGCAAAAGCCATTCTGTTCCATTTATTTGCATTTATGTACTTATTTGCTTTTTAATAAATGCTATGATACAATATGCCTTTTTCAGAAACTTCATTTTGTAACTTAACATGTCTTAAAGATTTTTCCATGCCTTCTCCTTTTTAAAGCCTCCAAAGTTTTCCATAGCTTGTCTATAGCAAAATATTGCAATCCCTTCTTTATCAATAGACCCTTTAGCTGTTTACATTTTTGTGGTTCTTACAATGGTGCAGTACATAAATATATTTGTTGATGTAAGCAAATATTTCCTGAGATAGATTACTGAAAGCAGCTTTACTTGGCACATTTAAATTTTGGGGTAATACTGATACAAAGTACCTAAGTGTCCAGTTCTCTTTATTCTTGCCAACACTGACCATACACATATTGATATATCTTTATCTTTATACAGATAAAATACATAGATTTATAAACTATTTATTCAGATAACAATTCAAATTGTTATTATCTTTCCACATTGGTTAGTAGGTATTCATTATATACTGAGATATTAAGACTGTCAGAGATATTGCAAATATTTTCTTCTATTTATGTCATCTATTTGTCCATTATTTGTCTTCTGTTTGTGCTGTTATGTATCTTCTATGCTATTATTTATCTTTTAAATTTTGTGTATATTTCTTAATTTTTTCTTTATTGTTTCTAGGTTTTGGACCTTAATTAAAAAGGCCATTAGCATTAAAACTTATTTTCTAAATTTCTAATATTTTCATGGTTTTTCTTAATGTTTTTCCTGTAGTCCTTCTGCTAGTTTTTCCTTGGGAATGATGTGAATTCAGCATTTAGCTTCTTCTTACAAACGAACGGCCCAATGCCCCATACCACTTATTAAAACACTCAATCTATTGCCTTTGTATCGGAAGAACAATTTGGCTTGAGTTTCACATTCCTTCCCTCAGAAGTAAAAATGTGCTGCTTTTCCATCTTCTGAAATTGAATGTCACTGTGGTTGAGTTGAAGGCCAACCTGATTATTTCTGCTCCTGTGAATGACTTGAATTTTCTACCCACATGCCCTATATTTCTTTATTTAACTTGACATTCGGTAACATTACTAGATTATCTCCTTATGTTATTGATTCCAAATGAAATTCTCCTGGAGTCCAATGAGTCTTAATACTCTTCTAAGCCATTTGTTACATTATTTCAGGAGAATATTGTTTGACTGTGTTTTAAAACACTTTCCATGTGTTTTAAAACCACCCATTTGTCTGTCATCCATTTCTATCATATTTTCTATAGTCACTTTTATTTATCTTTTCTACTTTGTTTTGTATTATTTCCTACAGTCCATACCAATCTTTTCAGAGAAATTCATATTATTTTGATTGCTTCTAAAGTATCTTTGACCTCTTCATGATTTTAGTTCTCTCTCTAGCTTTTTTTTCTGAGCATTGGCAGAAACTTTTGATCTCCCTTAATTATTCTGTCTCTTCTATGAAATCTGAAATCTCTTCTCTGAACATTTTTGTTTGCCTGAGAGAAGGGGGAAGGAGGAAGTAGTGGGGGATAAAAGGGTGGGGGAAATGGAGACGGATCCATATCGTCTGTAAGTATTTCAAGAGAATGAGGAACTCTGCCTAAAATATTTTCATGTTTGATAAATTTGTTTGAGAGCTATGGGCTCTTCTCTATCTTAAATTTCCTGTACTAGACTTAAAAAAAACATGTACTTCACTATTTTGATGAACTGTACCACTCGTGAGTCCTTTTGAAAATTTCTAACTCTTTTAGAGTCCATTTTGTATAGCTAAAACAGAAAGCCTGAGACAGTGTAATTTATAAAGAATAAATATTTATTTCTTAAGGCTGGGAAGTTTCAGATCAAGGAACTATCATCTTTTCTATAGTCATTTTTTATTTATAAAATAAAATAATTATGTTTTGATTTGGAAATTGCTGCCCTGCCCCACTTCTGTGAAAATAGCCTGGTGAGGGCTTTCATACTGTATCATCTCCTGCAATAAGGTGGAAGAGCAAGAGAGGGAAATGGAGAAAAAGTAGGAGAGGGAGAAGGAGACCAAATTCATCCCTTTATGAGGAATGTAGGCCTATGGTAATTGAGTTCTCTACTCCCTTAATAACAACATTAGTACATTCATGAGGGCAGATTTCTTAACAACTGAATTGACTCTTAAAGACCAACTTTGTGCATTGGGGATTAAGCTTCTGACCCATGCCATAATGGGAGATACATTCAAACCATAGTGCTCATCTTAAAACAAAACAAAACAAAAACATCTACGGCTGATATTTTAAGACTTGTACAGGGGCTGGGAATATAGCTCAGTTGGTAGAGTGCTTGCATCACATGCACAAGGCCTTGGGTTCAATCCCCAGCACCACAAAAACAAAACAAAACACTTATATAGCAAAAGGAGTGAACTAGGGTGGAATAAGTTGAGGCTAACCAAAGTTTTACTTTGGGTTTTTGTTATGTTTATCCATTGTTGCATTGCAAACTAGTGCACAACTTAGTGGCTTAAAACAACAATCAGTTATTTGGTTTATACTTCTGCAAACTGGGCAGGGCTCAGGCGGTTCTGCTCATTTTCGCTCCACGTGGTATCTGCTGAGGCAGCTCTGAAGGAGTTGAAGGATCCATTTCAAAGATGGATCACCCACCTGGATGCTGGCTGTCATTCTCTCTCCAGGTGTAACTCTCCACAGAGCAGCTTAGCTTCCAAGAGCAAGTTCTCCAAAGGACAGGAAGCAAAGCTGCTAGTTTCTAAAGGTTTAGGCCTGGGAACTGGCCTAGCATCCCTTCTATGTATTCTATAGATTTAAGGGGAAGTTCATATGGAGCCATTCTGGATAGGAGTAGTGTCCGGGAATTTTGGGGCTGTGCTACCACACATTGTCACAAGCATTTGTTTTTTCCTTTCTGTTAGAAATACATCTTTTTGTAGTTCATGACATTCAGATTGAGGTGGCATAGAGAAACGCACCACACACTGCAGAAATAATTATGTTTTGATTTGGAAATTGCTGCCCTGCCCCACTTCCGTGAAAATAGCCTCCAGTAGTGTCCCTGGCTAGGACACAAGAAATGGGTCAGCATGATTTCTGTTTGTCTGCCACTTCCAAGGATCAGGCTGTTTTTCTTAATTTCTCCATTGGCCCATCTACCTGATCTTATCTGTCCTTTAAACAATGGAACATTGGCTGGTCCATTGAGTAAAGGGATGTGCTGGTTAGGTCTGAGAGGAACCTACTTGGCCCAGCTTCTTTTCATCTCTTGTCTAAGATTATTCAGCAGCGATATTGTCATGCTTAAATATTTCATAGTTTATGGTTTGGAGTTGAGATTGTTTCCCTGTTACAAGTGCTATAACATTTTTTATTCTTGTTAGTTTTAGTTTGTTCTGAGGAAGTCCAGTGGAGTAAGAATATTTTATCCTGCTGTTCAAGGTGGGCACATTGACACATGCCTGTAATCCCAGTTATTCAGGAGGCCGAGACAGGAGATCACAAATTTGAGGTTAGCCTGGGCAAATTAGTGAGACCTTGGCTCAAAATAAAAAATAAAAAGCATTGGGGATGTAGCTCAGTCATAGAGCACCTCTGGGTTCAATCCCTAGTACTTCCCCTGCCAAAGTCTGTTGGTACTTTGGAAGTGAGGTTACTCTGAATATACAGATTACCTGAAGGAGAGTTAACCACTTGACAATATTGAATCCTCCCATCCTGTCTCATAAAAAGTCTCCTCACTTTTTGAGGCTATTTTGCTCTTGACCAAAATTAACTTTTTTCTTTGCAGATATCTTGTACATTTATTATTTAAAGCTATTCTAATTATATCATGTTTTTAAGTGCTACTGGGAACAGAACAGTGTTTCTCATTATATTTTATCATTAATTGTTGCTGCAGTTTAGGAAAGCTATTGATTTTTGCCTATCAATCTTCTGTGCAGCCAGATCTTTTAAGTTCTCTAGGATTTTGCCATTTGAGTCTTGTGTTTTCTGATTAGACAATCATATATCTATTAAGTATTTTATTTTGGTTTTCATATTTTAAATTTCTATAATTTCACTTTTCAGAATTTCAAACCATTCCCATTTGATGGATATCATAGCCTGTTACATTCATCTTAGTGAGCAATTGTACATGTTTTTGGGCTTTGGTTTTCTGCCATCTTGTTTTTCCCATCAAGTTCATCTTATATGCTTCATAATCAATAGCTTCAGTATAATCTCACTTCTAAAATCTCAACAGATTTTTATTTCTCAAGGTGAGGTATGTTAAAGTTGCACCTTGATGAAGTGAGAAAGGCAGGCTGAAGGGGTTAGTTGACTTGCTCAACCATATTAAGTCAGACCAGAAGCGCCTGAATGCTGACTGCAGCCCAGCCTTCCTCCACTCCTCCATGGAGAAGCAAATCACACACCAATCCTTGTTGGAGGTATGTTCTAAGATTAATGTTTTTCCACCAAAACTTTTACCAGATTTACTAATATGAAGAAAATTGAATGCATGCTTTTCTTCCTCCCATAAAGTCTTCTTAAAATCATGCTAATAAAAAGACTAATGATAGACAGCTGAGAACAGACCACATCTGAAAATCCCAGTGGTCAGCTGTCACATGGGGAAGAATTAACTCCACTTGGAAGATATTCTGATATCCATAAAAGCAAAGTAGACAGATGATGATGGGAACAAGGATAAAGATGAAAAAAAAAGACAAACCGATGAGCAAATTAGGATGAGGATGTAAATTTATGGCTTCAAATATGGCACCCTCACATTAATGGCACTAGATCCAAGTTGACCATTTATCTGCTATTTGAAAATAAGTCATTTGGCATGGGCTTTGGTATTGGAATTTCATCTGCATCCAATTTAGATTCAGTACCTTTAGAAAATCAGAGGAAACTATATTTGGTTCTTATTCTATAGGATAATGCTAGCAAGAGGTTGTTCTGAATTTTAGGGATTCCATTTCAGGTAAAAATTGACTGGGCAGTCACTCCACTATCTTCCAAGATAAGAAACTTGCTATTAACCCATGAGGGACATCGAAGTGGTGAAAGGATTTCTTCCTTTTCTCTTCAACACAGCCTGCCTTTCTGGCAGCGAAAAAAAATGATGTATTTGAGGGCCCCATGGGACAAGAAAATTGATAAGAGCTCCCAACTTCTTTCCCATAAACAACCGATATTTTAAAGCTATTAGCACAGGAGCTGGGCATTCAAAGACAGTTCATCTATCATCCAAGAGCTACTGAGGTTGTCAGGCCTTGCCGTCAGGCTCTGAAAAATGGGCCCTGTGTTCACCCTCTATTGCTGAACAGCTGCTCCTTCCCAAAGTTTTAATCAGATTCCCTAAGCATTACATGCCCCAGTAAGGCAGAGCCCACATAAAACCTGCAATAAGCCTGCCATGTAAATTCATTACAAAGCCCAAGTAATAGGAACAGATTATTCTCCAGGCCAAGAGAGAGTTTTTAATTTGGACCAAAATTATGATTGCATATTGATTTGGCCTCTTGTTCTCCAGAAATTTTTTTTTCCTCAGAATTCAAAATTGATCACCTTTAATAAAAGACATTTTCTTGATGATTCAGAATGAGAAATCAGTCTTAAGTGCATTAGAAAGAAAATAGGAAAAGTTCTTTATCCAGACCTCCTGTTCTTTGTTTGTTTAGATGTACATTTTTCCCCAGAAATGAGAGACATAACTTCCTTCAGACTAAGCTTCTAAACTTCCACCAGAAAATTAACATTCAGTGTTTAAGATCATATTGTTACTAGAAGCAGCTTGTCAGCCTTAGGAAATCTTACTTCACAGGAGGCCAAAGTCATGACTCATTCTTCTCCTAGAGAGCCCTGGTACCTAGTTTGGAACTACCAGCTGCCACTAAGAACCATTCTATGAATGTATACCTGGGCACAACAGAGAGAAAGAGGGGCAAACACTACCAGTAACCCATCCCCCAATGTTAAAGGACATTAATGGCAAGTGTATTACTATAAAAGTGCCACCTATCAGTCAGAAGGATTGGTAAGCCATGGAAGAATGGAGAAGAATCACAGAACCAAACATTGCAAGTTATCATCTCAGCTTTGTGTAGTGGGAAAAGAGCCAGACTTACTTATCTTACCACATTGAACAGCTTTTAATTATCCTAAATGTTGGCTTGGGTTCAGAAGGTGATTGCCAAGTACGTCAAATTTCAAGTCCCTTTGGAAACACACTGCTTCTGGGTGCAGGATGCAGATAAAAATCCTACACACCAATCTACCCTCCATCCAAACCCATGCTCATCCTACAAGCTCCTGGATATTATTTTTTTTAATATGCAGGTCTGCTACAGGCAAGGTTGCTTTTATCATATGATCTTTGGGGTACTTGAAATCCCAATGACAGTAATTTCCTGTGGCAAATTAATAAAGTCGATACTGATTATGATTCAGCTTTCTAAGTAGCTTGAGTATAGAAAGAAAATGAAGGGATCATACTAGTATGGCTATTCTGGTCCCTCAAATCAGAAATTTCTTAGTTATTCTATTGGAACCCTGTACCACCTTTCCCAATGTGCTCTTTGCTCAGTGACAATCGCTGTCTTAATACATGACTGGTCATTCTGGGCCCAGACTAGATAATCCCCCTGGGTCCTCCAATCAAGAGAGACTAAATTTCAAACAGGAGGTGCAAATGAATAAGGAGCTACTATGAATTAATAACGGTATGCAGCCAAAGACAGAACTACCTCCTCCAACTCTCTCTCTCTCAAAACTGCTTGGTTGCTGAGAAATATCAGCTTCAATTTACATTTAAAAGCCAATTTTTAATTTTTTACACATAAAGCACAATTCTAGAAACATCTCCATTACACAGCATATCAATAATTGGTGTGACAGAAAATGTCCTCTGCTCACCACGAGTGGGGTTATCTTCTCCCCAAGAACTGGACAGAACTCAATGGGTGAATTCCTAGTGTGATCCTAAATTTGACCATAAGAGAACATGAGGTGATCAGAGAAGAGAGTAAGAGAAAGCAAGATGACCAAGGGAAAGATGAAGTACTTTATCAGTTTTCTAACAAATAGGCCTCTTTATTTGAAACTGTTGAAGACTACCCGCAGATAGAGCTTGGTTTCAACATTTATATACCACCTAGAAAATAATTAACTGTTGTCAGACTCTTTTGCACCATTAAAAAAATATTTTGATGAAGATGGCTACTTAAGTGAAACTTGGATTGGTTTCAAACAGTTCTTTTGTTGTATCTCCACTTTCTCCAAGTTATCTCTCCCTCCATGACGATCTACTGTCCACCATCTTTGGATGTTGTAGTGAATTATGGAGTAATTGGCTCCACCCATTAATCATCCTTATATTTGTCACAGTCATCTCTTATTGATGAATGTTTCTGCCGAATTCTTTGCTTAACATTCTTTGCTTCTCACTTTTTTTTTTCTGAGTTCAGTTTCCTGTTTCTATTTAATCAAATCCTTTGCAAGGTCTATCATTGATTATATAAAGAGGCTATCTGGAAATGCATTTCATTCTTATTTTTAAATGATATTTTATTTGAATTTAGGACCTAGACTAGGGATTATTTTCCCATGATACTTTGAACATATTGTTTCTTTGTCTTCTTATGCTGTTGCTGTCAATGAAAAAACTGTTGCCATCCAAACTATGTATAAATAATCTTCATTGTAAGTAATCTGTCTCATCTCTCTGAATGCTTTTAGGATTCCCACATTTGCCTTTGATTACCTCACATCTCACTTCACTTTAATAACTTCATCATTTTCATTTTCCTCTTGTGCCTCATTGGCGTAGCCCCAGTCACTTGCAGCCTGGTGCTACCCAATTCATGAATCTCTGTCTAGTCAAATAAACTCTTTAAAATTAAAAACACACATACACACACAAACCCTAAAAACTACAATGTGTTTCAATGTGGGATTAGTTTGGATTTATTCAGCTCTGGACATAATGGGATATGTCAATGTGTCTCTTTAATTTTGTAAAATGATTATCCATTCTCTTTTCAAATATTGCTGCAAATCAATTCTCCTCACTTCTGCTTAGTTCCTTCTCTTGAAGATTTTATTGTTTTGTTCTGGATTTCCTCATGCTCTCTGTCTCTTAACCAGCCTCTGACAGCTTTTGTCTGTGTGCATTCTGGGTTAGTTGCCAACTTCATCTTCTGTTTTGCCAGTTGGTTAGATATGACATTCATGCTATCCATTTAGTTTCTAATGTGAATATTTGCATTTTCTAATTTTGAAAAGTTCTCTTTTTCTCTTATGCCACGATCTCCTAAGTTTTTCTGCTCCTCCATCAACCTTTTTAACATGCCAATTTTATGATCTTTTTGTAGTGTTCCATTAGTTCCTTAGGACACTTGTTCTTCTGACTGAATTTTGTTTTCTGATCTCCTGGTTTTCCGTCTTGCTGAAGTTATTCCCTTTGGTGGCCTTTTTCTTGTAAGCTCATTTTCAGGGAGGATTGGCTTCTTTTTCTGTGGGATTTCCATGTGCCTGGGTGTGAAAGTGTCACTTTATATCAGTTTTGGTATAATCTGAATTGTAGGGGACGGGATGTTGCTGGCACATTCGTTTCAAAAGTCCTGAAAACTTCTTATGTGAATTGATTGGCTTGCATTTCCTATATCACAACTGCCTGGGCCAGGGATTTTGATTTCTCAAATTACAGGCAGATAGAAAGTTCCCCTTACTGTTTCCTAAGGCAGATGGAAATGTGGAACCGAAGCCCTTATTGAAAGAACTTTGCTTAAGTTGTGTTGTGTGACTAAAAGATAGGGCTCTGATTTCCACATGGAAATGAGATTCCAGCACCAAAACCTCTGAACCTATACAAAATCCTTAGAATGGTGGCCTCCAACTTGGGCTTTGATTTCTCCCTTGTTTCTCACACATAAGGAATGTTTTTTTTTCTCTCTCTCTCTCTCTCTTTCAAAATCAACTCTGCATTTAGAAAAGAACACTTGCCTTTTTAAATAAAGAACTTCTAACTGGCCTAGGGATTACGTGTTTGATTTCAAACCACCACGTTCTGAACATTCTGTTATGGAATAGGATAGTTATTGTTTGGGGATGCCCATCTAGCTTGTACTCCAACCACTATCTTCTAATAGAGGATTCCATGCCATTGGCTACAGGGATACAATTCAGATCTAGCCGATCACCATGTTTAATTCCCTCAGATGGCTATGTCATGGGGCTAGTGGTGACTTTCTGATACAGCTGAGCCACTGTTGTGACTAATATGCAAATATTGGAAGAAGGAAGTTTTAATTTGAGCTAAAAAACATATAAGCCTGGAGATGCCATTAGTCACCATCTTCTGCATCACAGAACAAACCATTTATCTGTACTAGGAAAGGATGAAGCTAGCACTCAGAGAGAAATCAGGGCCAAGAGAGAAAAAGAAAGAATAGTCAGCCACATTACAATTCCTGAGCCTCACCTGCCCAGAGTCAGCTCGACCCCTGCTAAACAGGCCAGTGAATTCCTTTGCTTAAACTAATTTGAATTGGGCTCCTGTCAGTTACATCTGACTTATGCACCAATAAATTAAAGCACAATGGAATGGAGATGAGAAATCATCAATATGGATTTCTTTTATTTATTTATTTTTTGGTAGGCCAATTTGTCACGCATGGCTTGACATGAGTAAACCAAGCTCTCTGTCACGGGGGGCTGACATCCAGGGAATCAGGGAGTAAACATCAGATCTAATCCCAGGGACAAGGGATGGAGTCAGAGGATAAAACCAAGGTCAAGTCCTAGTCATCTGAACAGGGACAGTAATAGAGAGCGGGGATGAGGAAGACGGCAGAGTCATAGGAAATGGGAACCCAGGATAAGGAATGAGTAAAAAGCAAACAAGACAGCCACAGCAAGAGGACCATGGACAGCCAACACCTGTGCCCCACAGCCCGGTGTCAGCTGGGCAGTGCTGCCCAGCTTCTTTCTAAAGATCCTAGGGTGTCCTTCCCATTCCTGCCATGTGACGCCACCTGGTGTCCAAGAAATGAAGTCAGCATGGGACCGACTGCCTGCACAGGGAGTCCTTAAGCAAAAAGGGCCATAACTTATTTTTCATTTAATTATGTATCACACCAGTATCTAGACAGGCATCAAAACAAATGAGTTTCATGCTGATTATTGGTTTCCAAGGCAAATATCAAAGTGAATTACCTTCAGAAAGATGCATCGAGATACAGGAAACTTGTTTTTAAGTTAAGCAGATTCATGAGAAATATTATACTTTCTGGTTCTGATAGCAGTTTCAGCTTATTCTCATCAAAAAGGAGCACCTTCTTATCACCTCTGTGTAGAGCCAGGGGTCAAATGGGAGAAGATTAGAGCTAATGAGGGTAACGAATAAGGCTTTTCAAATAGTTGGAAGGAACAGAATAAAGAATATTAAATAAACATCCATCCTCTGGAATAGATTTTAATGAGGGAATTAGTAAAATGTCCTCATCTGCATCTGAAGAGATCTTAATTCCCTCCTTCAAGAATCTCTGAAGAACCTACCAAATAATTAGCTGTGTGTTGTGGGGATGGAGAAAATGTAACATGCCTTCAATGAGCTTGCAGTCTTTTTAGATGTGATGCTACTAGACAAAGATGGTGGTTTCCTTGGGACATATTTTTATGACCAACCCCTACAACAGCCATTCTCTGAGATGATTTTTTAGAGCAAAGGTTTGTTGCATATAACAAATCCTGTTATAGCTATTGTTTGCCTATTTCAGTGAGGAGTTATTGAGGGCAGGATGGGTGACTGTGCCCATCCGATCCCTATCCCCAACACGCAGCATAATGTCCGGCATGTGTAGGTGCTCAGTAATTTTTGTTGAGTGGCTGGATAATATCTCAAAGCTCTTTTGAGTTCCATGGTTGTTTGAGCCTCACAGCCATCCCATTAACTTTCATGTTAAATTTCCCTTAAGATGCATGGGCTATAAGAAATGTGGTCTTTCAAAATATCACTCACTCTAAGTGCCAAGCGTTCGCTGGCATCACACTTTAAATGACATTTCCTAGTAAGAACTTCCAAGCAGCATAACAATCTCATTTAAAATGAGAAAATGGATGCTCCATTTCTCCCTCTCTTTTAATGAACTGCATTGAATTTCCTTATAAGCATCTGCTTTACAGGGAATAAAGGTACCAAGTATGTATTTATTGTCATCTAAGAGCCAGCTGTTTAATGAGGTTCTTATTTTATTTCTAAGAAAATCTGGAGGCATTCGCACACTGTGGAATTATTTTACAAGTGGAGTTTTCAGTACAATGCCAGCAATAGTTCTGGGTTGCAGATAAACAGCCCAAAACACCCAAAATCTTCTCTCTGATCTTTCATGGGTAGAAAAAAAAAGTTGGATATCTATCTCTGTGGAATCTGCATTAAAATGAAGATTGCCAATTATCAACTATGTTAATGGGGATTCTTTCTTTGGAATATGGTTGATCGTGAATATTTTACTCTATTTCCAATAAAAATAGATAAGCCAAAAGAAGAAAATAAAGATTGCCTGTGATTCCACATAACCCTTTGAATCTATATAAATTATACTTAGGGGGCTGGGGTTGTGGCTCTGCGATAGAGCACTGATCTAGCATGCGTGGGACCTTGGGTTCCATCCTCAGCACCATGTAAAAAATAAATAAGTGAAATAAAGGTATTGTGTCCAACTATAAAATAAATATTTTAAAAAATTATACTTATATGCAAATAGTATATGTTTTATGTTAAATCATTGATATAGCTAACATAAACATACAAAATTTACATATAACAAATATATAATTATACATAACTTCATGTATTTATATATTAGTAGATAATTTAGCATATTATAATAATATATAAGCTCCCATATATATTTGACTGTGATTTTTTTAATCAAGCTGGATCTTATTATATATTAAAATTTCCTAGCAATATTTATTAAATATAAATGTTACTTTTGTTAAATATAATTTTACTATTAAGTTTTTTCTTATTTGCTTTAAAATATATTATGAATGTCTTTTTGCATCCACACATTTTGTTAAATATCATTTTAAAATGACTGCATAGGGTCCCATGACATCAATGCATCACAATTTGCTCAACAAGCTAGTACAACTTCTGACCCTAATCGGTGCATTCATTTTCATGGAGAAATTAATTATTTGTTAGGATAACTTTCTGGAAATGAAATTTCTGGATCAAATGATTCGCAAAGCCTAATGACTCAGTAAATATTGCTAAATTTCCTTTGTAAAATCTTTATCACTTTTCACCAGTGATATAGGCAGGTTCCCATTTCTCAAACTTTCATTTATGTCAAGTCTGACTTTCTCCTTTTGTTTGTTTCCTATTTATATCCTTTGCCATTTTTATATCATGCTGACCTTTTATTATCAGTCTTTAATGATGAGAGTAACAGCAGGATTTAACAACCAACAGTGTACCAAGTTCCCAGAGCCAGGCCTCAGTCTAAGTGTTCCATGGTTAACTCTATCCAATGAGGTAAGGACTAATGAATGTCATTTTACAAATAAGGCAGCTGAGGCCCAGAGAGATTAAGTAAGTAACTCACCCAAGGTCACATAACGAGTGAGTGTGGTATATTGAAGAAATTAACAATTCATTGTGCATATTACACATGCATTTTATTTCTTCCCTTGGTTTATTACTTGCCGTTTAATTTTCTGTCATAATTTTTGTCTAGGACAGAATGACTTGACTCAATTGTTATCAAGTAAATAGGCTTTTTCTTTATAGTTTCTGCTTTTGATATCTTGTTTGAATGAAAAATATTTAAATGCATATAATTCAAACACATTAAAAACATGCAGACAACACAGATGAATATAAAATAAAGAGGAAAATGATCTTTGTCCCCTTTGCCTAAATCATGATCCTACACAGCCAGGCACCTGATGTTATACCATTTATGTCTTTATTTCTTCTGATGGTTGCCCTACGTCTTAGTATTAGTATAGCTCCATTCCTGATTTATCAGCTCTGTGCGGCATCTCTGGATCTCCTACTCTGAGAGGTGTGGAAGCTACCCTCCTGGAATTGACTGGAGCAGCATCAATTTTGGTTGTAAGTACTTTGTAACTTTAAGTCATATACTTCAACTTCTATTTCTTGATTTATCAACTTTAGACAATGTCTTAACTGTCTCATTCCTAATGGGAGAAAATCACATGGAAAAATGGTTATTCTCTATATTCTTTGGATCATAAAACGCCATATTTATGAAGAAATGCTTCACTGGAAGCAGGTCTATCTGTAGTCGTTTTAATGAAAACAGAGAGATCTGTGTAAGTGCAGTGAAAGACGCTGATACAAATGATGATGGAAATTATATAAGTATATTCGGTTTGTGTAGCCCAGACTACATAGATGATAAATATATAGAACCTTTCCAACTGTATAGCTTTCTATGTTGCTTAGGATAATTTTGTTATAAATCTTGTAATAAGACAACTATTCTTACATTTCCAGATGAGGAAATAAGTCCAGACAGTTTATGGCCACACAGAATCACCGTATGGTCCTGTAGGTTTTATTATTATGTTTCTATCTAGCATCGACTTTTCCTCTATGATGGCAACATTACCTGAACAATAATACCACCTTCCTGGTCTCAGCTCCAAATCAAGCCAATCACACCCTGGAACTCATGGACATGTAACTTAGGCCTGAGCCAGTGAAGACAGAACATTCCTTTAGCCAAAGTGATTAGCTCCAAGGTGGTCTGGAATTGGGTCAGAATCTGCCAGGTACCAAGATTTAGGATGGGAATGGTGGGACAGAGATTCTCTCTCCAGGCTCTTGAAGAGAGAGACAGCACTGCCAAATGCCGGCGGCCATCTTGTGACCAGAGAAATTGAATGAGGAAGGAGGGTCCTGCTTATTTCTCTGAGTCCTTTCCTCAGCCATTTCTATTTCTGCTGCTCATTTCAATCAGCCAACATGGACTCCCTTTTTCTTCACCCCTGTTTAGGATGGTTTCTGGTCAACTGTAAGAACTGCACAGTTCATCAGTGGTAAACCTGACATTAGATCTTGTGGCTTCTTGTTCAGGCTTCTTTCAACTGTGCCACGCTGCACCTGAAATCAATGTCTTTGTTCGGGATTCACAAACACACACCCCTCCAGATCTCTTCACTACATCTTCTGCCTCCCTTCATGGTCTATGAAACAACTTTGGAAATGCAAATCCATCATGTGGGGCTCATTCCTGAGCCAGTGTGGATCAGGCTTAAGCATGATGTTCCTGTATTCTTGAAATAACAATATAGGTCAGGGGCAAACTAATTTCAGAACTTTTGTGTTAAATAAAGTTACTTCTATTTGGGGACAAGTAATTCTGGATCATTTTCAACTATGGACACATGGTATAAACGCTGGAGATACAGCTCAGTGGCAGAGAGCTCACCTAGCAGGTGTGGGTCCTGGGTCTAATCTCCAGTACTGAACCAAAAAAAAAAAAAAAAAAGAAAGAAAGAAAGAAAGAAAAGTAGCATCTATCACCTGGTGCTATGTATAAGAGTTGTGGTCATGAAATTCAATTATAAGTTACTTGTCTGAAGTTTGGAGGGCATTTAACCTAAGAAACAGTATTATGATTATTTGCTTCTTGGACAAGCACAGTCTAAGGCCAGCATAGTCTGTGGCTAAATGCTGTAGCACAGTATTGTCACAACACTGACAATTAAAAATATAAAAAACATTATAACCAAAGAGGATGGTTCTTAAGCAATATTATCTGGAAGAAGATGGGAAGGTAAATGAAAGTGCATGGCTATTACAAAGGGGCTCTGTAGACACTGCCAAGGGCCATAGTTGTCAATAATTTGGGTTCTTTATTACAGTATCTTTATTACACATCCGCAATTTTGATTTCTGTAGTTTCATTAAATCATGGTCAACTGAAGTCTGAAAATATAAATGGGAAATTACAAAATAAAGGATTCAAAAGCTTTAAATAACTTTTATTATAGTATATGGTTATAATTATTCTCTTACTAGTTATTGTTGTTAAATGTATCACTGTGCCTGATTTATAAACTTTAACACAAGTATGGATGTATATATAGGGAAGGAAACAATAAAAATCCAAGGTTTCAGCCTTCTTATCAAGGTCTTGGAATATCTCTCTCATGGTTAAAATGTGTGGGGGATAATGTATTCCTAAATACACATCAAAATGTATAACTTGTTCTCTATGATATAAGAATAGCTGTCACTATTGTGTGTATGTGTATGTGTGTGTGTGTGTGTGTGTGTTGCTATGGATTAAATCTGGGCTTTATGCATTGTAGGCAAGCACTTGACCACTGAGCCATATCCCCAGCCCCCATCACTATTCTTAAGCTTCAAAATCTCACAAAAGTGGAACTAAGAAAGGGAAGACACATATACAAGTTTTAGTTTGTTCTTTGAACACACACTTCAAGTTCATATGCTTTGCTTTCAAAAGGTTACAATTTAGAAAGGCAAATATACATGTAGTCCAATACTAGCTGGAAGGAGATTGACAGAGGTAGGCACAGGAATGGGATCGGGCCTCAGCCTGGTGGCTGCTGGTTCCTGAAGGAGCAGACAGTGGGTGAGAGTTGGGAGACCACTGGGTAGAGACAGAACTGGGACGGCAATGCGGGGGTGAGGGGATAGTAAGGTAAGGCATGGCACTGTCTCCCAGAGGGCTGTGTTGGTGGGCTGTGCTTGGATCAGTGTGAAAGAAAAGAAAAGTGGGGAGATAAATGTTTGAACTTTTGTTCTGAAAGTCATGGAAACTCTTTAAATGATATCAGCATAGGATCTTCCTAAGGGAGCTAGAAAATGCTTGGAAGAGAGAAGATAAGGATGAGGCATTCCAAGAAGGAATTGTGTAGGAGTAGATTATAAAGAAATCATCATGCATGCTATAAAGCACATTTAAGGAGCAAGAGAGTGAGTGAAGAGAACAACCCAGGGAATGCTGTGCAGGGGGAGGAAGTGGTCAGCCCCAGGCAGCACTGGAGGAATAGAGTGCAGACCCAGGAAGGCCATCTTGGGTGCATGGTGGGTGGGGGGGTATGCAGTGCAGCTCAAGAAGGGGCTGGTGACGTCAAATGCACCAAGTGAAAGGAGAGCTGGTAGGTCTGAACTGGAGACTTAGGGCAGCCAAATGTTCTTAACTACCATGACCTCTATTTTCATCAGAACCCACTAGGGTCACTGTGCACAGTACCAGAATCACCAAAACTGGGAAGCTGGGGGGTGGCCAATGTCTCCTGATCAGAAAAGAACCTTGCCACCATGCCAACCACATTTTATGGTGAAGACGTTATTAAGACATGGGTAGAGGGGAAGGAGAGGCATTGCCAGTAATAACCAGGTACTGGCTTGAGGAGACAGGAAGTGCTTGGTTTCAGGTGCCCCCAGGCCTGTGCACCATGGAATCTACCTTCGTCCTTGGTGTCTGTGTTTTTAATGGGAAACCACTGTGGATAGCAGTATCCATCACGCAAAAGCTGGACAGTTGTAGCTGCATGGTTCTCTCCTGAGTTCATTTGCACTTTAGTGGTTTTGCTTCGTTTGGCCTTTTACAACTTAGCAGCTCAGGAAGTAAAACTGAGGGCTCAGCAGATTTTTAAAAATTTTTACTCCAAATGTTGCTTTAATGTTAGTATTTCTTGGACAGGGATTCCTGATGTCCTAATTAATTTCTCTTGGTGTCTCCTTAAAAGCATCCTTTTAACATTTGTGGATCTGCCCATGACTTTTGCGTTTAATTTGTACTCGCTGATATTTTCCTTTAAGGCAGGGAGAAAGGCCCCTCCTTCTGTGGCCAGGTAAAAGGTATTTGGAGACTCACTTGAAAGTTGCTGAATTTAGTGGTGACTTTAGGGCAGCAGCTTTAAGAAATGTCAACTGGCAGGGGTAAAAAAAAAAGAGTAGTTCTGCTCTTTCTTCCTCCCCTTGTGAGATCTGACTTTTAAAATCCTTTGTTGCTTCACAATACATTTTCAACTGCATTTGAAGTAATTAACGCTCAGAATTGAATCCTGTTGTCACATTTAATTATCAGATAGCGACTTTCCTTTGGGATATCTGACAGTTGCCCAAAATGTTGTTCTTAATCTAAAACCAAGAAGTGACCTCTGACATACTAACAGCCACCAAAGTGGCATTTATTAAATATAAATGATAAGTGTCTAAAGAGGAGGTGCATGTGGGAAGAACACTGGTGCTCATCTCAAACAGCGAATCCTCCAGCACAAAGGGACATCACATTAGGTCTTACTTGAAGCGCCTTCAGTTCCATTTGTCCTGGGATGATTCAAAGCCTGCATTTGCACTGAGAAATCAAAGTGTTCTGACCCTAAAGTTCTAGCTCCAATCTGTCCAGCTCCCCATAAAGACAAAGGCTTCTATTAGTGTATTTTCTGGAAAGTAACTTGCGTGAGGGAAAAAAAATGATATTGATTTGAAATGAAGAAAGCTCATTTATGTGCATTTGAGGAACCCTAAGTGGATCAGCTAAAGATATGCAGTGAGGGAAAAAAAAAATCTGTTACCCTCTGGGTAGTTTCTTGTAATAAGCTGGAAATGCAAAACCCATTAATAGTATTAGAAATTAGGTGCCTAATGAATTGTACCTATTATTGGAGATTTTCTGTGATAACAATTCCTTAAAAGCTAGAAATTGCCTGTATCTATGACATACAGAAAAGATAATGTTAAAGGCATGGGGAATGATCTCTAAGAGGACATATTTTACGTGGTTAAAGAAACACGGACCAAGTTCTGGTACTTACTATGTAAGGACTATGGCCACTGCGTCATTCAACACACTCTCTCCAAACAAGAGGGTGTACAGGTCCGGGTCGACATGCAGTTCATGGAAAATAGCCAGCACAGTCACTAGAAGACACACACAAAAAGATGCAGAGTTAGCTGGACAGAGTATGGAACTTTCTAGGTTGTGGTCACTTCTACACAGCAGTCATTAAATACTGGTCTTCTCAAATCCATTCACTATAGGGCACCAGATGTTTATTCCCCAAAAGGCTGATCATCTCATTCCCTTGCATGGAGATTTCTCTGGGCTCCCCAGTGCTGACAAATTTGAGCTCCTCAGTACAATCTGGGCCTGCTTACTCTCCAGCACTGTCTCTCTCTACACTCCTTCTCTGCATCCTTGGCTGCTTTCCTCAAGCCATGCTGAACTTCCACAGCTTTCCAAACATACAGTATGCTTTGTTAGCTACTTTTGCATTTTGATTTCTTCTAACAGGGCAGCAATTTCTTTGTCATCAACCTGTTACCTCTCATCCATTCCCTAAACACACACACACACACACACACTCTCTCTCTCTCTCTCTCTCTCTCTCTCTCTCTCTCTCTCTCTCTCTCTCTCTCTTCTTGATACCATAGAGCCCTTTATTCATTCTTTAAGAATCTTTCAAGTCACCCTTTCTGAAACCCCTAACTTCTTCAGCAACAAACAGGTCCATTTCTTTTAGATTCTAGCATTTGCAGGGAAGACACGGATGGACAGTAACAAGTCCTCCGGGATTTGTAAGAATCAGAACACACTCGTCCTATAGATGGGACGGTTGCCTCAAAATTTGTCATGTTGGCCCACTGAATAGTTCAAACTGAAGGAATTTGAGGAAGCTGCAGAAACAGGAAGGTCTCTCTGAGTTCTCTCTTTTCATCTCTCCAAAGCAAGTCATAAGATGCTCAGGTGAGAGGTGTTCTCTTATACCTGAGAAAAAGAGCATCCTTATCTCTGAGACAAAAGGTCACTGAGAAGAACCTGAGCAAACAGGCCTTGCTAACGCCTCCCCAGCTTATTACTATTAGATCACACTTTTGCTCTGTCACTGTTCTCTATGACCATTGGATTCTCATCCAACTTACTATTTTAAAAAATGTAACTGTTTCTTCAGGTCTTTATTTCCTTATAAAGGTTCTCATGTCCCATAACTCTTATAGTAAATAAATTTGTGTGGTTTTCCAAAAAAAAAAAAAAAAAAAGATCCTAGCATTTGGATCAAATCACAAACTTAACATAGAAGGGACTGGAAGATCCCTGGGGATGGGACCCACCTTTACAACACAGAATTTAACTAACTTGCAACTGTTTAATGCACAAATCACAAAATAGATGAATGAATAAATACTGTTGCATTGGCCCACTCCTCTGAAGGAGGGGGTGTCGGCCCCCAGATCTTACTCTCTCCTGAGATGGCATCATCTAGAAGCACAAACTCAAGATTCCTAAGAGCAGAACTTGTTTCAGGTGGCCTGCAGCACGGTACTATATGCCTTGCACTTGCCTCGAGCCTCTGCGAATACTTCAGGACAGTAAATAATCACACGCTGATTATCTGTGTTCATCAAAGCTATTCAGTGCCTTGATATTTGAAAGAGTTATGCAAAGTGTGAACAGCAATCATTAGGAAAATGATCCATTGGATTGATTGCCGCGGGTGAAAGAGAGTGGTTGAAAATGAGACTGATGGTAACATTTTAAGGCAGAGTGGGGATTTTCATTTCCATTCTTTCCTATTTCCTGGACTGGGAGGATAGTAAGTAGGTGGTGTAAGACAGTGCTACTTGGGGTGGGGGGAGAAAGGCAAGTTGAGTTTGTAGGTTTTACAAGTAGGATCAAGAAGTTTGAAGCTCCCCCAGCCTGCCACAAGAGGGGATCACAGAAGGGTTTTAATAAGAGAGTCTGATTCAGAAATAAAGCTCAGGCAGCAGGGCTGGGGAAAAGGCATGTGGCTGGAGGCTTTCCCAGTGGTTCCATTAATAGAGGCGCTGCCCCAGGACAGGAGGAGGCCTGTATTCAGGCCCCCAAATTCCTGCACAGGATGCTCTGCCCTGTGCATCTTATGCATCCGGCTCCTTGGTGCTGCTAGACCAGTGGCCACAGTGCTTGGCACTTTACTTAGTCCTTGGTTTGCATCTCCCTGTGTATCACTACCACAGCCTAGCACGGCTTACACAGTAAATCCTTCATGGGTGGATGATCAGGAGGTAGTATCAGTGAGGACACGGTGGGAGCGACACTCCCAAGGTATTTGGGATGGAGAATCAGTGGTCTTGAGAGACAGGAAGGAATGACTCTGGATTTCAATCTACTGTAAAATATGGTGTCTGTGTTTAAAAACAATGTAATATGCACTTGAAAAATTCTAAGAGAGTGTCATTTAAGTGTTCTCACTACAAAAAGAATGGTGAGCATATGTGATAATGCACATGTTAATTAGCTTCATTTAGCTACTCCACAAACCATATTTCAAAGCATCATGTTGCATATCATAAGTATATGTCACTTTTATTTGTCAATTAAAAATAAATATTTTATTCATTTATTTTTTAAAAATATCTATTTTTAGAGCAGATACAACTGCAAGAATCAAAAGGAAAAGAAAGAAAAAGAAGAAAGAAATCAGGAATTGGCATGGCGTTTGGCTAGACCTCATCTTCTTTAACTGGGCATAGAATCAATTTCATTACTCAAATGAAATAGTCTTATTAATCATGCCAGGTAAAATGGCAAAGACCTACTCTGCCAGTGTGTAGCTCTTGACATTTGTCACAACCCTCAGCCTCTGCAGTGGTAGTGGTGGCTGGTAGCAATACTTCTGCAGAATAATCTCTTTCTCCTTCTAGGTTAGAGTCAAGACCCTGCATCTCACCAAAACAAAGAGATTTCAATTGGGGGTGTAGTTAACAGCTTTTTCCTTTTGCTAGGATCTTGTGAAATAATAGTCAAGTTATTCTTTAATAGAAAATTCTATCACAGCAGTTCTGTGGTTGACTTAGTCTCTATAGCTGTTCATTTGTAGTTTTGAGATCTGAAAATGACTTGCTGTTCATCTCCACTTCTGGGGAGGTCTCTTAGGCTCACGAGCAGAGATGTAAGACCCTGGGTTCCTTTCCCCCACGTCCTCAGTTATGAAGTCCACTCTGGCCTATGGGGATGGGCTCTGGCATTTTTTCCAAAGAGAGCTGTAAGCCTTTCTGGGGGAAAGCCTTTTAATTAAACATTCAGTTTAGTTCAAAACTGCTCTGACATTCCCACAATTCCTTTTGAAGAAAGAACTGAACTCCACTTCATAAACGATATCCCACACAAAAGGAAAGGCTCTGACTTGGTGCATTCCTATCTACCCTGTGAAGAAATGGAACAGCTTGGAAATAAAGCCAGGCAGTGTGTCCTGCAAGGAGGAGCATTTTGTCAGGACCACAAATGAGTTGAATAGGTGAGTCAGGAAATTAGCCACCCACTCTGCTGCCGAGCTTGGAACTTATAAAACAAAACTCATTTCATGAGCCCGCTGGCAGGGCTCACTCTTACACACCACATCCAAGACTCCCTCCATGGCATCTTCTAGGAGAGGATGTCTTGGAAGAGCTGTGGACATGCTCAGAGCAGCTCTGTGCACATCTTGCTAGGCTTGGAGGGACAACTCCAGCCCAGGCTATAAAAACCAATGCCTATTTAAGATGATCCCTCTGTGTTGGCATGCGAATACTCTGGATGCTATGTGGACAGGAAGGGGAGAAGACATATCTGGTTTCTTAACCTTTGATTTTATTAAGGGACCTGGTCATTCTCACTTCTCTCCTACGTAGGTGCCACTCGCCTGTTGGTGGCAGGTTGTCCTGTTCACTCCTGGCTGGGAATTCCTTTTCTGTTCCACACCCTTTTCATATCTGAAGTTTTCTGCAGAAAAGTCCAATTTGCCTCTTAGGTGGGTGATCAGGGGGAATATGTGCATCTGATCTTACGCTCAGAGAGATGAGCATCCACCTTACTCTAGGGTAGTGGAGGAACAGAGAACTGCTATGGAATCATCAGAGGTCCCTGAGAAAATAGCTTCAACATCCATTCAGCAAAAGGGCGATGGTGGGGAGCAAGGTGACACTGGTGTGGGCTGCACCTCTCAGAAGCTGATGCTGAGGGACACAGGAGGAAAAGCTGGAGCCAACGGACTCTAAAGCCCACTGGGGCTTTTGCCTAGATATGTAATCTCACAGGCTGATTAGAAGAAGCCAGAGGTTGAAGCCAGATAAACAAGAAGGGGAAACAGCTGGAGTAAGCTCTGGAGAGGGTAGAGGGTGACCAAGGGGCAGAAGGGCAGGGTTTTCTCAGGAGGGCCAGGGGACCCATGCAAGAGTCAGAGGCCACCCAAGAGTGGAAATGTACAGAATGTCTGCTGGGAGATGAATTCAAGGTTCATGACAAGATTCAGGTCAAGTACAGGATAATTCTCAGTCTGCAAGATAAAAACCCCAATGCAGAAATAGCACGAAATTTTGATTAGTTTCTTCATCACATCAAGAGTTGTGTCCCATACTGCAACTCTATCAGAACAACAAAACTAACCTTTCCTCAATTCAAAGGTAACAATCATACTTGGAGATAAAAATACAGATAGGGACTGCCGGACCCCATTAGTAGCTCATAACACGTTAATTCTTAAATGATGTTCTGTATTTTTTTTTTAATGATGACCACTTTCTTGAGACTCTTTTAGTTACTTCTAAGTCTTCAGGGTGATTTAGTGACAGCCCCTTCCCTAGCATCTCTCTTAGCAGCTCTCTGACCCATATTTTCTCACTGTTTTATAAGGAATTTAAATTTCAAATGCTATTTTAATGTGGCAGTTCTCAGCAACCTAGCAAAAGATCTGCCTGGGTCGATGAACAACAAGACATAATCATTCCTACCCCTGTCATTCTAAGCCATCATTCAGCCCCGTTAAGATGAGGGCTGTCCCCCGAGAGTGTGCTCTATGGTTTCCTGCGCAAATCAGTATGTCTGACACTTGTCTACGACACATGGAGAATCAAAAATGTCTCAGGCTTCTGCAGTTGCATCCATGTTAGGCCTGACAGGTGGAGCATCCTGGTATTCTCATCAATGAGGAAGCATTTTTCCATTTCCCAATTGATTATTGTGAAAATACATTTTCTTTATCTCAGAGGGAGGAAAAAGGGTGAAATCGTGTAAGTTTTCCAACTTTCTTGAAATATCGTACATGGTAAGATTTTTAAGGAGGGGCTTCTAAAAATAGTTGTAATATCTAGCTAGCTGGAATACTGGAATTACTCTGATCCTCCACCTTCTTAATGAATTGCCAGCAGAATTGGTACATGGATGGGTTTTGCCAGTGGAATTCTGGCAATCATAATCCTAGAAATTCCCCTGGAAAATCTAACCCTTCTGAACTAGGTTGAAGAAATGGCACCAGATTTAGAAAGCTAATAGCTGGTCCTTCCTTGAAGTCATTTTAAATTAGAAGTTACATAACAGGTCACAAATGACTTGGCTTTAAAGCATTGCTATTTTACTTTGACCCTCAGTATTAATGTATCATATTGCACTGAGTTAGTGGAGAAGATAGTATAGGCAAACACATTATTACAGTCCTTCTCAACCAGATTCCTTGAGAGAAACAGCTCTGATGCCCAAGGAAATGTTTTCAAAGGGCCACACTGGGACCCCTGTGGTTCCTAATACCCATTCAGGAAATCCTCAAGGTCAAAATCATTTTCCCAATAATATGAAGGTACTACTTGCATTTCCCATTCTTTTTCTTTTATTCATGCACACTGGAATTTTCCAGAGGCTACCTGGTAGATGCTACTACAACAGATTGAATGCAGAAGTGGAAATAGAATCTCACTGTCTTCTATTATACCACACTTTGAAGAGTTTTGCAAAGATGTAAAAACAAGGTCTCTATATCTTTTTGGAAAATAAATTTACTTTTCAAGAATATGTTATTTAACATGTATATGATGGCTATTTTAAGCAAATCAATGAAAAAAATCAAGATTCATTTTAATTTCCACCATCATAAATATTAATACACAATACATGCATAAACAGAAACTTTTTGGAATCCTTTCTCATTTTGACAAATTATAAAGTGTTATGATACAAAAAGAAAAAGAAAAACAAAACCTGAGAGTCACTGTTCTAAGGCATTGTGGATAATAAACTAACTGATTTCCTATCCATTGTGAGTAACACAAGCTAAGCATCAGCTCTGAGAAAAATGAGGAAATAGCCAGATGTGGTGGTGCACACCTGGAATCCCAGCAGCTTGGGAGGTGGAGGCAAGAAGATGGTGAATTCAAAGCCAGCCTCAACAGCAGCAAGACATTAAGCAATTCAGTGAGGCCCTGTCTCTAAATAAAATACAAAATAGGGCTGGGGATGTGGCTCAGTGGTTGAGTGCCCCTGAGTTCAATCCCTGGTTACTCCCCTCCCCCACTCCCCAAATGAGGAAATAGTCCCTGAGATTCTCCTGCAGAGCTTCATTTTTGTGTTGGGTTCCCATTGAGAAAGGCTCCCTAGATCTTAATATCTTTTGCCATGCAATAACCAGTGGATTCTCTTGGCATTCATATAGAGAATTTCTAATAACTCTTAAATGAAGAACATTATTCTTTCTACATTAACTTCACTTCTAGAAATGTTTCTGTCACTGTTATTTGTATTAAGCCCATTTTTGAAATATAAACGCTTTGAGAGGAGAGATTATTTCTTCAATATATAAGTACATAATACAATATTGACAATCATGCATCCTTGACTTCAACCACAGCTGCATGGTGTTTGAGAACAATCTACATCCAAGCACCCCTGGCAGTCACAGAAAGTAGAAAAAGGTAATCAAGAGTTCATGGGTTTTGGCACTATGAAAAATAAAATCCAGATATAAAACAAAGTTTGAAAAGGAAGAAACTTGAAAATAAATCCAGGTAGGGAATATTCTTTAGGTCTTGTGTCTGGGATCTTATGGACTGAAATCTGCTAGTACTTTAACTAGTGCTTTGAAATTTTTCCCCAAGATACCTACAACAGGAATATTCTAAGTTTAACATCAGCAAAGAACATAAACATTTAACAAAGACCCAATTTTCTCACCAATGGGGTTTAATGAGCCATGGTGTGGTTTAATGGAAATCTGTGTAGTCTGCCCATTTTTGAGGGAAGATGACTCACCCTATTGTACAAACGTCTTCCAATCAGGATTATTATCACTTAAGCATTTTTGTCACTTTATCCTTATTTAATTAATTTTGTATTTTTGCAGTGCTGGGGCTCTAACCCAAGGCCTGATGCATGCTGGGCAAGTGTGCTACCACTGAGCCACACCCCAAACCCCACATTGCCATTGCAAAAAGAAACATGGTGTGCAAATATTTACTCACAAATCATGAAATGAGTTTAAAGAAAAGCCCAGTGGGTCCAAAAACAAGCTACAGTTAGGATGCGTCACCTTGAAGGTAAAAATAAATCTGTGGCTCATTACATGCAACAATTGTAAAGAAAGAGATCAAAGGAGAGTTGTGTTAGTCATGATTATGGCATCCATAAAATATGGGAGCTTTGCAAACAAAATATTCTCTTGCTATAAAAAGATATGAAACAAACAGATATATCATCGTTTTCTAACCGGTGGGTCAAGACCCTGAGGGACATTAGGGAACTGTTTCAACATGGAGGGTGAATAAGCCTGCTCACGAAACAGCACAGCAGAACACAGCAGAATAATACTGAGAGGAGTCCACCAAGGGCTTGTGTGAAAGGAAGGTTGAAATGGCAGGCAGGAAGGAGTCATATCCCAAACCTACCATCCCTGTGGTCACCCTTCCTGAGAGGCTGAACATGTCTAAGCACAAATCCATGGAGTATCTGAAATGTTTTCTTGCATAACACCGAGAGGGCTTTGCAGAGATAATGAACGCTGCTGATCTTCAAATAGGCATATTATATTAAACCATCTGCACAGGGGCTGGGGTGGAGTCTAATCTAGCCATAGGAGCTCTTAAAAGCAGAGGAAGTTTGTAGACTGGAGTCAAAGGTGCAACGGAAGAGATGTGAAAGGGAGGAAGTTAGGAAGGCTGAGTGTGCAAAGGATTCAATGCACACTTACTGGATCTGAGAGGTAGGGCTCACCTGCAAGAGCCCTAGAGAGAGTTCTTCTAGGAGCTGAGGGCAATGGCTTCTTTTGTCCAGGAGGGAAATAGGGATCTCAGTCCAACAACCTGAAGGAGCTTGAAAGTAGATTCTTCCTCATGCTTCCTGACAAGAGCCCAGCCAGCCAACACCTTGATTTTGGACTGCTGAGACTCAAAGAACCCAACTGAGGCAAATGGGACTTTGGACCTTCAGAACAGTGAGATAATAAATGTGTGCTGTTGTGATCCTCTGTGTCTTTGGTAATTTCTTATATCAGCCCTAGAAAAAGAAAGATACTCTGCCTCCCACAACAGCAACTTCAAAATGGCGGCAGGGCTAAGCTTTGTCTCCCAGACCTTTGGCTTTTCAAGGCCCAACTGCGGAATGGAGATATGGCTGGGATAAACCCTATTCTCAGCATAGCTCGGCCCTTCCTGCTCCTACTGCACCCCTGGCAGAAAAGAAATCACTTAGACAAATCTGTTTCAGATCATGCTTAGCAAGGAAAACCCTGGACCAATGACAATGCTGTCGGCTGAGAGTACGTGTGCCCACAGGCCCTCTGCTCTGATGTAATTATCCATGTGTGCACCTCCTGGTGCCATCGTCACACACAACAGACCACTCATTTTCTCAGAATGCCCTGTTTTATAGCTCATAAAATCACTTTATTCTGTAGTGCTTATCCTATCTGGGCACAGATAGGATGTTGGACACAGTCACTAAATAATCAGTGCTGAGACTGAATGAGGGGCCCCAAACCAGCATCCAAGGTTAACAGCCCAGGCAAGCCATGCCTCAGGAGACGCAGCCCAACGTCATAAAGCACCTGTCATGATAGAGGTGAACAATGGCCCTTTTCATTTTCTTCTTTGAGCATTTTGGCATTTTTTTCTGAATTTTCTATAATAAATGTGCATTATTTTCAGAGTCAGAAAGGATAGGAAGCCATTTACAAAACTCTAACAAGAACATAAAGCATGGTGCTCCGAGTCCCTTCCCCAAGGCCACAGATACTGTCTGTGAGGACCCAGTGCTCCTCAGGACTTCACCTGGGCCTCCAGAGTGCTGGTCTCGACGTGGCCCCACACTGCAAGCACTTCCTGTCTCTCCAAGAGCTCCCCTCCTTGGTTTGGAGGAAATGAGCCTTTCCTGATGTTGCTTCAACCTCTCCAGCCTCTTGCCCTTTCCTTTTTAAACCCATCTCTTTGGAAAGAGCAAGAGGAGAGGTTGAAGGTACACCAGGAGAAGTTTGTGTCCCTTGCCCAGGAAAACATCCTGGGCTCCCTTCTGACTCTGGGAACTCTCTCCCCGAGCAATCTCACCTACACCAAGGCTATGTTAGACATGAGGTATCCCCCGGAAGCTCATGTGTGAAACAACTCAAGGAAGGTTAGAGGTGAAATGATTGGGTTATGAGAGCCTTAACCTAATCATTGCATTATTCTCTGATAGGGACTAGCTGGGTAGTAACTGTGGCTGGAGAAGGTGGATCACGGGGTGTGCACGTACCTCAGGGTTTATACTTTCTGAGCTGAGCTTAGTCTCTCTCTCTGCTTCCTGGTGCCATGTATGAAAAACCTGACTAAAACACCCAGTAATCTCAGTGTCTAGTCTATTCCTTCCTCTTCAGAATCAGACATCCCCATCCAGCTATTGCCATGACAACCTGGAGGGGATCTACATGAACAGATACTTATTAAGCACCTACAGTGTACCCAGCCATGGATATAGATGCCCTCCAGACTCCTGGCTCCCTCCTCAGATGCAGTGAACCTGAATTACCAGTCTCAAGGAGTTTGTCCATCCAGAAGCTTATGGTTTGTGTTTTTAAAAGTGTTGTGATTTACCTTATTTGCAATGGAAAACATCTCTGGCTTGAGAGAATCTAATAGGAAGAGTCAAACCACACTTTGCAATTCAGTAGTTTACAAGGTCAGGGAAGGAGGGAAAAGGAAACCAGCTTCAAAAGTGCTATATTGCATCAGATTCTGCGTCATGATCTAGCTTTGCCATTTCTGAAAATTTAGCCCTCCATAGTAATCCTTTCTGGACTGGATAATAATATAAGGTTAAAAATTTCAGTTGCAGATAAATACTTTTTCTTAGGTGAAAGCAGCATTTATCCTTAAAAAAAAAAGACAAAGACATATCCTGCAAACACTTCAGCTTTGCTTTGAACTGATCCTCTTGGACAAAAATGGTCATCATTGCTACTAATTGTTTATCTGTATCCATCAATGCCTTGATAGTTTCTGGCAAACGGTGGGCAATTAATTCTATTATTGAATGAATGAATGAATCTCTGAAGGTATGTGCCACGTGGTTCACTCTTGAGGACCCGAGTGGCTTCCCTCTCTTTTGTGATCAGTCACTTCTTTGCCACTCATTGACCTGATAGTCCTTGTTCCAGAAAGCTCTCTCCATTTCAGTTCAAAATAAGAAACTGAACAACAAAATGTTTCTTATCTGTAGCACTCAGGTCTAAAGTTCAACCTCTGTTGCTTCTTGGACTTGTTCTAGAAGGATGAAAGCTGCTTTTCAAGGAATTCAAATCCCTGGGGTTAAGAGTCTTCACAAAGCAAGGAGAACCAATCTCCGTCTGTCACCAGTGGGCACCCTAAATCACTAGCAGGACCCTGAGAGCCAGTGCTCCTTAAATTTTACACAAGGGCTTCACTTTCCATGGTTTTGACCTCTCCAGCCAAGCTGGTCCCTAAAAATGATCCAGTCACTAAAGAAATATTTTCTAAGAAATTATGTGAATCCAATTTGCTTCAATGTGCAACATCCTTCTTTTAACATAAAGAGCAAGTGTGGGCTGGGCACTGACTTTCAAAACTTCTGTCCTGCAGGTCTGTCTTTGATCGATGCTGAGAATGAACTGCTTTCATTTAAACAGAGCCATTCTGTTCCCCAAACCAGCAAGCCAGAAGCTCTCTCAACCACAGCTGTTTCCCAGCTGTCCACGAGCTGTTGAATGACTTCAAATGGTTTTTCAGTGTGTTCTTGAAATCCCAGCCTCAGAACACCTGGAGTCTTGCTTTATCCACTTTCAATATCCGGAAGCATTTATATAGTTTGTTGTCATCTATTATTGTCTCCAATTCTGTTCTGTGATGCCAACTTTCCATAACTGGGCTTCCGACTTCTAAAGCAAGACCCTGGTGCCAAGACCTTGCTATTCATAACTCTGTTCTGCAGTGGAGGATGGTGGCTAGGAACCTGACTCTGATGTTAGACCAACCAGGGTTGAGATCCAAGTCGTGATGCATGAACTGGGTGATCTTGAGCCTCACTAAGCCTCATTTAAGCTTCAGTCGTCAAATGAGGATAAAAATATTTCCTTCCTCATAAGTTTTTGGAGAATGATTAAGTAGGTTCATTTTTTGCAAAGTGCCTGGCATATTGAGAGTACAAATAGTGGTCTTTATTTAGCGCTACTGGTCATGTTGTTGAACCCATTAGGGGGTCTGTCCATAAAATGGAATGGTATTTTCTACTTTGTTTTCCCTTTGATGCTCAAAAATGATTTCTAGAGAAAAAAAAAATCAGCAGGCAGAGAAGGCATATAAACTCTTCTCTGACTCTCTTTTTCCTCACAAATTACACCTTGATTATCTGCATTTGAGAAAAAAAATACCTAATTCCTATTTTATATGCATTTACTTTCTTTTTCTGGGCCCTAGGGTCCTCATCTAAAAATGAGGTTGAACAAGACTGTCTTTAAGGAAATAATAATGTAAAGAGAGCACCCACAGAATGTGAGAAAATCTTCTCCACATGCACCTCTGATAGAGCATTAATCTCCAGAGCATATAAAGAACTCAAAAAACTTAACACCAAAAAGAAAACAAAATAACTCAAATAACTCAATCAATAAATGGATAAAGGAACTGAACAGACACTTCACAGAAGAAATAGTCAATCAACAAACATATGAAAAATGTTCCACATCTCTAACAACTAAAGAAGTGCAAATTAAAATTACACCAAGATTCCATCTCACTCCAGTTATAATGGCAACTATCAAGAATACAAGTAACAATACATGTTGGTGAGGATGTGAGAAAAAAGATACACTCATACATTGCTGGTGGGACTGCAAATTGGTGCAACCATTCTGGAAAGCAGTGTGGAGATTCCTCAGAAAAATTGGAATGGAGTCACCATTTGACCCAGTTATAGGGTTTATACCCACTCCTAGATTTATACCCAAAGGACTTAAAATGAGCATATTACAGTAACACAGCCACATCAATGTTTACAACAGCTCAATTCACAATAGCTTAGCTATGAAACCAACTTAGGTGTCTTTCAACAGATGGGTGGATAAAGAAAATGTGGTATATAAACACAATGAAACATTACTCCACCTTAAAGAAGAATGAAATTGTAGCATTTGTGGGTAAATAAGCAGAACTGGAGGATATCATGCTAAGTGAAATAAGCCAATTGCAAAGAACCAAAGGTTGAATGCTTTCTCTGACAAGTGGACACTAATTCATAGTAAGGGGGGGGGGAGAATAGAGGTACTTTCGATTAGACAAAGGGAGGGGAGGGGGCATAGAGGTAGGAAGGATAGTGGAAGGAACCAGACACTATTACCCTGTGTGCATAGGTAATTACATGGTCTGTGTAACTCTACATCATATAAAAGCAGAAGAGTAAGAAGTTATAGTCTATTTATGTCAAAATGCATTCTACTGTCACATATAACTAATTAGAAGAAATTAAAAGAAAAAAAAAGTTTGTCTTTAAGGTCCTTCCACACCTAAAATTTCTACAATTCTCATACTCCAAACTCCAGGGATGAAGTGTTCACATTTTCCTAATTATGCAGATGGTGGCCCCTGGTGCAGGGCTGGGGTCAGGGGTATGATATGCA
The DNA here is from genome assembly GCF_052094955.1 of Ictidomys tridecemlineatus. Lineage (NCBI taxonomy): Eukaryota > Metazoa > Chordata > Mammalia > Rodentia > Sciuridae > Ictidomys > Ictidomys tridecemlineatus. The sequence goes on from NC_135479.1 coordinate 89,477,723, forward strand.
GAACAGCAAAGGCAGGGCAGAACAGCATCAAGGCAGGTGATCATGAGATTGACCCTTCTCTGCCTGAAAGAGGAGAGAACTGTCATAATGTCAAGTGCACGAGTCCTCACTTTGACCCTGACCTCTCAGGTAATAACACAGGACACCCCAAAGAGTGCCTGAGCTCATTGCTCCCTTGCTTTAATGATGAGCTGTCCCTGGCCTTGGATGGGAATGGAAAACCCCTAATCATAGGCTTGTCTTCTGCAGAGGAGACACATGGCTCACAGCTCCTCCTGCTGATGTGTTATATTCTTTGCTCAGCCTAAATATTGGCTTGAGGTGAGGGAAACCAAGCCTTCTCCCTTCCAGAGTGGTCCAGGGGTTGTGGGCCCTCTGTTTATGAAGCTGCCTAGATCACCACTGTCTTATATTTTAACGACTGCCAATGGTGTGTCTGCACCCCCCACCTTTAGACTGAGAGCTTCGTGAAGACAGATTCTGTCTGGTCACCATGGTCTGCCTCAGTGACTCCTCCAGCGCCTACTACAGAGCGATCAATAAATATCTGTCGCAGGAAATCAATAATAAAACAAGAACTTGATTTTTGACTGTCAGGTTTCATTTTCATCCAAAGCTTGATTGGCACATCACTCCTCTCTTTTGAGAAATAGCAGTGGTGTAGGATGAAGGATATCAGGTATGCTTTGCTCCCGTCTCTGCCACTCATGAGCCTCTGTAAACTCAAATAAAGCACTGAAGTATTTAGAATCTCTATTTTTTTTTTTTTTGAAACAGGGAAAATCAACTAGCTGTGGTGGTGATCAAATTAGATGATACATTTGTGCACACTTAGTTAATGACTGTTAGCACTAGATGACATGCTCTCCAGGTAGTCAAATTCAGATGGAGCTTTTAATTGTGTGCCAATTAGTGGCTTTCGGTACTTTCTACACCTTTAGCTCCAGTGCAGCCGTTTCTTTGATGGGTGGAATAAGTCAGGGCTGATTTTGGAACTGGCTAAAAGTTAGCTAGAGTCATTAAGATATTTTGATGATATACATGCAACAACAGGGTCTAGAAATCTAAGAAAACAGAAATCCTATTTATATCTGTTATCCATTGACTTGCTGTGAAATTGCAAGTCGATCCTAAAATTTCTCTGCATCTTATTTATTTCACCTCAGAAGTGGGTCGTCTGCACCCAAGACAATGATGTCAAAAGAACCAAAGTTGTGTATGTGGAAGTTATTTGAGTTCTTTGAAAGAGATACACAGTATAAATCCAAGCTGTTATTTTTATTTCTGAGTAAATTTGCTCAAGAATAGAACCTGGGTTTATGCCATGGTGTTTTATAGACTCAGGTTTATGTAGAGGCTTTTAAACGGATTGCTGTCGCAGTGTGCTTAACATGGAATCAGATAGAGGCAGAAAACGGTCCAGAACTGTGAAATGACAATGTGCAGGTGACACACAGACTGCGTGGTGAAGATGGCAGTCTGTCTTGGGTCTCTGGAAGGTGCTTTCGGTGGGAAGTGAACTGCTATCAGGTCCTCTGACTCCTCAGAGGTATCATTTCTCTTCCCCCTTGGAATTCAATGAAAGCACACGGATAATTCACTCACTACTCCACAACAAAAGCAGTAGAGTATTTCCATACCAAATATTAAATTTTTTGTTGATTACATTGTGTTTTTTTTTTTTTTTTTGTCTTGGGTGAAAATTAGTGTCTCTTGAATTCTTATCTGGAGTGTTGATAACACACCTGATGAAAAGCCACAAACCGGGTGCAGCCTGAAAAATGTGAAATGCAGAGACAAAGAGGACTGGAAGGTTGAAAAAAAAAAATACATGGTTCTAGAAAGAATACACCATCCAAACAAAAGAAGTAAATGAAGGCCACAATTAAATATTGAAACACAACAATGAAGAGAAAGTGTGATCAAAGAGACTGAAGGAAAACAACACTAGAACACAAAAATTCTTCTAGTTGTGCCAATGTTGGCAATCATCTCTCCTCTCTTACAAAAAAAAATTAATAAAGATTTTAACCGAGGAGTTCAATGACAAATGAAAAAAATATGAGAGGCAGCCCAATTAAGTCACCCTTACTGAAGAGGCTTTTCTCCAAAAATAACAGTTCTGCTTTTAATTATAGGTTCTGGGGTCTGTTAATCAGCCATCTTCCTCAAGGCTAAGCTCAGTGCAAATAACAGAGAAGGATTCAGCAAAATGCCCCGTTTAATTAAAAAGAATTTAATTAAAAAATATTTTTATACACATGACCAATCACCATTATTTATGCAGATGTTCCCTCGTGCTTCTTTGAAAATGCTCCCCACCCCTGCTTTAAAAATATGCCGTGCTTCTGCAAGAACTCCAGTGAAATGTGAAGCACCATGACTGGTAGTTAATACCTATTTTTATCAAAACAGCAGTGCAGCTCACACATCACCCGAGCAGCCGTAACCATAGTAACCCCAAATAGAAAGGGTCTTCGGATTATCAACACGATCAAAGGTAAGATAGTTCATGTGCCTCTGGAATAGTTACACTGCAGTAAACTTTAAAGGACAAAGGTGGCTCTTTTTTTTCCCCCTACTACTTAAATGTTAAATGAAAACTGTGACTTGCAAATATGGTGTGTGGAGATGCTTTTCATTTTAGACCACTATGATTTCCTCAAAGCGTTAATGATAGAAAAGATGAAAACTGAATTCTGCACATTTCTCTAGTGCTTCTGAAATCTGATTGTGCCACAGAGACGATAATAATTTTGCCAAGTTGGAGAATTTGTTCCAGAGAAAAACCCTACACTCAGAAGCCTTGCAAAATGAGAAGCCATTATTTTGTGTCATCCAGGCACCCAAGGAGAGGACGGCTATGGGTAATGACACCCCTTCGTGGGCTGAACTAGTCAGTGACTCAGGGTGTGGACTGGTTGTCAAATTAGGAAGGAAAGGCACCTTTAATTAGAGAAGCTGTGCAACTGGTTTGAAAAGGCAGTGAAGTACCAACCCAAACAAAGATCTGGGTTTGGCTTTATAATTTATGGTTGGGGCAGGATGGAGTGGGAAAGGATGAGGGGAAGGAAATAAATTGTCCATGCTTAATTATTCTATGATCTGGACAACCCCAAACAAAGAACAGTAGAGAAGTCTTTATAAATACCCTTTGCAATTCCTGATACAACGACAGGGACAACATCTGGAAATATTGGGGAAACCCCTATGAATTAAAATATTTAAATGTGCAGCAAGTACTACAAAAAGTAGATTCCACATGAAGACAGATATAATTGGATTATCATTCCTTTTTAATCTCCTTACTTTTGGAATCTGCCACAGGAGTGGCAAGTAGTGAAATATGAGAAAACAGTTTCTTTAGTATGACTCTTTCAGATGAGATGGGATATCTGGCAATTTTATGCTCAATAATAAATGAATAAGAAGGCTAAGGAAGCGTTAGCTCTAAAGCAAATGAAGCCCCCAAGAAGAAGAATTGTTAGTAAAAATTTATCTTAAACCTAAGCAATTTAAAAATAATTTCCTATAGAGCATTTCATTTGATCTGACAATTTCTTCTTTCTGGCAAACATTGGAAGGCATTCTGTGTTTCACTGTTTTGACAGCATCTATTTTAGGGATGCAAAAAGTGGGGTTCTGAGAAGTGGAAGAACTAAACTGTGATGCTCCGATGCTCATGACACTCATCTTGTAATGAATAGACAACATTCAGGATGCTCCGTCCACTGGAAGACCTGATCCCACCTCATCTTTAGATAACTCTCCCACCCCATCACATGCCTATTTTAGTTTTAGTGGCAGTTCCTCTTGAGATTGAAAGTTGATGATCTATCCCTAACTGTGATCCTTTTATGCGGTTTCCGGGGACCTCTCCTCTAGGCATTTCACCTACATACACGAGCTGGGGCTACCTTATCCAGAGTCCTCACTCATGCTTTCCCTGGAGACCAATTCACCCCAGAGTTAGAGTGACACCTAGCAGTGGTCTTAGGTAGTGCATGCTGGAAAACATTTGGACCTCAGAGACAGACAGGGGCCAGGTCACAGCAGGGTCTGAGCATCCCTGGAAGACAATAGCTCCCAAAGGCGAAAGTCTAACAAGTTCTACTGGAGAACTTTCTCTCCTTTTTTTTAGGCTCCTGGGAACTAACATAAGTTTACATTATTTTAGCAGGGAATACATATGAGGAAGATTTATTATGATTATTCTAAGAAGTAAGACATACCACCCTTAAAATGACATGCATGTCCTATGAGTTCATAAATGGATATTTATTGATGTCCAGAAACATCAGTGCAGAGTCTACTTTGCTCTCTGTAATTCACCACACCTACGCAGAAAAGCAAATAGTCCACTTCTTGGTTTTTACATTCACTGAGTCTCTGGACCAGCAATGTTAGCATGAGTGGGCACTTGTAGCAATGGGTCCTTAGACTCCACTCTGGACTCACTGGATCAGAATTTCTGGAGGTGGGACCTAGTAATATGTATTTTAACAAGCTCTCCTAGTGAGTCTTAGGCATGCTTAAGTTGGAGAACCACTAGAGCAGTAAATAATCACAACGATCATCACATTCCTTTAGAAAAATAAAACCAAGAAAACTTATGCGGTCAGCTTGAATTTTCCCTGTGCATTTGCAATATGAACTGAACTAGATCTCAGGTCTTCTAATACTCCTTAATAAAAATATCCTGGTGTTACGACACTTGTCAAGTGGAGGTTGCCTGGACATTAACAAAACAGACATTGACTTTGTATCCATATTCCTTTTGGCTTCTAATTTCAATAAATGAATTATCATCCATGCATTTAATTTGGTCTTCAGACAGGATAATGCCACAGTGAATTTTCTAAATTCAATTAACATGAGCCAGTAGTCTCTTTATGAAAGCCAACATCCAGTGCTCAGGGCTGCATCGAGCATTTTAGATTCTTTGCACACTTCAGCTGCTGGAGCAAGTCAAGAAGTGTGACTTACACGTAAAATGTGACTTCTGTGCATGTTTAAAAATTCATGTCATGCACAATATCATATCGAGTATGAAGATTTTCCTTTTAAGATCTTTTCAGTATACTTCTTGGTGATTTACTAACATGGCATAAAAATGTTTGGTTAATTTTTTCACTTTTATGAAATTCTGAAGTTTACTTTTTTGAGTACGCAGATGTCCTTACACATACATGCATAAACGTGGTCAAAAAGTATATGCCCTTTTCTAATTTGCTTGTTTTATTTTAATAATATGTGTTTCTTTTTCCTTTTTGACATCTTTTCTTATCTTGAACTCTCATCTCCCCTCTTCACAAGTAACCCATATTTACAATCTAGTTTATGTCTCACCAATTTCTCTTTATACTAAACTTTTCTTTGTTATAACCACCACATGTATTTTTAACAGATATTAGATGAGATACTGCAACTGGGGAAGAAAGAAAAATAATTGCTATAGTTAGATACACAATCTTAATTTTTCTTTTGTAGTGCTGGGGATGAAACCCAGGAACTCTGGCATGCTAAGCAAGCACTCTACCACTGAGCTCTGCCCCCCCCCCCAGCCTGAGATACACAATCTTAAAGCACTTTTTTTTTAGTTGCATGAGATATAGTCATAGGGACTATTTTTTCTTCAATATCTTGTCCATATTAAGATTGCTAAAGGGTCTCAAGTTCCCAGTCTAGAGGTTAAGATTTGTAGCAGAAGTTCTTTTGCTATTTGTAAGTTGTGAGTCTCACACTCCTGCAAGGGGAGGCTGGAATGTTTGCCCCTCTTCTCAAGCCTATGGAAAAGCACCTAGACCATGGTACAGCTTAAGATGTCACCCATGGAGTTTGAGGACACCATGGGATAATATTTGCCTCTCTCCTGAGAAATCTCATAGGCTGAGAATATTTAGCTTCTCTGATAGTGGCTTATGAGCAATCAAATAAAAAGGTTCTTTTTCTCACCTCTTCCCCCACCATAGAGAATTCAGAAACTGTATCTACCAAAGGATAAATAAGGCATGGGAGAAAGGGGTAAGAACCCAGCCCAGCTGCTCTCTTGAAGGCAGACTGTCTGCTCAAGGCTCGGGAGGGTGAGAGAAATGAGAACTTGCTTTATCACATGACATTGGACATAGGCGCCACTGACCTGAGTTTGAAGGAGCAACTTAAAGAAACAAAAGTTTTTATCCAGCAAGTAGGAAAGAAGTAGCCCTAGAACACTTTTAAGGGGACAGTAGAAGAAAAACTAGTCCCTATGGCATTATACTTCATAAGTCCTGCTTTTCAAGGTACAAGGTGTGTAGGTTACCTTGAATAGGTTATCTATGCATAAATACACGAGAGTGACAATCATTTTTAAAAATTTGAATCATATTGTGTATACCATTTACTGCATCTTACTTTACCCAGTCGACAATGCCTCCCTGGAAAATTCCCAAATCAACTGAAAGCGCACTCATTTATCCTCTTTAATGGCTACATGATGTTGTATAGATGTCCTACAATCTATCTTAAAAAAAATGCTGCAATAAACATCCTTGTCTATACATCCTTCAGAACTAGTGTTTTTACTTCTGTGGCACAGACTGCCAAGGAGTCATCTTGCTGGGTCAGAAGGAACTATGCATTTTAAGTTATAATAGCTGTTGCCAAATTGCTTTCCAAAAATCTGTTAATGATTCTCATTTCCACTAGAAATGTGTGAGTCCACTTTTCCCTGAATCCCTGCCAGCAGTGACTGTTAGTTGGTGTTATAATTGTTGCCAAACTGCTAGAGATAAAATGATATGCTGTTACTTTATTTTACATTTCCATGACTTCCCGGGAATCCAACCTTTCACATTTGCGGCCCCTGTAGGTTTCCTCCTCACAGTCTCTGTTCACGTTTCTGCCATTTAAAAGAGTCCTTTGTATATTAGAGGTAGTCTTTGGTATTTAAATGATTGCCCCCAGTATGTTGTTTATCTGTTGACTTTGTTCATGTTATATTTTTCCATTTAAAAGTACTTTCTCTTATGAAGTCAAATGTACCTATTCCTTCATCTAGGTTTCCATCTTTTATTCAGAAGAATTTCATGTCCATAATCTCTTAACATAGATTTATAAATTGTCTTACAGGAATTTTTAATTTTATCATTTACATTTTAATTCTAAGTGTATTTTTGCAAATGATTATATCAGGTACAGTTTTATCATCTTCTAAAGAGATAGACAGTCAATTGTGCAGTACCATTTATTGAATATAAACCATATTTCCCCTCAGAATTGAAATACCACTTCTGACAAATACTCGTGTATGCTGAGATCTGTTTCTTGATTCTCTTTTTTCTACAGGAACTTCTACCCCTAGACCAACAAACATCATATTGATTTGGTTATAATGGTTTTATAGCATAGTCTTATCTCTGATTGACAGATATGTTTCATATTTCTATTCTACAATATACATTGTAAGATAATTTGTCCAATTTCATTGGAATTGTATTGAATTTTAATATTAATTTGGGTGAAAGTGACTTTTATGAAAGTATTCTTCCCATCACCAAGATGATGATCTAGTATAAAATACTGTTTTTTTTTTCCCCAAAACCAATAAGGGAGACTGTCTGTAAAGAAAAAAAAATGGAATTGGGACAAATGACAAGTACAGGGGCCATGAGAAATCCCTGGGAGAAGGAGGGCTGTCTTGGGTCACTGTGTGCAGGAGGGAGTCATGGAGCTCAGAAGAATGCAGTAGCCTCCAGCAATAGGCAGCTTCATGCAACAGTGAACAGAAAAATTAGTGGGGAAAACTGTTTTAAGTCCTGCCTTTTGGCTCACTTGCATTTCCTTGGAGTAATTATTGTTCAGTTCCTTGCTATACAAAACACACAATTATCCAGACACTGGGGAAAGGTGTTTACCAGGGAAATAACAGGGCAGTGCAAAAGATCTAGGGTTTAAAGTTGATGAGAATAAATGGAATCTGAGCAGCCTCCTTACCTACAAATCCTGGAGCCTGTAAGTTGCCAATGTCATTCCTTTCTAAGAGTCTAAACCCTGCCCAAGGAATTAGCTAGGACAGGATTTCTTTACTATTGACCATTTAGGCTAAATAATTATCCACTGTGTGTGTGTATGTGGTGGGGGGTGTTCTGTGTACATCAAGTTTAACAGCATCCTTCGTCTATTTCCCCTACTTGGTGGTTGTTGGTTGTACTGGTGATTGAGCCCAGGGCCTTGCAATGCTGTGCAAGGACTCTACTACTGAGCTACATCCCTGGTGCTCCCCTTTCCCCACCTGCAATAAGCAAAAATTGTCTTCATGGGTAACATCTCCTCAGAGTCAATGTCACTACAGGTAAGAACAACTGAGCTAGTGAAATGATAGAAAAGTGACAGCTATAATTTTGAGGTTCTTCTTCAATATATATCTAATTAAATACTTGAAAGTTGTAATGACTTGCAGTAAAAACAACTAGGAGAAACTAAAGTATTATAGTAGACAAATCAACATTTTAAATAAACTTATTAAATGAAGTAAAGAAATGAGAAAATACTTAAAAGGAAATATTAGGTATGAAAAATTTACTAGTGGGAAAAAATAACATAATAAACACTAGGATAAAGGATACAACTAAAGATACTGATTAGATACATGAGAAATTCAATTGAGGAACTCTGCCAGCAGGAAACAGGAAAGAAGAGATTAAAAAGATATTTTAGAAATGTTCTGAGACATAAAGGATAGAAATAGAGTTGAAACATTCGGATAATAGGAGCACAAGATGCAGATTAAAATCAATATGTAGAGAAATATTTGAATGAATAAGGGAAAAAGAAAAATAACTTTGAGCCTACTCTTTTATATCTAGTCAAATTTCTGTTCAAATATAGGAAGACATTTTTAGGCATAAAAATCCAAGGGGGATTATTATCCAAAGACTAACATTGAAATCATTTTTGGAGGAGGTATTCAAGTAGAATAATCTAGAAATTGCTGGGATACTTATGAGATGTAACAGGGATCACAAAGCTTACTAAACTATTTTGTTGTTTAAAAAAATACTTTATGGAAAAAAAACGTAGGAGCAAGTAAAGGAGAAAGAGAAAATACATCCATGATTGAATCTGCTCATCCTAGAAAGATACGTCTCTACATTTGTTCATGTCTTAATTTACATTTTATATACATCAATGTCATTATTTTCTTTCTGATTAAATTTAGTCTCAAATATGTGCAAATTTTATAGATATTGCATTCTATTTCTAGATATTTGTTGCTAGAATTTGTTTAAATCAGTTGCATTTTGTATATTTATCTTGTATCCAGGCACCTCACAGTATTTTCTTTTTAATTCTAATAGTTTTTGAAATAGTGTAACATCAACAAAATATGGTAGCTTTATTTTTAAATTTTCATTGTTATGCAACTTTTGCCCATTTACATTTTTTCTTACTGAATATGCTAGAATCTCTGTGCCAGTTACTTCATTTGTCTTGCCATGCCTCCATCTTTCTCTACATATTCTCTGCTTTGCCACACTGACCACATGAACATCATTAATAAGTTCTCAGGACCTCTAGTTTTGATTAAGTTTATCCTATGGGGAGCCCCAGGAAAGACCAGAAGGATAATGTAAAGGAAAATGTAGGTATTAATTTCCTGAAGTTTTCAATGAAGTGTTAACTTGAACTAAAAATGTCCCTGATCAGAAGCTTATTGTTCTCCATAGATGATAGACTTCACAAACTTTCTTTCATTGGGTTCTATGGGCCACTTTCTCTCATACCTAGAATCTAGGAGTAACAACTGTTTGGCTGCTTCCAAGCTCCTGATTCCTGTCCTGTTCATTTTGGTTTTTCTATACCTACATCATTGAAGAGTCCTCTATAAATACAATTTTCTTGAAATCTCTACTTTTTTTCATTTAGAATAATATTTGCTGTTAGATTTTGGTAAGTACTTGAGTTACATCTAAATTATTTTATTTTCTTCATTTTTTAAATTTCAAATTTGCATTAGTAATCCTGCTGCATACTATCAAATGCCTTTACCTCAGGGATATGATCATACATTTGATTCTCCTTTAATTTACTGGTATAATGGATAATATTGATGGACTCCATGATATTGGGCCACTCTTAATTTCATGGAATGTTATGCTTAGTATTATTACTCTTTTCATGTCTTTATATATTTGATAAAATATTTGTTGATGGTCTCCTCTGAGACAGGTTACAGTCTAGTTACTAAGAATATAGTAATAAACAAAATCTTTGAACTTTTGCAGCTAACATTGGTAGGCTCTATTTGAAAGCATTGTATTTCAAACATATTTATCAGTACAAGTAGGATGGTTTAATATTTTCCTATTCTGTGCAGTTCTTTTCAGATTTTAATTTTAGGATTATGGTATCTTAAAAGAAATTGGGATATTTTCAAATTTCTGTGTGACTTGCAATAGTTTAACTTTTTTCAGAATTATTTCCTTTAAAGTTAGATGTATTTTACTGGTGACACTATCTGATCATTGGTGCCTTATCAGTGGTAAACTTTAATCACTTTTCCAATCTATTATGTGGCATTTAGACTTCAAATTTTCCATTTATTACCGAAACAAGTTTTAAAATTTTTTTTAGAGTCAACTTTTTTTTTTTTTGCTAATGAGTTACACAAAATTTTATTTTAATTGTTTTTATTATCTGAGGATATGTCTCCTTTCCTTCACTCAGTCTTTAATATTTAGTCTTTCTTCTTCTCAGTGAAGCTCATAAGGAATTTCATCCATCATCATGGCTTTTTAATGAATTAATTTTGGATCTGTTTATCTTTTTGTGTTATTTATTTTCTATTTTAATGTTTTCAGATATTTATCAATTCCTTATTTATGACCTTTGGGTTTATTTTGTTATTTTTCTGGTTTCTTATGGTATGTTCTAAATTTCTTCACATTTTGTTTTTCTTCAATAATGAAGATATTTAATACTACAAATATTCCTCTGATTTTCAGTCTTTTAAAAAATATTTCTGGTATTGGTCCAAAATTTATTTTTTACTTTGCATTCTAGATATTAAATAGGTTTCCTCTTGGATTTCTTCTTAATTTTAATTAAGGTATTTTCATTTGCTTTTTATTTATTTACCTTGGGGGATTCTAATGAGAGAAGATATGGCTGAAGCAGTGAATTTCTGAGGACATGCCATGGAAGGGTTCATCTTCCCTGTGGTCTCTCCCTACTCCATTGGTATAATGGATTATATTGATGGATTGACATGAACAGAGCAGTGTTCCTCCACTATGTCCTTCCACAATGATGTTCTGCCTCAGTTGAGCCCAGAACAATGGATTTGGCCCATAATAGACTAAACCTCTGAAACCATGAGCCAAAATAAACTTTTCCTTTTCTAAGCTGTTCTGGTCAAGGATTATGGTCACAGAGACAAAAAACTAACACACACTGAAAACATTTAAGCATATTTAGCAACTCCATTTTGGTGTGTGCATATGGCTTCGTGAACACTGCATTTTATTGACCTTTATGCCATTTATCACATATTATACATCCTTATTCAGTGCTTTTAATCTTAAATTCCACCTTGTTTGTTATTACTGTTTTCACTCAATATTCTTTGTGTCTACATTTTCCTGGTTTCTCTTGGCACCTCAATTTACCTACAAGAAATTTTTAAAAAATCATTTCTTAAGTATGTTTGGTAAACTACATATAAGTAGGTGGGTAGATTTGTAATCAGTCAGAAAGACTCTCTGATGGAAAAAATTCAATCTGTTCATATTTACAACTGGCTTAAATGTTCAGTTAGACTATTTTCTAACTGCTCTCATTCTGTTATGCTATTCTTGTCTATTCCAAATAGCTTTCTTATACTCAAATGGATGAATGACATGTTGGCTGGGTATCAGAGGCCTGACTTAAAAATAGGTCTTTCCGTAGTCTGAAGATATAACTCTACTATCAAGAGTTGCAGATGATAAATCCAATGGCAGTCTGATTCTTTTATATTTATAGGTGATTGTTTTCTCAGCTTTCTCTTCTTTCTTATAATTTAGGAATTTTGTCTAGATGTATACTTTTAGTATTTTCTCCTCAATGCTGTCTGAAATGTGGTGAGTTCAGACAGACAATCTGCAGACTCCAGTCATTTCATTAACCCAGGAAGATGTACTTCATTTGTTTATTCTTTATTCTTCACCTTGGAACTGGTACTATTCACATGTGATGTCTCTTGGGCTTATTCATCAAGTTTCTATTCTTTTCTTCTCAATTTATATCTTTTTTATATTTTGTTCTGTTCTTTTCAAAATGTTTTTCTATTTACTCTTCCACTAATTCAGGTTTTAACTTCCCCATACCCTTCTTTATCTATTCAGTTGTTTACTTGGAGAATGGTGGATTGTATTTGCCGTTGGTCCCCTTAAAATCTCTTATAAGGTTGTTTTCAATCATCTTCTGAGCCCTTTGGGAATTTACTCTCTGGGTGTGTGCTCTGCTTATTCCAACTGGTCCTTTCTGTTAAGTCTTGATATGTTTTTATTTTTCTTTATTGATTTAGGGGCTCAAGAGTATTGGATCACCCTCTGTGATAGCAGGCTGAGGACAGGTTGGTGGTGTGGAAGCAAGTGGGCTATTCTTCAGGACCCTGGAGGAGGCCACCACGCTCGCTACCCAGGGATCAAGGTCAAGTTCACTCATGTGGGGTCATTGTCAACTTCAAGGAGAGGGAGTGCTACTTCAAGTAGAGGGAGCTTTGTACCTGCTGTATCTGCGGAAACTGTTCAGATCTCCAGGCAGGCTTCAGTGGCGCTCAGTCGCATGTAGAGGCCCACAGCTCTTTACCTTTGCTAAATAAGTTAGAGTAGAATAATCAAGATTAAGGGAGGCAAGTTAAGGTCACCACTTTCCCAGAATTCACTGGTGACCCTCAGGAATATTTATGACTGATTGCAACGTTGAGTTTTGAAACGATTGTCCTAGAGCCAAGTTACTCACTTCTAACCCTCAGTTTTGTCTTTAAGAATATAAGAGCATCAGACTAAATGATCCCTAAGGTCTCTTTTCACAAAAATATCTTATGATTTTATTATTTTTGGATCATCTATAAAACAATCTGCAGACATTTTCTGGATCCTTGATGTAAGAAGGCAGCTATAAATATTTTTTATGAGACAATTTGGGAATTTTTAATCTAACTGTATATTTGATAACACTTTAGGAATGTATTGACTTTCTCTTGCTCTGGTAGCAAGTTATCACAAACTTAGTGCCTTAAACCAACAAAAATTTGTTATCTTATAGTTCTGTGGTTGAATCTAATTTGGATCTCCCTGGGATAAAATCAGGGTGTCTGCAGGGCTGCATTCCTTGCCCAAGGCTTTAGGGGACAGTGTCCTTGCTCTTTCCAGCTTGTAGAAGCCAGCTACATTCTTTGTTTGGCTCAAGTCCCTTCCTTTATCTTCAAAGCCAGCCCTGTTTTATCTCTCAGTCCCTTTTTCCATAGTCACATCTTCCTGATCACAGCCCAGAAAGGTCCTAGTTTGTAGGGACCCATGTGATTATATTGGATCCATCCCCTAAGTCATAGGTCTTTAACTTAATCACATCTATGATGTCTCTTTTGTCATGTAAATTAATGTGTTCATATTCACAAGTTCTGAAAATTAGGGCTTGGGAGTGTTATTATTTTGCCTACCACAAAAGTCACTATTACTATCTTAAGCATGATGATTATTTATGGTTAAGTTAAAACCATACGTATAAAATAGGAATTTGTTGATGGCTGTTTACTTGACCAAGGATACACACAACAGCTGTAAATTACTTTTTGATGATGTAGGAGTGGTTTAAAGTAAGAACATAAGATGGTTTTGCTCCAGGAATAATTCTAACTAATAACTTGTCAGAAAAATGACAGCATTAGAACAATTTTGTCAATCCTAATGAAACTAATAGGCTCTAAGGATCAATAAGAAACCATGCCATGAAAGTTTAATGGAGAAACTAACTTTCACTTAGAGAAACACGAGGATACAGGGATCATGAAATAACACCACAGGAAGCACACAGACCCGTTTAGAGCATGGGGCTTCCTATAGCATTGACCCAATTTCCTTGATCATAGCACAAAGAAAAGGTGGGAGGGAGCAGTGCTCTGGACTAAAAGAGAAGGCAGATAAGAGACAACTAAATCTCTCCTGTGAATCTTGTCTGGGCTCTGATTAAAGATGGAGAGCAAAGATCAGGGAGATCTGAATGTGGATGGGGTATCTAAGGATAGCAATGAATGATGGAAAATCCTGCAGGTTTGATAATAGCTTCGTGATTGCATTAGAAGAGTGCCCATAATTTTAAAGATTGCTACCACATACATGGGATAAGACGACAACGTTCAAATTTACCTTTAAAATTGTTTCCTTCAGTCTATGAAAATAAATTTATTTTATTTTTTGATGTTTATTTTTTTTAGTTGTAGTTGAACACAATAACTTTATTTATATATGGTGCTGAGAATCGAACCCAGGGCCTCGTGGTGCTAGGCGAGCACTCTACCACTGAGCCCCAGTCAAATTTAAAAAGTATGTTTGGGTTTTTTCCAAAGTAAAATGACCACATCACATATATGACACTCCTGGTGTTAACAAGCAGCTCACAGATGAATGAAGCTGGTCAAGGGGTCAGCATTCCACCAACCAAGTATGAAGATTCATGCAACCTAGGACTATTGCCAGAGAAATTAGCAAAATGTGTATATCTTGTTCTATTATGCTGATGGTAAAAAAAAAGCAACTAATCTTAGTGCTATCATAAAAATCATAACAATAAAAAAGTATCTCATTGAATCTTCATGACAAATCTTTTAAAATAATTTTATTATCCCCATTTTAGATGAAGAAGCTGAGGCTCAAACTGCTGATCAGATAGAATGGAGATGTAAAAAGAGGCCTGTCCCACATCTGGACAATGTTCTTAATCAACATTCATTATCTATTCAATTTATTCAATAAATACTGACTGTGTGGCAGCAAAACTGAAGGAGCCCTTTGTAGTTTGAGGCTTGTAGGTGCTTTCTTCAATCTAGTTTTTTTGGGGGGGTGGCAGGTGTACTGGGGATTGAACTCAGGGGCACTCAACCGCTGAGCCACATCCTCAGCCCTATTTTGTATTTTATTTAGAGACAGGGTCTCACTGAGTTGCTTAGCACCTTGCTGTTGCTGAGACTGGATTTGAACTTGTGATCCTCCTGCTTCAGCCTCCCAAGTTGCTAGGATTACAGATGTGTGCTACTGTGCCCTGCTTCAATCTAGTTATTATTTATGGATGAAGATGATAAAGAAATGGATCCTATTAAGCACTATGTATAATTTGTCTTGTTTAATTGGAGAACTCTACAAATAATTTACATCAGCTGAATTTTTAAACTTTACATTTAATGAAGAGTTAGGTATGGACTATTTTCCCAACTGGCTACACAGGTCATCTCCATCTACTCTGTTTAGATAAATATTTCTTTTGGATTCTGATTTTACCCAATTCAGGAACATTAAATGTGTCAACAAACTCTGAAACAAGGCTAACATAACGTAAATGTCAAGTTTCTTGGATTTGTTGCAAGCTGTATAAAACAAAACAGTAATGAGCATTAAGAAAAACAACTCTGAGATTGTCAGGCCTTAAGAACATGTTATTTATGTTCTACTAAGGAAAAGAACACAATCGAGACATTTGGGCCAGAGCTTATTGAATCTGCTTTTCCCAAGTCAGAGGCTGCAGTACTTAGGGTTTAGATGACACATCTATTATATTTAAATCATACAAATATTTACTGCCTTTCTCTTTCCTTTGCTTCTAACTGCATGGATGTAAACTAGTTTATGGGTTATTATGCATTGGAGCAGAAAAATGAGACGGAGAAAAGAGACTTTACAAAGAAAATTTCAGACATATTAGTTCAATCTCATAAAAATAAATTGCCTGCATTTCACCAAATGCCATAATCTATACAGTGCACTGTATTTGTGCTTAATTCTTCTATTCAATTTTAAATTATTGTGGTATTTTTATTAAAGTTCGTGTATTTGGCTTACAACAGTTCCATTTCTATATTGCTCCATAGCAGTGCTATCCAACAAAAACATAATGCAAGCCACGTACATAATTTTAGATTTTCTAATAGTCATATTAAAAAATAAAAAGAAAAAACAGGTAAAATTAATTTTAATAGTATATTTTATTTAACTCAATATTGAATGAGTAATATTTCAACATGTATAGAGTTCAGTGATAAGAATCTAACCTAGAAAGAACAAAGCCCTGGGTTTTGATCCTTTGCACTGGGGGTGAAAAAAAGAAAGAAAAAAGAAAAAGGAAAAGACCATTAAAAACCTTGTCGATGGTATATTTTACTTTTTGCATATTAAGTCTTTGAAACCTAGGGTGTATTTATACTTCCATAACAGAACACCTGTACAGCCTGCCCTATCCAACATCACCTAAACCCAGGACACCCTGGATTAATTCTTCCACGACTATGAAGTAAGGATTATTTTCTAGCTTTTTAATGCTGGACTAACACTTCTGGAGTTCAAAACAGTGCATCTGTGTTTGGAGTCTCAATGCAGCTGCCTCATATAAAATGAAGGCATTTTAATCC
Organism: Ictidomys tridecemlineatus; assembly: GCF_052094955.1. NCBI lineage: Eukaryota > Metazoa > Chordata > Mammalia > Rodentia > Sciuridae > Ictidomys > Ictidomys tridecemlineatus. The sequence goes on from NC_135479.1 coordinate 89,494,365, forward strand.
AAATAGGAAACAGGGAAATTGATGAAGTGAGAAAATGCGCAGATCACATGTGCTGAATATCTTCCTGGAGACCTTGAGGGAAGAGTTGTCCTGTCAAATACCAGGACAAGTTTCTGGCATTTTCTGGGTGATTATTCCATACTTGATGTAATGTGCTGAGTTTTTTTTTTTTTCCCTAAAAAAAGCTACTCTATTGAATAACTTGTAGCCTGTAAAAGCCCACACTATCACAATAGCCATGGCTTGCTCTCCCTGGAAAGTGTTCAGCTCCTGACCCAGCAGGTCAACGGGGAGAAAGAAGTGCCAACTCCACAGTTGGCAAGGAAAAAGGCACTTACTTTGGTTTTAGTCGAACACGTCTTTTTCAGAGGACAGTAACCACTATTGCATTCAGTTATCTGCTGGGAGTTCTACCCTCACCTGGTGTCACTGTCCCTCCTGGGGCCTTGGGACCCCTCAACTGTGAGAGTGAACTGTGAGGTCCAACTGCTTCACCTTTCATGTTTGAGAAGGGATCCCTTTCCACTCTGCTCCCACAGTTTCTTCCACAAAGGGGTTCATTCATTAATTTCCCAAATATGTATTGAAAAGAATTCAGTTCTACATACTGGAAATACCAGACTGAAAAGAGAGTGGGCCAGAAATCCAGAAAAATAAGGACAAAACCTTCTCACCTAGGGGGCCAACAAATAAATAAACACGATTTGTGCTGTGGAGGCAGGTAAGATGAGCACAGAGCCTGGGAAGCCCTGGGATTTGGAGGTAACTATCTGCGGAGAAGAAGATGCCGTTTTTGAGAGGACAGTCAGGAAGGGGTCTCACTGGCAAAGGTGATGTCACTTCAAAGGCAACATCTGAGCAAAGGCCTGGACGAGGCAAAGAGCAAGGAGAAATGCCAGGAAGAGCCAAGAAGAAGACTGACTCTGTTCAAGGCTCGGGCTGTCTGTGTTTCTACACATCTCGACGATCTCTCTCCGTCTCACCTAGGCCCTATTAGGTGTATGAATCAGAATCAATATCTTGGACAGTCTAAGTTTATCCAACTGGGCCCCGAGTCGGTCGGTCATGAAGGAGACAGGAGGGTAGGGTGAGGTCAGAGGGCTCCTTCCCAGGTTTTCACCCTCTGCAAAATGAGGTCTGTTATGGAAAGCAGCCATAGTCAGTGGTTGGAGCTTTTGCTGTCTTGCATTTTGATTATCTTTTCTCTCCTCTGCCCCATCCCCCTGTTCCCCATTTTCTGAACATTCTTGAAGAAGAGCCAGCCTGCTGATTGAAGCCCCTCTTTCCTCCCCTGCCATTTCCAAACTCTCTCTCTCTCTTGGGGTTCTGCCCTTAGTTACCCACTCACTGTTCGTGCTGGTGCTGACCTTTATATCAGCAGTGAGATCCTCACCAGTGAGGAAAGAGGACATAAAATTAATCAAATTATAGTCAAATCATGCTAAGTGGAGCTCAACTAAAAATTGGCTGAAGGGAGTCTGAGACATGTGGGAAGAATTGGATTTAAGTCTAAATATGTATCTATAAAAGACAAATACGAACAGATAATAACACCTAGCTAAGATTTAGCTAAATGGAAAAGAATTAATCTAAAGAAGGCCAAGAAATATCCGCCCTGGAGAGCAGAGGTTCTCCTCTGTAAATTAGTGAGTCACAAGAATTTAGGCAATAAGTGAATAATTGTGGGGTAAGATTAACTAGGTGTTCTAAGGTTGTTGAAGATCTTAAATTACACCAATTTAGCAGAGAGTGGGTTCAGCGTGCTTTAAGATAACAATTAGCTCCCGTAAAAGAAGGGAACTTAAGTGTTCCTGCTTCTCTGTGGGTTTCTGCCTTTATGAAATCATCTCTAGCATTTGCTGAGTTGGGGTTAGAAACCCAGAATATCCAGGTGACAGACTTTGGATTGACTGACTTTCTTTAAAACAAAAGCTTTAAAAAAAAAAAAAAAGTCAAACCCAATCTCACAGAAATTAGAATCATGGAACGTTAGAGCCAGAAGGATATTAGCACTCTGGTTGCAACTTTGATTTTACAGATGAAGAGTCAGTTTCTTCATCTGTAAAATAGAGGACTAGATGATGAGATTGCATATCTTCCACCTCCAAGAATCCACAAAATCTAGAGAAGCTTATGGGCTGCCCAAAGCCATACAGCTGATCCACACCAGACTTGGACAGGGGGTTTGGTTGATTCCCAAGGTTCTCTTCATGGTTGTGAGACAATTTTGTATCCAAAAAAAAATCCAGTCAGATCAATTGCTTGATACAATGCAGCTAAATAATCATCTCACCCAGTTGGATATTTCCCCCTATTTCAATCCGTTTTTCTGTATCAATGTAAACATAACCTTGGGAACAACCCCAGCCACAAGAGCGAAGCTTGAACACAACTCAATTGTGCTTGTGGCTGGCCAAGTCACTCCAGAGAACATAACAAACTCAGTCTATAGTGTGGGGACCAGGAAACAATGGCTTCGGCGCTTTTCAACATGCAGGTTTATGCAAAGGTGACCTGACTCAGAAAGCCTGACTGCCCATATGTGTCGGCAGAGAACGGCCCTAACTAGCAAGAAATCACTGATGGACTGAAATACTTTGTCTTGAGTCTAAGCTTCTGGTGGCTGCCAAGCGACGACTGCATTTCCCCAGGGCAGTGCAAGTGTGCTGTGAAATCTTTCAGCAAGTGTAACATGAAATCCCCCAGTAGGGATGTAGTGGTCAGGTCATTCCTAACCCCGGGGCTGGAGCAGTCTATCCCTGTACATCATGCTGGGCCATGATCCTCTACTGCACAGGGTTCCGTACCTCAGACCCACTTTCATTTCAACATCTTCTAGGAAACAGGTCAGCAGCATACATTAACACCCCCACACCCACACCATAAGCAAAATGAAAGGTGACCAACTGGGAAAACATTTGTAACTCACATACAGAAATCTCTAATATATCAAGGGCTTATCAAACTTACAAACTCTATTGGAAAAGACATCTTAGAAATAATTAGTCTTCAAAAAAATTACAAACTCTAAATATCTCAACAAATGTTCAACCTTACTCATAAAGAGAAATGCTAAGTTAAACCACGTAGAAATCTTCATCTAATATATGGGTAAAAATCTAAACTTTTGATAGACTACTCTATTAGCAAGACTGTGAAGAAGAAGGACTGTCACGTATCATGGGATGAATGCCAAAGGGTACACACTTTATGGAGAGAATTTCAGCATCTAGGGAAATTACCGATATATTTACCTTTTAATCTGTTTCTAGAAATTATCTCAAAGAATTGCTGGCAAATATGAAAAGCTATTCATTTCAAGGATATTAATTGCAATGCCATTTGTAATTGCAAAAGACAAGAACCTTAATGTCCATTGATAAAGGACTGGCTGAAAAGACTGCGGTGCACTATAGCTACAAAAGAGGATGAGAAAGATCTTAGATATTGCAAGGTAGTAATCTCCAAAATACTGTTAATTAAACAAAAGTAAGGTGGACAACCATGTGTAAAGTAGCATATACCAGTGCGTGTATATTTGTGCATTTGCTTACAAATGAAATTATAAGCTAAAAGCTGTCCAAAATGGTTGGAAAGTTGGGATAGATGGGACAGGGATAGTGAATAGATTTATTTTATTCTGTGTTATTTTTTTAATTTTAGAATCCTATAGATTTTAAATCTAATTTTAAAACAAGCAGAATTAAACAGATGATCATTATTGTGCATTGACTTGTGGCTGAACCACATGGAGGAATAATTTTAAGTGATTTTAAAACAGAGCAATTTTCAACTGTACATCCCGAGGGGGATATATTTAAAGGTTAAAAATAACCACAATGAAATCTCAAGCAGTTTTCAGTGATTATATTTTTAGTAATAGTATATGTATTATAATTTTGAGAGCATATATTTTAAGCAGGGAAGAAATTATATTAATATAGTAGGATGAAAAAAAGAAGAAAATTCAAATGCAAATTAAAATTCAAGACAATTAATATAAAATTTCTATATGACTAAATTTGAACTGAACATACTAATAGGAATCTGTGATATGATTTTTCCTTAACAAAAAGGGTCTAGAAACCATGACCAGCTCAGGAGCAATGAAAAGCCTTCCTGCCCAGATTGTGGTCTCTAAACAGACTTCCTTTTTGAAAGGACCAAGGCCTGTTGGAGGAATGGCTGGTTGTGAGTCAGGGTGCAGGGAACACACAAGATAAGGTTAGAATATCTAGTCCCACCAAATGAAAGACGTTTAAAAAGACCACTGGGATCATGACACAGATTATTGGAAAAACTTGAAGAGGTTTCTGTTTATCCAAGCAGGGATGGGGTTATAGAAAGAGACAGATATTATTACCCTATCTGCATGTATGATCACACTACTGGAGTGATTCTGAACCATGTGTAGTCAGAGAAATGAGAAGTTGTGCTCCATTTGTATACAATATGTCAAAATGCATTGTACTGTAAAATAAGTAAATAAATTTGTAAAAAAAATGGAACATTTTGATCATTAATAACAATAACAATAGTAGATTGAAACACATCAACTATGTTAAAATCCATGTATTCCATGTACCTCAGGTAGAGCATTCATCTCCAGGATATATAAAGAACTCAAAAACTTAACACCAACAAAAACAAATAACTCAATCAATAAATGGGCTAAGGAACTGAACAGACATTTCTCAGAAGAAGAAATACAATGAGTCTACAAGTAAATATTAAAAAGTTCAACATCTCTAGCAATCATAGAAATGGAAATTAAAACTACGTTGAGATTCCATTTCATTCCATTCAGATGGCAATTATCAAGAACACAAGCAACAATATATGTTAGAGAGGATGCGGGGGGAAAAGGTACATACATACATTGCTGGTAGGACTGCAAATTGGTGCAATCATTCTGGAAAGCAGTATGGACATTCCTCGGAAAACTTGAAATGGAACCACCATTTGATCTAGTTATCCAACTCCTAGGTTTATACCCAATGGACTCAAAATGAGCACACTACAGTGACACAGCCACATCAAAGTTTATACAGCTCAATTCACAATAGCTAAAATGTGAAATCAACTTAAGTGTCCTTCAATAGATGAATGGATAAAGAAATTTTGGTGTGTATACATAATGAAATAATAGTCATAAAGAAGAATGAAATTATGGCATTTGTGGGTAAATGGATGGAACTGGGGAATATTACGCTAAGCAAAATAAGCCAATCCTAAAGAACCAAAGGCCAAATGTTTTCTCTGATATGTGGGGGTAGCTAGGGAAGAATAGAGGTACTTTGGATTAGACAGAGGGGAGTGAAGGGAGGGAAGAGGATATGGGGGTAGGAAGGACAGAGAATGAATTGAACATCATTATCCTATATGCATATGTGATTACATGATCTGTGTAAATATAATTTACAACAAGAAGAATGAAAGTTATACTCTAATTACGTCTACTGTCATATATAACTAACTAGAACAAATTAAAAAAAAAAAGAAAAGAAATCCATGTGTTAGTAAAGATATATTTTAAAGAACCAATCTCCTGGGTAAACATGTAGAGGACACAAAGGAAACAGCTCTTTATTGTGAAAATAAAGGAAATCAATTGTCCTGACTTTTTGTTTGTTTGTTTATTTATTTATTTATGGTTCTTATTTATAATATACCATGGAGTATTCAAATAGTTGAGCCGGAAAACGACTTACTTAAGGAAAGTACCTGCTAATAAATAGAATTTGCATAATAGGATAGAATTTGCATACCACTAGTTTGTGATCCCTAATAAATACTGGATTAAACAGCCACCATCAATAGGCACTGAGGCCATTAGGCAGAAAAGGGAACTCTAAAAGGAGGAACTTCTCAAAATTTAGTGTGCATGTGAATTACTTGAGGAAACTATTCTGATTTACTAGGTCTGGGGTTGAGCCTGAGATTCTGCATTTGCAACAAATTACCAACTCAGCTGCGGAGGACCATTCTAAGGAAGAGAAAAGCAGCCCTGGACATTAGCAAGCCAGGCCTTGTGTTCCTCTTGGTCAGAAACAATTCCACAGAACAACATCAGACGAGGTGACTCTGTGACCATGTTGAACCAAATCAAAACAAGCCTACTCCATAGCCATGTCTAAACACAAATTGAGAACTTTGTCCAAAGCACAGAACTGACCAAACAGGCCCCTCTCTGAAGGGACTTCTTTGCCTATTACTGCTGTAGGCTTAGTCTACCCTTTCCTGTTCTAGGTAGATTAATTGCCCTTAATGTCACTTCCTGACATTACCTAAACCTGATTCCTTAAATCTTCCCTAAAATCACAAATGTAAACCCAGGTCTGCTCATAAGTCCTTTCTAAGTCCCTCTGAACCATCCCATGGTCCCAAGGAGGAGCAAGTGCCCACTCTCCCGGCAGCAGGCACTGAATACTGTGTTTGTTCCCTCCAAGTGTGTTCTGTGGTCTTAGCTGGAGCAAAAATCCAACTGTGTGATGATCAGGCTGTGGCCTCCTGATGTGATGCAATAGAAGGCTCACAGTGTCACCTTTAAAGTAAACTTGGCAAAAAACAGAGCTGGACCTGCATCTGATTAAGCCTCAGCTCTAAACCCCAGTTTATAAGAAATATGAGGCAACTAGGAATATCTGAAAGAACTATTTTCAGTTCAACCACAAGGCAAATTATTTTTTAAAAAACCAATATGTGACATTAAAAAATGGAGAGTAATTTAAAGACCCAAGAAAATTCAACAGTGAGAGCAATCAGTCGTAGGGCTTGTTCTTTGTTTGGATCCTGATTTGTACAAACTGTACATAAACTATCAATGATAATAAGACAACTGGGGATACCTGAACAGCGAATAGATCTCTGATACTCACAAATCATGAATGTGAATATTTTTAGGTTTTATAATGGCAGCATCCATTTTTTCAAAATATTTACACATCGGATATGATGTCTAGGATTTGCTTTAACACAGACAGCTGTCATGATGAGAGGGAGTGGGTGGAGAGAAGGATCAGCCATATTTGATAATTGCTGAAGGGTATATGGTGATCACTTTTACCATGCTCCCTAATCATGATATGCCTGAAAAGTTCCACAGTAAACAATTCATAAAAAAATATTTTTAAAACATTTAAGTTAAGAGATTATTGAAAGAAGAAATATCAAGGAAGATTAAGGACTTTAGCTCAAAATGGCTGAAAGTTCTATAGAAATAAATTATAATGTCTATAAAAACTTACCCATGACTCAAATTACGTTCTGACCAATTTCTTGAGAGCTAGCTGAACATTCACTAATTTCTTCTGTTGTTTTTTTTTTTTAAATCACGAACAGATATATCAATTGCAAGTGATGAGAAATAAGGAATTATTATTGGAAGACTTAGATAATGGCCTTTGGAGAAGCATTCAATTTAAACGTTTGCCTCTTAAAAAGAAGGAAATATATTATTTGAGCAGTTACCTGGATCTGTAGCAGATAACATTGAACCAAAAAATAAACAGTCAGTGAAATGAAAGTCTCCATTTTTCAGCTGGCCGGCATATATCATCGCCTTGACAAAACCATACACAATTAACCTGTAAAGGAGAAAAATAAGATCTTTAAATATTGAGTGGAGTTCTGTGTAAACCAGTTATCACTGCAAACATTCCTCCTGAACAAGCATTCTGCACAACCACCCAATCCTGCCCGTTCATGGCCACTGGCTATCAGTTCACTACAATCTCTGAACCAAATATCACCATTCATTCACCCAGCAAAAGGTAACAGGGCATTTTATGGTTTATTTCAATATAAACAAGATAAATCTCAAGGATTTAAAAAATAATATGTCAAACGTGGCACTGCAAATCATGCCTACAAATACAGTGGCTGTCTTGACATCTGTAAATGGATTGCTTTTCAGTTTTCCTTGTTTGGTCTGTTGGGGGTGTCTGTCTGCAGAGGGTTCGAATTTCAAATCTGTCATCTCAGGAGAAAGATATTGGCCACCGGCAGGGCACAGCCACCCAGCCACTTTACAATAGACAAATCTCCATCACTCCGGGTGTCAGGGCACTTCCGCCCTCATAGAGAAGCCCTGTTAGGTCAGAGCAGGTGCAATGTCGTCGAGCAATGCAAATGCTGACATGGTCACTCATGTGGTTTTACAAGAAATGCTGCTCTGGTTTTGAAGATTCTATCCTCAGTTTCCTATGTATGAAATGCAAATCCTCTGTTTGCATCATCCTCTGGCAACCTGTAGTCTTTATATTATTTATTTATTTGGCTGATTGATTTTGCTGAAACCTAGTAGAGAAAAGACAGAGATTGGTGAACTGAACTGCAATATAATCTAAGGTCTGTAAGAGCTTAGAAACTACAGACCATCAAACCAACAGAGTGATGTTTAAATACATTCACTTAAAAGTTAATTTAAAAAAAATGGTTCTGAGGTTGGAGGTTTTGGTTAAAGATCAGATATGAGAAATTTTACTTTCAACAATAATACAGATATTTCAAATTGTAAGAGAAATATATTCATCTATTTCAGACACAATTACATCTAAATATAGGCAGTACCACACTCTGACTATAGGATATTATGTTCTTACTAAAACTTTCGAATCTTTAATATCTTTAGTCATATGATAATGTGCACAGAGCTTTTAAACAATTAATGAAATAATAAACACATGGTGTTGGGCACATAGTAAGTTCTCAATGATGTCATTATTATTACTAGCAATGATCAAAATAGCACTTAGCATTTATTTACTTTGCATTGTCTTAATTTATTCAATTCACACTTTGATCCCATAAGGCAGGCAGGTATTACTATTTTCATTTACATATAAGAACAGTGAACACAGTGATTAAAGTGACTCATGTGAGTGACACAGTAAACTGTGAATCTCAGATTTGAATTGAGGTCTGGCGCCCAGCCTGGTCAGGTTTAACCTTCACATCATATTGCCTAGAAAAGTGGGTCTCTATTTAGCATGATATCTGACGTCCTATACTATAGTCCAACCACCCCCTAAGGTGTTGTACTGGGCAGGAATGAAGTCTGCCAAAGAATCAGAAATAATACTACCCTTTGAGGGCGCTAGTGAGCCCATCTATGGTGGGCTAGAGATGGAGACCCCACACTTCGGAGTGTGGTGTCCAGCATAGGACACGGAATCTCAATCAGACTGCAGGTGGTAAGCATCTGTGAGCAAATGTGCCAGCAGGACAAGACTGTGGCGTGGTGAAGACGCCAGATCAAGGGGCCTTGTTCTTGGCAGGTTGTCTGTGCTTGACCCCGAAGGCCACGTGAGGGGTGCCAAGTGTGCCATCTCCTGATAGGCCCAGGGGAGTTTCGTTCAGTTGATTTATTTGTTCAATAGATATTTATTGTTGAACCCCTAGTAAGTGGCAGGCCGTCTTCTAAGTGCTTAAGATATATTAGTTAACAGAATAAAGATGCATGGGAACACGCAGTTAACAGGATGGAAAATAATAAAAATCAGAGAAGTTCAAATTCCATTTGCTCTCCAAGTCACTCCCTGGATTGAAATCTGCCAGTCTGAATGACACTCGAACATTCCAGACAGTCATGACATTGCCACAGAAGGGCTCCTCGTTTCACACTTCAGCTTCTTGTGGGGTCAGCCCAACCTCACCATGATCCGTTCTCATTTGAACTCATTTCAAATATGAAGCAGTAGAGCTGTGGCTCAGCAGCAGAGCGCTCACCTAGCATGTGTGAGATGCTGGGTTCCATCCTCAGCATCACATAAAAGTAAATAAATAAAATAAAAGTATTGTGTCCAATTACAACTAAAAATTATAAAAAAAATATATGGAGCATTAATAGGCTCTGGAATCAATGTCAACTTTATGATCTGTGAATATATTTCTGAAATTCTGTATCTATTAGTTAATTTTACAGGTTAAAAATCCAAGGCTCAAATTGAAATGATTGCTCCATATTGTGTAGAAACCATTAAATTGGAGAATATAAAAATATATGTATTCATGATACGTAGGCTTAGCAACAAGGAAGCCAGAAACCTCATACACTATTGCTGTAAACTAAAATTATAGGGCTTCTATATCTTAAAATGCTAATATTTTAAATATTCAATAACTTATTGGTTTCCCGTGGATTCACATTAATAAATTAATCAAATAGATACCAAAATGTGTATAATCGGATTATTAACAGATCACAAATATTTATTGTAGTAAACAATTCAAGACAAATTGCAGAATATACACATGATGGGACTAAATATGCAACTATTAAAACTATTTGTAAGAATATTATTGGTCACGGCAAAGTCAATTATTTTTAAATTAATAAAAAATAATTCAACTTTATACATTTGACTATACTTAGGTATTCATTTATGAAACAAAAAAACCTAGAAACACGTAATCCATTATTAATGATGATTGCAGTTACATAAGTGGGATTAAATGTGACCCTCTTCTTGTTAGTTTCATTGCATTTCCCCAGTTCTCTTAAAATAATAGCCATAATAAAAACAATGTACATTATAAGCATCATTATGAACACAGTAGACATTTTATCCTCATGATACAACAGACATCATTTTATCCTCATAATCCTCTGAGTTACATGTTGTAATTATTCCTTTTTACAAGTGAGAAAATTTTAGGAATCAGAGAGTATAAGTAACCTGCCCATAGTCACAGAATCAGCTTATGGCAGATCTCGACTTGAATATAGTCAGATGGACACAAAAGTCTATACATGTTTTAAATATTATAATATTTACACAGATTATGTGGACACATTAATGGGTTTTGCGGTGACACTTTCATACATGCATATACCATGCTTAGATCATGTCCACCTTCCTTTCTACCCTTTCTGTCCTTCCCTCTCTTCTTTCTTCTCTTCAGCGCCTTTCCACTTCCCAAATAGTTTCTCTTCTACTTTCAGGTCTTTTTATTTATTTATTTTTTACTTTTTATATACTTGAGAAGATATACAATACTTATCTTTCCATGTCTGGCTTATTTTTCTTAAAATGATGTCCATTTTCCTGCAGATGAAAATTTCATTCTTCTTTATGGCAGAATAATATACCCCACTGTACATATATGTCATATTTCCTTTATCCATTCATCTACTGATAGACTTCTAGATTGATTCCATATCTAGGATACTGTGAATAGTGGCACAATAAACATGGACATGCAGATTTCCCTTTTGTATGCTAACTTCATTTCTTTGAATAAATATCCAGGAGTGGTATAGCTGCATTATAGGGTATTTCTTTTTTATTTTATTTTATTTTTTATTAGTTGTTCAAAACATTACAAAGCTCTTGACATATCATATTTCATACATTTGATTCAAACGGATTAATTTTAGTTTTTTGAGAAAACTCCATGCTGTTTTCCATAGTGGCTATATTAATTTACACCCCCACAATAACGTAGAAGTATTCCTTTTTTCCATATTCTAGCCAGAATTTGTTATTTTTCTTTTTTCTTTTTTCTTTTTTTGGTTTTATTTGTGTTTTCACATTAGCCATTCTGACTGGAGTGAAATGGAATCTCAGTGTAGTTTTGATTTGGCATTTTCCTGATGGCTAAAGATATTAAGCATTTTTTTCATATGTTTATTGGCCATTTGCATTTCTTTTGAGGACTGTCTGTGTAGATCATTTGCCCTTTTTTTTGATTGTATTGCTTGTTCTTTTTTTTTTGTTGTTAAGCTTTTTGTGTTATTTACATATGAATACTAATCATCTCTAAGATGAAAACAAAATGTAAAGATTTCCTCCTATTCTGTAGTTTGGCCCTTTCCTTTATCGTTTTCTTTGCTGTGCAGAAGCTGTTTAATTTTATGTAATCCCATTTGTCAATTCTTGCTTCTGTTTCCTGGGCTCTTGAAGGCCTATTCAGGAAATCACTGCCTGTGCCAATCTCTTGAAGTGTTTCCCTGATGTTTTCTTCTACTACTTTCAAAGTTTTATGCTTGACATTAAGGTCTTTGATACATTTTGAGCTGATTTTGGTGCAGGGTGAGAGATGGGGGTCTAGTTTCAATCTTCTACATGTGAATATCCAGTTTTTCCAGCACCATGCGTTGACAAGGCTGTCTTTTTTCCAAAGTGTTTTTGGCGACTTTGTTAAGAATCACTTGGCTGGAGATGAGTGGGTTTATTTCTGGATCCTCTATTCTATCCCATTGGTCTAAATGCTTTTTTTTAATGCCAATATCAGAGTTTTTTTAAAAAAACTAGCTCTATAGTATATTTTGAAATCAGGTATTATGATGCCTGCAGCATTGTTCTTTTTGCTCAAGATTGCTTTGGTTACTTGAGGTCTTTTATGTTTCCATACGAAGTTTTGGATTGCTTTTTCTGGTTCTGCAAAGAATGTCACTGGTATTTTAATGGGGATTGTCATGAGCCTGTAGATGACTTTCAATAGTATAGACATTTTAACAATAGCCATTCTCCTAATCCATGAACACAGGAGCTCATTCCATCTTCTAGTATCTTCCTTTTCTTTCTTCAGTGTTTTGTGGTTTTCATTGTAGGGGTCTTTCACCTTTTTGAATTAGTTTATTTCCATGTATACCTTACATTCTTAACTACCAATTGTATAATGCTTTTGAAATAAGAAGAAACAGATGTATGGGTGTGAACATGCATACATACACACAAACACACATCTCGTTTGCTTTAAAAAAGACAAATGTCGTGTTTACTACAAATTAACTTCTGGACCTAAAGTAACTATTATGCTAGTTGCTTCCTTCAGAGAGACCAAAATATAGCGGAATACAACAGTTACTATTATGGCATTATGTAAAAATGTGGACGTATAACCGATGTGATTCTGCAATCTTTGTAATGTTTTGAATAACCAAAACAACAACAACAACAACAAAGTGAACACACACACACACACACACACACACACATACACACACACACAACAAAACCTGTCTAGTGTGGGCTCATTATGGTCATTGTTATTATGAAAAATCTACCAATGGTCATTAACACTGCCAATTATAATAAGTTGAAAATTATTGTGCACCTACTATGTGCCATGCATTCTTATCAATAGAGCTATTGTCATTGTTGCTACATAATTATTGATAAAAACCAATTAGTTATAAATACATTAACTGAGAGGCTAAAAAGTGAACTCAGGGGCTGGGGATGTGGCTCAAGCGGTAGCGTGCTCGCCTGGCATGTGTGGGGCACTGGGTTCAATCCTCAGCACCACATAAAAATAAAAGAAAGATGTTGTGTCCACCAAAAACTAAAAAATAAATATTAAAAAATTCTCTCTCTCTAAGAAAAAAAGTGAACCCATGTAAATATATATATATATATATATAATACACACACACATATACCATATGTATATGTACATATATACATACATACACTCATATATACATACATACACATACATATATGTGTGTGTATATGTATATATGTGTGTGTGTGTGTGTGTGTGTGTGTATATATATATATATATTTGTACTATAAATTTAACTCAGAGGTACTTTGCCATTGTGCTGTACCCCTAGCCCATTTTTAAAATTTTATTTTTACTTTTTAAAAAAATTTTGAGATAGGGTCTGGCTAAGTTGCTTAGGACCTTGCTAAGTTGCAGAGGCTGACTGGGAACTTGTAATCCTTGTGCCTCAGCCTCACGAGTTGCTGGGATTACAGGTATGCAATACCACACCCAGAGTGGTATATTCTGTGAGCACTACACAGAAAGTATTTTGTATGGCTCAGGATACAGGACTGATGTAGTCTGATGGGGACAGGAAATCCAGTAAAATCCAATGCATGAAATTCCCTGAAGATTGCAAACCTGAGTGAGCTGTCCTCCAGAGGTCCATCTGAGGTTGGTGACAGCCTAGGTTACAGTGTGCAGCAGCAGAGCTGCCTATTAAGCAAAATTTGCTACCATTGATTTCAACTTAGTGTCATTACACTAAATGGAATACCCAGTTAGTGCTATTCTTTAAAAAGCAGAGTAATGGTGCTAGGGTGGATTCAAAAGTGGAAATCCATGACCTGACCTCAAACAGTCGAGTATCACAGATGGATGTCACGTGAATGACTTCAGTAGAAGGGACTAGGTAAAAGGAATTTGCAGAAATGCTCAACACACTCAATTTACTAAGTGTTTATAATGCATGCACTGATTTTAAATTTCATGTGTTTGTTTCACACTATTAAACTCCACACCTAAAGGCACACTGTGAAAATGTTTCAAAACAAAAAGTTTCAGGAAGTTCAAATTATTTTGATGACTTTAGAATGTCATCTGAATGTCAGTATTTTTATAAAGAAATCCTCTTCCTCCCCAAACTCCTCTTGTTCCTCCTTTTCTTTGTTTAAATATGGCCTTCACCAAATAAGGCTATATCACCAGCAAAGGCAGTTTTTTAAATTGTTATGAACAAGCAAAGGGAATTGTTGGGAATCTGAAGACAAAACTGCATGGATCAGTCAGAAGAGCCACACCCTGCCCCCTGCAAGCCTGTGAAATAGACCACTGCATGGAATTTGGTGGGAGAACCCAGGACCTGAGGGCGCTACAGTCAATATTAGAGTTATGATGTGCTCGCAGATGTCTGATCTACAAATATGTATCCTATTTATTAGCTCACAGGTTGTGGATAGTGTCAGACTTTTTTTTTTTCTGGGGCATATATTCAAGAATAATATCTCCCCGGGAACTCATAAATCCTTAGCTCTGGATTGATTCACATTGGGAGGGTCCTCTCCCCAAATTCATGCACCTTCTCTAATTTCTCTTCAAGACAATTCCTACCTATAGCTTCCAGAGGGCCTAAAAGCAGCTACAATGTTCCTTCAAGATTAGAAGACTGCAGACAAAAGGTCACGATGAAATACCCTGTAGTTTGACCTTGGGTGGGTCCCAGCCTCCAGCACCTTGAGACACTTGAAGGAGTTAGGCCAGCCTACCTCTCACATGTCTGCTGCCTGGTTTCCTGCCGCTGGTCACCTTCCTGGGCCTCCTTGCCAGGCTTCACTCATCTCTATATTTCTGTGCCAGTTCTTGCTGCTACAGCAACCCACGCAGATGCCTGCAGGGGATCAAGCCTCCCTTCTGTGAAATGCTCCAAGGTTCTTGGAGGAAATATGATATAAATCCCAAGCATGAATATGGAGTGGGCATAAATTGCAAGGTTGAGATGCAGTGGGAGGTAGAGATTGGCTCAAAGATGAACTCCACTTAGGCGAGAACCTGACCAGGCATCCTGATTTTGTGTTTCTCATATCCGCTGTGCAGGAGCAAGCTGGCTCCTTCATGGATGAAGGGGATCACTTCCTGACTCTGCATCTGCCACCAAGCCCACTTGCCCACTGCTCTCTGACCTACCTAAGCACACAGGAGAAGACCAAGAAGAACCATGAAGCAGTATGGGGCCCAGCCATACTCACTAATGGCACCACGTACCCCAAATAGCAACCTCCCTTGCAGAGCTAGTCAGTATCATGGGATGTGTGGACCCTATAGGACTCGAGTGATCCCAGAGATTCATACTCTATTCTTGGGTATTCCATTTATGTTTCCAGAGATCATGATTTCATGCTCCCTGGATAGAACCAATGATCTCTCGCTGCCATCCTTCTCTCAACTTGTATCCCCAGAATCCATTCTCTGATCCTGTTGACTAAACCCTTGTCTTTATTTCATCCAGATCCTAAATTTCACCCACACATTTCTTGTGTGCCTATCTTACCTGACTAATTGGAAGACAGCCAATATGTTTGGCCTGCCATGTCCTCCTCTGCTCCAATCTCAATCCCTGTTCACATAACCCAGCCTTGCCAGATGTAAGGGGTTAAAGAGCTCATGGTTCAGGAAGAAGGATGAATGATGTGCACAAAAACTACTCAGTGAAAATGACAAGCTTAGTAAGAAAGCTGAAGCTGAGTGCTGATGGATTGAGAGGAGGAAGAGGCACCGTGGTTAGAGGAAAGACGGTATTGGATTTGAGTCTGTCCTGCAGATCAGATTAATTCAGACACGAGTTGTGGGAGGAGGCAGAGGAACAGGGAAATCACTACAGTTAAAGGCAGCAAAAGCCACCCAAATGAGTGGTAATGTGTAGAAAGTAGATGGCAAAAATTGGGTGATTCATTTCGATAGATGTGTCCACTGTGTACCATTACATGGTCTAATTCATTGGTTCTCAAATTTTGCTGCATATTAGAATTGACTAGTAGGCTTCAAAAATCTTGATGTCCAGGCTACACCCCACAGAAAGTATGGCAGAATCTCCATGATAGGGGCTCAGGCATCAGTATTCTTTAAATGCAGCTAGGGTTTGAAGCAAGTGTTCTAAATCACCACTTTTTATATTCTAATATCCAGGCCAAACACCTGGGAATCTGGAAGTCTGGAGCAGGGCCTGACATTCTGCATCCCTTCTAAGGTTCTCAGATGGTGTCCTTGCTGCTGATCTCACACCACACTTTGAGTAAATAAGGATGTGATAGGTAAGCAAATAGCTCAGCCATTTGTATGCCCTGGTGGAAGTCTTAAAAGGCAGCACTTTGAATTCACAAATGGTGCTTGCCTGAGACTCAATTAAAACCAATCCACATATACATAATAAGCACTCAATAGCGACAGCTTGATGACTTGGTCTTCATGCTGATCTGGGATGACAGAAAATTATTGAATAGCATTATTATTGAGTAGCATGTGAAGAATCAAGGTGCTGTGACTGTGACTCCAATTTGGAGCTCCTCATAGAAAAGGAGTGGGGGAGAGGGTGAAAGAAGTTACCCATTTATACGTAAAATTGAACAGACCTCTGTTGTCCCTTTAATCTGCAGCTGTACAAAGATTTGTATCCTAGGTGCAGAGACCACACTGCTCCCTGTCAGGGAAACAGATGGAGGAATGCTTGGGTTTCATCACCTTGGATGCCGGTCACTGGGAAATCCTACCGAGTTTTTAAAAAGTGGCAAAAATAATTTTCAAGATTTTTCTTTTAAATATTAAAAAAAATCCTAGCAGAAACTTTATGTTGTTTTTTTTTTTAAGGAAATAGTGTCGATTAGTTAAACAATACAGTAGGTTTTTTTTTTTTTTTTTTTTTTTTTTTGCTTTGGGCTGAATTATATTAGCTCAGAAGGTCTGATTTGCAGTACGAATGTGTGTGTGTGTGTGTGTGGGTGGGTGGGTGGGTGTGTGTTGATATATATATATATATATATATATACAGATATGTACATATAATCTTTCATGTATAACCAGTGAGGATGCTAGTCAAAATGTCTCAAAGAATGAAGTTCATTAAGGCAAGTGCAAGAAGGAGACCCCACTGTCCTATACATGCACACCTGGCCCATAGCCATGGCTTTTTATCTTTAAAAACACACAAAAGACTGCTGCCTCGTTTATTCTCATCCTTCCTGGGAGGCAAATAATATCAAGGTCCAGTGTTCTTTCTTAGATGAAGTAACTACACAAGACACTCAGGGGCCCATCCATACCTACAGCCGGTTCTCTGCCATTTTCCCTAAGTAAAAAGCCATTACACTATTGGGGACCAGTTGTTGAGATCAGGGGGACAAAACAACTTAGGAATGATTCAGTCCGATATCCCTTTTTCTAAAAATATAGAAATCAAGACTGAACCAGGTAATGACTTGGCCAGAGCCACACCAATGCAGAACCAATGCTAGTTTGCTCCTTGGAGAGTTCACCTCCACTGGTAAAGGGAAGGCTCTCTGCTGCCCGAATTTCAGCAAAGGGAATAAAACCTGTGATTTGAATATAACTTGACTAATATATTACTCGTGAAGAATTTTCCATCTCTTTTCATATTCCCCAAAGCATATTTATGTTCTCCAGCTGTACCATTTGGAACCCTGAAACCAACTGCTGTTTGCAATGAATGCAAATAACAAGAAAATGCTACTCTATGGATTTTCCCCAATCCGATCAATTTTTCAGCAAGTATAGCAAGCTCATAAATAATGTAGATGTTTTAAACATATTTAGTTTAAATTAAGATGTTATACTATTTACCACTTGATTGATGGCCTTAAAATATATTGTCATTATTAGTGACAAGATATAATGAACAATTTATCTTGTGAATGGTGAAAATCAAACATCAATTCCTTGCCTCGACTCATTTCCAACGACATCAATATATTTTTGAAACCTTTTACATCTAGAATGGAGAGCTTCAAATGACCTGTTTTGCTTGTGATGCATGTAATACAACTAGTTACTTGAAATTCCTCTGAGGGGGTAAAGTGATCTTCTTTCGTAATATTTCAATTCTCTTTTCAGAGCAGACAGATTGTTCTCGTAGGCTTCTCTTCTAATAACAGAGGTTACCCACTAATCAAATAGAGAAGGAATGACTAAATGCTTTAGAGAACAAAAGCACAATAGAACCTTTAGTCTTATATAGAAGTTATTCTCTTATATATCCTGAGCTTTGAGATCACCACTGCTCCCTACTTACCTGGCAATATAAGTATCTGTTAAATAAGGTTATGTGGTTTGCTAAAATTCTTTTCTTTTCTTTTCTTGACTATACTAGAGATTCAACCCAGGGGTGTTTAATATAGAGTCTCATTCCCAGTCCTTTCTATTTCTATTTTTATTTTTTAAGTTTTGAGACAGGGTCTCACTGAGTTGTTTACGGACTAAATTGTTGATGGTGGCCTTGAACTTGTGATCCTCCTGTGTCAGCCTCTTGAGCAGCTGGGATAACAGGCATGTACCACACCTGGCTAAACTTTGTTATTCTTAAGTGTCCCTGACATAACATTAACTGACCAGCTTAGAGCTAGACTTGGCAAGAGCCAGTACTAACTGAACTATGGGAATATTTCCAATGTCTATCCAGTAATATGGTTTATTGTTGAGAGCCACAGCCAAAGGGGCCCCAGCAAACTTCCAGCTGCCAGCAAACTTCCAGCTGCCGGCTGATGATTGGCTCACACAGACTGTTGATACAACTTACTTTTCATTTATGCCCCTCTCCCCAGTCACTAACCCTCACCAACTTGACATAAAGACTGGATTTCCACTCCTAATCATGCACTGGAACATATGCAGCTCTCTCTATGGCTCCACCTTATCTGAGTTGATTGGGCTTTGAATTCAGCTTTAAGACAGAACCTGGTGACAAGAACCATCTGCAGATGAAGGCTAAGAATAAATGGAACAATAGTTAGTGATTTGATTTCTTAATTCTATTTTCTGAAGAACAAAGCATCTGCCATTATCAAGCTTGATTTGATCTTCAAGGATGCAATACATAAAGAATTAGTGCTTTTCCTTTATAACAAGAAGGTTTAAGAGGAAAAGAATCAAGTTTACCTATTAAGTTATATAATGCATTTTTAATAGAGTGTCTAGTGTATTCCCCAAACCCTGGGCAGACGTTGGACAAAAAAAATAAAAAAAGAAAGAAAGATAATGGGTGATATACTGGGGTAACAGAGGAATAAACAGGCAGTCAAGTCTAATGGGAATCTGCCAATAGATAATGTTGACCATAAGCAAGTTACTTATCTCCTCTTCTCCTGTTTCCTTGTCTATAAGATGATCCTAATAATAGTCCCCCTTTCTGTGTTCACCAAGAACTACTGCTGAATGACTTCAAGGTATTTTTTTTTTAATTCTTTCCGTTGTTGTTTTTGTTGGGAAGCACAAAAGACCACTAAGCACTGACCGCCTCCTTCAAAGAACCTATGACTTGAGAAAGGCTCTCATTTGGAAGCAGCCAAGAGAAGTGTTCGATAAGCAGCTTTTAAACACAGAATCATGTTTTCATCTGATTCCACCACGGAAAGTTGCCAAGACCTTTCTGGGAAGAGATAAGTCATTTTAAGATGACTGGCTCTTCATAATGGATCTTGACAGTGTGCTTGGTTTTGTTGCTGGCCTGTATCAATGTGACCACCTTTCCCAACACCAGCACATCCAGTCTCAGGTCCTCTTGAAGGAAGTGGGAAGGGACCCAAGCAGAAGATGGCGAAGGCAAGCTGGCCAGAAAGTCACAAATAGCTTCATGGGTTTAGTCATCCACAAAGTGGAAAGCATGTGTTGTTTCCAACTAACAACACAGAATATCCAGAGCCCGGTGAAATGATTAGAGAAGATACCAAGAGGCAGATCTAAGGCAGAAGAAGGACTTGGCTGGTGAGGAAGAGACCTGGATTGGCAGAAGCCTACTGAGCAGACCTTGGGGCATGTTAATCCCTCCATTTTCAATACTGATCAGATCTCAGCTAACACAGCTTCCTATTCTAAACACCCCACTTAGAAAATGCCTCCTATATGTTGAGGATCAGAAACATGTTAGGCGAACAACATGTTTCTAGGGTTGCATTTGCCCTGTGGGAGAAAGCCAGAAAGGAACATGGCCCCAGAGTTTGGAACTGGAAGGTGGTCACAAGAAAGTGAGAAAAAGGATGTTAACAGGTGTTGCTCCAAAAATCCAGGAAAGAAAAATAAGGGGCAGATATTCCAAAGAGTCTGGTCAGATTATTGAACAAATGCCCAAAGAATGCAGTGGAAATGGACTACTGCAGGAGTAGTGAGCTTCCTCTCCTAGAGGAACTTAAATTTCTCTGAAGTATCTGGTAAAATGGATGCTGGCTTATTCCATAGAAAAGATACAGGTGCATTTGGGGGAACAAATTTGGGGATGGAACTAAATGACTCTTAAGGTGATTTCAGACTCTGAAGTTTGATGGTTTTGTAAAAAGCTAAAGTTAAAAAAAAGACTTGAGAGAGGAAGATGAGAAATTTTGTAATTAACAACATCTTCTATTATTGAGTTACTGATCAGAGCAAAAATAAAAACAAGTCTGATAGGACCCGAATCAGTCATGGGATATTGATTTTGTGAACCGGAATTCTTTTTCCTAATTTGACAGTAGCTTCTTCAGTTTGGGATTAGAATGAGAACAAATGAAGTTATCCTTGCCTATGTTGAATACCTCCATCTCCCCAGCAAGTTGGAGGTGGAATTCACAAAACTCACTTAACTCCCCAAGATTGAGGAATGATGTGGCTTGCTCTCCCAGCCGGCCCCAAACGGGATGTCCAGCAGGCTCTCCGAACTCATTTAACACTGAGGCTTTTTCTTGTATCCAGGAGAACTTGCTTTAGTCACGATGTCCCACTATTGCTATCCCTGGGCAAACAGAGCTACTCCTTATGATTTTTCTTTACTCTGCTTTTAAAGAGTCTTCAAAGATTACTTTCTTGAGGAAACCATTCTGGACTTGTTATAAAGAGATCTGCTTAATAAAAGCTTTTTAATTTTTTTAAAAAAATTTGTTCTGATACATGACAGAAGAATGCATTTCAATTCATTATATACAAATGGAGCACAACTTTTCATTTCTCTGGTTGTTCACTATGCACAGTCATTCCATTCATGCAATCATACATATGCCTAGGATAATGATATTAATAAAAGCTTTTATAACACTTATACTTTCACCCTAGGATTAAACAATTGATTATCTTATCTCTTTCTTTCCTCCTGGAAGGATGAGGGCAGAGACAGGCTGTGTTAGCCATTGCCAGATCATGTACACATAGGTGCTCTGTAGCTATTTACCAAATTATGGGGATGGTAAAGTGAAGAGAAGGGAGAAATGGAAGGGCAAGTCAAAGCAGGAATGAGAGAGTCCTGGAGAGACAGGACCATCATAAATCAAGGATTCCCATACTGCAAAACCAAGAAATGAAGGCAGCATAGTGTCTTTTCATTGTCATAGAGAAGCCAGAGGAAGTAGGTTATTAAAAATTTTGGTAAGATATTTCCCAATGAGATTATTTTCAAAAAACATATCTTCAATTAGATACATTTTCAAAATGTGAGCTTTATTTTTAAAAAATGTCATTTTCTATCCTACAGCACACCAAGCTATCACACTTCAGCACAACTTGGCTGGATTTGACAGAACTGTTACCTTGAGCTATTTTCAAGAGAGAAATGATGCTTTTTCTTCAAATGTTTGTATTTTCTAGGAAAACATCACATACAATCGGCCCTCTGTATCCATGGATTCCTTAGAGTCAAGCAATTAGGGATGGAAAAATATAAGAAAAAGATCAGATCTATACTAAAGATGTACATACTTTTTTTTTTCCTTTTCAATATTTCCTAAAAAATACATCAACTATTCACATAGCATTTACATTGTATTAAGTGTTATAAGTAACCTAGGGATAGTTTAAAGCCTTTGGGATGATATGTCAAGATTATAAGCAGACAGTATGTCATTTTATATAAAGACTTTGGGCATCTGTGGAGTTTCATATTCAAGACAGGGGGAGGATCCACGGATCCCAAGGGATGACACACTTAACTTCTCATTATCGGTTCACATGGAAGACAAGCTTAATTGCAGGGTCTCATCCCAGATTCCTGGGAGTGGAGAAGAGTGGGCACTGTTGGCCTGGGAGACAAGGCAGGACTTGGGCAAGTTCACGAGGCTGTAGGCACCAAGAGGAAGCAGGACACTCAGAGAGAGAGGCATCCTAAGGAAGCACTCTGACAACGGTAGGAAAGCAGTGTGGACGGGGGAGCCTTTTAAACCACCATGGACAAAGGATTGAGGCAGAAAAAAATAAAACAAGCCAAAAAAACAAGCAAGAGCATGACCAAAGGGGAGGCGTGGCACGTGGAGGTACTGCCCAAAGGAATGTGTAGCAGGCACAGGGGCAGAAAGGAGGGAACTCCAGAGAGAAAGCGGAAGCAACTGCTAAAGCCTTCCACTTGGCTCCTTTGCTGTTGTTTGGAGGCGGTGGGAGGTCTGTCTGGGGAGCAGCTCTGTGTTCACTGACCACAGATGGTGAGACCAGGGATGGGCAAAGGAGGAAGGGCCTGAAGTGATGCATGTAAATGAACCACAACCTGCTGCTGCTAAACAATGAATAAATAGCTCCTAGAGCTGATAGAGTCTCCGGTGGTGCTGCCCAGGGAGGGTGAGTCATGGCAGAGGCCCCCTTGGAACACCAGGGGGGTGTCTTTGTTCATTCAGGTGTCAATGCTTCTCAAACTCTGATAGCCTACTAGTTTCTCTAGTGGGGCCTGAGACTCTAAATCCCAAGTGACACCAATGCTGCTAGTCACGGAACCACACTTTAAGTAGCAAGGGCCTAAACTATGCATAGGGTCACCATTTCCTAATGCATGGTGCCACCTGAGGGTGGCGTCTTTCACTCCTCACCTACCACAGAGGTTGTAAAGCTGGTAGTTAAGTATATTTTAAACTGTCAGAATTAGTGGCTAACAGTAAAGAAGCTATCTGTGAAAATATAAACTATGGGGCAGTGTGGAGCCACTGTTCCCTCATGGAAACAGTCTATTAGAGCTGAGTGGAGGCTGCCTCCTGTCGATGGGGGCACTTTCCATGTGCACCACGGTCTGAAGCACTCTCACATTGATCTTTTATGTTCACATTCTTGGTCTAGTTCCTTCCTGCATTTGTGTTTGTGAATTCTGATATATTATTTTAAACCAAGATGCATCCCATTATTGGAAGAATGTTTTGCTTCCAGTAAAGTCTCCGATTTGGAGAGCTACCTCTCTGGGAGTAAGAATAGAAGCAAGTTCACAAAGAACACAGTTTCTGTTGCAGGGTGAACCCTGTCCATTTGCAGATAAGGGGGCCAAAAGTGGATAGCTGTATAAACAGTAGCGTGGTCAGTAGGCCTGCACATCAAAAGGTGGGCATGACATTCTCAGAGTGGCCCAAATCGAGCAGCTGACCCTGTTCAATGATAATGGGTGAAGGAATCCAGGCAGTGATTTAGAAGTTGAAACCACAGAAGATGAAAATCAAACAGGTCATGGAGAATTGAATGGGAGGGGAAAGAGTGAATGAAGCTAGGGAGAAAAGAAGAAGATAGTGCATCTCACCCAAGACAGTGCTTAGGAACTGGGCAAATTTGGGAGCCTCTGACTTGAAAACATTAGCAATAAAAGCAACAGAGAGAACACACAGAACCACGATCATCCCTTCCTCCTCCCTGCAATCCTGGGATGTGCTAGCCCGCCTACTGGTTTGATTTGTAGTGTTTACTTACATTTTTCTATTCATCTTACATATTTCTCTCCCCCACACATATGATTTTGAGAAGAAACTCAGGGGAAAATGTTTTCCTTGCATAATTCTTTCATGCTTTTGTTGATACAGTATCTATAACACCAACAGAGTCCTCACAGAGAGAACATTCCTGCCTTTGTTATGGAATTGAAAGATCTGAATTAAAGTGCAGGCAGTAATGTGCCAGCGAGACTCCCCAGCACCTCTCATCTGGAGAGGAAACCTCTGGGGCCCCTGCCCACTTACAGGAGGGCAGTTACCCTTTAAGCCCCTTGTAGCGCCCTCTACAGGCTACCTGGGCCCAGTTCTCCAGCAATTCACCTGGGCCCAGTTCTCCACACAGGTGCTCTCAGGTATTGAAAATGGCCCTTTCCTTCCTCCTTTGATCAAAACTTATCAATCATGAGTTCCATTCCTCCATGACCCTGGTTTCTGAGTTTCCAGGTGACTAATGAATATAATATTCATCTTGCAGTCAGAAACTCTGAGTTCAACTCTAAGCCCTGCTACTTTGTAGCTGTCTAACCTAAGAAAACCTAGCCTCTCAGAACATCAGTCTCTTCCTTGGCACACCGAGGACAACAATATCAACCTGGATGGCTGTTAAGCTTACTGCACAGTCGGCATCTCAGAGAATGGAGGTTGACTTCTTAAAGAGAGAAACAAAACATTAATTTCTTAACATTTCTGTCAGTTCTCATTTGCATTTTTAGGGGACTCAGCACACACTTCACTAAGAGGCTCTAGATATAAGGCTCGAATTTTCCTTGAGCACATAGGTCTTAGAAGTCAGTTGTGTGACTCACCATCATTTAGACTACTAGCTCTTTGGGACAGGACTTGTAACTCCTCAAGTTACCTGTATTCCCAAGGCAAGAGAACCAAAACCTGTGTGGGGAGGGGGCTCTGCAATAGCCCGTGGCACTGTATGCACAGGGATGATGCCTGGTAATAGAATAAATTGCTCTTTACAGATGAAGTCATGCAACCACGACATATTCTTTAGCTCCCCAGTAGGGGCTTTCACAGATGGAGGAATTATTTTAAAAGATAAGAGTTCTGGGGGACTGGAGTTGTAGCTCCATGGTAAAGCACTTGCCTTGCAAGTGTGAGGCACTGGGTTCCATCCTAGCACCACATAAAAACAAAAAAAGGCATTGAGAGCATATACAACTAAAAAAAAGAGTTTTTGATCTTTAGTTTTTAATCACTTTGCCCTGATTAATCTAATCATCATTTTATTTGTGTATCTGCTTGTTTTTCCTATGTGGGAGATGGTGAGATTCTTAACAAAGATGTAGGAAATGGTGGTTGGAAAGATACCAAAGTCCATATTTTTACTTAAAACAAGTCCATATTTTACTTGAAACAGTTCATATTTTTTTTACATACAAACAAAATATGTGCATGATATTCCTTGTTGAACAATATGTAGGGCTAATAAAATCATAGTCCCCTTTAAGGGCACATCCCCAATAACCCAAGGACCTCCCATGGTGTTCCACCTCTTAGGTTCTGCCACCTTCTAACAGCACATTCTGGGGATCAAGCATTTGACCCATGGGCCTCTGGGAGCCCTTTAAGATCCAAACTACAGCATCACCCTTCATCATCCTCCACTTGGAGATCCACATGGCAGACTGAACACAGGCCTCATACATGGCTCTTCCTCCTGAAACATTGTTCCTACTATTGAGTAGACACCCAATAATTATTCCATTCCATACCTCATCTACCTTTGCCTTCATACTTACCTATAATTCCTAACCCTAATAGCTGGTAGAATTTTTAAAAGGCTTGCAAATGAATGTCTTAGGCCAAGCCTAATTGATATTTGTAAACATTCTGATAACATGTAATGTGTAAATATTTACATAATAATATATTGGTAGGTGGATAAAGAGGGGGATCCTGTTAGCTGTAATACACCATATATTACATGAGTTGTATAATATAATATGATATATTGATACCATATGAGATGTAAATATGGGTGCATGGATGGATGGAGAGTCTCACGGCCTCTTTTGCTGGTATCATGAGGCAAATGTTCTAAGAGTTGCATATAGCTTTGGAAATGACCAATAATTTGGAAAATAAAAACAGATTTACTTAGGCTCAGGGCTTTGCTTCTCTGTTCTTTTCCTGGCACTCAAAGTCCGCACTAGCACTGCAAGGCGGGGCCACCCGAGGAGGATGGAGTGGCTGCCAGCGCCTCTGGCCTTGCTTGCTGAGAAAGGAACAAATGAGCAGGTGCAGTTTTATTATTTTTTTTTTTTAAATTCAACCCAGACATACAGAGGTGTCAGGAAACAGAGCTCCCTGCCAACATGAGCCTCCTTAAAAAGTCCCCTGGGCCCATGGCTGTCTTGACACACCTTGATGATGGCAAAGAGCCAGCATCTCTTCCCTCTCCACCTCTGCTGCTTCCAACAGTCTCCCTTAGCACCCCACCACCACCTGCCCCTAAGACACACACAGACTTCAACAAGGGAGTGGGCAGAGCCCTGGAAAGTGACTTCATGTCCAGTGTCTTCTAGGTGCAGTTCAGGAAGGCAAAGGGGTAGGTAGGTGAAAGTCTTGGCTCTATAGGAATAGGGAGGAATAACGTAATATTTTAAAGCTTTAGCCCATGTGTACTTCACTCCCTAAGCCTTTTCCTTAACCATATCTCACTTAAAAGAACAATGTCCAGATGTAAATTTTGTACTCCATAACCTCTTAAATACCCTTTATTTTTATTTATTTACTTATTTATTTTGAGTACTGGGGACTGAACTCAGGGGCACCCACTGAGCCACATCCCCAGCCCTATTTTATTTGTATTTTATTTAGAGACAGAGTCTCCCTGAGTTGCTTAGCACCTTGCTTTTGCTGAGGCTGGCTTTGAACTTGCCTCACCCTCCAGATCTGCTGGGATTATAGGCATACACCATGACCAGTCTCTCTTAAATATCTGTTATTATTATTATTTTTGTTCCAGGGATTGAACCAAGGGGCACTTAACCACTGAGCCATATCACTAGCCTATATATATATATATATATATATATATATATATATATATATAGATAGATAGATAGAGAGAGAGAGAGAGAGAGAGAAACAGGGGCTCACTAAGTTGCTGAGATTGGCTTTAATCTTACGATCCTCCTGCCTCTGCCTCCAGAGCCACTGGGATTACAGGTGTGCACCTTGGTGCCCAGATTTTAAATACCTTTTAAAGCATCCCTCTTATGTCTTCTGCACCCCCACACCAGGTCCTGACAGAGTACATGGGGGAGATGTACACAGGGGCCTAGTGAGAAACCCCTCAGGTGGGCAGAGAGAGCACTGCCTGCTGGGAACTTCTATGTCCTAATCCTTTCTCTGCCAAGGTCCAAAGAAACACTTTTTAAATGCATTGTCTCCGAAAACCTGGTGGTAGCTGGGCGGGTGCAGTGCAGCCTTCAGTGTGGAGGAAGATGAAAGACGCATGGACGGCAAGATGGAAATGGTCGCTAGTAATCTGCATTCCAGGCCCAGGGAGTGGCATGACTGCATAGGGTTGTGGAGGTGGGGAAGTCCCTTCAGCCAGTTTCCCCAGCTTCCTACCAGCAGTCAGGGCTGTAGAGACTCCCAGGACAGCCTTGGATGCAAGTGAAACACAGGAGCAAGAATGATGGTGGTGGTGGTGTGGGGGTGAGGTGGGGAGGGTGTAAGGCTCAGCAGGAGCTGATGGTGGTGTGGAGAAATGAGAGAGGACAGTGAGAAAATAAACACACAGTCTGCTGTGGTTTGGATATGTGGTGTCCCCTAAAATCTCATGTGTGAGACAGTGCAAGAACATTCTGAGATGTGATAATCAGGTTATGTGAATTGTCACCTAAGTGGATTAATCCACAGATCTGGATTAACTGGATGGTAACTGCAGGCAGGTAGAGTGTGACTGGAGGTGGTAGACACTGGGGCATGCTTTGGGGATTTGTATTCTGACCCTGATGAGAGAAGCGCTCTCTCTCTCTCTCTCTCTCTCTCTCTCTCTCTCTCTCTCTCCTTCCTGATGCCATGTCTTCCTCCTCTAAATTATTCTTGTCAGATCTTTTGGTCACAGAGACAAAGAGATGACTAAAACACAGAGCTCACAGCAAGCAGGGAAATTGGGGAGAACTTTCTGAGGTGAACTTTGAAGACCAGCCCAGTGAAACATGATTATTATTTTTAACAGAAGGTTTGTTTTATATTTCAACAGCCTGACTAATGTGCAAAACAAATGTATTATTTTAAAGAGAGCCTTTAAGAAATCTTTTTAAAGCCAAAACATTTCTTCCCAAGTGAACGAGGGGTGACAGTACCATGTTAAGTGTTAGAAAATTTGATAGATGGGAGAGGGGGGTGTTCAAGTGCAATTTTTGGCAGGTCTAAAACCTGGTGACACTCCCCTTCCTCCTGAATCCAGCAATTCTTCTGGCAGATTAAACTGAGTCATTGTCACCAATACAAATGGATGGCAAAGGGCTGAGACAAAGGCCACGTTTCCCAGAGTCCAGGAAAAGTACAGTGTCTCAAGCTTCCCTCCCAAACCACTTGATCAAAACCCCCGACTTTAATTTTCTTTTCCTATTGTTTCCCCTTTCTCCTGTCTGGTGACATTTTCTTTTCACTCCCCAATTCCTCCCAAGTTTTGTTTTCATTTTGAGCCAAGTTTGTCCTATGTGGGTCACTAATTGGTCTCTATGCTACATTTTCCAAGACCAATTTCTGTTTATTTACCCATTCTCTATTCCTCAGGCTCAATTATTTCTGGTAATTGCTATTTTAATATTTCCTGAGAACAAAACAGGGCTCAGGATGCCAATAACTTCTCTGTCCCCTAACTCTCTATTTCATTTAAAAGCAAGTTCCTGTGCAATCCTTATCCCACATCGCCAGTCTTGGCCACTGCTTAAGGCCACCTACTCCTTCTATGCAACTCTTTAAGTAGTAATTTTCCCCTCCATCTCTGGACTACAAGGTGATGTTCACCCTCCACTTCCCTCCTCACCAGTCAGCCCAAACGGCTGATTTAGTTCGGGTACCCCACAGATAAATAAACCCAACAACACATAAATCTGCTCTGAGTTTCAGCATCTGCCTTCCTTAGGTGATAAAAATAATATGTCTCCCTGGGAATGTGATTGATGGAACCAAGATTGCTTTTAGAAATCAACAAACCAATAAGCATGGGGGCAAAAAAAGAAAAGAAAGAAAGAAAAAACCCTCAAAAATAAAAGCTACATTGTTGAAAAGCAAGGTAGGTCCAGACAAAAATTTTCTCGGATGCCTGCATATACAGAGTTAGATCCTAAATCCTAGATGCCCTGATGGAGGGACTCAAGCCTACCATTCCCTCAAGTCTGAGTTCTTCCAGAGGCTAGGAAGGGGATGGCTGGGACCTCTATACCTGCTACCCAGGTCCCCAGGGATTTAGGGTGGCAGATGATTTTCATATTTTTCATGTTCATCTGAAACATGACATGTTTTCTAGTGAGAAGACTGGACCAGTGGGTTGGTTGCCCTGTTGAAACATGTGTATTTTCAACAACAGTCCCAGCTATGTCATAGCACTGACTGTATACTGGATTTAACTCACAGAAAGCATATTCCCCAACTATGCAGACATTTCTAAATTATGCACTTTTATGCACTTGCATGAGAGTGATGAGAGGACCCGTTACTCAGTTCCTCTGACACTTTGTCACTGGGATCACCCCTTCAGTTGGCACCTGCCTCACCTGGGAGCATAGTGGGAATGCCGAATTCCAAGACCCTCCGACACCACTAACTGGAATCATCATTTTAACAAGATTCCCAGGTGATTAGAATTTGAGAAGTATAAGTTTAACTTGATAAAGTTTGCAATGCTTTTTAAAGGAAAATAAAGCCCCCCTAATGGACAGAAGTGTTGGATCATATTTAGATAATGGCTCTAGATGCTCATTTGGTTTCTAGAGATGCAGTTTTGCCCTTATTGGAATCGAAGACAACAGCTGTATCTCTTCTCCCATATCTTCCCTACCTATCTCTTTCCCGGTTTCAGTGAATTGTAACTTTCTGGAAATTTAATTTTGAGGAAAAACTACCATTGAGTAAGGTGAGCAGCCAGCAGGAAAGATGAGAACCCTTGAGGACACCGTCTTGTTAAGTATTTCCTGGCTGGGAAACATCAATTAACATATTTCTCAAAACTGAACCAAAAGGTAGATCCTGCAAATTATTTCAAATTATGTAAATAGATTGAAATAACACTCCAATGATTGCTTCTGATGAGAAGAGTCTAATATGCTAAACATTAAAAAAAATTAAGTTGTATGAACATGTATTTTGTGAGTGAAGTCAGTCATTTTTTTACCTACCACAGAGTAATTATGGACTTGAGCACAATTGGCAATCCAAGGCACTAGAGGGTTGTCTTAACCCTTGCGTGCAAAATAAATGATGTGATGCTAGACAGGCCGTTAGAGGTCTGGTGATTCAAGTTCCTCGTTTTATGTGTGTGACAGCCAAGACCCAGAGTTCCAAACAGAGTTTGCATCAGAACTCAGTTCTTCATCCAGCCTCCCTTCACCCACCACTGCCCAACCCCTGGAATGCACCCTTCACACTTGAGTACATCATTATTTTGAATTTCTTAGTCTTCTTCCATTGGTATTTAAAGACTTCAAAGGCAGAGAATGTGTCTTTTTCTGTTTTCTAGCCCAGATATTGTCATAATGTTATAGAGATAGTTCTAGTCAATGGTGGTTGGGAGCTGGCTGCAGGGGGACCAACTGCAGAGGGACACCTTGGAAACTTGTGGAGTGATGGTAACACTAGATGTGTTAACTGAGATGATGTTGAAAAACATGGACATTTGTTTAAGCTCATCCAACTTGTGCACTTAAAAAAGGTGATTTTACTGGATGCAAGTAATGCCTTGATAAAGTACATGTTTTTACATATTATTTTTAGTTGTCAATGGACCTTTATTTTATTTATTTTATATGTAGTGCTGAGGATCGAACCCAATGCCTCACACATGCTAGGCAAGTGCTCTAGCATTGAGCCACAATCCAAGCCCCTATAAAGTTCATTTTTAAGTTAAAAAAAAATACGGACCATTACTACATTTTGTTAATTTTTTGGTCTCATAATACACCATCAGGTTTGTCCTTGCCTCTGAGTATGCTGAATGTAGCCCGTGATGCCTCTCTACTGGGAATACTCCAAGAAATAGCTGCAATATGTTTGTTCAGAATAGGGGGCCATAATGGGTGAGTATACATTCTATGGGTAAAGTTTTTGAAAGGATGGACTCAGGTAATTAAATAACATCTTCATAGGTTGGAAGTCTATTATTTAAATAATGTCTTCACAGGTTGGGGATCTATCTCCTTTATTAAATGCCAGATGGAAGAAACTCTATTCTGGGAAGATATGGTTGATTGGAAGTGTAGTAACCAAGACAGTAGTAAGCCTTTCTTAATTCTCAAGGAAAAGCCCCCAGCATAAAGTGTAAAGGACTCAGGCCAGAGCCTCTAGGATTGGGCCTACTGTGGGCTTTTAATAATCCCTAGAGGCTTGAGATAATCTTGCAAAATGTTGAACACAAGCGATCCCAACCCCCACAGAAAGTCATGAGCAAATAGAAAAGAAAAAAAATAGAAAAGTTACTTCCCTAATTATAAGACAAACAATGATAAAAGCCTAGCATTTTAACATGACAAAAGAGAACACACTTTAATTAACACTGTCTGGCACGTAGCAGACATTTAATAAATATTTGTTGACTGATAGAGATTTAAAAAAAAAACAACAATGTTCCTGTGGGTACTCAAAGATGAGGGAGACAAAAGTCAAAAACCTTATCTTCTCTGAAGGCAGCTCCTGTACATGACTGCCTTTTATAAATTTTATAA
This sequence comes from Ictidomys tridecemlineatus, assembly GCF_052094955.1. Lineage (NCBI taxonomy): Eukaryota > Metazoa > Chordata > Mammalia > Rodentia > Sciuridae > Ictidomys > Ictidomys tridecemlineatus. The sequence goes on from NC_135479.1 coordinate 89,526,412, forward strand.
AATGCCTTCTCTTCTTCTCTCCTTGGGGCACCTATGGAGTGAACCATTGTTACCTTTTCAAAACCAATTCCAATGGCCTGGGTTGCTGTCCCATTTGAATTATAAGCATTTAAACATATTCCTGCCCACACTGCATCAGGTTCTGAGGACCAAAATGTCTCTCACCATTTTTGAGGCTTTACAATAGCTTCCCTCAATATGATTAGATCATTCTTGGATAAATAACATTACCAAGGGGAAAGACTTCTGCCTCTCTTCTGCCAAAATTTTCTGCCTGGCAAGGTTTGTCTTCCATTAAAAAGTGGATCTTAGCTTTGAATTTGGAGCGCAAAAGAAAATAAAAATCAGCTGAGAAAATAAAACATGACTTATATCGAGTGCCTTCTCTTCACAGATGAAGGAAGTGCTTTTGACAGTGGCCCATCTGTACTTGGGCTCTTACTTATCAAGGAGTCTGTTACTATTGGATTATTGGTGTCTATCAACAGAAATAGTGAATCATTTATCAAACATTCATTTATTCAACAAATATTTATGTGAGCCTATTTTGTGCCAGGTACTATCCAGAACGGTCACCATGGCCCTATGCCTGCTAAAGCAAAGTGATGGCCAAGCTCCCTCCATTTCCTGCACAGATGTTATTTCTTCTCCATGGTCTTCTGAATCACATTCTGCCTTTTAGCTGTACACAGGTCTCCAGTTATCAGTAGGTAGAGTTGTTACAGAGAACAATCCCATTTCTAAGGACAGTGACTATTCTGGGCTTGTCACTTGGGATTGAGGTCAAACAAAGCCGATAAGGTGCTGCCCTCTTGGGAGTTGGCAGACAGTGATGGAGTATGAATCAGAGTTGGATGGTGGGATCCCCTCCATCCATGGAAGGAGGATCCAGGGAAGCATCACTGATGCTGAAATTAGGAAGAAGAGAAGGACATCAGCTGAAGTTCTGGAAGAGGATTGACCTCTCTAGGCAGGAAGAGCTATGTGACCATGGCATTGAGGCGAGAAGGATTTGGAGATCTGAAAGGAAGTAGAGTAAGGTGGACAAGGAGATGAGAGGGTGCGGGGACCTTGGAGAGAAAGGCAGAGATTTTCCAGTCATGGTAAGGTGTTGGAATCTCTGAAATATGGAGAAGCCACAGGAGAATTCCAAGCAAGCCAGCAAAGTACATAGTCTGTCATTTTTAGATTCCTGTGTCTACTGAGTCAAAGTTCAGAGGTCACCAGAGGAGACCCTCCTCATCCTCCAGGTAAAGAATGATGGTGCCTAAGCTTGGCCAGTGGGGTAGAGAAGCTGCAGTGAGGAAGGAGAAAGGAACAGATTAGAGATCTGCTTAGGAGACAGAAATGGCCTTGAGTCTTGAGTCATCAACTAGAGGGTGGGGGAGATGGAGCCTCCGAGGATGATCCTCAAGGTCTGGCAATAGGGCAATGGTGGTCCTAATAGGTGTGGTGGAGATATTTTGAGGAGTGCGGTGGTGGTGAAAGGATCGAGATGCCCATTGATTACTGTAGGATTGACAACATTCCACCTTCTCCACCAAAGGTGGTTGTTGATCTGGCCCTGCTGGAGGCTCATGACTTCTTTCCTTGCCTGCTGTGCCAATATCTAGCTCCCCTACCACCAAGAAGTCCCCTGTTACCCTTGTTCTCACTGTCCCCCCTCTGCCTGGGCACCCTCCCCACATCACCTGACCACTCTGTCTCACTTTTATAACAGCATATGCCTCAATTCCTTAAGGACATTGGTGTTGAACAACCCAGCCCGAGATAGGCACCAATTCACTGAGCTTCCAACCTCCTAGGTTACTGTGGCCCTGAGATCTGATAGATCTGAGTTTGAATCCAGATTCCTCCACATTTTAGCTGAATAAATGACTAAACCTCTCTACGCATGTAAGGCCCTCTTCTTCAAAACTGGCATGATATTTGGCTATTTTCATTGGATGTTGTGAAAATTGTCGCGAGCCATCCATGGGCTGTGTGTGAGCTATGCACATTTGAACATAAGAGGGGACTGACTGGTCTGGCGCTGCACGCTGATTGGGCTGTGCCACGCAAATGTGCCTTTCCTCTTGCTCTGCCTGTGATCCCAGACCACATCTGAGAAGGGTGTGACTTGTAAAGATGTCAATCAATCTGCTGACCACAGGACATCACCAAGCAAGACTTCACCCTTTGAAATCCTACCCCTTGCCTTATTTGAGTGGAATATTCTGTCGAATGTCTTTTCCACAATAAATAAACAGGTTGTGTTCTCTTTCTTCTTCCAATGTTATACAGCATGGAGTGACCCTTGGGGTCACTGAGCAGTCCCACCCTCGACCTTAGAAACTCATGTTCGTGTTTTGTGTGGTTCCTTCGCTGTTTCTCAAAGGAGCCAGCTCCTTTGAACCCAGCTCATCCCGCCAGCCTGGCCAGCTAGTGACAAAGAATACATGATATGATCTTGGGAGAGTGCTGGGCTTCATAAATGTTAGCTCTCCTATTCCTGTTGATGTGTCTGCTCCTCCACAGGTCCAAACCTCCTCCTCAGCAGATTATGGATTGATTTTTCATACCTCTGGGTCCTAGCACAGTTCTGGGCACATGGGATACACTCAAGAAATCGACAATCAATGAAATGTAGACTCCTTAGGATGATGATACCTTTGCCCATGAGCCCTGTCCATCCTGTATCACTCCCAGGTGAGAGAACCTGTTGTCCCCCAAATCACCTTATTATGATTTACCATTTTCTAGAAGATTCTCACCTTAAACACCTACTCCTGGGGTTCCCTGTCTTTGTTGTTACTTGTGGCTGAAGGCCTTTCCTAGCCTGGTACCTCCTACTGTCACTTGTCCTTCAAAGTCAACAGCCACAGAACCTATTCTCTGTACCTGGCCAGCCCCCCTCATGCTATCTCTCAAGGACTTCGCCTGAGTTCATAATTTTTATTCTAATGCTTTTTATTATGTGATGGTTACTTGATGTATTTATATTTTCCATTTTGGTCTCTGGGTTCCTCAAGAACTGGATCTGGTTTTCATCTCTGTACCTCATTCTGCAAACTGTATCAAAACCATAGCAGGTGGTTGTGGAAATAAATGCTTTTGTGGTCAAAGTGCACATGTTAATGCCAGGTGGGGCAGTAGGAAGAAACAGGGGTGGGGTGTGAGGACTCCGGGGAGAATGTTCACTCATTTGGTCACATATGAAAGGGAGATATTTGGGGGTAATTTGGACGGATGAGATTCAAGAGCAAGGATTAGTCTTATAGCCTATTTTCTATCCCTCTTTTCTTCCTCAAACCTGTCTCCTCCTTCCTATGGTATATAAATAAGCAAACTGACCTCTTCCTCTTGTTCACCATTCTCTGGGCTTCCTGTATAATGCAGAGAGGGTGTGCTTTCTCATAGCTTACCTTGCTACATAGATTTATATGTAGACTGAAGAATTGGGATTTTTTTTTCTGTTTCTCTTTGCTTCTGCATTTTATGATAGTGAAGTTCTATCATGCTCTGTATGTCCTTCTCTAACACTGACCTGAAGATATGAACTCATCACTCCACCCTTCAGTCTGTCAAGACATTTGTACATTGCTGTTTTACAAAACATTATATCATATCATCACTGTTAACAAGGCTGGGATGATTCAAGAGCAGGGGTTGCTCCAATTTGTCCTTGCTTTCAATGCTCATCAAAATGCTTGGCACAATATAAGCACTTGATAAGGGATGGCTGGGTAGATGGCTGGGTGGATGAATGGATGGATAAATGGGTAGATGGATGGATGGATAAATTCATGGATGGATGGAGGGATGGATGGATAGAGATGGAGAGGACAGAAGATAAACCCTTGCAGGTTGACCTATGTTCACCCACACACATACCTCTATAAGCTTTCTGAATAATCAGCAAAACATTTTTTAAAAGCATCATTAAGATACCATAGGCTACAATGACAAAAAAATCCCTTGACTTATATTGATTATTTTCAGCTCTACCAGTTTCATTTAAGGACGTATTCTTTTGCTGCCACATGGAGACTACAGCAAGTTGTTCCAGCCATTAGATATAGATATAACCATCCCCAGAGATGAAATGGCTGTTTCCTCTTAGGAGAGAGGATGCCTTTTCCCCAGGTCTCATTGGCCAGAGCTGATTTTCCCATTCCCAACCACCCTCTGGCAGGGACCTGTTCACATCTATAGGGATTGACTCTTGAGTGAGGGAAAAGGCCACCATCCTCCATGGGGGTAAGAAGTGGATGTCTGAAAAAAACACAGGCTTTGTTGGTAGCAGGAAAGAAGTTGAATAGTCAGTCCTCATTATCTGCTCTCCAAGTCTAAGTTCCCAATCAATCCTCTTAATTTAATATACACACCCTAGCAAGGCTGGAACGAACCGTTGCTCCTTCCTGGGCATGTGCAGGGTCTATGAAGGGCTAGGAGAATCTGCCTGCTTGTTAGCAGCCTTGTTTCAGTTCTGTTGTCCCTCAATTCTATAGATGCACAGCTGCTGTCACTCATCTGTCCTCCTGCAAGCTCAGCCTCCCTACACATCTTCAACCATACTTCAGATGCAGGAAATATGTGGCTGCACCTGTCCCCTTCTACTGTCAAGTGCTCTTATTGTCAACATGGTCTTGGATGCAGTGCTCCACAGTGAGCGTGGGATTTTGAAGATGTGACAAAGTGACTTGCTACATTCCTGACCCAGGAATGTCCCAAAGGTCACTGTCCCCTTCTTCAGTGCCTGAGCTGTGGTCATCCCTATATCCAGGACCCTCTTCTGATCACTTCTTGCTACGTGCTTTCACCCAGGTCATCCTTGAGCCAGATCACTCCTTTCTAAAGCAGTAATACCCACCATGATCTGTTTGCTTCCATCACTCTCCAATTGCCAAAGCCTGTGAGACATCACTTGAAATTGTGCTCCGGTGCCTCCTGTAAGCACGTCTCCTGCCTGCCATCTGTTCAGCTCCGGCAATGTGTCCAGAACCGCCTTGATGTCTTCCTCGGATTCACTTTGGTGCATGACCCGCCCGACAGAGTTTATTTACATGGCTTCTGTTCCTGAGGATTGGATCTGCTCCAGGAACCCCGTGCTGGTTAGTGACTAGGAGCTGTCACTTGGTGTTTATTGGAGCATGTGTCACTGATTCGGAGGATGAACTTGATGACAACCAAAGGCCCAGATCTCATATCTCAAAAGGTAAGCACACTGTGCCGCGCATTGAAAATATTCTGCTTGTCTGAAACTTGGTGCTGGTTTACATCTCTCTGTTAAAAATAGAAAAGTTCCTTAACTTAGCCTCCCAAGTCCTATTTAGTATTTTAGGTGAAATGATCTTGCTTTGGCTTTAATCTGTGATCTATTCATGGACAAAGTCAAGAGTCTGCAAAGAAAAGTGGGGCATCTCTTTATTACCTGCTCCTCGTGGCAGAGATACCTTAAAGACCATTAATGACCCATTTCTCATAAATGAAAGTGAGTGTTTATGGCACTCATCTTCAAGGAAGAGCTTTATACAATGTCGCCTCCAGCTGTGTGTGCGAATGTCTCAATGAGACCCACAGGAATTGCGACTGGAGATTTGAAGGCAGCCCCTGACCACTTCAACTATAACTTCTCATTAACAAATTATCGCTTAAAAGTTTAATGTCCAATTTTACAATAGACAAATGCACGCTTCAACAGAATCCATCCAAGTACTTCATTAACCTCCTTCCCAGCCACACCTCGGGGAACTCCAAGGCACCGCTGGGTTCTTGAAAGGAGGTTTTCTTGCTCAGAAAATAATGGTGACCCATGTGTGAGTCCAAAGAAAGAAAACTCAGATCAAAATGAAAAAGTAATGAAATATAGCAATGATTATCATTCGAACAAATTCAGTCAGAACATAAAACAGACTTTCTTTTAATAAGCTGAGTGACTTTAATACTGAGTGGTACCACTAAGGTCAAAAAGCAGTCAAAACTGTCCATGAACTTGGCGGTTTTAGGTGAAGACCACACTTTGCCTAATTCTCTACTGCCACTGGGCTATGGCTGTCCCCCGTGGTCCCTCCGGGGAACTACTAACTTCTTTTTGTTTCACCTCAGTTCAGCTTTTTGGCTTCAAAATTCTCAGATTTTGAACTTTAAAATAAATAGAAAAAAAATGGCTTTGGGGTTTTTGTCAAAAGCCCAGGCTTTAAAGGACTCAGATCATAATGATCAGGGAAGATTGAGACTGTAGCCCAAGATAGGTTTTCCAGTCTGCCCACTCTCAACTCCAAGGACAGACCAGAGAGCATTTTCCAGGCTGGGTGGGGAGGGCGCAGAGGGAGGAGAAATAGGTGTAGGAGGAGAATGGAGATTTTACACATTGGTATGTCCCTGGCTGGGGGTGAGGGTGGAGGATGGGAGCACACTGCAGGGATACTTTAGAACACAGTCCTTATGGACTGGTTCCTAGGTTGGTCCCAGTAGGACTGCCCACCTCATGCAGGTCTCTGGTGGGGCAGCCTTGCAGGGAATGGAGAGACAACTTTCCCCAATACCCCAGGGTAACAGCTGCAGAGAGACAAACAGGACAGTCAACAGCTCCAAGGGGCTGTGCACTGAAACAAGACAAATAAACTTTTCCTCCTATTGTTCTTATTGGGTCTTTTGGTCAAGGTGGCAAAAAAAAAAAAAAAGCTCTGACCAAAACCAAAACATCTTTAATTTTTTTATATATGCCTTTTTATTGTAAACATTTCCCAAGAAGAATAGACGTCTCTAATATTAGAAACAGCATCATTAATTACCAAAGAATCAACGTAAGCCACTAGTTGGTGAACACTGAGAGAAATTCATCTTGAGGGTCTTCCCACTTCAGGCTGATGTGACACCCCACAGCACCTGTGTCCCAAGGTGTGCAGGGACACCTCAGTGTGTTCAGGTAGCTCCCTGTGCATGCTGGGTGAATGACCCTGATTCACCTAGTCAATGGGAATGGAGGGTGATTCTGGCCAATTAAACAGGAGGAGAGCCTGCAGGGCATGCCCAGGAGACATGATTGGAAATGTGTCTTAGCTTTTAAAAGGAGATTCAAGGAAGAGATCAGCCCCTTTCAGCTTCTGGATGTCTCTATGTGAGAAACAGCTGCTTAGAACTGTGTCAGCTACTGTCCAATTGAGAGGGGGTTTAACTGGATGCTAAGAGGATAGAGAGGATAGGATCAAGGAATCTGGCCTTGGTGTAAGTTGCTCAATTTGACAAATGTGCAGCCTTCGCATGTCTGCCTACTTGAGATAATAAATCCACTTATTGTTTTGCATTGTTTACTTGTTTGTTTTGACTTGTGACACTACTTCCCCCTGTACATACTTAGCACATTGTATTATCAATAACGACTGATTGACTTGTTCGCTCCTCATTCTCCCCAGTCCTTCTCACATCCACCTGCACCTTGTGAACAGCTTGAGAACCCAGACCAGGTGTTGGTTATTTATCTTTACATATCCAACCCAGGGCTGCGAAAACATAGACGCTCAACAAACTGATGCTGAACAGAATTTATTCTACCATAAAGGAAGGGATGTTCTGAAACCTGCTACAAAGTCATCCGACATGAAATGAGCCAGACTTCAAAAGACCAAGGCTGTTTGAGCCCACTTATATGAACTATCCGAACTGGCAAACTACAGAAACAGAAGGTAAAGCAAAGGTTACCAGGGGCATGGAGGAGTGGGGAATGGGAAGCTGTTGCTTCAATCTGGCTGCAGCCCAATTGGATCCATCTATAAAATGACAATAATTTGCAGCCTCAGAATCAAACATTTGCTTTGGGTAGAAAGAGGGTCTATCAGCTGTGACAGAGAATGCAATCTCTGAAAAAATCAACAGTCAGACAAGTGAAGACCATACTTCTTGTCCTCTGGGTAAGATGAAATGAAAGTAAACTCTTTTTTTTTTTTTCTCAAAGAGAAAGTAGTAGCTGAACTGACTTTTGAGTACCAGCCACCTAAATGAAAATCTTGATAATAATTAAAGAATCTGCAATCAATGATGGGAAGGACAAAAATAGACAGCTCCCTGAAGTCCTAAAATTAAAGGATACTAGCCCTTTGGGGAAGTTGAGGAATTACTTGATAAGTAATATTTTATATAACCCCCAAATCAATCTTTCTCTCCCTCTCTCTCTCTTCTCTCTCTCTCTCTCTCTCTCTCTCTCTCTCTCTCTCTCTCTCTCTCTCTCTTTCTCTCTTCCTCCCTCCCTCCCTCCCTTCCTTCCTTCCTTCCTTCCTTCCTTCCTTTCTTTCTTTCTTCCCAGGATTGGACCCAGGGAGCATAAACCTTGAGCTACATCCCCAGCCCTTTTATATTTTACTTAGAGACAGGGTCTCACTACGTTGCTGAGGTATCCTTCTGTCTCAGCCTCCTGAGGCCCAGGGATTATTTATAGGTGTGTGCCACCATGCCTGGCTTGAAATCCTTAATTTAAAATAATTAGTAAAATTAGATTTGCATTAATAATTCCGAGACCCTGGGAAAAATGAAGTTGGAGATTAGGGCTTTACTCATTGTCAAGGAAAACCTGGACCCAGAGTGCCACATGTCATGTTCAGCCGTGGCCCGATAAGTGAGGGCTTAGGACTGCTGAATGAATGAATCAACGAACCAGATGAAAGCGAGAGGAAAACATAAGATTCTATGCAAATCTTAGGCTTCCTTTTGATTTCATGGTCACCTAAATAAGTCTTTGAATAACTGATTTTTCAGTTATAAAAACTCAGTGAAAGAATGAACTGAATGCATGGCTGACGAATACCGCCGACAGCACAGTGTCAGGGTGTAAGGTCACAGCTCCCACCCTGACCTGCTTCACTGCCAGGTGACACTGAGCAATTGACTTAGCCCCTCTCGACCTTGGTCTCTCTGACAGTGATTTTTAACAATTCCACTTTTAGATTCTCCAGTCAACGAGTCTGTTCTTTCCCATGAGTTGTCATTTCTCTACTTGAAAATCCTGGCCACAAAATCTCAGACATTTATGGGTTATGCAAACAACTTCCCTTGCTGTATTTTCAATCAGAAATTCATACTTCACAGATGTTGTGTCTTGTCCCTGGAACCATCCCTTTGACGGCTGAGTTTCTGCCGATTCTTTAAAACCTATGTGCTCTCATCCCTGAGAAATTTTCTCTGTCTCAATCCCCAACTCTCAACTTCCTCCTCACACCAAATTTAATCTCTTCTTTGTATCTATATTTAATAATTTATTGCCTACTGCCTTATATCTATTTGTTTCTATGTCTATTTCTCTTCTGGCCTGGAAGTTCCCTAAAAGTAAGAACCATATTCTTTTGGCCTTGTACACTAGCAGTATGTTGAGTGGTTAACTTATTCATTTATTGAGCATCTACTACACGTCAGGCACAATTTGGGGCATTTGGATTCAGGGATAAACAAGACCAAATCCTACCCTCTTCGAATTTACATTGCTGTAGAAGCAGGTGTTTGCACACTGTTGAACCATCAAAGGACATCCTCATCAGGGATCTCTGCGGAACTAACCATTGACTCTCTTGTGATTTATATCTAAGTTTCTGGAGTCTTTTTCAACTATTAGTAAAAGGGTGAAGACTCAGAAGTCTCCCTCCTATTTGTTCTTAGTTCTCATGATGTTCGAAATAAGATTACAGTAGGTAAAAATCATAAAAGAGGAAGACATCACAGCCTTGTGCTCCTACGTACCAAGGAGACGGTAGTTAATTGACTCACTAATCAGCACTTGAGCAAAGGGCTAACACAATAATGGGCCCATAATGAGATGACTCTTCTGAGCCAGGCTGCCGGTTAATCACATCTGGTTTGTAAAGTATTAATCAGCTCTGAGTCAGTGGGTAGGGAACATTAAGAATGCGGTTACTTCCTAAATAAATTATTTCCCACTTATTCTGACAATCATAATTGGTGTATTTGAAAGAATTATTTTAATACACCAACTAGAGCTAAGCTCAGCTTTTTGAGTCATTCTAATAATATTCTTTGATTAAAATACCAAGTTATAATTTTTATATTATTAAAGATTTATAGTAATGATAACTCAGTAGGCTTCATGCCACATTAAAAATGTCATGGCCGTCTGTCACATTTTGAGAGTCGTTTTGGAAGGATCATGCTTTCTAAATCTTTTATACCATTTTCATCACGAAAATAACATTTTCTGCCTTGCTATTTTAATTGGTCTTTAACTGGAATTGTCTCTCTGGGTTCACCGGGAAAAAAAGAAAAAGCTCTTTTCATTTTCCTATTACTTGTTATGTTCCAGGTACATTGAATGTGCTTCCTGTTAGTCATGTGCCTTTTCCAATTTTTACCAAGATGTTCTAACAGGAATTGGAAGCATTTTTATTTTGGGAAGACAGCAGGTTAGAATAATTAAGTTTGAATCACAGACATAAAGCCTTGATTCAGAATTCATTCAATACCTCAAATAAGACTCCTATTAAGGAGTTTTAAAACTCCCAGAGCTGGAGGGGCTGCCCTGATAACATGTGTTAATCTCGAGTTTCCAACAGATCCAGGGTGAGGCTCTGTATATTTGGTTTGTGTAGAAAACATATTTTATTCATGACCTAATATTACAGTTTTTTATATGCTATCTTTTACCAATATTTAATATGCAGCTACGAAAAAACATGGCTTCCTGATATTTATGCTGGTGTTTACTTAGTTTTCTCTTAAATAAAAATTGCTTTACCATAGGAAACTGGAAAATGTGAGGGAAGTTTTGAAACAAGACAGAATATCCAGTCTCACCCATCTGTGACATCATCAGCATCACAAGAATGCTTATATTTATATGAAATATGTAAAACTGCCCATATAGGATGGCTAAGACATCACATGCATTCTTTAATTGACTCCTCACAAAACTCCTCTGTGATAACATGCTAGAATTGTAAAGTCATTTTTAAGTGATAAGCATTGTTGATTCCTATACATTTGGGGGCTTTATCACAGGGGTTGGAACGCCAAGAGCTACATTTCCTAGACTCCATTACCACTTAAATTCTGCATGAAATTTACATTCTTGCCAGCTAATGAGATGCTTTAGCACACTCGGAAGCAGGAGAGAGACAGAAACCATATTTCTTCCTCCTGCAATGGCAGACATGTGGGTCTTAGCAGAAATTAGTTGTATAATAGCCTCTGAATCTCCCTCCTGCCATGTACCTCTAGGCTTTGATGGAACTGGATAGCACAAGGTTTCCCACGAGCCCCACCTGTGTATGGGATCCACAATTCCCCCCACTATCTGGGCTACTCAAGTAGCCATCACTTTGACTTCTCTTTCCAGTTCTTCCAACATCTTTTTAAGCCTCTGATTATTCTTACATCTTTTCTGTTTCTAATTCCTAGAGTGGATCTGCTTTCCTGACTAAATCCTTACTGTTACAGCTTAACTATGGTATCATTCCTGGGGTATTCTGACACTCAGCAAGCAATTCTCCAATTCTTTCCACAGCACTTGGGTGCCAAAGAATGCGATTCAATTCTGAAATCATCCACCTGGAGTTAGCATTAGATTCCACATAAGATTTCTCCCTCTTCAGATTCCATTCAAAAGATCCAGGCCACCCACCATCCTGACCACCTGACTACATATCAGGGGTTTCCATAACCTGCTTTTGAGTTTAGTAATTTGTTAGAGCCATTCACAGAACTCAGGAAAGTGCTTTACTGAGTAATACTGATTTATTATAAAGAGGCAACTGGAGAGTAGCCAGATGAAAGAGAGTTGCAGGGGAAAATATGGAGCTTTCATGCATTCTCTGGGCATACCACCCTCCTAGCATCTTGATGTGCTCCTCAAGCCCGGAGCTCTCTGGATGCCACTCTTAAAGATTTCTAGGGAGACTCTGTTATAAAGGCATAATTGAGTGAATCATTGGCCATTTGTTAGGGTCTGTAAACAAGTCAAGATGGCGCCTGGCATTTTGCCAGAGAGCGTGGTTTGTGAAGTAATGCCAGCAAGCCATTAAATGTGGAGATTCCTTATTGGTTGACTGCTGTATCTAGTTTATGTTAATTAGATAAGCTGTGTGGAATGTATGTATACCACTCCTGTCCTACAATAAACGGCTCCCACTCCTGCTGTATCAATGTACACAAGTTGCTCATCACCCCCTGGTTATTTTGCTGCAGCCAGACTGCGGCAGCCATTGGTGACTAAACTCAAACCCCAGGCCTTTCCCTACCCCTAAGGTTGGGGTGCTGTTGTCTTACTGTGAGCCTCACATCCTGAACCTATCCAGGGGACCAGCAAGAGACACTTCACTAGCATGAACATATGTGGAGGAGAAGGAAGTCTGTTATCCTTAACAAGAATTCTCTCATCCCTCCTACCACTGGGGACAATCCAAAGATTTTAAGGGCTCCATGGTAGATACGGAAAAAAAAATCAAACATCTATTTCTCATTGTATCAACTCTCCTGTCACGGTAGAGGATATGAAGAGGTTCAGAAACTCCTTTAAGGACACCTGGCTAGAGAGTGGAAGCTGTGGTCGACTCCCATTGGATTTACACCCAGAGGCAGCACTTACCCCTGTAATAAACTCTCTCACTTGGGAACATTTCATGACAGTCTAATTTTTATTCATTTTTACCCATTTGTAACTCATGCCATTTATAAAACATTACAATTTGCTATTCTTTTTTTACACACCATCACATTTGACTTCTAGGAGCTGCAAAGCATCCTATCATTAGCATTTAATATAGGGTATTTAAATAGTTGCCTGATATTGGACATTTGGATGAATTCCAATTTTCACTTTTAATGCTGAAATGATTATCTCTGTTCTCAAGCTTTGCCTGCATTTTCTCATATTTCATTTTGTGCTGTAAAGAGGGACTCCTAAAAATTTACTTAGTATGTCTCAGGCTATGACTTTCAAATTTCTGTGTTCATATTTAAGATACCCAACAAATTGTCAAATTTTAAAAAAATGAAACAAATTTGAGGTGTTTTTTAAACTGTTTTTTTTTAATTGAAAAAAAAATTCCTTGTTTTTACCCAAACTACTTAGGCCTATGGATCACCATCTAAAATCTGAGGTTCTTTGTTATGACAGAAAAGAATAACAGCAAAAATGATGATATTATGATTGTCACTTTTATCAAATTCAAAGCTAAGTACTTCCTTACTCATGTCATCTTAATCTGTGATCAGTAACAATAATACAATGAAGGGCACTCCAAGGTCCAAAGTTAATTTCATTTATATACCTACAATTCCATTTGAGGATTTTGCCTTCAAGCAATTATACTTTTAATATCAATTCTTGAAGCACATCTCCTATGCCACTGCCTAAACCACTGGACCAATAATTCCAGTGTGGGCCTCATACCCACAGAGTTAGCATCTCCAGGGAATGTGTTACACATGAGCCCTCATGGACTCCAGCCCAGAACTACTGAACTGGAAAATGAAGATGGGTGATTTGTATTTTAGTAAACTCTTCATATTTGTTGTTTTTTGACACTATTCTAATACATGTCATATTTGGGACCTACCCATGCTTCATTCAAGATGCTGCTTCTCCATTGGGTTTCTACACAGCGAGTTACAGCATTTACTATTACTTCCAAGACTGTCTTATTTAAGATGCTGACAAGTCTAGCTCCTCCTCTGAAAGATCCTGGAGTTCCCTAGACTATACCCATTTAAGAAGCGGCCAACTGGGTAAGAAGTTGCCAAGGTAAGGATTGCCTCATGTGGCATAAAATTACATGAGACGAGATTAGAAGCATGTATTTTAGTCCGAAAAAATTGAGAACACACAACACATTCCTATTATATATATTACACACACACACACACACACACACACACACACACTCACACACACTCACACAGGTCCAGACTGTTGACTGTTTTGAACTTCCAAGAATGTCATAGATGGAGGGACTGAAGGCAAATGGGGTTTTCAGTGGACAATACATCTTTGTTTGGGTGTGATGTAGATAGGCCCTATGCATAAATATATTCTGAATTTCCTAAACTTCAGCCATTCCTTGGTTACTGTCAATTTTTATTAGTGTGATTCTGTTTTTAAATTAAATATATTAACCTTTGTCCTAATTTTAAAATGTTCATGAAATTTTAGTTTTAATAGGCCAGTTACATATTTTTTCCTAGTAAAATTAAAATGCATTCATATCATTATAATGAAGACATCCATTTATAAAACCATCTTATATACCTTCATTGATATGTTTTGACAAACACAAGATTAATTTAATTAATAAATGATCATATCTTCCCACTGGGGAACTCTAGGAAAGAATACAGAGTGCTAAGACAATCCTGTGTTACTAATGTATGAAATAACCCCACTGAAGAGGATAGAAGAGAAGGGCTGATCTAAAATTTTGGGAAATGAATGGAGTCGATAAGACTAAAGGCCAATGGAACCATACATAGTGCTAGACTCCAGGTGATGAGGTTGTTTTTCATAGAAGCACAGGCCCTGCTATACATGTACACCGGAATTAACCAATTAAATAAATGGTTTTTCACCTTTGAAGTAAAAATTGACAGATCAGCCTGGGAGGGAAGCTAGAATGTAGTAATGGCTTAGAGTTGGAGACATCAATAGGAACTCAATATGTTTAAGTCAATAGGGATACAAATGGCTACATAAAGAAAGATTTATAGATATGCATATGTAATGAAGATTGGGATACACACATAGATATCTTTACTTGTTAATTCAGAGGTCCTCAAAGAAACTATCAGAGGCAGCAAGCACACCTAGTGCTCAGATCTTGGGTTCTAATACCGTTCTCCAATAAAGGAACCAGGGCTCCTTGAAGACAAGACTGATTCTAGTATGGGGCAGGAAATGTTCAACATTAGCCTGGAGCATCTTACAGCACCACCTTTCCCAAAAATGGGAGTGTTTCAAACAGGGACAGGTCCCAATGAAAGAGCCCTCAAAGCTGAAGACGAAATAATTCAAACAACAAAATAAAGTAGCCTTGGAATATCAACCAAAGTATGGAAGAAAGATTCATGAATCGACAGTGACATAAACAAATAACTGAAGAAAGTAACAAAGGGAAAGAAAGAGAGATCTCTTCATGCAGAAGAACTTTTTAAAATTGTTCATATATTCCACCAAAAATAGGGAGAAGATAACGATGTACTCTTAGTGAGCTGTGCATAATGATCTCCTTCCAAAGAATAGCGTGGAAAGAGGAGAAAGTAACTTTTCAGTGGAGAAACCTGCAACATTACCTCAGCCAGGTGATCAAGGTCAATATCAAAAGTCATAAATTATGTTGACAGTATGGTGATCTGATAGGATGTAAAGCACTCTACCTCTATGATCTTCCTCCACCAAACTCATAATCCCAACCTAACCATGAGAAAAATGTCACACTGATATGAGTTCTACAATACACCTTACCAATACCCCTCAAAGTTGTCAAAATCACAGCCAGGTGTGTTGGCGGATGCCTGTAATTCTAGAAACTTGGGAGGCTGAGGCAGGAAAATCACAAGTTCAAAGCCAGCATCAGCAACTTAGCAAGGCCCTAAGCAACTTAGTGAGACTGTCTCTAAATAAAAAATAAAAAGGGCTGGGGATGTGGCGCAATGGTTAAGCACGCCTGGGTTCAATCTCTGGCACCAGAAAAAAAAAATTCAGTCAAATTTATGAAAAACAAGGCAAGTGTAGGAAACTGTCTCAGCTTAAAGGAACCTAATCCAACAAGTAAATGTGATGTGACATGGGGATAGGATCCTGGAACAGAGAGAAGACACTAGGTAAAAACTAAGAAAATTTGGATATATTATGAATTTTATTTAAATGTATCATGCAAATTTTATATATAACTATAATTCACAAATTAAAAAATAGAAGAAAGAACAGTAGAGGAAAAGGTAATATTGGCAGTTGAAATGAAGAAAACTGTAATATGTATCTGTGAATATGTCAAAATCAATCCCACTATCATGTACAACTATAAGGCACTAAAAATATAAGAATAAACACAAAAAGTAATTATGTACCAATATTAGTCCACTATTTGTACCAAAAGAACCAACTGGTTGTAACAAATGAGTTTCAAACTAATATATAAGATGTTAATAATAATGGAAACCATATGGGCAGGGCAAGGGCTATGGGAACTCTGTACTATGTGCTCAATTTTTCTGCAACTCTGAAACTGTTCAAGAATGTCCAATCAATTATTTCAAAAAAGTTCAGATAAACACATTGTACCTCTTCAGGAGAGCCTGTGGTCTGTTTCCTGGAGGTCCTCTTAAGTTCACTCCAGGAAGACCACCATGGAGTCCTGGGCCAGTGCATGCCATTCTAGGAAGACAACCTGGGGCTGAAGTTCAACCTTACTCTGTCTGTAGAACTCGTGGCCAAGAGAATAAGCTGCACCCCTGAGGAGGGGGCACCTTTGTGTAACTTACATAAAGGCATTGATATGTGCTTCTAATTTGGATGAATGCATTGGTATGTGCTAGTCAGTGTTTCATGGCATTCCTAATTATTTCAGGAATGAAGGCTGGAGGCCAGGCACAGTGTTGCATGCCTAGAATCCCAGAGACTAGGGAGGGTGAGGTGGGAGGATCGCAAGTTGGAGGCCAGCCTCAGCAATTTAGCAAGAGCCAATCTCAAAAAATAAAAAAGGCTATTTTTTTTCCTGCTGTACAACTCTTTAGATATGAATGCAAGTGGAAAATTCATCTTGACAACTTCTGACAGTTCTAAGCCCCTAAAGGCAGAAGTCTGGACCATATAACCATCCAGCTAGGATCCTATGAATGCAGGTGGTGGGTAGCTAATATGATTAACAGGACTACCGGTCACTTACATCAATTAAATATCATGTTCCAGATATTACAACACAGAATTCAAAGTAATTTTTAGCTTTGAAAGCCCCAAATTTTTAATGCTCCCAGATTAATGCCAATTCCACATCCCGGTTGTACTCCTAGAATCTGGTGTCCTCAGACAACCATAAGGCTGGTAGAAATCTGTGGATACCCCCTGTCCTCTTGAGGAACCAGGGCATATGGCTGCTTCACACCCCTGTCAAAGACATCCCTCATGGTGCCTCTTGATTTAGACACTGACTCTCTCAGAGGCCCCTAATCACAGGACTTCAGGCTGTGTTAATCGGAAATGACAGTCACCTATACATAGAAGTCTCTCCCGCAGATGTCCCTAAGTCAAAACCCCCTTCAGAGCTGAACCATGATAATAGGAAAGGTGGCCCATGCTCCCCAGGGCCCCATCTCCGCTCCCCACCCTGCCTCCCCAGCATGTGGGCTCATCATTCAAACAACTCCCCGGTTCTTTCTCTCCCTGTCTTATTTAGAGAGTAATTACAACCCACCATTTTATGCTCTAACATCCCAGGCTTCAAAAAATCTCTACTGGTCTAGTGGCTTTTTGAGTCAAAATGATTAAGTGAAAAACAGGTTTAAATGTTTCCTGAATCAGTCAAATAAATAATGATTCAATCGGATTAAGTGGAAAAAATCAGAGGAAAGGTGTGAGCCAGGGAGAGCTCTTTAGATCAGATCTTTACCACGCCAACATCCAGAGGAAGTTTTTAATGAGAGAGGAATTAGATGGCATTTATCAGAGGCGTGCCCTCTGAAGGAAGCTCCCTTAGACGCGGCGAATAATCCAGAGTCCAGCGTCCTGGACTTCCAGTGCTTTCCAAGTCTAATGGCTGGCCAATTAAGGCCCCTGTGTTCGACTTTTCCATTCTTTTTTGTTGTTTATTGCTTCAACTTTGAATGCCAGAAGCTTTTCAAAAAGAGCCTGACCTTTCTACAAAGGAGCTTTTTCCGTTTAACCTCTAATTTAGTATGATGGGCATACAAAATAGACCAGTTTGATGCTCAGGCCAAAACTCAAAGGAAAGAGAGAAGAGGCTTCCAGAAAAAAACAACAACAACAACAACAACAACAACAAAAAAAAACACAGCATGGAGACTGGTAAATGACCAATGCTGACCACTGAGCATACTGAAGCAACCAGTACGTGGTTTTATAATAAGCTTCTTGGATTGCAAAGAGCTCACAGGTATGTTTATTGTTAAAGTGCAGAAAAAAGATCCAGAAAGTGAAGGAAGACACATAATTAATTCGAATGATCACATTCAAATTATCAGTTGGACTGTTCTCATTTTAAAGCAACGCTGTATTCTTTAAGTTCATTTTTACTCCCATCATAATTCTAGCTCAATGACTAGACGAGGAGACTGGAAAGAACAGAACACTAAAACTGTCCTTCATGAAAACTTTACGGCTATGTACTGTGATCTTTATAGGATTAACTCTTAAGCGTCCTGAAAGGCTAGGACCCATGCCTAAGACAATAGACATTGTGGGTTTTTTTTTTAATTCTTTCCATATAGATTACCAACCTTTGTTATGCTCGAATTCGGGACCCCCAAAAGACCACCAGAGACGAAGATCGATGTAAACAGCAAAGAGGTGTTTATTGCGAGCTAGCTCGGTCCTCTGAGCACACACAGCAACTGGTGATGCTGAGAGGCCTCGAGCCCAGGGTTTGCAGCAGTTTTATACATTCTTTGGAGAAGGCAGGGACCCCCACATACATAATAGTATCTCTTAGCAAATCATCTCACACCTCGGGAAAATCAAATAACAACTCTAAAACACGATTAGCACATTCACTGGTGGGAACAAGTTGGGTAGGGGTGATTGGTTACTACAAGAGAGGGATTCATTTGAACTGATTGGTTTAAGCCAAGAGGGGTGTTCGTGCTGAACTACATGGCTTCCCAACATGTTATCAGCCACCATAAACTACTGGGAGGGTCATCTGGCATCCCAGGTATTTCCCTATCTCATGCTGATTGGTGGCTGCTAGGAGGTTGCTATGGATCTCCACCTAGCCTGACTGAGTCAGGGACACCTGGCGCAGTAGATCTCTCCTGTTATTTGTAGATAAACAACATAGCAGGGTGGGAATGTGCCTAGGAGTGCTCTGTGGGTCTTTCCAAGGACAAAGGCCATGTCCCTTCCTTGGACAGGCTTTGCTCTGCGGTAGAGGCTGGTTTTTCACCTTGAGCAGCACAATTTTTGAATTTTCATATTATTTAGCTTATGTGACAGGCACTGGGGATACAGTGTTGTACAAGATGAATAAGGTCTCTGCCCCAAGGAAATTACATCCCAAAGGAGGATGGGAGAAAAATAAACAGAAGAGATCATTTTGGAAATGGGTAAGTGCTGTGGAAAGAACACATTGACAGGGAGTGCCTTTGAGTTCCCTCTACCAGGCAGGCACCTGAGCAGAAGCCTGGATTAAAAAGGGAGTCAAGTTCAAATCGGGGATATTGAAGAGCAAACCCTCAGGGCAGGAGTGAGGCTCAGAGGTTCTGGGAAGAGGAAGAAGGCAGGAGAACGAAGATGCAGAAAAATCTCAAAAGTGGATGCAATCCTATTTCCAATGAGATTGGATACAATTGGAGGTTTCCTGCAGGGAAGACACTATACCTAATGTGGAGAATGGATTTGAGAGGGCAAAATGGCAGTTTGAGACTAGTGTAGAGGTAATTCAGTGGTTCTCACAAAATGATGGTGGTTTACAGTTGGGGTGGAGGACAGGGAGGAGAGGACAGAAGTCCATTCATTGAAACATGTACTGAGCCCTCCCTGAGGGTCACATCCTTCCTTAGGTTCTCCTTTTTCTTCATTTGGACCTTTACCCCAGCTTTTCCATCATACTCCCTCCCAATTTAATGCATTGTATTTTCATTTTCTTAATTGTTTGTTTCTGTGTGTCTTTCACATGCTAAACTGTGAGCTCTCAGAGGACATGGATGGGATACAATTTATCTTTCTATTTCCAAAACCTAGCCCAGTGCCTGGCATTTAGCAAAGTCTCTCAATAAATGCATTTTGAGTTTAATTGAAAAGTTGAATTGAATTCAATTTAAGACTGCTATCTCAAATTCTCAGGAAAAAAGCTTGTCATCAGGCCCTGCCAATTTGAGGACGTTCACCTTTTTAAAGAAGCGCTCAAATTATTTCTTTCCGGCATGCTATGGTTTGCTGCCTGATCCTCACAAATAAAAATAGCACTGATTAATAGGAACAAAATCAGCAAAAAAGAGTTGGCTTAACAAGTCTTGCATTTTTGGTCATTGGCTGTCAGTTTTCCTGCTTAATCATGGAAAAAGTGACCTTTTCTTAAAAATTGTCATCAGTGAAGATAGTCTTTATAATTTCCAAGATGAAAATATGTTTCTTTCTATATTAACTAAACAATGAGTTTAATTAAATTTCCCCCTAATATGTTTTAAGTCTTTTTAAGTCATATGCTATTGCTTGAATCATCAGACCAGGTACAATTCTGTGACAGGCTGAACAAAGATAAAGCTAAAGATAAAGCTCCTAATTCCTAGAGCTGGGGTTGTAGCTCAGTGGAAGAATGCTTGCCTCCCATGTGTGAGGCACTGGGTTCAGTCCTCAGGACCACATAAATAAATAAATAAATAAAGATATTGTGTACATCTACAACTGAAAATTAAAAAAACAGAACAAAGAAGATTCTAATTCCTGGAACTTGTAAACACGACCTTATATGAAAACAGGAACTTTGCAGATGTAATTAATTTGAAAATCTTGAGATGGAGAGATTACCCTAAATTGTTCAAGTGGACTCTGAATGCAATCACATGCATCCTGTGACAGGCAGAAAGAGAGAGAGAGGGGTTGGGGGGGGAGGGAGGGAGAGGGAGGGGGAAAGAGGGAGAGAGATTTGGAGACACACACACACAGGAAAAGATGTGAAATGGAACAGAAAAAGATTGTTGTCTTTGAAAATTGGAAGTTGGGCTCTTGGGAGCCCCAGCTACCAAAGCTAGAAAAAGAATGGATGCCCCCCTAGAGTATCTAGAAGGAGAGTGGCCCTACTGATGCTTATATTTTAGCCCAGCAATACTGATTTCAGACTTTGACCTCCAGAACTGTGAGAATATATTTGGTTAGTTTTAAACTTCCAAATGTGTAGTAATTTGTTACAGCAGCCAAAGGAAGCTAATACAACCAGGCTCTGGTTTGGCTTACTCATTTCTGGAATTCTCCTTGGAAACTTGGTCTGCTTTCTGTCTCCTGGCGCTTCCTACTTTACCCCTCAGCTTTCTGGACGGACAGCACTGCCCTGAAATTGGCAAAATAGCCCCCTGCTCCAGGTCTCTACTTCACAGACCCTGTCCAGTGGACCTTCCCCAACAGGCTGGGAGTGTGTGAGCCTCTAATTCTCCCACTCAGTCAATGGTCCAGGCATCTGAGAGCACAGATTCCCTTACTGGTCCCAGGACTGCTCCTGGGTCTCCAGGGGTCCTTTTTCTAAGCCTGGGATGGAGTCAGAATAGAGTAGGGCTCTTGAACCCACTGCCTTTGTTTTGGCTGTCCATTTAGAGTTTCAAGAATTCCAAGTTGAGCTAGACTTCTAGGTCATTCTGAAGGTAGACTGGGAGTGCTCCAACTTGACCTGCACCTTTAGATATTTAGGTACATGGCTTTGGGCCCCCATTTGTGCTCCTGTCCCAGGATCCACAAATATTAGAGACTTGTGGCTAAGTCAGGATTCAGCAGAGCTGATAAAACCAATGTTGTCACCAAAGACGTTCAAACCACTCAGGACTATCACTGCAGTCCTCACTCCACCATGTAAAGATTCTTCTAGTCCAATATCTAGAAATCTCCTCAACCGGCCACGCTATGGACTCAGAACCTGAGTTCCCAACAATTGATCTTTGTGTTTCTTTTTCTTTTCATACCAGTCCTCATTATATGCCTGACTTCTTTGCGTCTAATAAATATCGTCTACGACCAAAAGATTCACTGATCCTTCCTGAACAAAGGATAACTGAGAGAGAAAATGGACCTACGTTACCCAAAAGAATGAAGCATGTTATTGCTTCTTTTCTTGAACAAGAAGAGAGACTGAGAAAGATTTTTTCCTTGACCAAATTCAAGTCAAGCTCTTCTGAGCTCTCTTTCAACGAGGCCTTGTCCTTGGGCCTTCTCCTCAGGAGCCAGAACACTGTTATGTCAGTTTACTGAGAATAGCCCATCTTGAAATCTCATCTCTCTGGCCTACTCTCAGCAAGAGACCCGTTGAGGGTAGGTAAGAACACTCTCATTACCCACGATGTTCCCTCTTAGTAATTTTTCATCCATCCAAGGACTCCCAGCTGGGTCCTAAATCCCCACTGTTTTTTTTTTATTATTATTTGTTATATTGGAAATTGACCCTGTCCTACAGTGGGGTCTCTTTCTCCCTATTGCAATAGTTTCTGGTGAAAGCCCATTTTTATTTATCCAAAGGCAACTCCAGTTTTCTTGAACATCACTCCTCTGTGGAAAGACTACCCAAGAACTTCCCGCCATACTTAGAATAAAAGCCAAACTCTCCACCACAGCCCTTGGTCTGGCTCCCCTCTGACTTCCTTTCTGTCCTGCTTCTCCCTGATTCACCTTTCTGCAAACTCACCTTCCTTTCTTTTGCTCTCTGAAGGCCCCTGTGCTCATTCCACCTCAGGGTCTCCACATATGTCTAGAATGTTCCACTGTCATGTCTTCTCATGCCTGGACTCCTTCAGAGGACATCCTACTTCCCATCACTTCCTGATGTCCTCTCACCTGCAAGCCTGATCACATCCTGCACTTCTTTGGTTCATTGGTTGACTTGCTGTTTCTCCCAGTGCCATGGAAGCCCAGGGGCAGGGATCTTGCCTGTTGTATTCTTAGTCCAGAGCTTGCTCTATAACTCTCTCCTTATTCATTATAGATTGCTCCAGGTTGGTCATCCATCTCAAATGAGCTCTTTCCTAAAGGTTGGTCGTCCTCACCCAAGTCCCAGGGTATGTGCATGTGGTTCGTGATGCTCCAACACCACCACCTCAGTTTTAGAACTAATTGTGCTTTATGTGGCACAACCGCCCTTCCTTTTCCTAATCTAATCCCTCCAGTAAAGCTCTCCAAGTCTTGATGATTTAACTCTTTCTGTTTTTTTTCTTTGTTGCCTTAATAACAGAGAACATCTTTCTTGTGAAGAGTTTCTATTCTTCCATCAGGACTAAACATATGTATTTCTAGAACTTACCTCAAGGTATTGTGATATCTTGTATATGCTGTTTTTATTCAGGGACTCTGAGCCCCGTAACAGCAGGGACCACATTTGACAGATTTCTTTTAGCCTAGCAAGTGAGAAGCACATCTAATAAACCTAATGCATATGCATGCTTAATATATATGTTTTATACATGCATAAATCTATAAACAGCTTTCTTCCTGATTGCATTGATTTATTCCAATACTACCATGTAGAGGTACAAGTCTGCATGTGCCTATGATTTTAAAATGTAGGTGTTTATTTACTTGCTTGTTTCAAATTTGCTTCATTCCAAACTCACATACACATCCACATTTTCTTCATAAAAAGATTTCAGAAACCTTAAAGGGTAGTGTAAAATAGGACAGATTTATGTCAACTATATAAAACAGTTGAAAAGATAATTTACCTTTACAGATAAAAAATAACGATGTTACCAGTTGGAGACAGGCATAAACTAAAATTATAAACAAAAAAACTCTCAAAATATAGCAACGATTATACTTTATGAAATCGGCATGTGAATAATAAAATAATTCTTTTTTTATCAAAGAAAATAGTTATATATGGCAATCTACTTTCTGAATTTTTCAGAATTTTTCCCTAAAACTTTATTTTCTCATGAACAATAGTAATAAGGTACAGACATAGACTAAATAAAACATTCTGTTAAAAAATGTTGTGAGTTATGGTATTATGCATTTGTATGTTATTTTAAATTAATATTTATAAATGATGGATTTATCTCTTTGCTTTATTTTGGGGAACTGGAACTGCTGTGTGTTTAGAAAGAAATAGCTCTGGTGTTCTTCTTCAGCATACAAAATTGAGAAATGTTTTCTTCCTTCTTAAAAAAAATGCATACATGGTTAAAGTTAAGAAGAAAATCTACTGTAAAATCACATTTTGAAAACACTGCAGTCATTTAAAAGAATCACAACCCACAGCAAAAGGCTGTGAATCAAAGAGTGAGGCTAAGAATTTCATGTCTGCAGCTGGAGTTGGATTCCATCTCTCCCACTCAGGAAAGCACCCACGGATACCGGAGACTAAACTGGCTGCTTCCTGGACTAAATGTAAAACTGCTCTCAGCTGGGTGTGGTGACGCTTGTAATTCCAGTGGCTCAGGAGGCTAAAGTGGGAGGATCACAAGTTCAAAGCCAGCCTCAGCAACTTATCGAGGTCATAAGCAACTCAGCAAGACCCTGTCTCCAAATAAAATATTTTTAAAAAAGGGCTGGGGATAAGGCTTAATAGTTAAGTGTCCCTGGGTTCGATCCTCATACCAAAAAATAAAACAACAACAAAAATCACTTAATTCATTCAAAATTAAAAAGCCAGTAAAATTCATAAACCTCAGGACATTATCAGAAGCACATTATTTTTGCAGTACCTGAAAGCTAGTTGGAGCAGAGAAGAAGGGTTAGTTTGGATAAAAAAAAAAAAAAATGATTTTCAGCTGTTTTTCAGACCTAAGCAGCTTAATGATTGATTTACTTTTTTACTATATCCTCAAATAGTATAAATTGTCCTCTTGTTAAATAGTTAGCCAGCCATGAACAAGTGGATGGGGGAAGGACAATGAGGGACAGTAACTTACAGGGAGGACCTTAGACATATATCTAAGAGAATCCATAGATCATGGGACACGGAATCACAGGAAATATTACAAAATAGACAAACATCTGGAAAATGGGAACTGGGATGTCAAACTACACCAAACATAGTTACCATAACTCCTTAAGGGAACTACTGTTTCAAGATCAAAATCACGCCCACCCTTTGTGACTAGGTCATCAAGAACCTCACAAAGGAACTCAGCTGAGGGCTATACAGGGTAATAAACCATTTAAAGGGGGTTGCAAAATTAAGGCAAGAACAAGGGAACCCCAAACCCTAATAAACCCCAGACTTCGGAAGGGCCTCTCTGCTCTCTCCAGAGGCCCCAGTCCAAGCAATACCTGCACTGTGCATGATCCTCATTTTTCACTTTTCTAATAAACACCTGTCTATACACAGTATTAATCAATTGACATCCTTCCTGCAGGATGGCAAGAACCTGTGGCTATGGATGCACAGAGCCACTTAGACTCCATGGGTGGGTTTCTTCTGCAACACTCGGAAATCCCTTAATTGGTCTATGAGGTATAGCTATTCTGGTTTCAAGAATGTATTTCAAGATGGTAATCCTTATGTACTCTGAAGTTTGAGGACCATGGGCTAGACTAAACTAACAAACAAAAAGAAAAATTCATATGCAGGTGTCCAGCATTTAAGTCAATCATTCTGCCTTTCAGATGTAATTAAACCCTAGCAGTGAATTGGGGGAGAAATCTAAATTATGCACCCCCCCTTGCAAGTACTACTCCATTTTGCTGTATGATTAAGTCTCTGGGATCTTGATGTTTATTAGTAGGCTTATCATTGTCCTTCAAAAAGAAAAAGCTCCTAGCAGAGAAAAAAAGACAGACAGATTAAAGTCAACTTCTTAGTTAAATGCATAATACTGTATTGTCTTGATACTACAGTTAAAAGTGGCCCTAAATTCAAATGAAAGAATAGAACAATTAATGCATCCAGAGACCTTACTTGCAATCCTGTCTTCTGTTATAATTTATTTTGAACTTTGTTCTAACTTTCAATAGAGGCTTTAATAACGTCAGTAAATGACAATGTGCTTGATTTTCAATTCTCATAAGCTTAGTGTTCCTTCCGAGTTCTAACTTTGCCTTGCATTGTATTTTTTAAAATACCTGTAATCAAGGCCTTAAACCAAGGTCCTAAGCAAAGCTAACAAATAATTATCCTTCACAATAGGGCTAAAAACAGAAGTCTAATTAATTAAAGCACTAATTGAACTTCCCCATTACTGATACATTAGTTCCTGCTCTGACATAAACATTAATCAAATTCACTGAATAATTCAGCTCCCCATTTCCCTCACCTGTGTAGACAAATTTGCCACTGTCCTGTAGAGATAACGGATAAAAATGTTTCCTGATACTATTTGGTAATGGCTTCGTTAAGCACAAATAACATTTCTATAGTGAAAACAGGAAGCGTGAAAGAAAAAGACAGATATACATATATACAATTTAGATCCTACATGTATGACAAATATTTATTTGCTTCTGCTTTTAGAAAACAAACTCATGGAGGAGGAGAAAGCCTATTGAGAAAATACTTGAACGCATTTTACAAGAACGTCTGCATTTTAACGAAGTGGGCCATTTAGAACGCAACTGTCCAGGGCTGTGGATTTCTTTTAATTAGGTGATTAGATAAATATTTATGTATTTCTTTCTCTGTTGAAATCCAAGTTTCCTGTTGCTTCCGAATGCTGGCTTTCTCTCCTCCAGCTGGCAGACCCAGTTTCCAGGGCTGTTGGCCCAGACACACTTCAGCCGCTGCTTCGATGAGATATGAAGGCCTCCTTAATGGGCAACTGTGCTTTGGAAGCCAGGCCAACTGGGACCAGGGTTTGGCATGGCAGTGTGAGTCAAGGGGCTGTTCTTGCAGCTGCATAAATAGGCTCTTGTACCTGGAGAAGAGTTGAACCCTCTTGGAGAACGTGGCCTCGTGTAAGTCTTTCACCTTCAACTCACTAGGAGGGTGTCCCCAGCAGGTCCTCCCAAGGATACTGGAAGAGATGGTGCCTGGTCTTCATCTCCCTTTAGGAATATAGGACTCCTCTCCCTGCTGCTGCAAGAACAGCCCACAGGGTTCAGTCCCCCATAGGAAGTG
This sequence comes from Ictidomys tridecemlineatus, assembly GCF_052094955.1. Taxonomy (NCBI): domain Eukaryota; kingdom Metazoa; phylum Chordata; class Mammalia; order Rodentia; family Sciuridae; genus Ictidomys; species Ictidomys tridecemlineatus. The sequence continues at coordinate 89,553,309 of NC_135479.1, forward strand.
CCTTGGTTAAAGAAAGACACCAGGCCCGAGGGCTTATTTCTTCCATGGGCATCCAAAGATCTAAAAAGTATAAAGGCCCAGCCTCCTGTGCCCTCGGACAACTCTGAGGGGCCATCCTGACTCCAGGGTACTCTGTCCCTTAAGGTTAGCTGGGGCTCTGGGTGGAACTGCACCCTAGCTCAACTTGTCCCTCTGAGCCACCTGCCTCCTTCACCCCCCTTTGCCCAGCTCTTAATCACAAGGCCACCCCTAATCAATCTGCACACATTCACCTCTGCTTCAGATTCAACTTCCAGGGACATGGACCTGTGATAGGCAGGAGGCTTTATTCTGGAGTGAAGAGCCTGACACTCATCAAGTTCAGAGTGATGAGGCGGGGTGGGGTGTGGCATCCACATAAGAATGTTGAAAGGAGGTGAAGACAGCAGGTAGGGTCACAGCTGAAGAGTGCCACACAGGAAGCAGCTCTCCTCCCTCCCAGCACTGAGTGGGGGCCAGTGTGATTCTGGGCCAGGGCCTCATGCACCATCACTGAAGCGGCCTCGCCAACATGGCAGGTGGGGAGAGGAAGGCGCTGCTGGGGTTGAGAGGAGAGGGCTCCTGCTCTACCCAGAACCTTCCTAATCACCTCAGCCACTCGTCAAACCCTTCAGAACCAGGTTCAGAGTTACTTCAAAGTAGACTGACTTCAAAGTGATGTTTCAGAGATTTTTAAAATAAACCAGAGTTCTCAGAAATCTCCTCGGCTGCAGCCGCGGGGCGAGCCACCACCCCTGCCCTTATTGTGGAAGGAGGCTGAGATCCCAGAGATGGGTCCTCTGTCAGGGAGCACGGCAGTCCTCCGGAGCACCCTGATGTGGACACGAAGAAGTCTTCACAGGCTGCTGGCAGAATCCAGCCACCACTCTGTGTGCTTTGAATTCTCTTTTGAACACCTTAGCCTCCTGCAGACCAGTGAGTCTCCAGATGAGACCAAGGGTTTTAGACGCCATTGCTGATGAAGGGGAGGCTGCTTAGGCCTGGGACTCTCACTGTGATTTACTGACCAGTGGACCAAAAAAAATCAAAACAAAACAAAACACAGCCTCCTCCGCCCCTGCAGGCCTCTGCTGCGGGGGAGGTGACAGTGGGCTCTGTAAGAAAGGCAGGAGGAAGGGCCAGATCACAGCAGCCCGACTTTAAAGAACACTGTAGACCTAATACTTGGTGATGTCTTTGTCCCCAAACGCCATCTCGGGCCTGGCTGCCTGTACAGAGCCCCAGCGCATGAAAGGGCACCAGGAGAGCTATGTGAAAAGGTTTCTTTTCTTTAAAAAAAATAAAAAAAAGTTATCTGCTAGATGCTCTGAAAAGAGCTTTTTGTGTTGAGCTTAAGGCAGCTCAGTTTAACTAGCAGTAGGCAGAGCATTGTTAAAAATGGATAAAAATGGGAGATAAGCTTTGCTCCCACAATCCGCTTCCAACGGATACGGAACAGAAAAGAAGGAGCTCCTTGGGGGCACATTGTTGCTGCACTTCTCAGGCTCAAAGGCCTTCCTCTAGAATTAATATTTACCTCCAATTACAGTTTCCCGGGGTAAGGAGTCCCCACCGATGAGCCTGTTTTGAAAGGCTTTGATTTACTGAAGGAGTCGGCAAATCCACTCACTTAGCCACCCCCTCACAGAAAGGACCAATGGAAAGATTAAAATCAGAGCAGAGCGGGAGGAATTTTTATTTACATTTCTTTGAAGTTCAGACCTTCCCTCCTTCTCCTTCCATTCCCTTGGAGCAGAGTGGCTCCAAGAAGTTTTGCTGTGCTTTGAGAAAGCCCGCATCTGCCTCCGGGCTGCCGCTTTGCCATCTCATAATTTTGCCGCCTTTGGAAGACTTTTCTGCCTCCTTGAGATGAGGATTTGGCTTTTGAGGGGGAAAGGTGTAGATGTACCACTTTGTTCACACCAAACGCAAGCAAGGTGCAGAGCAATGAGATAGCTGAACTCTGTAGAGACACCAAACATGGATCCAAAGAACTGCTTTCTTTTCTGTATTATTTGCAAGCTGTCCAGCCCCTTCTCTGGGTGAATAGAATAATAAGGTAGAGGAGGCCAACAGAGTCACCTGTATACCTCTGGCCTTTGGTCTTTCCCAGTGTCCTTCAGGACACTCATTGATAAGCACAACTGGCGTTTCCCTGTGGCCATTATCCATGGCCACCTAAGAAGGTTTTGCAGGCTACGGCAGGTTGAGGAGCACCGTGAGTCTCTGTCAGCTCCTGTCTGTAGATGGATGTGGCTTAGTGGTGGAGCCCAGAAGGGACTTGGCTCTCCAGTCCTACGCCACAGCCATCCCTAGCCTCGCTGGGGTCACTAGGATTGTAAGACTGCCGTGGAAGGTTATCCATTAATATGAATAATGGATGCAAAAAAGTCTTGAAATTAATTTTGTAAACCTTGGCTCAAACAGAGAAAGGAAAAAGATAGAAGAAAAAAATATTTTTTAATAAAGTGTAAAATAGAACCCAACACATTGAACTCACTCAAACTTCCTGCAGATGGGGGACAGACCAACAATGAAGCATCCCTACAATCAATTGGGCACATTTAGATGCCTGAGGATTTCTCTTTTTCCTTCCAAAAGCCAGGAGAAGGGGTTGAGGCCCAAGCATCCTCCAGGGTTCGCCTGTCAGAGCTTGTGTCAAAGAGAGGCTCCAGACAAAGGTATGGGGAAGGGGCCACCATCTGGCAGGATTAACCACCCAGAGCCATAACAGTGGGCAACTGAGGCCAAGTGGAAGATGGCCTGGCAGAGTGACGGTGGCAATGACACAGGGAAGAGGCTTTGTGCTGCTCTCTCTTCAGTGAAACCCTGGGTAACCCCAGGGTGCCCTGGGACTTTGTCTTGCTCTTATCCCTCTGAACAGGAATAAGGTGCATAGCTGGAAAGCTCCTGCCAATGCTTATTTTCTATCCTTCCTTTGTTAAGGTTTCCCTTTTCAATCTCCCAACAAGATGGTTTTGCCAGGGGAGTGTTGGAGCGTTTTCTTGCATATGAAGGGTTTGGGGACTGTTTGCTCTGAAAGGCCTCTGCAGGCAATGACTGGGAAATGTGCTCAACCCACCACCCATTCGCTGTATTGACGTGGGAGCCTCTGGGGGTCCCGTGCAGAATAGACCTGTCCCCATGTGAGCGAGGGACTGAAAGGGGTGAGTCAGACAGAGGCAGATACAGAGAGAGGAAAGGGACGGGGGAAACAGAGGAGTGGAAATCTAGCCACAAGTCCTGGGACAAAACCCAGGATGGCAGAAACAGAAGCTTCTGGAGATATTGAAAAGGAATTGGTTATCATAGAGGCGCCTCCAAAAAAAGGATTTTCAACCATTAAACATGGTGGATGGCAGGAGAGATGAGGGAGGATATGTACCCAGAGGACTCCATTTGGGTGGCATGATTCCTGTCCGTTAAGCTGTTCAGTTTTAGTCAAAGATGGGCATCCCCCCACCCAACATGGGATTTAGTTCTGCTAGAGAGAGATCCAAAGTCACTTGACTTGGTTTATAGCACCTGGAAAAATGGTAATTATCAGCCTATAATTCCCTTGAGGGGAGCTGATATTTCCATGAATTATAAGAGCTGAGCTTGAGTGGTTTACAGCACCATCAAACCCTTGCTATGGATGTATAATCTTACAACCACGACTTGCTAGTGGAGAGATGTTTGCACAATGAGTGATTTAGGAGCCTCCAACCCTTCTCGGAGAGCACGGGGAGCTGCCAAGGCTCCTCAGCTGCCTGCCTGCCACCACCTAGCAAAGCCAGAGACACTTCCTCCCTTAGTAGGTTGCCCAGGCTCACTGCCTTGGTTTCTGCTAACATATTTGAATCCCCACTGGTATGTATCTGTAAGACTTGGTGAACCCTCAAATAGTTATATGAGCACAGATATGATCTCTAGCATTTAACGTGTGCACAGGCAGCTCAGAGCAAGAAGTTTTACACCTATGTTCAAGGACACAAGGAAAGAGCCAGTGCCTAAATCAGTATGCAACTTTGGTCACTGTCATTTAATATTAAAATTGATATGATCTCCTGTTTTGGAAATGCGTTTGAGGTCTATTAGAATAACTAGGGCCTGAGTTCATTCTGTAAATGCTTACTGTGGCCACAGAGAAATGTCCTGTTAAACAGGTGTAAGAGAGAGAGAAATATGAAGCTGGATGTAGTGGCACATGCCTGTAATCCAAGCAGCTTGGGAGGCTGAGGCAGGAAGATCTCGAGTTCAAAGCCAGCCTCAGCAAAAGCAAGGCGCTAAGCAGCTCAATGAGATGCTGTCTCTAAATAAAATACAAAATAGGGCTGGGGAAGTGGCTCAGTGTTAGGGTGCCCTTGAGTTCAATCCCAGTATCTCTGCCCCCCAAAAAGAGAACTATGAGAGGATTGCTAAAAAGCAAAAAAGTATGCTTCATTATTTATCTAATTGGTTTATAATACATACCACCTAACTTTCAAAAAGAATTTGAAGTTGCTTAGAATATAATACCATAATATATGTTATGCCAAATATGTATGTTATATAAGTGTGTGTGTGTATGTGTGTGATTTTTCAAAGGAACCAGGAAGAAGAACGGGAAAGAATTGTGTTGGGGATCAAGAAATAAGTTGAAGCAAGTTGGCTCTGCATTTCTCTTTAAGCTTCCCAGAAAAAGAAAAGGAAATGATGGATACCATACAATTTGGGGGAAACAAGTTTGGGAAGAAACTTGCTCTATGGCATGCCTTGGATGACAAAGCCCTGGCTTTAGGACCAAGTCCCAGGAAGAACCATGCCAGGTAAATCACCACCTCTGACCAATCAGGCCACCTCCTTCCTTTCTGCACCCACGCAAAGTCAAACCAATGGCTTTTCATCTGTCACACTGTCTCAGAGAGAGATGACACCTACGGGCCTGTCTATGGCACAATCTCATAACTGACCTCAGGATTCAGGAAGGAAAAGCTCTTCTTCGCAGAACAGTGGTAATGATCAGTCTTCAGAAATCCTTTCAATAAACCAATTAAAGCTATTGAGTGATCAGGAAAGGGTTTTTGTATGAAAAGTTCGAGTGGGAGGGTGGTGAGGCTACTGGTGTGGTTCCCACAAACTATCTGAATCTAGTGCCATATTTTAATGTGCTTTCTTAAAAATATCTATGTTCCAAGTTGCCTGACATATTTTGGCATCAGCATCCATTTGCCTTAGAACCCCTGTCTTATGTGTACTAAGTATGTGGATATAAATGTCCAAATATTTTCAAATTAGAGTCAGCCTGCCATATCTGTGGGTTCCATGTTTGTGGATTAAAGCAGCTGCAGATCAAAAGTGTTCAGGGAAAAAAAAAAATTGCATCTGCACTAAATGCATAGACTTTTTTCTTGTCATTATTCCCTAAACAATATAACAGCTATTTATATAGCATTTGTATTATTATTAGGCCTTATGAGTAATCTAAAGGTGATTTAAAGTATATGGGAAGATAAGCATAGGTTATATGAAATATTGCACAATTTTGTATCAGGGACTTGAGCACCCTCAAATTTTGGAATCTATAGAGTTTCTGGAATCAATCCCTCAGATACCACAAGGGATGACTGTATTTCCAAAAGTGTTTATTGGCTCTCTATACCTTTGCACATGAGAGCCCAGGGCACTTTGGGGAGGACGTTGGTTTGTTAGATGAATAATCTATTTTTGTGGCACTAAATACAGACGGGCTGAAAATACTAATAGGAATAGTCATGTTACAAAATCCATGCAAGAAAATATTTGAAGACTTTGATATCAGCTCAAAAAAATATGTCTCTGTAAGAGTGTATGCTTCTCTTAATTGGATGATATGAATTACATAACCCATTCTTTGGTTTATTCAAGGAAGCACAGAGTTAAACTAAATGTCTAAAGTAACAAATTAATCCTGGTAGTTTTCACCCTTTTAATGGATTTCTTTAAATGCATCCATTCCTATTTCTTAATTGTCCTGTTACTGTAAGCTGCCTCAAAGCTTTTTAGAAAAGACATAAATCATGTCTGTATGAAATAAAAATACCTTCTACACTGACTTGGGTAAATTGTTGGGGGAACTGATGGACTCATCAGAGGACAAGAGAACTTGGAGAATATTCTTAAAATGTCCCAGGAACTGCCCCCTCATAAACTATGCCAGAAATGATCCATGGAGCCCAACAGTTCACAAATGCCAGAGGAAGAAAAATTAAATCAATGCCAGGAAGAATTCAGGGCTTCCTTTTCTTTCAGTAATAAAGATCTGTGACCCCTTAGCCAAAACCACCAAGCAGAGTTAAATGCCTTCAAGTTCCCCGTGACTAGCACAAATGAGCGGACTGGTGGGAATACCAGGCAGGGGTGGGCCTCATGGAGAAATGGAAAATGGACCTCCCACGAGTCAAACTTGAATCGTTATAAGACATGCTTCAGGGCAAACAAGACACATCTGCTGGTCACAGCCATCGGCTTGGAGTCCATTTTCGGAACCTTCATCGAAATAATCAGTGTATCCCACTCTCCCGAGGTCTCTCAGCAGATCAACTGGCACCTGGAGTGTAAAAATTGTTCCCTGTGTAGAAATTCCTGTGCACTGCAAGTCAATGAATGTTCAGGTTTCCCAGGAACCAAAAGCCATAACACCCCTCAGACAACTAAAAATGCTATCCCAGAATGTCAGACAGGTGCCTCTTCCCGCCACCCGCCCACTCAGGTGAGAACCACTGTTGAGCACCATGGCTAACTTTTCCCATCTCTTGACATAGTCCCATCTCGCCTTGTAGTTTTGCTTCTTCATAATAAAGGTATAACCTCATTTTCAGGTTCAAGGACAGACTAATAGGTGACCCTTTCCATTTACCTTAGACTGGATTTGAAAGGGGACCCTGAAGGGGTTGGCAAGAAGTCTGAAGATGATGATGAGGAGCTGATCAAAGGGAAGTCAAAGCCGTCTCCAGGCAAAGGAAAGGGCTCAGGAAGCATGTGGGGGCGTGGGGAGGCAGCACCGGAGTTTGCTGCAGCTACTGTCACACGGTTTCCAAAGCTCCCTTTCATCCTCTTCCATCACCTTGGAACTATCCCAAAATGCCCAATTGGGGAAACTGCATTTTGTGTCTTTGGCCTCTAAATAAAGGTAGAATCCTGTCTTAATGATGACCATTCATAACATCCAATTCTACATAACAAGGCCATCGCCCACTCATGGTCAACGGCCCTCACTAACCCAAGTTGCTGTCATGGATATAATTAGCTTCCTTAAATGAAAAACTTATGTAGGAAAGATGCTCTCTCCCAAGTCTCCTCTGTTTGCTTTCAGCCTGGTTAATATGCCTGTTATGTAATGTTGTGTTCAGAAAGAGGAATGACTTTTGAGTGATCACCATGATAATATTCTCAGTAAGTGTGGCATGGATTCTCAAAGTTCACTGGTTTTTGTTTGTTTGTTTCCTCTGAGCTGAGAGTCCTTGCTACCCTGAGGACCTCATGACTGTACCCATCTCCACCGACAGGAGGGTGGCCATCACATTTTTCAGAAGATGAGAAAATCTCAAGGATGTTCAAGACTTGAAGCTATGAGGAGATAAAGTTATGAGTAGAGAAGAGAAAATGAGCCAAGGTAGGGGGTGGGGGGTTGGGAGTACAATTGGTGTCAGATAATTTCAAAAGTGGATTATTTGATGTGGATTTGCACTTTCACAACACCCCCTTCCCTTCGTGGCCGAGGAAACCAAGGTAGAGAAGGTAAACGAACATGTCCAAAGTCATATGGGTACTAAGTGCAGAGAAAGGACTCGAGCAAAGTCCTTTGATCCTGATCCCTGTTTCTAACCACTGGGTTGCTCTGCCTCCTTCCATATTGGGCATGTCCTGTTCTTCCCTGGATAACAGACCCCTGCTACAGCCAAAAAAGGGGCCCCAGAAAGCCACATGTGCACTTTCCCTTCTCCGGGTCAGACATGCTCCAACAAGGTAGGCACATGGCCCTGGTCAGTCCGCTCAGATCCTCCTCCCAAGAATTTAAGATTGGGATTAAAAAACAATAGTCATCTGGGTGCAGTGGTGCATGCCTGTAATCCCAGGGACCTGGGAGGCTAAGGCAAGAGGATTGCAAGTTGGAGGCCAGCCTCACTAACTTAGCAAGACCCTGTCTCAAAATAAAAAAAAAAATAGGGTTGCAGATGTGATTCAGTGGTTAAGCATCCCTCGTACCAAAAAATAAAAAATAAAGATAAATAAATGTAAAAAAATAACCAGTCAGAATTTTCTTTTTTTCTTGCTGAGAAGCTACCAAGGCAGGGACTATAAAATGTCTGTTCTCCTCCCTTCACATCTATTGAGGGACAGAAGGAGGGAGATGAGTGGAATAATGCAGAAAGAGTTAGAAAGTGAGGATCCTGTGTTCTCAATGGTTGCCCAGCTCCTTAGTCCAGATCCTTCCTGAGGCCCAGTTCCTTTGCTTTCACCTGATCTGCGACACACCCCTATCCTTATAGTAAACACCCCTTTTTTGCCTAAGCTTCCCTGCATTGGTTTCTGTCACCACCAGTCATGGCTGAAATAGTATAGAGACCTCCAGTCTGGTTCCTGTCTTCCCATGTTTAGCTTATTATGCATTTATCCCTTCCATCAACATTTTTCCATCTTCTTGCAGAGGAGGGATCTTTTCCTAAATCCCACTGAGATATATTTAGTCATAGAATAATAACAATATCGTAGGCACCAGCAGATCTCCATGTTCTACTAGAAAGACTGAACAAAACAACCTAAACAAACCCAAGGCATGTTGGAGCTCTGCACCCAAATCTCACAGGTCGCATTGTGAGTGTTCACACAGCAGTCCCACTTGGGACCAGAGCGAACGAACAGACTCAGAGCCAGACTCTCTCTTAGGCCTTCCTTTGAAATTTCCCAGACAAAACCCACCATCTCCTGATGACAGTAAACCTGAAGAAGACAGTGAACACTGGCTTTATAGAAAACGTTCCAAAATTACAATAACCACCGCCAACCAGATCCAATATCATTTCTTTGTAGAATGGCTTCAATTTTAATAGCATTTGGACTATTTGGATAACCTAGCAATTTCATTAAAATTGAATGCTGCTGAAATCCTTAAGCAGTAATTAAAATAAACTGTGTTTTTATGAAGGAGTATAAGGATACTGCTCAGGATTATTTTCTCAAGTTGACCTAAGCTTGCCTGAGCAATTAATATGCATGTGGGCGAACACAGATAGTACAAGGAGATTCTCTTCTCCTCCCTCCTCACTTGACAAATGAAGATGCTAAGGCCTAAAGAGCAAGGTCACACAGTTTAGTGGCCAGGTTACCTCTGGATTCTGCATCTGCTGGCATTGCTGATTTAAAGCTCTGTTTCACCACTGTGAGAATGCTTTGCAGGATTCATGACCTTAGAATGCGAGTCTACAGCAGAGGAACTCAGATGGACCAGATGAACAGTAAGGGCAGCCAGGAGGACAGACCCTAGAGGATTCCAGTCCAGGATCTGCCTTCACTCCTGCTATGCTATGGGGCTCTATGGAGAAAAAGAAGGAGGAGGAGGAGGAGGAGGAGGAGGAGGAGGAGGAGGAGGAGGAGGAGGAGGAGGAGGAGGAGGAGGAGGAATGGAACCATCAGTTCTCAGATTTTCTTGGCATCCTAGAGAATTATTGGATGCTGAACAAGACACTGCTAGCCTTCCACTGGGGCTCTTGGTGGCTGTGTGTACTGACTTTCCCATTTAGGGTGCAGAATTGGAAATTCATGTCCACTTCTTCGTGGGAGCCAAGGGAGGACCCCTACCTTCTTCCTTTGGAACCCAGGTGACTTGCATGAGATACAACCGGGATGACATTCAAATATCTGTGTCAATTGCTAATGTAAGAGCCATTTAGCTCTCAAGGCTTAGAAATTTACATCCTTTCGCAATTTTTTTTTTTCCATCTTGACTTTATCTTACTAGACTCTGAACAAAGGAACTTTGAGTCCAAGGCATCCTTTTGTTGATGAATGTCTTTGTAAACAAATCAGTTCAAATAACTTATGTGTGATGTGGTCACTGTGGTGTTAGCAAGAGAACACATCCCCTTCCATTTCTCTTTGATAATAAAAACCATTGTGGGTTTTACACTCCTGATTCCTGGTATCAATTCAACCTCTGGTGATAGGTGTTACTAAAAACCTTTGAAGTGCTTGTTTGTACATGCCAGATTTTCTTTAATATACCAACCGATAAATAATTCCACTCTGCAATCTTTCAAAAGGAAAAAAAATGAAAATTGAAGGAAAAAGCAAAATAAAATGTTTTGCCCATCTCTTCCTCCTTGTCATAAGCCACGGAATATGGCTCAGGATCTCCACCTAGTGGATTCTTTGAGGTAATGCTGATGACAAACCTGAACACAGGAAACTCCATGGGGCCATCCAGTCAGACAGATTGAATATTCTTCTTCCATCAAAATTTTTCTGAGAGTCTCACCGAAGTCCACATTGCTTCTTTTAAAATAGGAGCATTTATTTACATTTCCCAGGTTATCATTAACAGGATGCTTTCCAATCTCTAACCCCTGAAGGCCATCCTTTGTCACATTGTAGGCAGGATAACCGAGTTTGTCCCCCTTTCCTTCCCAAACCCACATTATAGGATTCCAGTGTTTGGATTTTTGTGGGGGTGGAGTATAAAAGGGATTGAACTCAGGGGCACTCAACAACCACTGAACCACATTCTCAGCCCTATTTTGTATTTTATTTAGAGACAGGGTCTCACTGAGTTATTCTTAGCACCTTGCTTTTGCTGAGGCTGGCTTTGAACTTGCGATCCTCCTGCCTCAGCCTCTTGAGCTGCTGGAATTACAAGAATGTACCACAAGGCTCGGCTGTTTATTTTTAATTTTTTTCAAGTACACTCTGTGTAGGTAAAGAGAAAGGTACTATTACTCAAGAAAACCTATTCCCCCCCCCCCTTAGGTATTAATTTTATCAAAAATGTGATGGAGAAAGTCATTGATGGTATCTAACATGTGACACAAGTGCCCTAGGGTGGCTATGGGTCATGATAAATCCTACTGTCTATATCAGCACTGGAAGGTGGATACAGCTTATTTCCATGCAGTAGATGGGAGAAATTTTAATAATAGCCTGTCATTTTCTAGATAGGATGCTTCTAATGCTTTCTCTTTTGGAAAGCAAAATACACACAATGCAAGTTGCCTCCAAAAACAGAGCCAACTGCTATCCTCGGAGTCACTTTTGGAAAATTGATAGGTACACAGTCATCAACCATGTGGCTGTCCCAGTGATCTGGAAAGGTGAAGAATTGCTTTGCCAAATGTTCCATTTTCTTTTCATTCCATCTGATATTTTGTTGCAAGCCCCTGGATCCATCCCCATGTAAGCCAAGAGTGATCCCAAGTTTCCACCTATTGGGTATCTGATCTTCTAGGTGTGCTACACTGTCAGTAGGCTGCCTAGAAAAGATGAGGGCATTTGGGGTTTGGTGGGGGATCTCTTGTTATGGTTATGCTGCTCAATAAGCTGTTTATTCATGACGAGCACTTCATACATGATAAAGAAATGCTTATCAAACTGAATTAAATAACATTTAGTTTATATACTAGTTTTTTTTTTTTTTTGGCTGCAAAAGGAATAAAGCATCACTCATCAGTTGGTGCTGATGAGTGGTCTGTATGACAACTATCAATCTTTGAACTTGAGATCCTCCTGCCTCAGCCTCCTGAGCTGCCAGAATTATAAGCATGCACCACCAGGATTGGCTGTTCATTGTTTTGTTTTGTTTTGTTTTCCAATACACTCTTTAGTAGGGAAAGAGAAAGAACTATTACTCAAGAAAACCTATTTTCACACAATCCCAGCACCTTAAAGTCAAACCAGACCCTGTGCAGTCAGATTCAATATTACTTTTGTGCCATATGAGTTTTTATGCAGGATATATATATATATATATATATATATATATATATATATATATATTAAAATGATTGCAATAAAGACTCCACTTCTCCACATGTGCACCTGTGCATCCCTTTAGCATGACTCTCTGCAGCTAAGTGGCTAGCTTTGGCCAATAGGATGTTAGAAGACTTGGCTCAGGAAGAGGACTAAAAAAGTGCTTGCACATTTCTGCTTCCTCTGTCACACCACTGCCACACCATTAAAAACATGTCCAGGGTCTGTTCTCATCACAGTTAAACTTAGCGATCGCTGATTGATTTAACCATTAAAGAATTGCAAATGTGATTTCTTCTGCAACTGGGCTACCTGTTCGTAGATATAAATGGACAGGTAAACAGATGAGTTTTGAAACTCCTTTCACATGTCCTTTAATTCCATTTTTTTCAGTATAAACTCATCACTTTTCAAAATGATCTTAAAAGTACAGCAGTCATACCCATGATTGCTGTAAGCAATGAGAAAGTAGAACCTAGATCATTACCACCACTACGATTTCGGTGTACCTGAGCTGGAGAAAGTCATGAGAATTATGCTAATGCTGAGGTTAGAGTGTGTAAAGAAACTGTGTCATTAGGAAGCATGGATTCCTTCCTTGGCTCTCCTGATATTTCTGCAGGGGACAGAGTGAAGAGACTGGGATTGGACTAGAGTACTGTGAACAGACTTCCTTTCTGTTATTCATGCCAGCTATCTATGGGCAGGATTGAGTGACAGGGAACATGGGAGACAGAAGATTGCCCACCCATCCTCAATATTCCATATTGAGTAAGTTTATTTAACCTTCTCAATCATATGCACATGGGAGATGGCACTGACTTTCAGATAATTTGTCTGTGAAACAGAAGAAATGAGTGTGTGTGTGTGTGTGTGTGTGTGTGTGAGAGAGAGAGAGAGAGAGAGAGAGAGAGAGAGAGAGAGAGAGAGAGAGAATTAGTTCACTTCAAGGGCTACATTAACAGTTGTATTTTGGGGGAAGGAGAATAATTTTCTGGGCCACCTCCATGTGGCTAGGGACCCATCGTGTTCTTGAATACCTATAGCATTCAGGCCCACTGGAAAGAACACAGTGGACTCTCAACAAATATTTTCTATAGTTTCTTTTCTTTTTCGGTAAAGAACTTTTAGTATAGTCTTGTTTATATGGAAGTGAAAAGGTTTAAAATGTTTTCAACAATAAGTATGAATCATCCCATATTTTAGAGCATGATTTAAAAAAATTCAAAGAATGTTTAAAAACAACAATCTATTTCCTCAAAGAAATGGCTACTTAGATATCCAGTTTACAACCATCTTCATCATTTCGTGAATCTCCCTGGCACCTTCCCTTCTTATAAACTACTGATTACAAAGGAAAAGCCTAATGATTTAGAAATAACCATATAGACAGTAATTATATCTTCCTAGTCTCTCACTCCTTCAGAATTTGTTTCAGGATCAAAATATATTTTCTTGAGGTGGGCTGCTCTGCTGTGATTTCCTGTGTTTGATGGGCTTGACGTGCATTTCAGACCAGGGAATGACAGGTAGAGAGAGATGGCAGCCATAGCCATTTCCCCCCAGCTGGACCTCTGCGTCTGTCTCACCACTTCCCTCCCCTTCTTCTACACCACTACCTCCTCTCCTCTCACACCACACTCACTGACCCCTGCAGACACCAAGGGCGTGCGCTCACGTGCGCGCACACACACACACATACACACGAGGCTCCTCACTCTTGTTCTCAGCCAAGGGAAAGAACAGAAAAGCACTCAGAAGAATGCCATGCATCGGGGGAGCTATGCATCTCACAGTGTTTTAAGAATGTCACATGAGTCACTTTACCTAATCTTCACAACAACCTGCACTGCATTTAATTCCCAAATTATGGACACTGAGATAGTTCTATATTTTGAAGGGAATGAAAGATGACTCCACTGGAATTAGATGTATCACATTGCCCTGTGTGTGTGACTATAGTAAGAGAGTCCTTCCTTCAAGATATTGGTGTTGGTTTTGTCCTGCTGGGGATTGAACCCAGGGGTATGTGCATGGTAGGCAAATGCTCTGCCACTGAGCTACATTCATAGCCCTTCTTATAGGATATTAGAGCTCTTCTAAACACTGGAAGAACTGGTTTAAGAAACCCAACAGCTATTCAGAGTTAAAAGAACAACACACAGATCCCAGATAGAGTGGCTACCCAGACGTGCAGTCCTATGTACCAGCGATGAGTGTGGCATATTACTGTGCTGTGTACATGTCCTCACACAGTAAAATGTGGTGAAATGGACAAGTGGGATTTCTTGGAAAAGTTTCCAATTCTGATACTCCAATGCTATTTATTTAAACAAGATTAGACTCCTGTCACTGTGCAACAGTTGGTATCAAAGTTCATACTTTATCACTTTGGCAAACATTTTGTATTAAAGCAAAGAGCTAAGAACAGGTCTTTTAGTCCACTGTGAAAGATGTAGCCTGGCCTGCTTGTTCAGAGATGATATTTCCATTCAGGTTCTCCTATATACTATCTGCATGGCCTCAGCTGAGTTACTGCTACGGTTTGGGTCTGGAATGTCCACCAAACACTGATGTGTTGAAGGCTTGGTTCCCAATGCAGGAAAGGTGGAGGAAACTCTAGAGGCCAAGGCCTACTTGAAGGGAGTGGGTCCTTGAGAGCATGACATAGTCCTCAGGGACTGTATCTCGTCCCTAGCCCCTTCCTGTCTTTCTCTCTCTCTTCCTCTCTGTTTTCTGGCTGTCATGAAGTGAGTAGCTTTGCCTCACCACGCCCTTCCTCCATGATGCTCCGCCTCACTCTGGGCCCATGGCAATGGAGCAAGCCGACCATGAACTAAAACCTCTGAAATCATGTTACAGTTTGGAGAGGAGATGCCCCCGGGAAGCTTTTTTAATGCAGGAACATTTGGAGGGGAAATTATTGGATTAAGTGATAGTGTTACTGAATTAGTCCATCCTAGTTTTAAGTGACAGACTGGGTGGTGACTGTAGGCAGATGGGGTGTAGCTGGAGGAGGTGAGTCACTGGAGCATACCCAGGAAGGGTGCATCTGCTCGGCAGCCCCTTCTTTTTCCTTTCCACCCACCTCCTCCCCTCTCTCTCTCTGCTTTCTGACCCACCCCTGAACTGAGCAGCTTCCCTCCACTGGGCTCTTCCTCCTATGATGGGCAACCTTATTTTGCGCCCAGAACAATGGAGTCACCGTCTATGCACTGACACCTCTGACACTCCCCTGATAAACTTTTCCTCTTCTAAATTATTCTTGCCAGGGTTCTAATGACAACAAGGAAAAGCTAGCTAAAACAAACCGTGAATCAAAATTAAATGTAAGTTGTTTTTCTTAGGTATTTTGTCAGAGCAACACAGTTATATAGCATTTCTAAAGTTTGATTTCCTCATCTGTAGAGTGAGAAGAAAAGATATGATAGAGTTTTCTGAATTCAAAGAGAACATGCAGGTAAACTACTTAACAGACACATAGTGAATAGTTAATATTGTTACTACTAGTATTTAGAGATGAAATAAGGAGCTGATGAGGTTAAAAAAAATAATGTGTTTTATAATCTTAAAATACCTGAGTGTTTTCTTCAACCCTTACTACAACATCAACAACCTCAACTTGCTCTGGATTCCTTTCTGCATCAGGCTTTTCCTACACCAGGAGGCCTCACTCCTCTTGCTGCAAGCCCCCAGGGAGGGGGGCAGGTTCACGCAACCCTCACCTATGTTAACGTAAGTGGAGACAAGCCCATATCGAGTTCACTTGTGGATACTGGCCCAGTCTATTTCATGTTTTATTCTTCAGCCCCTAAGGCATTCCTTTGAAACAAAACATAATCAGGAGAAAATACAAGAAAACATGAGAACTGTTTCTTTTACACCCTCTTCCAAATGCTTTCTTGGTGCTACTAAGAGCAGCCTTTGGCCCCCAAATCTCTAAGAAACTGTGCTAACTTGTAATTCCATGTGAGTCCATGAATAAAAATTTCATACAATCATATAAAAATATAGCAGCAAGTTAGGCCAATACTGATCTGAAAAGGCAGAACTAAGAGAAAAGGTCAGTGAAGTACAGCAATCTGAGTCAGATAAATAAAAGCATGTGCTCTGGCTGCAACTCGGCCCCCGCCCCCCAGTGTGATGCAAGAGGAATGATTTTCACATGTAGAACAGCCCCCTTGAGTGCAGAGATAAGATAGGTGGGTGGTGGGCGGAATTCCTAAGGAGACCCCTGCAACTGTAGTTCCCATGAAAGAGATGGTGTATCTCAACGCAATAAGTATGAATGCAGATGAAGCTTGGAATTCATTATAATTGTATAAAAATATAAATAGTTCCCTTCCATTGATACTTTATTATTCACAATAAATTGCTTACATCATCTCATACTTCTTGAATAGGAGGATTCAACCTCATATATACATGAATTCTCTACAAGTTGATCTATAAATCTCAATAGAAGTGCCTATAGATGATTTGGGGGATAGTTTATACAGGTGAAGCCCAAGTTAATTTTGTAAAGAAGCAAGAATAGTCAGAAAAAAATGTCCGGGGAAATAAAAGGAAAAGACAATTGCCTATTAGATATTAAAACATACTTAATATAATCATAATTAAGATAGTAAGGAACTAGTACTAAAAAGATAGGAAATTAATAAAATAGAAGGTATGGGTATCATTCAGGATGGGTCCAGATAGATGTGTGAACATGGAAGGTGACAGAGGGCATTCTGAGTTAGTGGGAAAGAGATGGGTTATTCAATAAATACTCCCATAGGAGTAAGTAGGTGATAATCCTATGGAAGTGTGTCTGGTGGTGGTGGCAGTGGCATGTAAGGTTAGAGCGTTATATCAAGACCTTAATACTAAGGCAAATAAGTAATCCAAGTATGAACAAGCAGAAAATGAAGAAAATTTCAAATTTTAATTCTAACTGGGAAAAGCCTAAGATAGTCCTAAATTCTGCAAAACCAAGAATGGATATCATCGATCATATGGAAAAAAAATTATTCCTAAAGAAACTCATGATAAACAAATGACAAACTGGGCAAAACAGTTGCAACTCATTTCACAAAGGACTCAGATGTGTTGAGTCCCTACAACTCAATAAGAAAAAGTGGAGCTGGGGATAGAGCTCAGTTGGTAGAGTACTGGCACCTTCCATGCACAAGGCTCTGAGTTCAATCCCCAGCACCATAAAAAAAAGAAAAGAAAAAAAGAAAGAAAGAAAAAGGCAAGCCAGGTGTGGTGGCACATACCTGTAATCCAAGTGGTTCAGAAGGCTGAGGCAGGAGAATCACATGTTCAAAGCCAGCCTCAGCAAAAACGAGGGGCTAAGCAACTCGGTGAGACTCTGTCTCTAAATAAGATACAAAATAGGGCTGGAGATGGGGCTCAGTGGTCGAGTGCCCCTGAGTTCAATTCCTGGTATCTGCCCACCACCCCCCACCCCGGCAAAAAAAGAAAAAAGGCAAAAGATGTAAAGAAAGTTACTCACTAAAAGGAAATATAAATGGCACTGACATGAGTTTAAAGAGGCTTCATCTTCCCCAGAAAAGAAATGTAGGTGAAAACTACAAGAATATACTGCTTTTCACTTGTCAAATTGGCAATGATCAGCTCAAAATGCAGAAGAGGAAATGTCTCCTTGGAGCATGGTCTTCCTGAAGCCTGGATCAGAGCACTAGCAAGCAGCAGCTGCCAGGGCTTCTCAGGACAAGCTGAACTGTGCCCACTGCCAGCCCCTGTGGGGACCAGGGAGAAGTGTGGTCTCTAAATGGAGCCAATGTTCATCGGGGGGACAATTGTGCTGAGTCTTCCCTGTGACATTTTGGATGGCATCATGACTCAACCACCTACAGTATATGAGGTTACCCAAAGAAGACAGCGGTGGAGTGACTGATTGAGCAAAGCTCACCTCTCCAGATGGATGACATTATTATTAGACCACACACAGAGGACACCTTGGACTCTGAACAGATGACATGGGAGAAGGATCCTGGAGCTCAAGGACAGCTAGAGAGGCTGAACGGGGACCAGTTCTCTACACTACACCTCCCCACTGCAATGTAGGCTCCAGGAAGCTCCTTGGTCATAACCGGGAATTCCAGGACCTTCAGAGTGGATTTGTCGCTGAGGGGATTTTCTTCCTGCTCCTATTTCTGTCCCTTGCTGGGTTTCTTGCTGTGGACATAATGAGGAGAAAAGAATGCCAGTGGTTTCCATTATCCCTTGGAGGCAGCAGTGGGGACTTATTTTTCTTCCTCTCCTCATTTACCAAGGGGTGGAGGAGTGACTACATCCTGTTCCTGAATCCATGAGGAGGAAGATGCTGCCTTCTTTCCAGGACCCCCTGCAGGCTGGGCAGAAGAGGAAGAGGAAATGCCCAAGGCTGGTCAGAGCCACAGCTGGGCCATGAGTCCAGGCAGAGCAGCCTGGGATGCATCTGTGTGCATGGGGGGATGGTGGGCAGCAGAATGTTTCTCCTTGGGATCACGAGTGGCACAGATGTGGCCCAGACTGTTGGCAACACCAGAGGGGCTTTGTGCCAGGACAGAAGTGAACATGGGACTAAAGTCCAGACTACTGCATCTCTGTGACCCCAGGGTGCCCAAGAAGCTCCTAGCACCAGAGGCCCTGCCCTTTGTCTCCCGGTCCTCTGAAGCGTCCTGGAATTGGACAGGATTCCAGGGAAGGAGCTTTAGTTTCAGGCACCCAGCATATCAAAGGGGCAAAAAAGAAAAAAAAAAAAATTAGTTCTAGAAAAAAAATTCAAGACACTTATTTCTGGTAAACCAGGGATTGAGGATTTAAGTGTGTTCAAATACTCGTATCTGAGAAGGAAGGTTCTAGTCCATGGCCTCAAATTCCAGGTTAAATCATGTGTAATTCATTCTGTAAGCCCAGAATTACAGGGATGCTCCTGAGCAATTTGTCTGCTGAGTTATTATCTAAAGTGAAAACCAGTCCTGGAAGGAACTAACCATCATCACAGCCCATAAGCACCATTGATTAAATGCTGCAGATGCCTATTCACCCAAATAAAGGAGACTTGAGTGTATTTTTGAGGTGCAGATTAGCAAGCTTAGTGGTTGCTCCAAGTCCAGTTTGTGGAAAACTGATCACAGAGGTGGGACTGGAACCCTCACATACTCCACTGCCCCCAAGTGATCCCACCTGGCTGACTCCAATTTCACAGGCTCGGTATCAAATCTGTGTCTCCATGTGTAAAGTCCAGAGAACCTTGACTTCCTGGGAATATGGAAATGGGGTTCATTTTAGCTGTGTTCAAGGATGGATAACTCTTCACCATTGCTGGGAAACATGGTGAGATTTATTATTTGTTTCATTTGTTCAGATTTATTTATTTATTTATTTTAATTTTGAAGGTATGTGCTCTTCAAATTATTGACTCTATTAGAGCCAAAATTCTATTTTGTATACTAATCTTCATTAAAACTAATGGGGTTCTGCTGAATGTTGAATGACTAGTTGTTTGGCAGAAAAGCCCCATTTTGTAGCATTTGTTGATTTCCATGGAGTAAATAATTACAGAATGACCAATTTCAATCTACTAATGTGGAGGTCTCTAAACCTGGGGTTGGGAAGAGATACTCAGTAACACATCCTTACACTGTATTTCTAGCCTGCAGGTACAACACACACACATACATATATGTATATGTATGTGTGTGTGTATCTTCAAGAATATGATAATAAAATGCAGCCAAAAAAATCAGAAAGTGAAGTTTTTAGTACTTATTAACCTTGTTTTCTCATATACAAAATTAAATGATAATATACAAAATTAATTTACAATATTCCTGAAATGTTAACCACTAGCTCTCATGAGCTACTACAAGCCATTGTTTGTTTCTCTGACTTCAACCTTGTCCCTAGGATGGTGATTAGTTTAATAATTGATGAGTGACTACTAGAGCCTAGAAGTTTTTCAAATGCAAGTATAATTTTTAAAATTAAGGCTTGTTTGTTTCAAAATGAGGTAATGCCCACAAATTAGACAAAAAGAAAGAGAAGGCAAAAATTTCATTTTGTTGGCCTCAATCAATAATCAACTAGTAAACTTCTAGGTAACATTCATGTAAGTCAGTACAATAGGGAGATTTTAAACCTGGCAAGATAATACCACCTATGAATCCATCACAGCCTGTTGGGACCTGTGGACTCAACTAGGAAAAACATCTGGAAAAGGCACAGGGGAGGAGCCTTCACGGGTTCCAGCATGTGTTTTATTTTTTAAGTTGAGCCAGGGATTTACCTACCAGCACGTAGGTTTTATGTACTGGTTAGGAACACAGGTTGAGGACTGACCACCTCAGTGGTTCAAATCCCAGCTCTCCCTATTGCCTGGACATGTGACCTTTGGCATGTCCTTCTCTCTCTGGGCTTCTGTCTCTTCATTGGTAAACTGAGAACAAAACACTACCTACTTCATAAGGTGTGTGTGAGAATGGAACAGTTTAATAAATGTGACGTTATCAGAACACAATATGTAAGAGGTGAAGTCACCCATGTTAGCTCTTAGTATCATGTAAAATACTAAAAAAAAAGAAAAAATTGAGACAATTTTTTAAAAACCAAAAGCCGAACCATGTAATTATTGTAACATCTTCTAATTCTAAAGCTTTCATATCTTATACCTGTTTACCTTTTACATACCCTGAGTCTTTCAAACTGACCTAGCAATATCCTCATGAACCCACCAGAAGGCTAGTCAGAAATGCCAGTGAGTTTCCAGCCTCCTTGGGACCCTGTCACTTATCCATGAGGGATCAACTGCCTTCTTGGTGCATTTTCTCCTCAGCTTTCCTGGTTTCCCTAGTCCCAAGGTGACTCTACACCATGGACCTTTGTCTCCAACTAGCCCATGAATAGGTGGCCTGGAGTTGGGTTCCCCGTTCCTACCACCAACTGTGGGATGGGCCCCAGACTTCCGGGTTCTGGTCTCACTAACCTGAGGGAGAATGGGGGTGGAACCCCGACACACCCCTGCTTATTTTGCCCCCCAACGGCCTCTCTCTGAAAGGCACTGAGAAATAATATACTCAGAGTCTTAATATCAGTAGACTGTCGATATGAATTTGGGCCTGGAAACACCTTCAAGGAACAGGGAGAATGAAGAGCAAAAGCATTACAATAAGCTCAGTCAATGAGATTAAATGAAATGATTACTTACTGTCAGGCACTCAGTAGGTACTCAATTAATACCCTCCATGGGACACAGGAGAATTGACTAATGGCACTTTGTAGGTTCTCAATTAACACAGGAGAACTGACTAATGCATAGATCACTCCTTTTAAGCCTCACTGAATCATTTGTCATCTCTGGGTAAAATTAGGAGATTGAATTAGCTGATACTCAAGGTAACTCCCTCTGTCTCAAGAAGATGTCATCTATTTCCCCTGAAGTTGAAGTTTGATTGTTACCTGAAGCCCAGAGATAAGAAACAGCAAGCTTTATGGAATTGGCTGGGAACTATTGAAACTGTGATTTACACATTTTCCCACCAGAGGGCACAAAACAAATGCTATAGCTGGTGGGCCATCTACCCTGCAGGATCAGTTCCTCCTGTTGATGTTGGAGTGGAGTTTCAGCTTCCTACATGGTGACAGCTGTCCCCTCCTGCCTAACATCCATTTTAATAGAATCCACACTCTGTTCTCCACATTTAGGGTTTGTCCAAGTCTGAAATCCACAAATAATTTCACCAAAATGGCTTTTTGCATGTGGTTATTGGTTATTTTTTTCTTAAGTTCTCACTCTTCTTTCCAATAAGGCAAAGAAAATCTCAACTTTGAAATGATCTTGAGATTTAAACTTAGAATAACACGCTGTGGTGTCTTTAAACACAGTTAAAATCTGCCTTTAGCTCAGTGGGTGTGAGAGGGCTAGAAACATAGTCATCTTGTTTTATGCTACAGATCTAGTTTATATGTAAATCCTTGGAACACTGAGAGGTACACATCCTTATAGTGTTCTACATAAAAATTTTCATCCTCAAAATGTAAATGTGTGCTCTTTAAATCTAAATCACATTTTTTTGGCCTAATTTACTATTGGTTTCAGCTTTCTCAAAATGTACGTTTATTTCAACTATTGGCAGTTTGACAGGATTTTAGTACACATATGACAAACTATTATTTCTACCCTAAAAGGGAGGGGGTAGAAAGGTCATTATTAAGAGAGCTTTCAATCTCTGAACCAATGGTAAAGTTTTTCCTCTGAAGGGCATTAACCCCTCCATATTGTGTTCTTAACAGTGATTTGATGGACTTGAACAGTGCAGTTGTAGACTACATGGGAAATGTTAAAACAAACCTACACTGCAAAGCAGATACTGGATACAAATGTCAAAGCACTGAAAAGCCAACTCTTCCATTTTAAGAAATATAATTTGCAATATTTTCTTCCCCCTTTCTTTAAAAGGGAGAGAACGAGTAATGCACCATTTAAAATAAAAGCTATTTTCCATAACTATGATTTCTCCTGCAGACTGGTGGATTTATATAAACTGGCCAATTAGATAAACAAGGCTCAAATTTAAATCTAAAAAGGCCCATAAATATTATTTGATGTTAAAAAAAAAAAAAGACCAGAGAGCACCTACAAAGAGGGGACTATTTAGGGATCAGAATTCTTTTCATCCCAAGTAATGTTCTAAAGCAATCTTTTATTTTCCTTTCAACATGAATGCATTTTACCTGTAACTGTGGTGAGAATGGTGTTTCAATGGAGGAAAATGTATCTCGACATATGTTTGTTATTTTAGAGAGACTGTAAATTTTGAACACTTTTGATCGTAAGACTTTTTGTGAACTCACTTATCAGAGTGGGTAATAATAATCTCAATATAAAAATTAAGTTTGTGGGGGAGACAATTCACAATATTCAGGATGTGAAAATCTATCCGGTGAAAGATACATTAATCTGGGTCTTCAGGGGAGCAAACAGGGTCATCAAAGGGCATTTGTGGCCTGTTCCCTAGCCCCATTCTTTCTCAGAAACACCAGCCTGGTGTTGGGGACTAGCACAGAGATCAGGCCTGAAACCCAGGTCTACTGGCCCTTCCTGGAAAGCATCCATTTTCATTTAAACTGACACCCAGAGAAGGTGAAGGCTCCAGGAAGGAGGGAAGGTAGTTCCCCACATACTAAGTGCCAACCTGCTCCCTTCTTTTTCCCAACTCCAGTAAAAGAAAATGTGAATCAAAGTTTATCTGAGTCAAAATCATTTTTCATTGAAAATCTCCTTCTAGGAAAAAAATTCCATCCCTTAAAAATGCTTAATTTTCTGATAACATTAATGGAATTAAGATTTGTCCTAAGAAATTAGTTATCTCATGAACTTTAACTTTTAAAATACTATTATCTAAAAATGGGTTTCTAACTATTCTCTTTTCCTATGTGAGATGTCCTTACAAGAGAAAAATCTTTGAAAGGATCTCCCTGAGCACTGCTTTCTCAAATTTTCTGTGATGAAGCATTCATAATTAATTTAATTAATATTATTTTCAAATTATTGCCACTGATACTTTTGTGAAATGCAATAAAAAATGGAATGCTGAATAACTGACCATATTTCACTGTACAAAATGTGAGCCTGAATTATAAAACTTTATTTAACAGACATAAGTGATTTTCTCAAATCACCAGGAACATTTATTTCTGAACTCTTGTTCTCAGTTGGTGTACTTGTTCCTCCCAACCCAGCAGCATGGGGTTCACAGGCCAGAATAGCCTGCAGATGGCGCTGTTTGTAGCTCTTTGGCTTCTGCTTGGAGCAAGATTATAATAAAATTGTGGTGTATACTCATAGCTAAATTATCTGAAAAGTATTAACACCACTCAAAACTTGTTTTAAAGCATCTAAACAGCTGTGAACACTCAATGTTTAAGGAGAGCTTCTTTCATTTTGTGGGAATTTAAAACAAAAATCCCACAAGTATTTCTGAATGTTGGAATTTTTCAATTTGGCAAGGTGGTAGAAGCAAAGAATGGTTTGGGGAACTGTATATCAGTGCCTAACTACATTGGTCCCTTTGGAATACAAAGAGGAAGGAGAAAAAGGAAGGCTGGAAATCATCTGGCAACTATGTAAAAAAAATAAAACTTTAAAAGAAACTGTATTTTCCTAATAGGATATGTGGAAAATTAGTTAAATTTAGAAAGAAAAAGAAAGAAACCTTAAGGGAGGTTTCTGTACTATTTTTTCCAACAGGAAAACCAATTTCCTTACCAGAAAAAAAAAATTTCAATGGAAGTAGTCAAGCTAAACTGCATATCAGTGAAAGTAATAGATCAGTTGAGTCTAAGATTTCAGACACAGCTCCTGAAAAGTATAATTTGGCTTGCAATTCAGCAAGTTAATGTTGGTTGGCTTGCATACTCTGTGCATGTAATTTCCTCTCAAGTACCTAAACTCAGTTCTCCAAACTTCTGTGAACAGAGCACTAGTACCAGCATTAGATCTTTCAGTAACATTAAGTTGTGTTTCCAGTGTCCTAAACAACTTCACCTGGATTTATATTTATGTATGGATCTCGCTCAGCAATGTCTTTGGGGGCGAGATTTCATATCCCAGCTGACTTGATGGGCAACTGAAATCACATATTTTTTAAGACTCAATAAAAAATTGAAAGTGCTATGTATATGCATGTGTGTGTATAGATATGTATATGGATACATACACATATATAATATCCTATTATAATATGTCACATCTGTCATAGGTCACAAGCCTTACTTGTTTTGAATGACTAACAGGGGAGTGAGCTTTAAGAGAGGGTAGGCCCTTAACCAAGTATAAAAAGCATTTTCAGAGATCCAGAAATTAGAAGAAATATATTATTCTCAGATTTGACCAATATTAATTAACAGTATTTGATAAAATCACTTAACCTCAGTTTTCTTATTCTCAGTTTATTCATAAAGCAGGATAATTCCTGACCCTGCCCATCTCATTTAGCTGTTGGGAAATGCAAATAGGATGACCCATGTGACAGCACTTTGTGAAGGGGTTCAAGAGCTATGAAGAAACTACCTTTTGTTCCATATTTATAACATGAGAGTTCCCTTCCAATAAAAGAAGTGAGGCCATTTTGAGGAGAAGTGATTTCGTAAAGCATGTGTGGTACAGCACAACTGCTTACATTCTCTCAAATGAATCTCCATTTACTTCCCATTCTTAGAGGATAATGTTTATCTTTTCCTAAACTCTTAATTTTTCTCTGCTAGGATAAGGTTGTAATTGTATTTAGCCCTGAGAAGTGCAGTGGAGAACTTGTTAAGTAATCAGGTCATCGATTTCTGTGGAGGCCTTAAATTTGCAATCCAGAATTACTACAATTTTGCTGCAAATTAAAAGTAACACCTTCACAATCATGTAAGCAATTTATCTGCATATATTACAAGCTTTGGATGTGCCTACAAAGAAGACAGCCCAAACTAATCCATAAGTAAACTTTGAAATAGAAATAGCAAGTAATACTTGGACAGAAAGACCTAGTTAGTAATAGGTGATGATATTATGGTTAGTATTTGGAAGGAAGAAAATATTTAGTGCAATTAAAACAATTATAATGAAGATACTGTGGTCATAATGTAGAAGAAAATTTTCTTCAGAAATGTAATTAATCGAATGACAGTTAATTGGAGATTGACAATATAATAGCACTGCTCTCTTACAAAGCTTTTATCCAATCATGACTTTATCAATAGGGTAGTTTGGATACTTGAAGAGAGGCAAGACCTTAAGTGGACTAATAGCCATTCTGTAAAACAAAGGAAATAAGGTTAGACATGTACCATTAGAAAGCATGGTACTTATAACTCATATTCTAAAGGAGTTGGGAAAGGAGCCACCACATATATGAGGCTAATTGGATGGAAAGTTTCTCAACAGCCTTATAGAGTCCAGATTCTAGTGAGAGTCTTAGGAAGATGGATTCAAGGCCAGAGATGAAGTGTAGAAAACAGGTCAAGCAAGATGCCACCACTAGAATAATCTGAATGAGCTCTGGGGGTTCACTATTCAAAGAATGAGAGTCCTCCATTTAGATAGAGATTAAGGCTCTCCAATTTCTACCTGATATTGGACCAATAGGGCCATAGGAAATATCTAAAAAACTCTACTTGCTATGAAAGAAAATGAGTAAAATATAATGTGCACATTCTATTTTAAGCTAATAGACATTATTGTTTTGAGCAGTTTCAGGTTTACAGAAAAATGGAGCAGAAAGTACTCAAAATATGTTCCCATCTACCCTCTTATTTTATTTCCCTATTATTATGTCCTCATCTACCCTCTTATTTTATTTCCCTATTATTAATATCTTGTATTAGTGTGATACATTTTTCACAATTTGTAAGTCAATATCAATATTTTATTATTAGCTAAAACTCATACTGTACATTAGGGTTCACTCTTTGCATTGTACATTCTATATTCTTTCTTGGGATCCCTAAGTTTCTAATGTAAGTTAATAAATGTTTGGCAAGACTCTATTTTATAAATGAGAATATCTATAAAAGTACTTTGACAACCTCTTTAATATTCTAATGAAAAATCAGAGAGTTGTTTTAAGGAAGCAAATTGGAGATAATTTTATTATAAAAATGAATATATTGTCTTATTTTTGAGAAAAATTTTTAAAGGTGGGTTTAAAATAAAAGTGCTCACAGCATACAAGTGAAACAATGTAAATGTTCAATGAATGTGAGCAATTGTCATTGTCACAGTTAATATTTCTTGTACGGTGTAGAGCTTTCTTGAGGAGAAAGAACAAGTGACATGGTATCTTGGATACAATGTGAAAAAAATTCAATAATCTGCACTAGAATAGAGGTTCCAAGAAAATTGCAATCAAAATGATAACAAATTCAGAAAAGTGCTGAAATTGCATCTTAAATTTTTATATTTTTTAAAAGAGAGAGAGAGAGAGAGAGAGAGAGAGAGAGAGAGAGAGAGAGAGAGAGAATTCTAATATTTATTTTTTAGTTTTTGGCAGACACCACATCTCAGTTTGTATGTGGTGGTGAGGATCAAACCCGGGCCGAATACATGCCAGGCAAGCGCACTACTGCTTGAGCCACATCTCCAGCCCAACATTTTAAATTTTAAAGGAAGGAGGTGTAACCAGTGGGCAAATGATCAAGAATCCTATGAAATTAAAAGATTTTAGGTACTTCTCACCAACAGCAGTGACCTTCAAGGTTACACTTGCTCCTGAGTGCTAAAGCAATGATGTCATCATTCCTATTCATGATTCTGTTGATAATGCAGCTTGACTATGGGAACTTTCTTTATAGATACCTCTCAAGCACTGGGGATTAGTAAGTAACTGTGAAATAGAGCAATAAAACATCTCCGAGCTGCAGTTAAGATTGACTTCTATTCCTTTTATTGGGGCCATTTTAATTTAATGACATCAGAGCATAATTGCTAAATCAAGTTGAGCACCTCCCACACTTGAAGTGCTAAAATCCTTAGACCAGAACGTGGAACATTTTCTATGTGATTATTCTGTGAGCCAGACTTACCATTCTGCCAGTTGCCTTTTACATGAGACACATACAATATTTGATCCAGGCATGTTCCATGTAAGTCTGGTGGATATGAATTATAAAATTCATTGATTTGGTTTAATTTCAGTGATGCCTGGAGAATACAGATTGTGTTGGTTCAATTATCTCCATCCCTATAGGCCATCCTTAGTAAATCCTAAGTATCCGGGGTTAAATCTCTCTACTAGGTTTGGGAGAGCAGCATAAGCAAATTTTAGCATGCCTACCTATTGATCACCCAGGGCTCTTGTTAATATGCAGGACTCAGGAGGTCTGGGGTATAGTCCAAGACTCTGCATTTCTAACAGGCTCCCGATGCTGATGTGTTAAAGTTCTAATAATGTGATTTAAGTTGCAAGGGCAACTTAACTACAAACTCTCAGATTAATCATATTTTGGAAAAGTTACTTAAAACAATCTGAGACTTAGCCTTGGGCATGTCACTTTTAAAAAAAAGGTGGGGGCAACAGAAATCTGTATCTCGGATGTTTATTGTAAAGATTAAATTAAGGCAAAAACAGTGGTACACACTGTAATTCCAGTGGTTTGGGAAGCCGAGACAGGAGAATTGCGAGTTCAAAGTCAGCCTCAGCAACAGTGAGACACTAAATAATATACAAAATAGGGTTGGGGATGTGCTCAGTGGTTTAGTGCCCCTGAGTTCAAGCCTGATGCCAAAAAAAAAATAAAAGGAAGAAGAGGCCAGTTCAGACCAAGCACAGAGAATTAACCTAAAAATCTAGCTCGTGTAACTTTTGTTATTGTTACTCTCTCTTTTCCAATGAAAGAACATGCAGTGAGTGCCTGAATCTACTCATCAATTCATTGATTCACTTGGCAATGTAGTTATTGACCCATAGTAAAAGCATGGAATGATAACTAAGAAGTTAAGTCTAGTAGGAAACACCGGGATGAAACAAGATGGCACAAGAGATTCACTAGGGCTGAATTTGACAGTCAGATCCACAATTCATACGGTTGAGGCCAGAAAATGATAGTCATTCTTTCTCTTTCTGAATCTGATAGACAATCACTGTCTGTTTGTTCCATCACCGAAATGGCTCTCAACCCAGCCAAGCAGCCTCCAGGTCAAACTTCTATCACCTCCTAGCTGTTCTCTTGCTTCCTGCCTTGACTTCCTTACATTGGTTTTCATATCCTAGTCAGAGTAAGTTATTAAAAGTGTAAATCCCCCATGTAATTCCCTACAGCCTACAGATTCACATCCAAACTTGCCACTTCTCAAACTGCTCAAGTAAAGTGAATAGGCTCCTAAGATCAAGCCCTCCCCATCCCTAAAGCTCTACCCTCTTCCAAAGTGCCACCACCAGCCAGAAGAGCATGGATGCAAACCAGGCTTGATGCAAAGCTCCTGAGAAGGCAAATGCACCATGGAAGAGCCTGCCAGCAGAGATGCTGCTGCATTGAGAGTTTCTGCCACCTCACCCTCACCTCCTCATTCTCTGCACAGCTGGTAGTAAAAAAAAAAAAAAAAAAAAGCAATTCTCAAATAAAATTTTCCCTAGCATGGCTGAGTGGGGGGCAATTTTCCACAAATGCCTCTTGTTTGGAAAGCACTCAAAACTTAGAGAGTCCTGCTCTTTAACTCAACTTCTTTGAGCTTTATATACACTTTCCACAATCACTTACATCCAAACATAGAACCTTACAGAACACTTCTTAATAAGTCACTTACATCATCAGGACAGGAATTCATTGTATACTGGTTCTGGAATTCTAAGAAGTCTCCTGGAAGAGGCCAGTGTCAACCCTTTATGGCTAGCTTGATTCTCTATCATGTCTTACTTGCATAGCCATAAGTCTCACACTAGGTTCTGGGTCTTATTTCTTCTTGTGCAGTACTGGGGATTGAACCCCAGCCACATACTTAGCAAGTGCCCTTCCACTGAGCTACATCCCCATCCCTTCTTATTTTAATTTGAATCAGGGTCTCACTAAGTTACTTAGGCTGGTCTTAAACTTGCAATCCTCCTGTCTCAGTCTCCAGACTAGCTGGGATTATTTATAGACATGTGCCACCATGCCCTGCTCTAAGTACTATTTTCTTTCTTTCTTTGATACTGAGGATTAAACCCATGGGTGCTTAACCACTGAGCCACATCCCCAGCCCCCTTTTTAAATTTTATTTTGACACAGAGCCTCACTAAATTGCTGAAGCCAACTTTGAACTTGGAATCCTCATGCCTCAGCCTCCTGAGCCTCTTGGATCACAGGCAAGCAGTACCACAACCGGACTGAGTTGTATATTTTAATGAAAACTCTGACCTTGATATTTCTGAAGGGATTTGTAGCACATTCTCACGGAAGATTCTTTGCAAAGATGGACCCTGCATTGCAATGGTTCTTTGTGTCTCCCCCAAAGTTGTATATAGCAATCTTAACTCCCCAAATGATGGTAGTAGGAGGTGGGGCCTATCCTTATAATTTGGAGTAGTGCCCTTGTATGGGCCCCAAAGAGCTCTCTCACCTTCTTTCCATGATGGGAAGATACAAAAAGAAGTGAGCCATCTGCAATCCTGAGAGAGGCCCTTACCCAGAACCTGGCCAGACTGACATACTGATCTTGAACCATCAGCTTCCAGAGCTGTGAGACAGTTTTGCTGTTTATAAGCCACTCAGTCTATGGTACTTTGTTATAGCAGTGTGCACTAACTCATACAGCATAATAATTCTTCCCATCCCTGTGTGCACCCCCTTTGCAATGTATCATACTTTTATCATGCTTCCTAGCAAAAGCTGAACCTGGTTCCCTATGTTTTGGATATCAGCTGCCTTTGTCATAGTTTGACTAACACAATGTAGTAAGTGAGATCACCTGCCTTCTGGGACTGGGCCCCTGAGGCATTTCTGTTCCCACCATCTTGGAATGCCTACTTGATGCTTAACGGTTATGGAGGCCTCAGCCAGCCTACTGGGGAACATAAGGCTCCACGGAGTGAGATGAATCATCCCACCTGTGCCTACCCAGAGCAATCGGCCAGAAGCCAAAATCAACCAGTGCTCAGATGAGTGAGCTCATCTTAGAGCATTCAATTCCAATGGTCACATGAGTGACCTCAGATGAAAATCACAGAAATGTCCAGAGAAGTCCAGCTTAAATTCCTGAACCATAGAATTATGAACTAATAAAATAGTTGTTATCCTAAGACATTAAGTCTTGGGACACTTAGTTATATAGCAATAGATAAAAGGTAAAAATAAACAAATAAGGGAGAATACCAGTTATCTGAGTGATGTGTGTATGTGTACATGCATGTGCACTGTGTCACATTTATTGTAGTTCTTCTCTCAAACTTTGGTCAAATTGAGAAAAAAATATTCAATTTTCCATCTAAGGGTGGTATAGAGTGAAGGTGAACAGTGTACTTCTAAGACATGAATGTTTCATTGAAAAGGAATCCAGGCATGGGATTGTGGCTCAGTGGTAGAGCGCTCGCCTAGCACGGGCGGAACCCAGGTTCCATCCTCAGCACCACATAAAAATAAAGGCATTGTGTTGTGTCCATCTACACTAAAAAAAAATTTTTTTTTTTAAAGGAATCCAATAGTCGGAATCCTTAGGATAGACTGTGCAATAGTAAAACTCTTCAGGTAAATTCTTTGTTGCAATAGAGCTCCTTTCCATTACTCCTACACTTTTCTTTCATTGTCAGGCATTTCTCTTTGTGCACCGCCATAATCTTACCTAACATTCTTCAACATTTCTCTTCCTAACTTGGAGACAGGTTTTGCTTGCTTCCCTTTTCAATTCCCTGAGAGCTTGTTTCTTGTTGTCTGTCCTGTCTTGTCATTCTTATCCCCAACCTTGCCCAGGTTTCTGCAGGGGCCTGGGCTGATGAATAATGTACAAACTCACAGGGCTCCAACACCTTCCCTCTTTTACCTCCAAACTACATCTCTGATTTCTCCACAGCCTTCTCCATCCGGCCTTCTGTTCCTGTCCCCATAAACTTCATTCTCCTCTCTGCTGCCAGAAGCCCAGCCTCTGCACACTATGATATGGACCCAAGAAGTCACACTGCTAAGCAGCTGAAGCTGTTCTTGATAGATTAGAGGTTATTTTTTTTCTTCTTTGGCTGTGTCTGGGAAGCAGAATTTTTATTTTTCTCTTGGACACCGGTGACAGCTACTCCTGCCAGCTCAGAATCCAGGGAGTAAATGAATGCACAAAGGAGGCTTGGGCCTCCCCAGCTCTGCCTTTTCACGGCCAATGGAAAATGGAGTCACCCATAGCAGCAGCCCAGACACAGTCTCAAGGGGCAGTAAGCAAAACATGGGAGGGAGGGAGGGAGGGACTGGGAGAGGGAAAAACAAAAGAGAAAAGATGGGTGGAAGAGGAAAGAGGAAGAAAAGAGGGGTGTGGGGTTGATAAGCGCTAACCTGGGGATATTGGCAAATCTGCTCTTGGCATGTCTGTCTCCGCAGCCTGCCAA
This sequence comes from Ictidomys tridecemlineatus, assembly GCF_052094955.1. Lineage (NCBI taxonomy): Eukaryota > Metazoa > Chordata > Mammalia > Rodentia > Sciuridae > Ictidomys > Ictidomys tridecemlineatus. The sequence continues at coordinate 89,585,330 of NC_135479.1, forward strand.
TGAGTTGTTCTTCTTAAAATCCAACAGAGAAAAACAAGAAAAGAATCAGAGTTTCCCAGGAAGGGAAATAAGCAGCACAATCAAGCAGAGTTTTACAAATCTATTAAATACCTCCTTGTACTGGTTGTTCCTTTTATTTTCTTTTTAACATAATTGATCCATGCAAAAGACTATATAGAAGATATAAGTTATTATAATAATATATTGAATAACTGGAAAAACACCGCAACCCACAAACCAGAATGTTATCAATAACTTATCTCTGCTCTGTGTTTCCTTCCATCCTGTTTCCTTAGCTTCGCCCCAGAAATAATCACATCACTGAACTTTGTGTTTTTAATCCCCTTACTTACCCCACACATGCATTTACACCTTCAAACCCGCCTGCATGTATGCTTAAATGATCTTATTTAATCATGGTCCTTTGTGACCAGTATAAAGTGATGTCACCCTACATGTGCTTTAGAGAATGTGATGCATTGATTTTAGACTTTTTTTTTTAGACTTTGCTTCTGATATTTATGTATGTTGTCATGCGACTATTTTATTTTTTTACCTTTGCATCATAATGTTATGAGAATTTATTTATTTATTTTCCTGCTAATGGAGTCTGAGTTATTTACAAGTTTTTACCATTGTGAATAGTGCTGCTACAAATAACCTCCTATATGTCTCATCTTGCTCATGTGCATGTGGGTCCCTAAGGAAAACACTTAGAAACAGTGCTGACGTATATGAATATAAACAAAGAATTTAAGAACATATCTTTTCAAAAATGCATATACTCATAAATGTATGTATTGGAGTAAAATTATATGAGAGTAAAGAACTAATAAAAGACAACATACCTCAAAAGAAGATAAATATCCTTTATGTCCTTCCCTATAAGTTATAAAGACCCATTATAAAGCCACATAGCAACAGTGTGGTATTGGTAGAGATACAGACCAACTGAATGGAATTAAGGGTCTAGAAACAGAAACCACAACGCACTGCAGAAAATCCTAGGGAACAACATAACCAGGCAACAAATAGTATTGAGATAATTGGCTATTCATTAAAGAAAAAAAATAATGGGATATCTACTTTCAATCATATACAAAAATCAGTCTAGCACATGGACTTACTGAGAAGGGCAAAACTTTAAGAGTTAAGAAGAAAATCTTTCTCTCAGGTAGAGAAGGACTTATTAAACAAAGATTAAAAAATGCTAACCATAAGAGAAAATATTTGCAAGTTTGACTACAAAGTATAAGACACAAACTTGTAGCATATAAAGAACTCTGGCAAATTAATGAAGCAATGGATAAAGCAATTTAATAAAAAAGAAAGTTTGGAAAGATATCATACAAAAGTATAAGCAACTTAATTACTAATCAGAGAAATACAACTAAAGACCATAATATAATTTTATTTTATGCCTATTACATTGCCAAAAAGTTAAGAGGAAATTTTGGTACTACTGCTTCAGAAAACAACTTGAAGTTATTTTTCTTTTCTTTTTTTTTTATTGGATGTTCACAACATTACAAAGCTCTTGACATATCATATTTCATACATTAGATTCAAGTGGGTTATGAACTCCCAATTTTACCCCAAATGCAGATTGCAGAATCACGTCGGTTACACATCCACAATTTTACATAATGTCCTATTAGTAACTGTTGTATTCTGCAACCTTTCCTATCCCCTACTATCCCCCCTCCCCTTCCCTCACATCTTCTCTCTCTAGCCCATCTACTGTAATTCATTTCTCTCCTTGTTTATTTTCCCATTCCCCTCACAACCTCTTATATGCAATTTTGTATAGCAATGAGGGTCTCCCTTCATTTCCATGCAATTTCCCTTTTCTCTCCCTTTCCCTCCCATCTCATGTCTCTGTTTAATGTTAATCTTTTCTTCCTGCTCTTCCTCCCTGCTTTGTAACTTGGAGTAATTTTGTAAAATCAAATATTTATTCGTAGACCTACAACCCAGTACTTCCACTCTTGAAATATATACTGGATGGCCCCAAGTCTGGGAACACAGATAAATACATAATATATAGCATACTGCTATTACCTTATAATCCATGATTTTAAAAAAATAGTGTGCATAATTCCAGACTTGATGGCCACCTTGAGAGAAGCCTTTAGTTGTAACTAAATATGGAGATACATAAAATCCTCCCTGTTCTGACTATGTCTTGGCCTAGGCTCTTGAAAAACATGCAACTTCTCTGCTTTGTTAACTCCCTGGAGAATCTGATGCAATGGTGGAATCTATGCAGAGTCTCTCCCAAGAAAAACCCACAGGGACGTGAAGGTGTTCCTCTGCCTCCCTGAAGTCCTTCTATGCACCCTCTTAGAGTTTCTGCTGGGGTAAGAACCAGTTGTAATTTGTTCTTGGTCAAGGTTAGAGCTTAAGGCACTGAGGTATGACTTAGCCTCCACCTAATAATATAGTGCCTTCAGGTTTGAGTTCTGGACTTCACTGTGTTCCTTCTTCCAGGTTTAGAAACCAGCTCTAGGTACTGAGGCTCGCCATCCCTTCTCCTAGTTACCAACAGAGCAACAGTAGATCCAAAGGCAGTGCCAAGGTCACTTGGGTCGGAAGGTCCCTAGGTAAGTAGCCAGAGGACACTATGGGTATTGGGCACAGCATCGGTAGTATGGTATTAAGGAACCCAAACAGAAGATCAACAGTCCTGAAGATGTTGACATGAATGATGTGAACAAGCTCATGTTTATAAATCCAGGTTTTCCTAAGCAGGTTTCCAAGAGTCTAGCAATTTGAAGAAGTAAAATAGATTCAAACCATTCCTACCAAAATGTCAGTAAGAAAAGACATTTCTTCTTTACAATTATGTTCACAGTTAAATATATAGGTTTTTTTGTGTGACTGCTAGCCATAATCATAAATGCGAATATCTGAAATTTTTGAAGACTTATTTTTATCAAGCAGGTATAATTATTAACTGAAAAATACTACAGGGAGTGTAACTTGTCACGTTAGGAGGGAAGGAGGATGTGGAGGTCCTATGAATGTGTTTTCTGAAGTCCACTGGCTCAGCCATGGGCCACAATTACCTGCTGTGTAACTTTTGGCAAGTCTCAGCCTTATAGTAGTGCTTGCCCCAGGAGGGTATTATGACAATACAATGAGATAACACATGTAGAAAGCTTAGGTCAGTGTCTGGCACAGGGAGGAAATCTAAAGAATGACTCTTCTTTAAAATTAACACCCCATTGTTGGATCGTTTAGATTCATGTTTCTTTCTCTGAATAGTTTTTATATTGTGGAATTTGTTCTAATTTTCCATTAATGGAGAAACTAAAAGAATAACTGTTCTCATTGCTCTTGAAAAAGAAGCATTTCAGAGATACTAATGACTTTTAGGACAAAATGTATAATTTTGTCCTAAAGTTGTCATTGTCACTTGCATGGTGTGTAGGTAGATGTAGGGTTAAAGGTAAAGGAACAGCTCCCCAAAGTGGAGGAGCTAAATACAGAAATATTTCAAATACATGTTTAAAAAAAAAACCAGTGATATAGTTAAGATAATATTCCTTAAGCAATAAAATGTGGGATGATATAAATAAGGTGTTTGAATTTTTTTAAGAACAGTTCATCCTTAATAAACAAAACAAAAAAAGTATTTTTTTAAATATTATTGCCAAAGGGATATTATTAAACTTTCCCATGTAATGTGAAAGATAGTTTATATCTAATTTCAGAAATGATATTGAGTTAATAAACCTAATTAAGAACCCATTCAAATGAATCCAAGAATTTTAATTCTTAGCCAGGCCCAGTGGTACATGCCTGTAATCCAAACAGTTTGGGAGGCTGAGTCAGAAGGATCACAAGTTCAAAGCCAATCTCAGCAACTCATGGAGGCCCTAATCAACTTAGCAAGGCCCTGTCTCAAAATGAAAACTAAAAAGGGCTGGGGATGTGGCTCAGTAGTTAACTGTCCCTGGGTTCAATCAATTCAATTAAAAAAAAGAAGAAGAATTTTAACTCCTATAAAGCACCTGAGCCCTACTCTAGAGCCAGCCTGTAGTCTGATCAGATGCAGTCTTCACCTTCATGGCCTTCCCAATCTTACGTGGTTCTGATCTGGGACTTCCTGGCCTTCTTTTGGCTGACTGCAACATTCAGAACCCACATCCTCTGAGACCACGAGATGTGAAACCCACCCTCTGACCTGAAACCTTGCACAAGGCTCTCCACACCCATCAGAACCAAGGTGCTTGGCATGCAAAATTAGACAGCCTTCTCCTTCTCCACTAAGTGACTCACCAGGATCACTTCCTCCAAGAAGTCACTCTCCCAGGGTTCAGTCTCAGGGACATCCTGAGCCCTCCCTTCCTCCTGCCCAATTCATGCAAATAAGAGGACATCTGCATAAAAACAGGCTTCTCTTCCCACCCCTAGGAATGTGAAATTCCTGGATAAAAATCTCCCACATCTCTGACAACTGCTGGGCTAAGGAAGAAGCACGTGGCATGTTACTGAATATTGACTAATGAACATAATTTTACTTTTTAATGGGAATGTTCAACAAACAGAAGCAAAGCACAGTTATTTTGGCATTAAGAATTTCACTCAGGAGCCAGACTATTTAATTACTAATCCCCACTCTATTACTGCCCACTGTGTTATTCTCTCTGAAACTCAGTTGTCTCATCTGTTAAATGATGGTAATAAGTAATATCTTTTTTAATAGGATTATTTTGAGAATGAAATGAGATAATCCCTGTAAATTACTTTTAAAAAGGGCATGGTATATGTTTTAGTTAGCTTTTTCACCACTGTAATGAAAGGACTCAATCAGAACCACTGCAGAGAAGGAAAAGTTTACTTGGGGCTCATGGTTTCAGAGGTCTCAATCCACAGACAGCAGGCTCCATTCCTTGGGGCTCAAGGTGAAACTGAACATCAGGGCAGAAGAGTGTGGCAGAGGGAAGCAGCTCACATGGTGATCAGGAAGCAGAGAGGGAGACTCCACTCACCATATACAAAAGTATACCCCATAGCCACACCCCCAATGCCCACCTCTTCCAGCCACACCCCACCTGCCTTCAATTACCACTCAATTCATCCCATCAGGGGATTAATTTACAGATTGGGTTAAGGTGCTCATAACTCCATCATTTCTTCTCTGAACCCTCTTGCATTGTCTTACACATGAGCTTTTGGGGGACAATCATATCCAGACCATAACGTAAATATCAAGTATTCAGTAAATGTTTGTGATTATTCTTACCACTATTAATTTATCATAAAATGTATTATAAAAATATATTTATAAAAGTATAAACCTTTTATAAGGTTTGGATCTATCTCATGTAATAGGGTCCCCAAGTTATGATACTATCGGTTTGGTCTGAATTTAAGTATGTGTCTCTTATTTGAAGGTTCTGAAATTATATTCCAAGATTGAACTCATAAAAATAAATTCTCCTTTCTTATCATAACCTACTTATAACAACTGGACTTGCCAATATTCATCCTTCATTTTTCACCCACAGGACAAGTATCAAGGGCCCCCTCACCTCTTAGGGGCCAAATCCAATGGAAACTACAATTCCTATGCCAGGGGACCTTCCTTGTGACCGGTACTTCCCACCTTTGCTCTTCCTCTTCTTCCATTGATCTGCTTCCTGTTCTGAATGCCACACTTCCTGTTTAGGGAAGAAGGGAGGGACATCACTCTCTGAAGGAAGGGGACAGGTGCTCACAAAGGAAAATGCCACACTTCCTGTTTCCTTTGTGAGCACCTGTCCCCTTCCTTCAGAGAGTGATGTCCCTCCCTTCTTCCCTAATGTCCTTGCCCCGGAAGACCCCATTCTCTCCCAGGATTTCAACAAACTGACAACTTTTTCTGCCACCGTTTGGGCTCCCTTCCAGCCTGGTGGGTGGAAATCACCTCTTAAATGGTCCCCTCTCTGAAAAGAGAGAGAGAGAGAGAGAGAGAGAGAGAGAGAGAAATGTGTTATAGTAGATGGGGTAGAGAGAGGTGAGGTGAGGGGAGGAGGGATAGGAAGGGGATAGGAAAGGCAGCAGAATACAACGGACACTAGTATGGCAGTATGTATAAATGTGGCTGTATAACCAATGTGACCCTGCAATTTGTACACATGGGAAAAATAAGAATTCATACCCCATTTGAATCAAATGTATGACATATGATATGTCAAGATCATTGTAATGTTTTGAGCAAATAATAAAAAAAATTGGTCCTCTCTCTGACATCTTTGCCCAACATTAAAAGTCCTCTTCCACATGACCAGCAAAGTGGCATTCCTACAGTATCAGCCTGTCCTTGTTGAAGCTCAATCTCCTCAATGATGTCCCTTTTCTTTCTAGATAAGATTCTGAAATCCTTATGCTCTCTCCTTAAACACTTTAATCTCACCACCCACATTTAAAAGGCACCCTATACATTTTTGCTCTTCTTATTTATTATACCCCTGCACAAATACATGGTTCTGAATTTTCTCAAGACAACACTTTTATTCAAAGCACTCTCCATTTAAAATTGTTGATGAACACTTAAATTCAATTAAGAGTTCTGAATTCTAAGACATGAAAATTACTAGATCCCTTAAATTGACATATTTACAGGTAGGCAGTTATATACAACACACACACAGTGTGTATTCTTTTTTCCTTAGAGATATTAAGACACCCATAAAAATCTAGGCTTATGGTGCACATCTGCAATCTCAGCTACTCTGGAGGCTAAGGCAGAAGGATCACAAATTTAAGGCCAGCCTGGGCAACATAGTGAGACCTTGTCTTAAAAAAAAAAAAAAAGGATGAGGATGTAGCTTGGTGGTAGAGCACTTGCATAGCATACATGAGTACATGAGGCCCTGGGTTGAATCCCCAGTACTGCAAAAATAAGTTAATGGTTAGATAGATAAATGAATGAATGGATAAAATTTCCCAAGAAAAAAACAATTATCTATTTCATAATAGTGAAAGTATATAATAAAAATAAGTGCATGTAAATATATTTAAAATCAGTTGTACAAAGGAAACAAGATAATCATGAAAAATGATTATTCCATAATTTACTATTTTCTAATAGTTTAAAATTTGCATCTGTTATGAATTTCAAATCCCTGTTTGATAAAACTGCTAAAATCAATTTGTGCTATAAAGCACCTGACATTTGTTGAGAGGCCACATATCTCATAAACCTCTGTCAGTATATAGGTTCAATGTACGGGGATGAAACTTCTAGAAGAGGAGGGAGCAGGGGCAAGACCTGCTGTGTGAGGAACTGGAGTTCTGAGTCTTGTCTTGGTCATGGCCTGTCTCTCAGAGATCTAAGAATGACCTAATTAATTAGCCTTTCAAGATGAATCAGCTTCAGAGTGAGGGGCTTTGATTACATAAGCCTTTAAGGTCCTTGCCAGTTTTGAAATTTGAATAGGAAGCTATGACATACTCACAGATCAGAAAAGCCCCTCCAGAACACGCTTTGTGAAGAATCAGGTACGTGGCATCTCTCAACACATAATTTAAAGACCACTTAGGTGTCTAGATTTGATAAGCCTCCCCCTCTACATTCTTGCAAGCCTCCATCTTCAGGTGCTAACATCTTTAGCATCTTCTCTGCCTTGACAGTGTTTAATATTTTCATATAGTGTAAATTGAGTTGCTCTAGTCTGAACCCCAAAATTTAGCAAAGCATTCAACAACAACAACAACAAAAAATCTCCTTGCTTTCAGGTTTGCAGGAAGACACTTCCTGACACCTCCTCAGCTTTCCACTGGCAGGCACTAAAGACTGCATGAGAGAAGGCTAGAAGAATGGATGGGGTGTGCTCCGCATCAGTTTCTTGTGTTATAGCTTTAGCAAATGTCTGCAGTAAAAGCCCTGGATAGAGTTGGCTGTAACAGACAATTTAAGACATCTACATCATCATGGTCATAGCAAGCACTTGGACACTTTTTTCTATAGTGGAGCTTTAATGTATTCTATAGGATTATAAATGAATTGGATGGGCTTCATCATTTTGGACCACGTTTTGCTTTATGATGCGCTGCGAGTCAGAGTTTCTACAGTTTGACTTAGAGCTCAGTGGCACAACCAATAAAATACATGGAGAAAAAAAGTCCTCATTCTACAGTGTATCGACCCAAAAGCCATCCCAATATTATATAATTCTGCTGGTATTTGGACTTATCAGCTTCATGCGGCTCTCTTGTAAACTTTCCTTTAAAAAGAACCCCCTTGACATATAGTGACTATTGTACTCCTGTCAAATACAAGTAGGGTCCTGCAAAGATGATGGGAAAAAAATGAATCTATCTGCAGGGTGAGCCTGTCTACATTGTTGAGCTGAAAAATAACACAATATGTTCCATATAACTCAAGCCAAAGGATTCTCATTCCCTAAATCAGAAGTCCAAAAATCATAGAGAAAATCCAGCAATCCAACTGCAGTCTGCTTTGATTTGATGCTGCATGTTTGTTGGAAGACATGTAAACTTTGGAACCAAATTGGAAAAATGGACAAAGATGTTATTTACTGGGGCTAGGGCTGGGGCTGTCACTCACTGGTGTGGCATTTGCCTAGCATGCATTGGGTGCTGGGTTCCATCCCCAGCACGGCAACAAAACCAAACAAACTACAAAACCAAACCAAACAAACCCAGATGTGATGCACTGAAAAAAGAGACAACTGGCCCAACCAGCCTGAATCCAGGAAGTGTGAGATCCCTCCCACAGGTCCCTGACCCCCAGCCACCTGGATCTCCAACTCCTCCTGTCACTTACCCTATGACGATACAGGAGATGGCCGTTCCCAAGAAGGCATATGTTAAAATAGATCCCAAGTTTTGAAAAAAATGTCTCTGGGGAGAAAAAAAAACAAAACAACAAAAATAAAACCTTCATGGAGCACATCTGCATTTACAGTGGAACAGGAAATAAAAACAAATGTATGCTTTTCCCAGCCCTGACCTTCCTTATGGTTTAGATAAATTTTGTTTTTGGAGCTTCATTCCTGGCCTTACTGTGCCCATGGAAACTTAAGTGATTTCATTGCAAGGGACAAAGGAAAAAGGAAAGAAACAGAGAAAAAAAGCCATCTGGAAGACAACAGGGTAGGGATGAGGCAACTTCCAGAGCTCACTGGACTGAGAAGGAGGGAAGGGACTGGGGGAATGACCATGCAGGACTCTGGGACATTTCATGGAGGACACTTCAAGTTTTATTGTGCATGCAACTCCTTATTTAAAAAACTATCGTAAGAGATTTAAGTTGCCCTTGGACTTTCGTGAGCTCTGGCTTCTTTAACTTGTATGTTTTCTGAATGAGAGGAAACTCATTTTTAAAAAACCTCAACAATTTAAAGAATCAAACATGAAAGGATGCCTGGTATTGGGGCTACCCATGAGGGTGGATGACCTCAATCCATTCAGCCTGCTAGATCTTCTCGAAGGCTTGCTTAAGAAAACTCCCTTTCAGGGCTTTAGTGGGATCTGAGTAGCCAGCACTGACAGCAAGAGGGAGCCTGGAGCACACACATAGCCATCAGATCTGTAATGGAGAAGCTGCCGGCCACCAGAGAAAAGAGGCCAAAGGGAGGACAGTCCCAGGAATTTCCCGGGTCCGGACTAGGTAGCTGAGAAGCAGCACATTACTTCTGCATCTCAGGGCCAGGGCCTCACCCTGTGGCACAGAGTATGTGAATGACTAACCCATGAATTGTGCAGTCAGGCTGAGCCTCAGTGGTGTTAAGTAAAGAGAAACTGCAAAACCAGGCTTTCCCTCTGTGAATGTCAATAGCATTTCCTTCGTTTATACTCTGATGGAAAAACCCAATATTACTGCATGAGGTCTTTCATTACAATCACCTAGAATAACACTGCCCAACAGAAACATAATGCAAGCCATGTGTCATTTAAATATTTCCAGCCACGTTAAAATAAATTTAAAAATACTTTTTAAATGAAGTTTGATAACGTTTCATATCACTCAATATATATAAAATGCTAACATTTCTACATGAAATCAATATAAAATATTATTGAGATAGTTTACATTCTTTTCCTAAATACCAAGTCTTTTGAAATCTGCTGGACATTTTACACTTAAAGAGCATCTCAATTCTGACTAGCCACATTTCAAGGGATCAATAGGTTCACATGACTAAGGCCTGGGTGTTGGACATAGTAGGTTCAGAACAACTCTGAGTATGTCAGGTTTGAATCTTTATTATGCAATCTAAGATGGTGATATTCTTGCCAAATAAGTAGGTCCATAAATAATTGTTTTTTGTTTTAGTACAAGCAAAATTCTCTATTTAAGGCTAAAAAAAAAAAAAGAAAAGGAAAAGGAAAGATCATTATATATTTACCTTCTTTAGACTATATCCTGCATGAAATATAATTGGTGGCAGTAAAACGTTGAAGAAGATTTCTGGGTCAAACGTCATCTGCCAGAAAAGTCAAAAAGTACAATTAGAAAAAAATGTTACTTCAGGCCATTAAAAACATTAAAAAAACCAAACAGCAATGGTTGCTTTTGCTAAGTTTGTATGAGGCATATTAACACACTATTAAATTAGAAGATATGAAAATATGAGAAAATGTAAATTTAGAAATCATAAATGCAGTGTGAATCTATAATTTCCATCCTATTACTAACAATAACCATAACAAAACTCAATGAAATCTGTCTAGGGAAGAACATTTTTCTTTTATTATGATTAGTTTTTCATTTCTCATATTTTAAATATTTTTTATTATATACTATTTTTTTTCCTGATCAAAGGAATTAACAGTACTCCATTGTTTTGGCTTCTGACTGGGGATTTATTTAGTATTCTCCACACCAAAAATTTTACATATTTGGTTTTTCATGTTCCCTGTTTTATCCTATCTCAAAGTTTAAAATTCTTTCCAGACTGTGGAAAAACACATTGGAAAAATGAAAATGGATTTTTCCAGTATTTATTGGTTTTTACTTAAATGCTAAAATAAACTTGGCCAAAACACAAGTATGAAATACAATGCAGTGAGAGGCAGGAATTCTTGAATCCAACATCTCCCACATACTTGGTCATTTGAAAATAAGAATTCTCTTAATCTCTAAAACCACCTAGACTCTCCTCATCTTTCCCACTCCTCTCCACCCCTTGTCCTTTCCCCAGCCTCCCTCCCTCCATCTCCCCCTCTCTCTCTCATACATGCCATTCATTATGTCGCCTTCTCACCATTAGAGTACTCATAAAAGTCTTTTGCTGTATGGGTTTCACAACTCAAATTTGTAAATTCCTTCCCCTTGTGTGAATTCAGTCTGCTCCTCTCTGAAACTGGATCTCAAAATTATACGGTCCCTGGTGAAGTCGGCCTGATCCAATGGTCCAAACAGACCACTCTCTCCTCTGTGCTGTTTCAGCACGTTGGACCCTCCTGGTAACATCTGTGTCTTCTAACATACTTCTCATGACAAGTGGCTTGTGTCTCACCATTTCCCCCATTAATCTGAGAGCTTATCCAGGGTCACAATGATGCCTTAGGCAATTCTTTGTAGCCTCAATACCTCCCACTGTTTGGCTCATTGCTCAGTAAATAATTCGCTCAAATGGAAAGGACAAAATCAGCACTTATTTTGGAGTCAAATCTATTAAAACGGGATGCATTATACTCACCTTCATTACAGGTAAAGATTATTTAACAACAACAACAAAAAAAATTAAGAACAGCCTCTATTGGTTCCAATTTTCCCTTTTGGTTTAGCTGGGAATGTCAGAGGCTCTTTTCTGCCTCCCCTGGACCTTCAGCTCTGCTCATCCGATTAACATATGGGAAGGGAAAGGTGGAGGAAGAAGAAGCCACCTAACTTAGCCTAGTTCCCTTTCACAAACCTAGTTAGTCACCATTGATGCCACACCTCCTGTACCACTGAGCATCCAAAGGGGTCATCCCTAGACCCTGAGGCCTCTGCTTCTTTCTTAGTCTCTCCCTGGCCTGTGTGACCTTACTCTCACAGTCATCTCTTGCCCTACTTGATCCCCAATGTCAGTTTATCATGATTCAAATCCATGGGAAGTGGAATGTGATGGGCTCGGCTTATCTTTTCACACCAGGCCCGGGGAGAACTGTAAGCACTGGCCTAGATTGACTGCCTTTAAGAAGGTGACAATTTCTGGATCCTTCATCCAGGGATCGCAGGGGCCACACCACCCCTCCCTTTAGGAGGAATAGAGGCCGTGACAGGTGCACGCATCTCTGGGAGGGAGAATAATGGAGAGACTTCCTTCCCAGTCTTGCTGTTGATCAGGTGAACGGCCTTAGGCTTTCTTGTCTAGATAACTGTTTCACCCATATTTTCTAGTTTCTCCCACCAAGAGGCAAATTTCTTCAGCAAGGAACATGCCCTTATTTTGATTTGTTTTTCCACATAATAACTAGTTCACCACCTGATAGGACAGATACATGTTCAACTTATGGACGAGTTGGAGACAACAGAGAAGCAAGCCCTCAGCTCTCTTAGACCTTCTCTTGGCTTATCCCAAACCAAGGTGGGGTACTACCTGTGACAGAACACCTGAGAAGAAAAAGAGATTGGCCAGGAGAAAGGAAGAGATGTTTTCTTAGCAGGCCCAAGTTCCTACTCTCTCCCAGGCATGTAAGTGTGATGTTGCATTAAGTCCCTACAGGAACAAAGATGGGGGAATTCATGCATTTCATTCACTCTTCATTAGGTCACTCATTCCAGGATGTATGCTAGGTACCAGAGATAAAATGATGAACAGGCCCATTTTACAGAGGGGAAAACCAAGGCTTAGAGAGCTTTGGGATGATCAAGGTCAAGCGGCTACTAAATGAAGAAGCTGAGCTTCTAGACCCAGGTTTTGTCTCCCAGGCCTGCCTGTTTCCTACACTCTGACCTTCTGCATGCCCAACATAAGGAGGCTCTGCCTTTTATATTCTGCTACCACAAGTTACATAAGATTCACTCTGTCCACACCTTTGAGGTCCTCCAGGAGATTTTATCATTAGAATCCTAAGCAAAGTAGGCCACACACTCCCAGTATAACTAAAGACAGCCGACCCCAGTGCTGTTTTCTAAAAATGAGTGAATCCTATCAAATGGGAAAATTCATTGGTCATAAAGAACCTCTTCATGTCAGACCCTGTACTAGACACTGGAGGCAGAGTGGGGACCCAGTGCTTGCCACTGGGAGCCTCCTTGCCAGTTGTGAAGGCGGACTTAACTAAACTACCTGCTCCCCATGATCAAAGGGCTGTGTCAGAGGGCAAGGAGGGATTAGGCAGGACAACCAGGAAGGGCTTTGTGAGGAAGTGACATTTAAGATAAAATGCAAAATTTGAAAAGTCCTCCAAAAGGAGTTGAGTGAAGAACACCCCAAGCAGAGAGAATAACACCCGCAAAGATCTAAGGTGGAAAATAGCAGTAAGGATTTGTGAATGAAGGCCGGAGTGGAAGGAGCAGGGGGAGGTGAGCCCAAAGAAGAAGGTGAGAAAGAGCAGAGCTGGGGGTGATTTCAAATGGAAAAGGTCCCTGTGGGAGGTTGGAGCAGGGATGAGAGGATGAGATTCAAGCTTTAAGAGAAGCCCTGGGGTGAGGGCTGCATAATCAATAGGAGAGAGGACAGAGGCCTGGAGCTGGGGAGAAAAGGGCAGTTTCCAGGGACACTGGAAGATCCAATGGGTAGTTGGCAGATTAGGTGCCAGGGATAACAGAAAGGAAGAAACCAAGTCTATGAAACCCTGAAGTCAGTGCCTGTTAAATAGTAGCAGCTCTTTATGGTTGGTTTTCTCTCACTAGCACACATTGCATACTTCTGGAAGAATTTTACACTTCCATTATACAGGCACAATGACACTGTAGTCATCTCTTTTGTTACATTGGCTCATTCAAAACACTGAGTAAAAAAAAAAAAAATCCTTTTGAATACAACAATCAACACAGAAGATAAAAACAATGCTTTGTCCATCCCACATAGAAATCAAACATTATATTATTTTACTTTTGGAAAAACCAGCCTACTGCTAGCAGGTATTGTGTTTTATGATTTATTCTGGGCTCTTAATAAATTTTCCCTTTGGTGCAGAAATTTTATAATGGATTTTGGAGAGAAGCATTAATGTTTTGATTTCACTTTTTACCTTCAGATGTTCTGGCTTTTATTGTAAGAAAACCAACAGTGTAAGGAAAGAGAAAAACAAATGATCTACAGTGGTCTCATGCATACTCACCGTCAAGTTTCCTAGGTTCAAGTCCCAAAATCAGGGACTTGGATGAGAATTTAAACTCTCTGTGTCTCAGTTTCCTGATCTTTACAGTGAACACGATAATGTCGTATCTAATAAGAAGTTGCTATGAGAATAAAATGAATTAATCTTTGTAAAGTCCTTGGGGCATTGCCTGTCATCTAGTAAGCACTTTGTGTTTATCACTAAAGAACATTAAATATATAAAGAAATATTTTCAAGTTATACTTTTAAATATATTTTATATGTTATTTTATATATTATATATTTTATATTTTATATATATTTTTAATATTTTATATATATATTTATTTTTTATATTTTCAAGTTATACTTGCTCTCTTATCAGGAAGTCCTGAAGGTTTCCCAATTGTGTAAAACATGCATGAAGATTTTAATTTGCTTCTCTCTTTACTCTCTTTTCTAGGATGATCAGAGACACCACTGTTGATCTATTTTTATGAGGCTTCTTGCAAGTATAGCAATTGCGTGTTTGAAGGTTTTAGCATGGAGATGTATTGCTGAGTGCTGGGGGAATGAAGCAACACGACTGTGATCATCTGCAAGGGCAAGCCATGGTGGCACAGACTCCTAACAGAAAATCCTTGCCTCAGCAGCTTTTCTGCAAAAATCAGGTTAATCACTCAACCAGAACATTCCAATAATCAGGGTGCCCCACTCCCTGCATGCAGGTTAACTAACGTGCTATTGAATTATATTTTCTGGAGCAACCAGATGAAACTGGCAGACTGAGAATGGCATGCAGCATACAAGGATTTATTTGTATATACAAAACAGATTTGTGTTCCTTTCAGACTTGCTGTAAGCTTAGGAGCTGCTAAATCAAAATTCTGGGAGTAACTCCAAACCCAGGCAATTTCTCAGAAATGGCTGGATCTGCCACTGTCCCAACCTCCAGATGGGAATTCCACATGTCATTTTCCTCATATTCTGTGTTCAAATCAATGCCTTGGGGTTTTTTAAAAGACTAAACAATTCAATTATTTATTATAAAACAAAGGAGAAAAGCGTCTAAAGGGAAGGGTAGAGGAAAAAGAAGAGCAAAAAGCTAAAAAATGTTCCCCAAATGGGATTTCCACCTGTCTTAGGGACAAAAGACACAAATCTTAGGGACAAGGACTGGCCAACAGACCTTGTTTGTGATGATGGGTGTGTTCTAAGACTGTGCAATAACAGTAGCCACCAGTCACATGACCTACTGAACACTTGAACTGTAGCTAGGACAACTGAATGACTGAATTTTTACTTTAACACTGGTGGCTAGTGGCAATCGAATAGTACATTTTTAGACAGTTACCAGAATTTAAAATTCATATTATTTTGTTTTTAAATGTTCTATTATGCAATCCAAAGTGTGGTTCGTTTGGAACAACAGACCTGAGACTCTGAGATGGAAGTATTATGCATGTTTCATGAAAGCTGTGAAAAATTTTAAACATCAGAACTCAATTCTTAAAGATACTATGGGGGGAGAGAAATATCAGTGTGTTCACAATGATGTAGTGTATTTTAAATATCATCTCCCACATGCACCAGTATTTGACTAAAAATGGCCCAGACATATGTTCACACAGATAAACAGCTAGAAAATTTCCAAGAGTAGAAAGAATGTACCAAGTTTAATTTCCAAGTTCATCAGAAAGTTAGAGATACAAAATTCTGTTTGGACCTGAGTAGTAAGGCATGCACTGACTCAATATGACTTATCTGGGAAGAAATATCTATATTCTACTGAACTACTAAATAAATAAACTCTAAAATAAATATCCTAGTGAGGGACTGTGATTTATGTGCCCTGGTCTTTCCAAAGAGGTCTTTTAAAAACACTGTTTCATCAACTCTGACAACATTCCTGAGTAGTAGCTAGCAAATGCAATTATGGTTATTTTCCAGAGACAAGAGAAGAAATTAATAGTGGGCCCATGTCAATCAACAGGACAGGGATATCACTGAGAATAGGATGTAGATGCACAGTCAAACTACATGTATGCTTTCCAAGGGATCACTGTACCAATGTAACTACTTGAAGCCAGATTTAGAATTAAGAACTAGGCTTTTGTTATTTTGTTTTTTGCTGATTCCTTTGGACAAATAAAAAGATTAGCACAATAAAGAGACTGATCATCTTCAATGATTTATTCATTAAAAATTTTGCAAGCTATAAGGAATATGAAGATATGCTATGTAATAGAGACTGATTCCATGAAGATTGTGGCCAAAGAAAAGAAGACCCTGTATTACCGAAGAAGCTCTGAGCATGGAATTAAGCTATAATTCAGGGTTCTCCCAGCCAGATAGCACTCTGGGATTGCTGGCCTTGCAGAAAGGCTGAAGTGGGGGCAGCATATGAGCCAGGTTGTGAAGGACAAGTGGGAGTCTATTCAGGAGTACCCACATGCAGAGCACGCCTTTTGTCTGACTTAGGCCAGTGGGTTTGCTTTCCCTAAGCCACAGAGGAAGCTGGCAGATTTCTGAAGTTTCAGTTAGAGTTGATAGCAAATAATTTAAACAATTTTAAATATTAAAATAAATGCAGATGTATTAAAAAATGAAATTCAAGATCTGTATGCATTTTTAATACAAATAGGAGACTTCAAAGAAAACTTGGCTCACTCTGGGCAGCAGCTTTAGGACACACCTAGAGACCGCTCAAGGGTAAACATTCTCTTTCCTCTTTTTAAGTTATGCTTTGGCTTGAGAAATACCAGAGTGAGAGACAGAATGGACCAGAATACTTAATAATATAGTGCATACTGATTGGATGACCTTGGTCTATTGACTTGACTTCTGTGAGCCTCAGTTTCCTCATTTGCATTATGAGCATAAAAATGCCTACAACCTAAAGGGGCTTTTGAGGATTAACTATAATAGTGAATTTAAAGGATTTTGATTAGCATGGACCTGAATCTACATTAAATAGAATGACAAATCAATGGTTTGGGTATAGAAGGCAAAAGTTGTGCTTGGGGAACAGAAATAGACCAGGTAGGGTCACAAGGGATGAGGGGGAGGTTAGGCCTAGTGCATAGCTACAGACCATACACCTCTCTCAAATCCACTGGGGATGGATTTAAACTATGTTCATTAAAGATGAAGAAAAATCAAGACATTAAAACAGGATTGAACAATACAATGACTGTATAAATTTACATGATCTCTAAAAAGGATAATTTAATAATTGTTATCAAAATATTAGCTGTCTGAAAAATGGTGTATTAAGAATTGTAATGCAAAAAAAAGAGAGTTCATATATAATGGCATACTTTGGTGTGAACATACTTTATATACAGTTATGAAAAATTGTGCTGTGAATGGATAATTATGAATGTAACACATTCCACTATTGTCATGTATGTAAGAAATAAAAAAAATTAACTGTCTATTTACTATTTCATTTAGCAACAACTTATATGGGAAATTTTTCTTGCAAATATACTTGAACCTGTGTGGAATGATACAAGAATATTCACAGCAGATGAGAGAATGGAAAATAGAAAAGATAAAAAAAAAAAGCCCTTGAGGATGATGGGAAATAGACTAGTTAAATATGTTGGGACATCATCCACGACACAGAATTCTATGCAACTGTTGGAAAAACTGAGGATTCCATGAACTGACATGGTAGCTCTCCAAAACTTATTGCCAAGTCAAAAGAGCAAGAAACAGAACAGCACATCTGGCATGTGTGGCTGAAACTGCTGGGGGCTCACACACCCATTTCCTTTCTATCCTGGCCAGACATGTAGACTTCATTTCCTTCTTGTCAGGTGGGGCCATGTGACTGGGTTCCAGCCAATCAAATGTGGACAGAAGTAACAGACATCCCTTCCAAGCCTTTCCCTAAAAACTCCCTATTTCACTGATGCTTTCTGCCTTCCTTCCCGTCAGTTCTTGTAGAGCATCTAGCCAAGGTCCCCTCATCCCGTAGACCAAGGCTCATTCTAGTATTTTTCTTTTGATCTCCATCTTTCTGACTCCTGAATCTATTTCTCTACTTGTTACTAAATCAGGTAAGCACAAGAGAAGATACTGAGTGAACCTTTCATGATGTGAACAGAAGAATCACCAGTAGAGAAGAAATGGCTTGTTGAGTAGAGATGGGATCCCTGAGGAGTGTCACAGAAAGGAGAAGAGGGCCAAGCACAGCACTGGGGAGGAAGAGAGGGGTACTGACAGAGAAGGAGATGATGAAGGAACAGTCAGAGTGAGGAGAAGGGAGCTCAGTGCCATTGAAAGCCAGGGGGGTGAGGAAGTGGAGGAAGGAGCTGCTGCTCCCTGGTGCAAGGGACCAGGTTTAGCAGGTACAAACCCAGGGTTCCCAGTGAAACTGGAACTTCAGAGAGGCAACAAGCACTTTTTAAATCTCTGCATTTGGTACATACATTTTCTCATATTTATTATGTATCTGAAACTCGATGAATACACAAAGGGGCAAGCAGAAAAAAAAAAAATTTCTGTACCTGGCTGATGGAGGGATTGGCTGGAGAGGAGCTGACACACCTACCCTAACCCTCTATCAGCTACAGGAAGAAGCAGCTCAAGGATGGAGGAGAAATCCTGTGGATTTCATAATCTGGAGGTGTGCAAATGCTTCTTTGGGTTAACTCCAGCCAAGAAGTGGGTCCTGGGGTTAAGGCAGAATCAAGTGGAGAGGAAGCATTTGTGTGGACTCCAGGTCCCTCATGGAGAGGGCAGGAGGCGGCCCTTTTAGGAATCGGATGAATGGCTCTTGGATGAAAAACGGGAATAAAGGGGAATAAAGGGACAAGAGTCAGAAGAGGGAAGTTAGGAGGCAGGAGAGGTAACCAGGACCCAGTGACAACAACAAAAATAAGAGGTGTTAAATAAACTTAGGAGTGCTTGGGGAACAGAAATAGACCAGGTAGGGAAGTGATAAGAGCAGAAAAAAGAAGGAGGAGGAGAAGAAAAGAAAAGGGGAGGGAGAGGAAAGGAAAATGAATCTTTTAGAAAATGGGGCAGAATCTTACTCAGGACCTTCAGATCTGTGGAATGGCCAAACTAGGTTGGTGAAAAGTTAATTCCTTTCCCCCTGTGTTTGCTACAGAGCCTGGCTTGGGGCAGGCTCTCCCTGTATCTCAGGTAGGCTCAGGTCATGAATCGCCTAGTGCTGTTGACACAGGGGCTGTCTGATGGAGAAGCTGCCTTAGAGGCCACCCATTCCGTGGAGGGGTGGTGGTAATGGGACAACTGCCCTGGAGCCTACTGGGCTCAGTCCTCCCATTCCTGGGGAGCGGTTCTGCTTCCCTATTTTATACACTATGAAGTTGTGCCAGTTTTGCTTTGGGGAAAAAAACAATTGAAATCCTGACCTCATATTGTCCCCTAAAAAGATCAAGGAACATGTGTCAGGTCCAGGTCACGCCCAAACTGTACTGAATCTAGAAATCCTAACCAGAAATATTTCTCTCTTATTATATTTATGTTCTTAACTTTGCTCCAAACATTTTTTTTTTTTTGAGAAAGGTGTTGCATGCCTGGGAATGGAATCCAGGGCCTTGCACACACTGGGAAAGCACTATACTATTAAGCTACACCCCGAGCCCTTCAAAGGATTTTAAGTGACATGTCAGAGTAGAATTCCCTCTCTCACCCCTGTCCAGAAGGAACTGGTACTCTGACATTGGTGTCCTTTTCCCTCCATGTCCGAATTCATACACTTCATGTAAATGGATATCCATAAACTACAATTAGTAGTATTAAAATTTTACAGAAATTTAATAAATATTTTCTATCCTACTTTTTGCATTCAACATTGTTTGGGACGTTTATCTGCATTAATGTATACGTGAATCTTGTCCATTCACTTAAACTGCTGGGTAGCCTTCTATTGGATAAATGTAAGCCCTTCTTGTTGATGGATAATTAGGTTTTTCCTATTTTGTGCCATCCTAAAGTACCACAGTGGATATTTTTGTGACTTAAGTCTTTGTGCACATGTGAAAGTTTCTCTATAAATGGAAAATACCAGGAAGTAGAACTGCTGAATGATAAGGTAAAGGAATCTTCAACCTTAGTAGGCACTGCCAAATAACTCTAAAGTGGTTACACCAATTTACACTTCCACATCAGATTATTGAGCATTTCCCCACATTCTAGAAAACATTGGGTATTGATAAATTTCCAGTTTGGGGCAATCTCATGATTATAAAATTATATCACATTATTGCTTATTTTCATTTCCCATTACTAATGAACTATGCTTATTTACCCTGTATGACTTTTTATTCTTGAGTAGCTCTGCAGAGTCTGGTTACTATTTCATTTTGATTATTTAGTTTTCAAACACATTCTTCCATTTTCATTATCTCCTTAAACTTTACTGTCTTTTAACTTTGTTGACAATGTCTTTTCCATAGAAAAATTTCAAAGTGTAGTGTTGTAAAGTGCATTCCATTTTTACTTATTATTTGAGCTCTTGGGGATGACTTTTTAATTGCTTTTCCCTCTCCTCATGTTATAAGTAGATATTGTCCTAAATTTTATAATTTGGATAGTACAGTTAGGTCATTATTCATCTTACATTTATTTATTTAATGTGAGCTAGGATTAATTCTTCCTTCTTCCACATGGACAGCCAATTGTGCCAGGAAAGCTCAAGGGTCTTTGGTGGGTCATCCTTTCCTACTGGCTTCTGCTGGCTTTTCTTCCATTGTCAACTGCTTTTTCAAAGTTCCAGAAGATACTTATTCTAATAAATGCTTTGTATCTGTTATCTGGCAACCTCCTTAATACTTTGGAATATAAGGAAAGTTTTATGTAGATAAATGTTCACTGAAGCATTATTTATACTTGTGAGCATTAAGGAACAACTCAAAGTTAAGTACATTTCCACACATAACACTGCATTCTTTAAAAGCTTGATAAAAGGTTTAGGTTATGATAATAAGTAAATGGAGCAAGTTATGGAGTTCTCTATAGATCAACTGATTTAACCTGAGTAGAAAAATCACATAAAAAGACCAGAGGAAAATTTAGCAAAATTTACAGTTCTTACATGATATTGTGGAATTATTTGGATTCTTCCTTTCACAACAAAACAAAACAAAACAAAAAACAACAACTTTCCTATCCTTCTAAAATGATTTTCCCATAAATTTATCAGCTAGAAAGTTATATCACAAACAAAACAGAATGGCTAATGAAAGCCATTCTGAACTGTGAGCATCTGAAATAGACTGGTATCATTAAGAGGGATCAATGAATCATGAAAGATAAAAAATGAAAGATAAGAAAAAGTTATGAAGTGGGGACCAAGCTGGGCACAGTGGTATGTACCACCTGTAATCCCAGTGATTTGGACGCTGAGGCAGGAGGGTTGCAATTTCAAGGCCAGCCTCAGCAACTTAGCAAGGCCCTAAGCAACTTAGTAAGACCCTGTCTCAAAATAAAAAATAAAAATACAGTTGGGGCTATAGCTCAGTTGTAAACTGCCATGGGCTCAAACCCTAGTATCCCCCCAAAAGTGGGGGGGACCCGGATTTGTTATGGTTTTTAAATATTATAAAATATCTGAAAGGGCCTGATAACAGAATCAGGAAAGGTGATCAATGGTAACCCTTGCCATGGCCAAAGTTTTGACTTAATTTTACTCTTTTCAAAAATTATTAGAAGATTGAGTATTGTCTCATCAATTAGAAAACTTATTACTGGGCTGGGGATGTGGCTCAAGCGGTAGCGCGCTCGCCTGGCATGCGTGCGGCCCGGGTTCCATCCTCAGCACCACATACCAACAAAGATGTTGTGTCCGCCAAGAACTAAAAAATAAATGTTAAAAAAAATTCTCTCTCTCTCTCTCTTTAAAAAAAAAAAAAGAAAACTTATTACTATTTTATTAAAAACGATAGATCACTGAAATATATATATATATATATATATATATATATTTGCATTGAAGATGTAATCTGGTACATTTATCAGTTGTCAATTAAGTATCATAATAATCCATAATAAAACATAACAACTTATATTTCCCCATAATGCTGTTACAGTTTAAAAATTTCCTTCATGTACAGCAACTCATCTTGAGTTAAACATTGTGAAAACACAATTTTTACACAAACAGAACCAATGTTCTTATAAGCAACAAGTCCTAGACTCAAACCATTGCTTCTGCTTCCAAGTCTATTGCTTTATTGGCAATAATAATGATAGAAAGCCAAAGTTTATATGCTTTGAGCACTTACTATGAGGCAGGCATTATTCTAAAAGCTTTACACGTATCCCAGATCACACAGCTGGTCAGGGGTATTTACTGGCCTCTTCACCACCATCTCTCCCCTGTCAGCCACCCATGAGTGGATTCAGGTTACCCACTCCACTCTGAATGGGTCTCACATTGGCTGCAAATCCATGAAGGACACAGAGGTTTTCCAGATCATTGTCATGGCAGCAAATCACCCATGGCTAGAGTCTCTCTGTTTCTCATAAGGTTCTTGAGGCATGAACCCTCCTTTGTTATCTGTGTGACTCTTTTCTAAGGTGAACACACATCCTGGTTTGAACAGAACAGCTCTGGCTAATGCTGACTGTTCTTGCCTAAGTAAGACCAATGACCTGGGTTCCTACTCCTGACTTAGATTCTCAGAGCCCTGGTCCTTCAACTACTTGGACTGGGAGGTGATTATCTCCTATGGGTCTGCCCTCCATGTGGGGGCTTCCCTGCCATCCTGTGTGACTGTGGTATTACCATGACATTGTGATTCCATTCTAAGACTGATTTGACATCAGCAACAGAAGATAATATTAACAGGCAGATGTGAGAAGGGCCTGGTCCTCCATCTCACCTGAGCCATTTGTTCTACAGGACTCAAGCATCCAGCACAGCTGAGGCCCTGTGTATCAAGGGTGATTTATTTTTCCTCTGTCTGAACTTGATCTTCATTTTAGCAGATCTTTAAAGGCAAAAGACACTGTGTGTTCCATTAAGGATATGCAGGAGAATCCCAGGCCCACAGAGTTGTTTTTTGACTTAACAGTTTTTTTTTCCTTTTTCTTTTTGGATTTTGCATTATCTTTATCAGGCCTCAGCTGTGAGGTGTGTGTGTGCAGCTTCCTTATCCTGAGACCTCATCAGGGAGCAAATGGCCTGGGAAGAGGAACAGGGAAGGGCTGAGTCAGCAAGGACCACAATCAGAGCAGGCATGTTGGAGGGGTGGGGGTGGGGTGGGGTGTGTGTGCTGAAATCAGCAGAAAGGGTGGTTTAAAATTAAAGGTGATACATTTCTAAAAATGGCACATTTACCTTAAAAATCAGTGCATTAGAAAACAATACCAAGGAGCTGGGGTGGTGGCTCAGTGGTAGAGCGCTTGCCTGTCACATGTGAGGCATTGGGTTTGATCTTCAGGACCACATAAAAATTAATAAAATAAAGGTATTGCGTCCATCTACAACTTATGTGTGTGTGTGTGTGTGTGTGTGTGTGTGTATACATATATATAAAACATATGTATTTTAAAAAATACCAAAATTCCTCTTATCATCCTACCTCAGACTTTTTACTCCAAGAAGAAATCCATACCATCAAGGGAAGATGGTGTAGAAGAGGAAAAGAAGCAGCCTATTTACAGCATTTCTGACACTGAACATAACTTTACTCATTTGGCTCTGAAAGCAAACTCTACAGTAGATATCACAAATCCCTGTCTCAGTGATACAAATTATATATATATATATATATATATATATATATATATATATATATATATATATATGCTCAGAGGAATGAACTTGATCAAGGTCTCTACACAGGAAATGGCAGGAATAAGATTCATTCCTAGATCTAACTGTACAACATTATACTCTTCCTTGCATCACCTTAGAGGTGGTTAGGGTTCAAGCTGAAGATGGGAAGCTCTGAAAGTGGATCTTCGAGATGGATATCACGTGAGAAGTTTTTAGAGAGGTGGAAAATGTGGTGTTTGGATATTTGCTCTTCTCCTAAAAATAGACTTAAGCAAGCATACATTCAGCAGAGTGCTGATAAATCATTTCTAGAAGGAAAAAAAAATTCCACATGTCCTAATTCGTAGCATTTCCAATTTCTGTGGTGTAAATACTAATACCAAAGCCCATTTCATGCTGCCAATGATTTAACAACAATCTGGCTGGCAACATTTCTGTAAATACTCCCAGCTTTTAAGAGCTCTGAGAATCCTGTTCTTGCCCTCCATTGTACTCATTTCACTGTGTTAACTCATAAAGTAGGTCCTGTTCTTGGGCATACACCTACAGAAAGGCTCCTGGCCTACAGAAGATCAGTGAATGTGACACCATGAGGTGCCACCAAGATTTCCCTCTGGGAAGAAGGCCTTGTTGCTTCTGCTGCTAGGAGTGAGATCCACCCTCACGGAGTGCCAGGACTGTAGAGCCACCTCAACCAAGGCCATACCCCCTTTCAGAGTGGTCATACCCAAAGACAGGACATTTGGGTGTTTTTCAGAGGCCTGGCTGAGTTCAATTGAGGTCCATTCTAGCTCCAGAGCTTCCCAAGGAGCCAGCGAGATTCCTTGGCTGGCATGACAGCCCAGCTCCTCCTGACCCCCAGGCTTGCTGCTTCTGCTATCCATAGGTATGATGATTTCAAGGGCACTTAGTAAGAATTCTGCCCACTAAACTAAACTCCATGTCAGGATGATGTTTTTGAGGAACCCAATAGCACACAGTCCAAAGGAAAGTGATGAACATCTCACTGTGTAGCACAGTCTTGTTCTGCACACTAGCCTGGGCCAGAACCTAATCCATCAGTGCCCAGGGAGCCTTGTGACCAGAGACCGATTTGAGAGGGGAAGCAGAGACCTCCTAACTCAGGACAAGCTTAAATAGCATCCAGAGACAGCCTGGTTACCAGCCCTGTGCTCCGACTCCTCCTGGCCCTTGTGGGTCCTCCCTAGGGCCGCACAAGCTAGGCGCTTCTTACTGACCAGAGAAGGGGAAATGCAGTTGGGTGAAACATTATATAACCACTGGCTGGAGACCAGCCATGATAAAAGTGCACTCCTGCCATAGTTTAATATTTTAGAAGGAACAAATCAAAGGCAAAAGAATAGAAAGATCCATTTTAAGTTTTATCTACTCAGGCTTAAAATCGAATGGGAAATCTCTCTGCCTCCCACTCCTTCTCTGTTTTCTTCCTGGTACTCAGCTCCCTCTTCTCTCTCTCTCCTTCCCTGTCTTTCATCTCTCCCTGCTTCCCTCCTTCGCTACCCAATTATTTGAAGATGAGACTTGTAGCAGTTCAGCCTTCTGAGTAGTAAGCAACCATACGAGAGCCCACGTATTCACCCTCAGGAGAAGCCCTTGATAGATATAGGTACAAAAGAGCCTATCATTAAGGCAGGTAGAGCAGCAGTGAGAAGTAGCCACCAAGAAGCAGAGGAGGACACACACCTAGTCACATCATCTGTCATCTATCAAGGTCCATGAAGTACCTACTTTGTGCCGGCACCCTGGAACAGAAGGTGAGCACTATCCAGGGGCAGCCCCTCCCCTCCTGGAGCCTGCAGCTAGTGAGGAGACAGACACTGCCTGAGGGGTCCTAGACAGAAACGTGCAACTCAGCTAAGACACAATGGAGCATGACAGGGGAGACTAGACTGTGGATTTACAACACACAATCACTGGACATAGGAGTACAGTAGTGCAGGGTCACTTAAGGTAGGGGCAAGTGTTCCCATACCACAAATCAGTCCCAAAGAACATCCCTATGACAGAGCAAGACCTCATGCGCACCCTGGTGCTATGAGACTCAGAATATTGCATTGAAGATTTCAAAAAACAGGGGGATTTTTAAAGAAGGATATTGCTATGGTGTTCATGTGTCCCCTAAAGTTTAAGTGTCAGGAACTTAATTCCTAAGGCAACAGTGTTGAGAGGTAAGACCTTCAAGAGGTGATTAGGTCATGCTCTGCTCTACTAGTATGGATCAACTGTTATCCCAGGTGTGGGTTAGTTATCATGGGAATGGGTTAGTTATCATGGGAGTGGGTCCCTGCTAAAAAGATGTGCTTACTTCCTTTCCTCACTTCCTGCTCTCACCACGTGGTGCCTTCCACCATGTTATGATACAACACAACAAGAAGGTGCTCATCCAATGCTCATCCAGTCTGTACTACTCCATTATGGACATTTGGGCATTATGGGGTGCCCCAAGTGAACTAAGAAGTTATCAAAATTAGTAAAATAAAAATATAATTCTAATAAAGATATTACATTGGTCTCTTAGGCGAGGTGTCCTTATTCTAGGGAGTGGAGATGATTTGGATGGGGAAAGAAATTACTTGAAACTTTTTTTTTTTGCATTTCATTTGTATCCTTTTAAAAAATATTTGCTTTACAATGTATTTTATATATTGATATGTAGTATTTGCACCTAATTTGTAAATAATTAGGCATGTATTATGTACATATGCCCACAGACACTTTACTGACTGGGGTGGGCTATGGTTTGGCAGTGGTTGATAGTCCCCAAGGGTCCACTGTGATAAAAGCAGTCCCTGGGGTGGTGCTATTGGGAAGTGGTAGATTCTGAGGGAGTGGGACTTGGTGCAAGGTCCTTAGGTCACTGGGGAATGAGGAAGTTCTCATGTGACCCACTTGAGTTATTGAAGAGGACAGTTATAAAAGGAGCAAACCTGGCTCCACCCATCCTTTTCCTTTGTGTTCCTGTTCATGATGTGATCATTTGTTCCTAAATACATCCTCACCATGACGTGCCATTGTCTGATGCCCGCATCACAAACCAAACCAATAGGGATGCCCAATTTTGGACTTCGAATCTCTATAAGTAGGAACTAAATAAACCTTTCCTTTTTATAAGTTATCTGCCTCAGGTATTTATGTATAGTATTACAAAACTGACTGATCCAGGGTACAGAATTAAGAGTTTGGAAAACAGTGTTTTAACTGCTAAGTTGGCTAGTGCTTAATAGTAATAGTTAATATTTAATAAGAGCTTATTCCATGTCTGGCATATAAACCTTCACATGAATTACTCCATTTAGACCTCATAATAACTCATTGAAGTAGGTTCTAATATTACCTCCTTTGAAGAAAAAAAGACATCCGTAACTATAGGACAGACCTGTGATTTGAATGCAGCATTCTGAGAGCAGAATGGGGATCTAACCACAATATTATGCCACTTCATTTATGCCAGTTCCCACCATATGTGTTGATCCTTAGAAGGATAATATTTTGGTGTTTTGGAAAGATTAAGCAGGAGGGACACTTTATTCTGGGATAATATGTAATAAATACAGAACTTATTAATAAATACAGAAAATGGAATCAAGTAACAAGGTATATACCGCACTTTCTAAAGATCCACCTCTTGGACAATGTGTAACTCTATGATCCTGAGTGGGCCCAGGAGGCAGGCAGAACAGTGCCACAGTCTCCAGCCACCCACTCCTCTCCAAAGAGCTGTGGAACCAGAGCTGTGAGGCCTCAGCAGGTGGCATCTCCTTGGCACCATGACGCACTGGTCCTTAGAGAGCTCTGCTACTCTGACTCCCCTGGTTCCTGCACCTCATGTCTGAGCTACCACTTTAAACCCCTCTGGAGGTAGGCAGATGGAAGGACAGATAGACAAAGCCCTGAGTTTCTGCACATGGTCAAACTGTAAAAGCCTAAGAGCCACCAGCAAGTTCTTCATGCCTTAAGATGTTCCAAGATCAGGCAATGGTGAGAAAGCAGGGTCATCAGGAGAGGTAGAACACCCCAGTTTTCTCTCCCCAAGGCAATGGGATATTCTGTGGGGTCTAAAGACAAAAATTCTTCCTGAAAAGCCATTCCCTTTACTGCCACAGCCCCTCTCCCTGATCACATTGGGTTTGTTGGAAAGAGCATCAGCCTGAGGTTCCAGCCCAATTCATGCACGTTCACAAGATTCCTTCCTTTCCCAGCCACAGTGAATGTGAGCCATGGCAGGCAGCCAAGAGACTATTGTCACCAACAGCCTTTACATTGTTTTGAGTCACTACTTTTGTTTTGTTTTTAAGAAATAAAATCAGACAGCTATTTAGAATAAAATCCCCCCCCCTGAAAAAAATATTCCAGGCTTCTGTTTCCTCAGAACATGAGTCCTGAGGATGATGAGTTATGAAGAAGAAAGAGAAGGAAGATGAGTTGATGGGAGCAGAGAGCCCTCTGCCCAGAGGTCAGATGAATTTCCGCATCGCCTACCCTCTCAGCACGCCAGCTAGCATTGCAGGTGGGAGAGGCTTCCCCTAAACTCTCCCCATTTTATATTTGGTGAGGGAACACTGCAAGAGTTGGCCTCTTTCTTCTTTACTTTTATCTATTACAACAACAAATGTTTTCCTAAAGTCCGTAGAGACAAAATGATCTTGGAATATTGATATATAAGATAACAAAATAATAATAATAATAATAATAATAATAATAATAAAGACTTCCATGTTACAGGAACCTCATGTTATGTCATTGTACCATCTGATTTGAAAATCTTTCCGTCCAGATCTCTGGGTGGCTCACTCTGACCTGCATGTGGCTGTTTGCTCCAGCTCTGTCCACCTTGGAAGGCCATCTCTGCAGGACACATCTCAACACTCTGTGCTTCATCTTCTCATGTTGCTAACTCTGCTCCCATAGCATGTGTCTCCACGTGATATTAGGTGACATATGCTACTGCTGAACTGTCCCGTGGCTATCTCTCCCCTAGAATCTAAGTTCATGAGGACAGAGACTTGATTGCACTCACTGCTGTACTTGTTGTACCTAAAACAAATGTTTGGCATATGGAGAATTCTCAACAAATCAGTATTTGTTGAATGACTAAATGAGTAAGAACATCTGCGTTGTTCAATGATGACATTAGAACCTAATGGGATGTTTAGAGTCTTGGAATGATTCTGTGGTTCTCATGCAGGCCAACTGTCTGCAAAGGAAGTTGAATGAAGGTGGAGGAAAACAGCTAAAATAAATACATTTTAAGTTGCTTTATTAACATCTGATCTCTTAAGTAAGGGTTAGGATTGAAAGCAGCTCAGTCCGTCCAAACAGCCTCATCCTACCCACTGCCAAGCTTGTGATTCTCTGGGACCGTCTTGTGTGTTAAGAGCCAAGACTTGTCAGGATAGAGAAACACAAATCATGAAGCACTGTTCTCTGTGGAACGGAGGCATAGAATCCATTCCACTTGAGAGCATCTCACAAAAGCTCTTCAAAAACTGCATGCCCATTTATCATCCCAAGCTTGCTTTCTCTCAGCATACCTAGAGAAGTTTTAAAGGAGATTTCTTTCCAGTCCTCTCTTGATCCTTCCCAAGAGTGTCCTAGAGTTAGCTGCACATATTTATCTCATGGTACGACGATGTCTCTGATCAACCTGTTCCTGTTATTGGAAGAGCTCTGCCCTGGCCTCTGTGGCTAGGATAATCAAGTAGAGAGAAAGACTGAAAAGTAGAAAAGTAGTTTACAAATAAATATATCAGAATTAAAACTAGGAGCCATAGAAAGTTAAAAAAAATCACCTTTAGAAAAAGTTGGACAGTGAGGAAAATCAAGACATCTCATTGAATTTATTTAATGCAGCAAAAACAAAATTCATACAATGGGCTATTTCTATAAATAAGAGCTTCTTTAAAAAAACTTTCTGGTGGGGCTGGGGATGTGGCTCAAGTGGTAGCGCGCTCGCTTGGCATGCATGCAGCCTGGGTTCAATCCTCAGCACCACATACAAAGATGTTGTGTCCACCAAAAAACTAAAAAATAAATATTAAAATCCTCTCTCTCTCTCTCTCTCTCTCTTTAAAAAAAAACTTTCTGGTATTATCAACACAATTGATATGAGCACTGCTGACTTATTTGCAGCCTGGAAGAGTCTTCTTATGGAAAAAAATGGGACCTTTTACTCAAAGATAATCTCCCTTGCCATGTGAGCGTGCCTGTTCACATAGGAAGCAGCATTTCCACTGGGCAGCTTCCTTTGACTTTGTCACTATAGTCAAATGATTTGTGGGTGAAAGGAAGTATAAATTTAACTGTGCTGACAACTTTTTGAAAATTTACTAGGTCTGCAAGACCTTCCCTGCCAAACGGCCTGCTGACCCTTCCACCCCGCTATTGTGAACATGGGATGTGCCAAGTCAGTGGTAAAGAAAGTGAGGAGGAGATGCACAGACTGATTCCTTCATTCATTTGTCTTAAACCATACTTGTGGATTCCCCTACCAATCAGCTTCATTTCCTAAACAATGACAACTGCAAAACTACTCCCTCCCCTTCAAGTGAACCCAGAAGACCAGGAAAGCAGAGGAAGCTTCTCTCCCACTTCCTCTTCGAGCCCAAGTGGTCTCAACCCTCCATAGCCTTCTTTCTTCCTTCTCCTCCATCTGCCCCCTGCTTCCTCTGTCTCTGCTGGATACAACAGCCTAAGGATCTCCTCGCTTTCCCAGCATTCCACTCTTCTGGGCTTCCATAACCAAGGGGCTCAAGGAATGGAGACTGAACATCATGGCGGAAGAGTGTGGCAGAGGGAAGCAGCTCATATGATGATCACCAAGCAAAGAGAGACTCCACTCTCCAGATATAAATATATACCCCGAAGCCACTTCCCTACTGACCTGCCTCCTCCAGCCACACCCTATCTGCCTCCATCACCACTCAGTTAATCCCATCAGAGGGACGAGCAATGATTGGGTTAAGACTCTCACAACCCAATCATTTCTGAACCCTCTCACATTGTCTCACACGTGAGCTTTTGGGGGACACCTCACATTCAAAGCATAACACCTGTGTTTTACTGGTCTTCCATACTTTTGCAAATTAGAAATAGTTCCTGGGGTATTCTTTCCTCCCTTTCCCACCTCCATATCCTGATTTTCCCTCTGCCTCCAATGCCCTCTCACCTTCACGCCCCACTAACCACCACCATCCTTAGAGTCAGTCTTCGAAATCTTTCCCATCATCCTAGTTAGAGTAAATGCTGTTCCCTCCTGAGCGCCTCTGTTTCTTGACCCACTCCCTTGGTACCTGCATTTTAGTGTTATTTTTTCATTTCTTTGTATGGAGATGCACGGACTGATTCCTTCATTCATCTGTCTTAAACCATACTTGTGGATTCCCCTACCAATCAGCTTCATTGTGTTTTTCTCTGATTTACTAGGATACTCCTTGAGATTTTGTCTTCTCTAAGAATCACAATGGATGGGACCCAGTGAGTTCACTTGTTTTGAATGAACATAGAAACCAAAGCATCAGTAATAGATGAAATTTGGGTTTTGTTTTATCAACTGCTCTTTAAAACAAGTTTTGAACTTTCTATTGTAAGGAAATTCAGAAATACTCAGTAGACATTTTTGTACTCCTAAATATTACATAATAAATTAACATTTATAAAGCAATTGTGTTATAGAATATTGGCCCCATGGGGTTAAGACATGGTGAGGGCTTCTTGGATCCATAGAACAACTTGGCAAATAGTATTGTAAACATGGAAGGGATGGATACAGAGCAACATGGTCTAGTTTTATTCTTGCAGAAGGTTACGTGGAGTTTATCATTTGCTCATAATGCATATAATACTTCTTTCTCCAATCTTTTAAGTGAAAAAAAAATCTCTTTTCTACATTTTTTTTCTGTGTTGAGCACGAACAAAACAAGTTTGGGATGTGGTATTTCCTGAAATTTTTGTACGTTTATACAGGGCATAAAATCATGGTGTACTGCTGCTTTTTAAAGTGCCAATAGCTCTCATACTTTCCAGTTTTAACTTTCTTACTGGAAAACATTCATAAAGCCGTGAGCCTGGTTCTGCTTCCAAACACGTCAATGCCTAACCATCCCAGAAATATATGTCCTCTTACAGAATCTTCCAAGAGGAGATGACACAGCATAGGAATTCGTGCTAGCCTCTCCAAATCCTGAAGTTAGACATTTCATCCAAGTCTCCAAACTATATTCATTTAAGAAGAAACCTCATTTTCAAATCTTATAACTTTTAAAACAAAGGCCAAATACTCCCTTGAATATATACCATGAAGAAAAAGAACCAGGGAAGCCCTGGGGTGGCTGGCTTCCGGGCCTCTGCTGGGCTGATCTCTTCCTGAACTGTAACAGTCTCTGCTCTTTCCAGCTCTGGCCATCTCCCTCTCTCTGTGCATCTGAAAAATCCCTTAGGGCCTGGCCCCAGATATCCTTCCGTCTCTGTCCATGGGACCCTTGGAGGGCCTGTCCAGTAGCATGGAGTACAATAAACCTTTCCTCAGGACTCAGGATCAAGTGCTTTATCTGAGACCCCACTTATTCTGTCTGTGCCCACCTGTTGTGGGAATCTGGACCCATCATTTAATTTTTCTAGATGGTAATTTATTATCTGCACACACATAAATAACATTACAGAATAACATAGATTAAACAGTAGACACCCAAGGAACTACAGTTCTACCAACTTCATTGGGTTGATTTTCACATATTACATATTTATCCAGCTGTGTGTGCATTTCCAAGCTCTCAGACTCACTCAGTCACTAATTCATTCACCAACTATTTTTTGGTATGAGATACCATGATTGGCTCTTTAGTAATATGTTGGTCAATAAAGAGACATATTCCTCTGCTTTGTGAAGTTTACCAATGAGTGGACAGTAAACAAGGTAAGAATGATAATAAACAAAAACCAAGAAAATACATACAGAATTTCAGATGTTGCTAAGTACTTTGCAAGTAAAGAGGAGAGAGGCTGAGAGACTGAGAGAACACACAGTATAAGAATATTATGTGGACAAGCCCTTTCTGAACAGAAGGCATTTCGAGCTAAGACTTCCAGAGATGGAAGGAGCCTGATTTTGTGAACATGGGATGTGCAGGAGCAAGAGCATTTTAGACAGAAGACATATGCAGAGATACTGAAGCAAGAACTTTTCCAGTGAGTTGAGGGAACAGAAGAGGCTGGTAGACCTACAACAGTAAGGGGTGTGGGGGTAAAGGGTAAAGTACCATCTCTCTCTTCATCCTGATCACTTGAAGGTAACACAGGATTTAAATCCATGGCTCCCAAACATGTCTGCCCATTAGAAACACCTTGTGATCTTCTGAAAACCCAAAGCTATACCAGGTAAATCCAAACTCTAGGAGTAGAATGCAGGTACTGGGATGTTTTTCAGGTTCCCAAATGATTTTAAAGTACAAATGGATTTCAGACCACTGACTTAAATCCATGTTAGTGATTAAGTTCTTGTTTCAATCATCTGTAAAAAGATGAGGTTCAATTGTATAAGGCCAGAGTTCCCTCCTAATCTAAATTAGGTGATCTCTAGATGCAGATCCAAGATCATTTTCATCCATCCCTTTCATCTAAATTTCCCTCCCTTTTTCTCTGGGACCACGTATTCTCCCAGCCAGCCTTAAAATCTTAGAAGGGTCTCTATATACTGTTCCCATAAGTCAAGCAGTCTCTGTGGATCCAAAGTGTCCAGCCTTCCCCAAAGTCCTCTTCTCTTTTTATATTGATAGTTGCACTCTGTCATCTTACCCTCCAATCCACCTTGCCCTAATGACTTCTGGGATTTGCTCAATTCCTGCTGCCAATGGAAAGCACACCCATCCTTCAAAGTCCATCTCCAATGCCACATCCTCCACGAAGCCTCCCTAACAAACCCAAGCATCCACTATCACTAATCTGTAAATTTTTATGGTTTTTACAATTCATATGCTACAATTTAGAGCTAAATTAGACACAGGCACATATTATACATTGACAGTATCTCTCCAAATGGATGTTAAATAAATTACCAAACATAATTATATTCCTCCCTGCCATATATTAAGCATTCAAACATGAATGTTTTCAGTGGTGGTGGAAACTACCATTGTTTTGGAGATAGAAGTGACAAGATGTTGGTGGTAGCATTCTAGTGGTAAAAGTAGTGGCAGTGACAACCAGGGAGGTGTAAAGGCCCCATGTTAGCCAGGCACTTTACACACATCATCTCATTTAAATAACTAACAGGATCCTACAAAATGAGTTTTAATCTCCACACTTTACAAATAAGAAAGCTGATCTCACAGAAGTAGAGCCTCCAATGGTGGTTACTGGAGGGTGGGGACAGGATGATGGATGGGTAGTGAATTCCAGTTAGAGGGGAGTAAGAAGTTCTGGTGTGCTTTTGTAGTTAGGTGACTATGGTAACAATTATGGACTGTATATCTCAAAAAGCTGGAAAAAAAATCAGATTGTTTTTACCCTGAAGAAATGACATGTATTTGAGGAGATATTTATATATAACCTGATTTACACATTCTACATTGTACTCAAGTACAAAGACATCATGAGACCCCCTTGATATATACAATTTGGGGTATCCGTTAAAAGTAAATAAGTAGGGCTGGGGTTGTGGCTCAGTGGTAGAGCACTAGCCTTTTATATGTGAGGCATTGGGTTTGAGCCTCAGCACCACATTAAAAAAAAAAAAGAGATTGTGTCCATGTATAACTTGAGAAATATTTTTAAAAAAGTAAATAAGTAAAGAAAGTTGGGGATTGGAAAGTTAAAGGAACCTAGGGGTGATGGTATATGTGAGTGATCCATGCTACCTCTTCACAAGCTTTACAATGAATGGGCCCTTTTTTGGAGTCTCTTTGCATCTAACATAGGTTAATTGGCTGATTGATATGAGCAGTTGCATGCCATAGAAAAGTCCCGGAGGAAGTCAAGCTATGGGTTGTTCATTTGTTTTAGATCAACTAAGTTCCACCAATATTGGCACATAAACAACAAATATAAAGGAAGACATATTCTGGCCATTTACAAACCCAGTTTTCTTTAAAGTCATCTAAGTCATGGTAGGTTTGCCAGAGGAGACCCCCCCTCTCACCAGCAACCTGAGAGGATTTGCTCTGGGTGCTGAATCACCTATTGCCAGCCCTGGATGCTTAGAAGCAACAAATGCTGATTGTAACTGAGTCACATGATTTAGAAGTTTACCCAGAAAATGCCTGAGTCATCCAAGGTCAAGAAAACGTTTGATGTGTAAAACTCAGAATTCACCCACAGGAAAAAAAAAAAGGGCATGGCATCTTAAACATTTTCTCCATCTCTTGATTTAATTTTTAGAAAGCAAATCTTTGGCTTCAGTTGCTGCCAAAGCAATCAATATGTCAATAATACAATATCAAAGTTTCAGATCAGACATTTATTGGCAATCCTTTAGAAAACAAAATTGCTATAGCAACAGAGACATTAACAGTATCTTTGAGGGATCCAACCTGTTTGGAGAAACAGTGCTATGTAGAAATGCAGATAAAAATGGCAGGAAAGTGAAGAGAGAAATAATTTATGTCTAGGTATGAATCAAGGTAAAACTGGAGGGTGCATTTTAATCAAAATCCTGTGTTGTTAACAAGGTCATTTAAATCATTTATTTCTGGATAGATAAATTTCCTTTTTTTTTAAGAGAAAGAGAGAGAGAGAGAGAGAGAGAGAGAGAGAGAGAGAGAGAGAGAGAGAGAGAGAATTTTTTTAATATTTATTTTTCAGTTTTAGGTGGACACATCTTTATTTTATTTTTATGTGGTGCTGAGGATCAAACCCAGCGCCTCGTGTATGCCAGGCGAGTGCATTACCGCTTAAGCCACATCCCTAGCCCTGGATAGATAAATTTCTATTATCCCTATGAATAAAAGGAACCACAGTAGAGAATCCAAAACATAAAATCTAGATATTTTTCCTATTGATTTAAAAAATATATTATTTAACTTGCTTTTTGTGTGCTTAAATTCATTTTCCTAGCTAAGTCTAACTTTGTGATAATTAGTTTGACTTTCCTGAGTTCTAACCAAGTGCTTGAGGAAGTTAATATAGAAAAATAACCATAGAAGATTATGTGAAGAAAATTACTAGAAATAATTCATCCTAGACCCACACCCCAATCCTCTAGAAATGGAAAAATTTGTATATTTTAATAAAGAAACTAAGTCTATATGGGATAAAAGTGAGAGAAGGTGCTTCCACAATATCAGACAGATCTTAGCTCCAACCCAACAGGATCTGAAAGAAGTCAGGTGCCATTCTGGTTTCTGGCATACACCTGTTTGTTAAAAGGAACTCTCTGCTCCAAGAGATAATCCAGGACATACAAGGCATCACAAAAGGTGATCTCACCTTATTTCTGACTCTCAGTCCTGAGGGCAGCAGGAAGTTTTTCTTCAGAGACTGAAGGAGTTAGCAAATTTGCAATAATAAAAGCTTTTTTATTTGATTTTTGTTGCATCCTCACCCTTTTAGGTTATTTGCAACAGGGTCTTGGAGTTGCCCAGGCTGGCTTCCAATTTGCGAACCTCCTGCCTCAGCCTCCCAAGTTGTAAGGGCTATGGCTGTGCACCACTGTGTCTGGCCCTAAGCCATTTTTAAAAGATGAGTCATTTTGTAATTTTTTTCTAAGATTCTCTAACTAAACCAATGGGGTCACGATCTCTTGAGAGCATGTGTCAGTGAATTTGTAAACTGTGGCCAGCATTTTGTGTGGGCAGTCAAAAGATCAAGGTTTGCAGTGAAAATTTTTCATTCCTCTATACTTTCCTTTTGGATTATGGGAGATTTGAACCAAATAGCCAGCTGGCAATGTATGCCATGACACTTAACACACAGCACCCCCCCCCACACACACACACACATACATGCAAGTGCATACGCTCATAAAAGCTGGAATGGGTATTAAGAAATACAGAGTTGCTAGATTTTTTTAAAATATATTTTTAAAAGAGTTGTGACTTGCAAAGAAATTATATTAAAAACCTTTCCAAGCCAGGCACAGTGGTGCTTGCCTATAATCCCAGTGGCTGGGGAGGCTGAGGGAGGAGGATCACAAGTTCAAGGCCAGACTCAACAACTTAGCAAAATGCTAACCAACTTTGGGAGACCCTGTCTCAAAATAAAAAATAAAGAGAGCTAGGGAAGTAGCTTAGTAAAGCACCCCTGGTTCAAACCCTAGTACCTAATTAATTCATTAATTAAAAAAATAAGAACCTTTCCCAACTTCTAGGAAAAAATATTGACAACTGAGCTTATAACAAGAATATATATAATCCAAAGTTTTGACATTTTAGTCAACTAAATGGCCCCAATAGTTCAGTGTCATAATGGACATATATGTGTATGTGAACATATTACATATGGAGACTCATACATGGTACAATTAATTATACGGAAATCAAAAATATACGTCCCAATAGGACACTTACCTTTTCAAGTATAGCATTTCCCTGGTGAGGACTGATGTTGTGCTGGCTTATTTCTCTCTTGTACTTATATTCATAAACTTGGTCAGTGATATTAACCAGTAGAGTGGAAGGACTGAAGGACAGTTTTCCACAGTTGTAGACAGTCCCACTTTCAATATCAGTTGGTGCCGTAGCATATCGCAAAATTAATCCCATTATCAGGCCTAAAAAAAAAAGAATGAATAATTGTATTGGGAGAAGACAATCCAAAATATTCACTACTGGATACTTTTAAATATATAATTTGGAAGCTTCAAAGTGGCAAGAGAAAGAGTGGGATCACCACCTAGTTTAGAAGATTGCTCACTCATAGATAGCAAGTCAATCGAATGTAGTGTTAAAATATTTGTGTGGGGTGTGTTGGCACACGCCTGTAATCCCAGCAGCTTGGGAAACTGAGGCAAGAGGATCTCAAGTTCAAAGTGAGGCACTAAGCAACTCCGTGAGACGCTGTCTCTAAATAAAATACAAAATAGGGCTGGGCATGTGGCTCAGTGGCTGAGTGCCCCTGGGTTCAATCTCCAGTAATATGTGTAGTGGACACTATTGCTAGAATATTCAGCATGAATTCCCAGGATTTTTCTTCCTAACAAACCCAGAAATTTTGGATACAAGAGATATCCTCTTCTTACATCCATCCAAGTATTTCACAAAAACCTTTGCTCTGTGATAGACACAGAGTAATCTAACAGACCAGGAGATGGTATTTTCCTGGGAGAGTTCTAGTCTACAGATTAGCACTCTGAAACCCTTGGAATTAAGCAACATGTGAGTTGACTCTTAAAGGTGACATAAGATTTGCCAAGACAAGCTGAATCATGGAGTTGGGATCCAGGGCACACGTGTGGGGCAGCACTATGTAATATCAGACAGCTGGACATTCCTGGGACCTAAGCTCTCTCTGCAAAATGGCTGCTGGGATGCAGCTGCTCAGCAGGGATCTTCTCCTGTCTACTTTGCATCTGGACCATTCTCACCAGTGGAACAGACGCCAAAGCAAGGTTGCAGCAGTGAAGAGGCGCATAGAGGCTCTCTTTTCTATCCTCCTCACCCTCAT
Organism: Ictidomys tridecemlineatus; assembly: GCF_052094955.1. Classification (NCBI taxonomy): domain Eukaryota; kingdom Metazoa; phylum Chordata; class Mammalia; order Rodentia; family Sciuridae; genus Ictidomys; species Ictidomys tridecemlineatus. The sequence goes on from NC_135479.1 coordinate 89,623,917, forward strand.
CTGCTGAATAGAAAGAAACCAAAGGCTCCAAAGGCAAGACAAAATCACTGAGCTGAGACAGCATGGGTCCCTCAGAAACTGGGGGGAAGGAAGCCATCTACCAACCAGGCTTATGTGCACTAGACAACTAAGTGCATGAAAAATAAAATAGACTTGCTTTCCCAAATGTGACTTGTGCACTGTCACTTCCCAAATGGGGAAAGCAAGTCTATGTCATCGGAGCCAGTTCCTAGAACCTACTGTGTCTAAATTCTGTAGTATGTAGTCACTGATATTCTGGTGTTGCTGTGTTTGCAATCATGACTGATAACCTAAGTAACTCAGCATATAAACAAAGAGGGACTTAGATCTGGTGCATTTGGGGAGTCAGCCAGTGAGAGCAGAAGAGAATAGTGGAGAGAAAGAAAAGAGGGGAAGAGGGGGGGGAGTGAGAGAAAAAAGGGCTGAGAGAGAAGGGGTGGGGGCTGAGACTCTAGGCCACAAGACTCCTCTGTTGTGCTAAAAGGTGTTGATGTTTTAGTCCAATGATAATGCAGAAGAATTGAAAAATTTTAGGCAGGAGGGTACAATAATCAGATATTCATGTAAGAACTATCACTTTGGTAACAATGTGGAGAATAGACCAGAGTGAGAAGCATGAAAGAAAATAAATTTCTTCCAAGAATAATTTTTATCTTACTTATTCCTTGCTTATTCCTGTATTTGGCCCATTCCTCTGTAATAGTTAGAAATATTGTATCCTAACTTTTGTAAGATAGAAACATACTTAGCCTTCCCTGGGCACAAGATCTGCCACAGACCAGTGGGCCCCTTTCCATGCACTGTCAAGTAGTTACAAAATAACCAGACAGGAGAGAGCAGGAAAAGCTTCCTCCACACTCCTGGTGGTTTAAGGTGCTTGAGTAAGAACGCCTCTTTTGAACACTCATTGGCTAACAGTTATTAAACAGGTACCACGAGTGACACTGTTGATCGCTCATTCTTCGCACATGGGATACAAAGAAGGGAAGAACAAGAAGGTATCAGCAGGGGTTCTACACAGAAAGAACCCCTATTAATGTCATTTGAAACTCTCCGCAGATATGTCACTTATTTTTGCAAAATGCTTTCAATTAACTCACAAGAAAACGAGAAGTGTGTACTGTCACTTCCCAAGTAGGGAAAGCAAGTTTATGTCCTTGTAGCAAGTTCCTAGTACATAGTGTGGCTAAATTCAGACAAGCCTTCAAAATCGAAATGGCCCTGCCTGGCCCACTGTGCCAGCTCTGGTCCCAGCCTTTAGGAAGAAGCAGCCTGAGGTAAATGGAGGAAGCTGCTTGTAGCCAGAAGTGACTCCATGTAATGGCCATAAAAATGCACCTCTCAGATCTCCTACTGTAAGCAGTGCAGTCGGCCAATGTGATCCATCCCACGTCCATGCAGAGGCTTCCACCCCATTCCCAACCAATGACTGTGCACAGCTGGGATTCTATGGCAGGGAGTTAGGGACTCCTCTAAAGGACAAACATGGTTCAAGTTCACCTCATAAGCCTCACCAAAGCATTCTTATAATTGCACTGCAGCTTAAGGATTCCCCACCCAGCCTTTTTCTTTCCCCATGTCCACCAACACCGGGCTGCCTCAAGGTATGACAGCTGTCCCTACATCACACTCTCTCTCAAAGAAGTTTTCCCCAATAAACTTTTTTGATAAGTATCTTCTTCCAGCTTCTACTTCTTGGTTGACCCAACTTAACAAACAAGTCAAAAGGCTCTGGCCCTACTTGTCCCCAGGCCCCAAAGGTTGAAAGGAATTAAAGTGGAAGGGATAGTGGAACCTCAGCATCAAGGCACATGGTTAACAAACCCAGGTGCTCACACGTGTGCACCTCTGCTGCAAAGAGGAAAGATTCTCAATGAGAAGGGGTTGTTTGATGCCCACACAAAGATCCAGGCGGTATAGCAATACCAGATTTCAAACTATATTACAGAGCAATAGTAACAAAAACAGCATGGTACTGGTACCAAAACAGGCAGGTGGACCAATGGTACAGAATAGAGGACACAGAGACTAATCCACAAAGCTACAACTATCTTATATTTGATAAAGGAGCTAAAAGCATGCAATGGAGGAAGGATAGCATCTTCAACAAATGGTGTCGGGAAAACTGGAAATCCATATGCAACAAAATGAAACTGAATCCCCTCCTCTCGCCATGCACAAAAGTTAACTCAAAGTGGATCAAGGAGCTAGATATCAAATCAGAGACTCTGCGTCTGATAGAAGAAAAAGTTGGCTCCGATCTACATATTGGGGGTCAGGCTCCAAATTCCTTAATAGGACACCCATAGCACAAGAGTTAATAACAAGAATCAACAAATGGGACTTTCTTAAACTGAAAAGTTTTTTCTCAGCAAGAGAAACAATAAGAGAGGTAAATAGGGAGCCTACATCATGGGAACAAATCTTTACTCCTCACACTTCAGATAGAGCCCTAATATCCATAGTATACAAAGAACTCAAAAAATTAGACAATAAGATAACAAATAACCCAATCAACAAATGGGCCAAGGACCTGAACAAACATTTCACAGAGGAGGACATATAATCAATCAACAAGTACATGAAAAAATGCTCACCATCTCTAGAAGTCAGGGAAATGCAAATCAAAACCATCCTAAGATACCTAATCTCACTCCAGTAAGATTGGCAGCCATTATGAAGTCAAACAACAAGTGCTGGCGAGGATGTGGGAAAAGGGTACTCTTCTACATTGCTGGTGGGACTGCAAACTGGTGCAGCCAATTTGGAAAGCAGTATGGAGATTCCTGGGAAAGCTGGGAATGGAACCACCATTTGACGCAGCTATTGCCCTTCTCGAACTATTTCCTGAAGACCTTAAAAGAGCGTACTACAGGGATACTGCCACATTGATGTTCATAGCAGCACAATTCACAATTGCTAGACTGTGGAACCAACCCAGATGCCCTTCAATAGATGAATGGATAAAAAAATGTGGCATTTATACACCATGGAGTATTACGCAGCACTAAAAAATGACAAAATCATGGAATTTGCAGGGAAATGGATGCACTAGAGCAGATTATGCTTAGTGAAACTAGCCAATCCCTAATAAACAAATACCAAATGTCTTCTTTGATATAATGAGAGCAACTAAGAACAGAGCAGGGAGGAAGACCAGGAAGAAAAGATTAACATTAAACAGAGACATGAGGTGGGAGGGAAAGGGAGAGAAAAAGGAAATTGCATGGAAATGGAGGGAGACCCTCATTGTTACACAAAATTACATATAAGAGGTTGTGAGGGGAATGGGATAATAAACAAGGAGGGAAATGAATTACAGTAGATGGGGTAGAGAGAGAAGATGGGAGGGGAGGGGAGGGGGGATAGTAGAGGATAGGAAAGGTAGCAGAATACAACAGTTACTAATATGGCATTATGTAAAAATGTGGATGTGTAACCGATGTGATTCTGCAATCTGTATTTGGGGTAAAAATGGGAGTTCATAACCCACTTGAATCTAATGTATGAAATATGATATGTCAAGAGCTTTGTCATGTTTTGAACAACCAATAATAAAAAAAAGAAAATTTCCAATCACTTTTGCACAGGACAGAAAGACTATTTGCTGTGGCCATGAACCCAAAACTCCAGTCTCATTGGTAAAACAAGAAAATTGAACCCTACTTTCCAGGAAGGAAAAGAAGCCAGCCTTCCCTCACTAAAGCAATACCTACCCTGAATTGGGCACATACTGGGCACCCATCCTGGCCCCAGCTTGCAGTTGGACACTCCTGTGAGATTTATCCCATGTCTCGTGGCTGGCATTGCCTTCTCCAGGTGGAGTCTCTAGTCTAAACACATCCCAGCTTCTTCAAGTCACCTATGGTGGCAGCAAAGTGGACATGCTCTCTAGGGAACCCTGACCTGCCTGCAGTAGCACACAGACCCTGGAGCTTGGGTGATAGACTACATCCTGAAGCACTCACTATTCTACAAAGTTCCTCTTGAATCCCCACTGTGGGAACCCGTGCTCTGATGGATCCATGCTCACCGAGCCCTCATATTTGAGTTCTTATAACACTTAGAACTTGAACCACTCATTGTAGGAGCCCGTTTTACAAGAACTTATATTGTTCAGCATTGCTTCACAGACCCTGGCTTTGATTCCTGCCTATACAATCTGACTGTTGAGGGCAGAGGCTCTGTGCTGCTCTTCTTTCCTCTAGAAAAGACAAATATGTTAGGCAGAATTGCAGCTGAACTTTCTCCAAGTCACCAAACTCCTCTGGCATTAGGAAGACAAGGATCCTTAGTGATATCTATCAGTTACCAACATTTTTAACTGTCACATCTAAGGGACCTCCCAACAGATACTACCATGTTCTTGTCCTTGCAGAGCTTTCAATATAACTGTCACCTAGCAGATGTGTGACATGCAGTTGACAGCATGATGTTTATCAAAGCAGGAAGAAGGGAGGGAGGAAGGAAAGAGGAAGTAGCCTCAGGGTTACTCACACCAAAGAACGGTTGGAAATAGAGCCGTGTCTTTCTGGACTGGGTTTCCTTTCATCATCCACATTGTACATCCACCCTCCTTCCCCCTCCATTGGGCTTTCAGCCACGGACATAGGACATTGCTCTAGGATTTGTGGGAGTTATAAAGAATGAACACAAAATGCCCTTGCCCCTAAAACGTTAGAATATGTTAACCTACCAGTCCATTTCCTCCTACCGAATCCCATGGTCCTAATTTCCACTGAGAATAAGGCATACTCATTTCCTTATAACAAGCCTGAATTTTATAACCAGTTCCTCTTGAACAAAGATGTTCCCCAGGAATGTACATGGTGTGTTGGTCATTTTGTGACTAAAATGCCTGAAAAGAACAATTTAGAGGAAGAAAAGTTTATTTACGCTCATGATTTCAGAGGTTCGGTCCCTGGTTGGCCATTGCTCTGGGCCAGAGAGGAGGCAGAACATCTTGGAAGAGGAGCATGGAGGAGGAAGGCTGCCCTGTTCATGGCAACCAGGAAGGTAATCCCCCAGTGACCTGCTTCCTCCAGCCTTGCCCTGCCTGCCCACAGTTACCACCCAAGAGTCATTTAAATTATTACTCCATTTGATGGATTAATCCACCAATGAGGCTACATCTTTCCTAATCTAATCATTTCATCTCTGGACATTCTTGCATCTGCTGACACCTGAGCTCTGGGGGGTATACCTCATAACCAAACCATAAGAGATGGAGACTCTCTTTACTAAAGCAGATCACAGATTGTGGACTTGTCATTAAAACACAAAAGTGTTAGATGTCTCTGGCTCTACTGGACACTGTGATTGTGTCCATTCCCTTTCACGCAGTGCCCTTCTGCATGGCACAGCTCCAGCTCCCTCCCTTCAGATTCTTTGTTCAGATGAGGTGCTTCCTGCAGCTGCATGGTGACACGGGCCCCATGGTGCACATGTACAGAACTAGGCCATTGCAAAGGTGGGCATTTAAATTCTACAAAGCATTAGAAGAAGTTAGAGCCTAAAGCAAATGCAGTTAAAACATGAAGACTGGAAAAAGTAAGCTTTGTAGTTCTTTCACTCTCAACCGAGTGGTACCCAAGGATAATCTTGATTAAGGAGGCAGTGCCCCTTTCCTAAAGAGGAAAATGAAACATGAAACTATGTAGTTGGATATAATATCATGTTTCTATCTGGTAAGTGTATCAGACACTATTGATTGCTAGCCAGCACCCACCCCCTCGTTACCGAGTAAAACCCTGATGTTTTAGCTGTCTACCCTCCCCACACCTGTACTCAGGTAAGTTGCCCTGACTCTAAGCCCTAGGACTGCTCCCATTCCCCTTGCGAGAATTCTTTCTAGAATGGGTATGTGATCCCATGTCAGTCCATAAGAAGCAAAGGGAATTCTGCCAGTGACTTCTTAGAAAATTTTTGATATCCTAAGAGAGAGACACAGGAGAGATGACCTCTGTTCTTTCTCAGAATGGCACTAGGCCTGGTTAGGACACCAGGGACCACCACACCCACTTCACTGCCAGCCTGAGGCTGAAGTCAGCACTGAGAGGGGCAGGGCAGAGAACAGCAAAGGACCTGAGCCCTTAATGGCAATAGGTAATGAAATGCTGCCAATCAAGCAGGCCTGAAGTGGACTCTTTTTTGAGTTATCGGGAGATAAGAAATGTCTTATTACTTAAGTCTCTAAGAGCCAGTGTTTCTGTTGCTTGCAGCTAATTGCATCTTAATAGATAAAAAGTTCTTTTAAAAAAACATTATTATTGCTGTGTGTATATTTGTGACTGCATGACCAATGTGATTCTGCAACCTGTACACTCAGAAAAATGAGAAATTATATCCCATCTGATTCAAATGTGTATGTCAAGATCATGTGGATTTGTAACCGATGTGATTCTGCAATCTGTAATTGGGGTAAAAATGGGAGTTCATAACCCACTTGAATCTAATGTATGAAATATGATATGTCAAGAGCTTTGTAATGTCTTGAAAAACCAATAAAAAAATGATTGTACTGTCATGTGTAACTAATTAAAACAAATTTTTTTTAAGGAGAGAGAGAGAGAGAGAGAGAATTTTAATATTTATTTGTTTTTAGTTTTTGGCCGACACAACATCTTTGTATGTGGTGCTGGGGATCGAACCTGGGCCGCACACATGCCAGGCGAGCGCGCTACCGTTTGAGCCACATCCTCAGCAAATTAAAACAAATTTTAAAAAATGAACCTACAAAGTCCTAAAGAACTTTCAAGGGAAGACCAACTAAACCCTACAGAATGGTGGGAAAACTTCCCAGAGTACATTCTTAGGGATGTGCAAGAGTTCACTGGGTAGAGGGAGGGAGTGCACAGAGGTGGACAGGCACAGTGCTAACCAGGCATGTCAGGCAGTTGCCCAGGGCAGCTGGGCCAAATGGCCTCTGCATGGCACAGGAGTGAAGTGTACTCAGGTGGTTGGTGAGAAGGTCCCCAAGAAGAACTGAGTGGACTCCTTGATGGGGGGTTGGTTGGCTCTGTTTTGGAGCAGAGGAATCGGCCTTTGGACACAATTATTTGAACAGAGCAAAGAAAATTGAGGTACATGGGGATATCAGGGTTTAATTTATATTCACATGAGGAGCAATTTCCAATATCTGAAAGGAATTTTGAGATAAAAGGAATAAAACAAACCTCGATGGAGAGTGTTCTTCACTGTCATGGGACTTTAAACAGTAAGAGTCTTCAAGGCAGTTGCTTTGTGATGCTGTTATTTCAGCCATTTGTATTCAAAAAATGAACTAGGGATTCAAATGTGGCCATGAAGAAAGCAAAGGTCTGACAAATAAACTAAGAAAGCTAACGGCTGGACAAAATTTGATACTCTGTAAGATAATATTAACAAATATCAGCATTAATTGCCTCTCCAAAATTTTTTTGACTTTTTAAAAATATTTATCCATCCCCTTTCCATCTTGTCAAAGTCTTTGTCAGAATACTGATTTTAAAAGATGACAGGATGCTGGGTGGCACAGTGGCACACACCTGTAATCCTAGCAGTTGGGGAGGCTGAGGTAGGAGAAATGCAAGTTCAAGGCCAGCCTCAGCAACTCAGTGAGGCCCTAAGCAACTTAGTTAGACCCTGTCTCAAAATAAAATATAAAAAAGGCTGGTGATGTGGCTCAGTGGCTAGGCACCCCTGTGTTCAATCCCTAGTACCAAAAAAATACAATGAAAGATGACAAGATTAGAATCTTAAATGTCCAAATGTGTTTCCTAACATTTTCCTTTGTAGCAGTTTAGTTTTACCCTGAGATTAGTCAGGGTTGCAACTGAATCTAAAAATACACAATGCCTTCTCGTTATTTAGTGCCTTTGTTCTTTGTCTGCCTTCCTACCAACCTAAATTCAAAGGATTAAAGGAAAGCGTGGGGGTTGCTGAAAGGGACACAGAATTCATTGCTGTACACTGGTTCACTACAGACCTGCTTTGGTGAAGAAAAAGTCCCATAATGATTTTAGAATAGGTGTGTGGCACCTGTCAGAAAGATTCCTCATTATGCACCAAGGAGGAAAGTGGTCCATATAGCTGTTCCTCCTTCAGAGTTTCTGTCTTCTTACAGAACTCAGTCATATGAGAAATTCCAGAAAGTTCTGACCGTCAGAATGTCTCCAAGGTAGGTATTTTATATTCACCTCCCACCCTTGGTGCATACCAGATGCCACACACACACCACACACGTGTACAAACACACACACACACACACACACACACACACACACACCAGACATGTACACACTCATACAACATATACGCATGCATGCACACATATACATACAGACATACAACACCCACAAACACACACATATACACAACATACACACTTCATTGGGGGATTTCTCACATTGGCATCACAGATAACTTTTTGTAGAAACTGTTTCAGCCACCAATTTACTCATAAGCTAACACCCTTACTGAAAAATCGCCTTAGAGAGTTGACAGGAGAAATATAGAACAGAGATATCTAACTAGAAACATATTGACTAAACAAATGCCTTCTTCCTTCATAATGTTTACACAAAAGAGTAGCAACATTACAGAGTGTTACACAGTGAAATAGGGACTCTCCAGTGCCGGGAGATGGCCTCCCAAACCCCTCTTTGCCATAGGAGGGTAACAGGGTGGAAAAGAAGAAAGATGGGAGGAACACAAGTGAAGTGGTAGTTCTTAGCCTCAGTGAGTCAGGTGCAGATGCCAGGGCCAACCCCAGGGTCTCTGAGTCAGTTTGTCCGGCTGAGGTTCCACGTATTAGCCTTTCAAAGCAGTCTTCAGGTGAAAGGGTTCTGCCAGGCCAGGAGCCACACCCTGAGAAGTCCTGTCCTGTGAGACAATGGCTCCTACCCACATGGTTACTGTTGTCGTGCTGGAACTCCATCAAAATCCACACTGTCTTGTCCTTGTGCACACACATTTAGTTTTGAGGTCCCAGAGACATAATGCATGCTCCTGCTTTTGGTCTCTTCCAAAAATTCAATTTAGTCAAACTAGCACGTGTTGAAAGCCCATTTTGTATGCTTCACGTGAATCCACAGTCCCTTCTCAAACTGTTAACAGCACCTGCCACTCCCATTTGACCACAGCAGGCCTGTAAAACCCAAAGACCATGAACTTGCAGCACTGCTTTCCCTGGTGGTTCCAGATAGCCTCCCCAATTCCCCTGGAGTATCTCAGCTCCAGCTTCCACATCACTGCTCCCAAGGTGTCCCATGCTGGGCCTTTTGCTATGGACAGTGCAACATTCCTGAGGGTTCTAGGTAAAAAAGAAACTTAACTAACCCACCCCCGACATCCCCACCTCTGACTTTGTGAGCAGACAGAGAAGGAACAACAGTGGCCAAAATGTGACATCACTCACTTGCCATTACCCTGGGTGGCCTTGGCCAAGCTGGTAATTTTTCAAGTTTCCATTTCTTTCTGTTTCTTCTGTAATGTCCTAAGGTACCATTGCCTGGCACAGAATACATGTTTATTTAATAACAGCAACTATTTGAGGGTTAAATGTCTAAAATGGGTGAAAGAACATGGGTGATATTCTTCTGAGTTTGGAGCACAGCCCTATTGGTTACCAATTACTTTATGTCTCTGAGGGTCACTCTCCTCATCTGTACCATAAAAATGATAATACTCCTCTTTCACACACATTCCCCCCTCCCTCCTTCCCTCCGTCTCTCCCCCCACTTCCCTCAGGTTTGTGATCCCAAGTGGCCATGTGGAACCAAACCACCGAGGTTTGAATCCCAGCCTTGGTATTTAGTAGATGTGAAACTTTGAGCAAGTTACTTGATTTTCTGGTGCCTCAGTTTCTCTATCTTAAAAAATGATTACTGTCCTCCAGCACACAGTCACAGACAATAACTTTCTCAATAACACCTCTAAAGCTCAGGAAACAAAGTCAAAAGTTAGTAAATGGGATGGAATCAATTTAAAAAGCTTCTGCACAGTAAAGCAAACAAAAATGTGAAGAGAGAACCTACAGAATGGGAGAAAAATCTTTTCTAGCAACTCTTCTGACAGAAGACTAATATCTAGAATATATAAATAACTCAAAACTTAACACCAAAAACCCCAAAATAATCCAGTTAATAAATGGACAAATGAATTAAATAGATACCTCACAAAAGGAAGAAATAAAAATGGTCAACAAATATATTAAAAAATTGTTCAACATCATTAGCGATTAGGGAAATACAAATCAAAACTATATTGAGATTTCATCTCACTCCAGTCAGAATGACAGTCATCAAGAATGCAAATAATAACAAATGCTGGAGAGGATGTGGAGAAAAAGAAATACTTTTATACTGTTGGTGGGATGGTAAATTATCACAACCACTATGGAAATCATTATGAGTCTCCTCAAAAGACTAGGAAAATGGCACCATCATATGGCCCAGCTATACCACTTCTTGATATTTATCCTAAAGAATTTTAAGTCATTATCCTGCAGTGATACATGCATACCCATGTTTACAGCAGCACAATTCACAATAGCCAAACTATAGAACCAGCCTATGTGTCTATCAACAGATGAATGGATCAAGAAAATGTCATACATATACACAATGGAGTTTAATTCAGCCATAAAAAAAAAAGAAATTTCTAGGTGCAGTGGCACGCGCCTATAATCCCGGTCTTTTAGAAGGCTGAAGCATGAGGATCTCGAGTTCAAAGCCAGCCTCAGCAACTTAGCAGGGCCCTAAGCAACTCAGCGAGACCCTGTCTCTAAATAAAATACAAAAAAAGGGTTGGGGATGTGGCTTGGTAGCTGAGCACCTCTGGGTTCAATCTCTGGTACCAAAATAGAAAAGAAAAGAAAATTGAAATTATATATCATTTGCAGGAAAATGGATGGGGCTAGAGAGCATTATGCTAAGTGAAATAAGCCAAACTCAGAAGGTCAAGGGTCATATGTTTTCTCTCATATGTGGAAACCAGAGAGGAAAAGGAAAAGAGCGGTGGCGGGGGGGTCTTATGAAAACCAAAGGGGGATTAATAACATAGAAGAAAGGGATCAGGCAGGAGATGGAGAGGGGAAGGAAACACACTGGGGAATGATATTGGTCAAATTATATTGTTAAATTGTGTGCATGCATGAATATGAAGCAACAAATCCCACCATTATGTACAACTATAATGCACCAACAAAAAAATATGGAAACAATTGTTATTATGAGGATTAAATTAATTGATATTTATAAAATACTTACAACAGCATAGTTAATATCATAAATGTTAATGGGTTTAGTATCCTCATTAGAATCTATGAACTTTTTGACATAATAGGTGTTCAACAAGCATGTTAGTTCTCTGTCTCTAAATCATTAACCATATAACTTTAATTCGATTTAGATTACAGATAGTGTCCACATCGATACTTTTTGAATTGCAAATTCATTTTCTTGTTGTGCATCCTCAGTGCCTTTCCAGCCTGGGAGGTGAACCCTAGAGTCACCAGAACAGTTGGTGGCAAAGCTTCCTCTGCAACACCTTTGAGATTCAGAAACTCAGAAAGACAGGTGATTTATTTATATTAGAATCCAGAGGTTCTTTTATTAAAAATCAACTTTGGAAAACCTAAAGCGAGAAAAATGCCTTTGGGGTTTCCACTATTTCATCCTGAATTTGGCAAACACGTTAGAGCCAAGCTAAAACCAATGGAAAACCCTGTCCCAATATATATGAAGTGCCTAAAACCAAGCTTTTCCCACTAAAAGGGAAAGCAGGACTCTGACTTTAATGAGAAAGGGATCCAGAGACCTGGGATATGCAGCCATCCCTCACTGTTCCTACTGAGGGTAGAACATTCTCCTCACCTTCCTGACAGGAATTCCAGAGATTGACTGAGAGCACTCACCTAAAAATCAAAGCAGGTCTGGAAGAACTGAGAGTGATGGAATAATGCTACATAAACTCCTGTCCAGGAGAAAGAACTGGATCTCATTGGCTACTAGGCTCTGGGAAGCAAGCTGCTAGTTTGGGCTTGGGCAGCTGAAAGAGGGAGATGGATGACATCAGTCTTGGCCTGACCTTTGAAGGACTTTAGAAGCTGGAAGGGATCTTAGTGGTGTTGCTATTTCCTCCCCATTTTAAGGATGAGAAAATTAAAGTCAGAAGTTATGTCACTTGCCCAAAGTAACACATGTAACAATTACTGAGAAAAATACCATCAAGGTTAAAAGCCCTCACATCTCAAAGAGCACTCCAGTTTTTTTCTCCACAGAGCATTTCATGTTTGAATGGTGAAGAGCCTCAGAAGGACCTTCCAAGCCAGGGAAAGGGAGTAAAGTGATAGTCAACATCTCCTACGGGCCTGGAAGCCATGGGTACAGGGCTGAACTGGAGGCGGGTAAGTTGGATCAGCTTGGTGGAGATGCATCATGCACAACAATCTAATTTTATCCCAAGGAGCCTCTGAGGAGAGGAGAGATGAAACTAATGCCTGCAGAAGATTTTTAAGGAAGATAGCTTTTATAACTGTAACTGTATTTTTTTTTAATTTTGAAAAATGTCCTGTTGAGTAAATCAAATTGGTCCTATTAAGCTTTAGCTAAACATACTCTTTAAAGGATCAGACAACACTTTAGTCTGACATAGTTTAATGAATTCAAAATCTAAACTTTGTAGCTTGAAATTTCTTTTGGGCTCAGTAAACAGTGAGCAAAATTTCTGCAAGAATTCAGAGATGGTCCCTTAGACAGGAAGACCATGAAGTCAAAGGTAGAATTCTAAGACGTTTAAGTTGCTCAGTCACTAGGCTCAGATCCCAACCCTCTAATACATGGAATTAGAAAAGTGTGGCAGTCCCCAGTGAGATATAATGTGATTCTTAATGCTATCAGGGAGGAAGGAGCAATTTTTCTTTGATGAACATGAAACAAGGATATAAGGCCCTAAGTGAACAACGCTAAGTGCACCAGCTGCTGTCAATCAATATTTTGACCATTAATACTCATCCAGGCTTTTAGTCCAGTTTAAATGAATATCACCATGGGTTATATTTTAAAACAGTTATGGATTCTATCCCTTCAATTTTGAAATTGCACGAGTTATGGAATGTCATGAGAAACAAGTACCCATTAGGATCCCTGGTGAAGTGAAAATAATGCTTCCACTAATTTTTAAAAGCATCCTGTGATCCTTAATAATGAGAGAAAAGATACTTTTTATATAAGGAATTACCTGTATTTGGAATATGAGATTTATTTCCAATCAACCCAGAGACAAGTTAATCACCACACATGGTTTTTCTTGGTTCTACAACCCTTCATATGATATTTTAAAGCAAATAAATTAAAAGTTGTTTCTAATCATAACTATAAAAGAGAAGTTAAACCTTCTGCATGGTCACTTTTCCCATCATTTTCTCTAATTGCTCACATTTTGGAAGCCTTTGATCCCTGGAATTTTTAAACTGGATTCCCAATCACACTGATTAAACATATCTACATCTGTTAAGTCCTCTAAAGGGCATTTGACACATGTCAGTTGAATGCCAGGGGAAAAGCAGTTGGGGGACTGAGTAGGGAGATTACAGGAAATTTGGTGCTTTTGGAAAAGACTTCTGGTTTTTGACATGGGGCGAACAACATAATATACCAAAAGTGAATGAGAGCAGAGACAACACCCAGAGAAGAGGGGTAGCTGTTAGGCAAGCTCTTGGATGAGCCCTAGGAGCAAGACCACGGAATCTCACACGCTTCATTACAAGTCTGCATGGCAGAGATGGTGAGTCACAGGATTCTCTTAAATGTCATCTCCTTGAAAAGGGATATTTAAAAGCCCAAGTTGCAAATGCAGTTGGCTTTCTTTCTCTCTCGTTGGTTATCAACATGTCCCCAGCGGAGTGCCTGCAAAAATGTAAGAGTTCCATCCTCAGATGGAAAAAGAGATATGTATACTTTTATCCTAAAATTTTATTTTTGTTTTGGAGGGGGACTCCTGGAAAGGAGAACCTCTGTGACCAATCTTGAGGGGGTAAACAGCAGGAGGAAGCATCTGGATTGCAGAGACACATCCTCTCTCCTGGAAGGTCACTGGAAGAATGTTCTTGTTTTTAAAGTCCTCAGCATCTTTTAGTAAAGAGATATGGTTTGAATCCCAGCTCAGCAGCTAAAGAATGACATGACCTTCACCCCTCCAAGTCTTTATTCCTACGTCTGCAAAGGGAGGATATTGGGCTTGTGTTCTCTAAGGCTTCTTTCTCATCTATGAGTTCCAAATTCATTTACAGATACTGGGCAATTAATTCACTTGGAATTTCCTATCCCCTTGTGAGTAAAAAAAGTGTGTAGTAGAGTTCCTCTTTTTCCTCTGTTATAGTTCCAAGCTATTTTATTACATCCCTGACAGAAAGTCCCTAATGAACATTTCAGATATAATATTTAGATCATCCCTGAAGAAGAAACACAAGAAGTCACTCCATATGCATGGTTTTCAAAGACTGTCCTGCAAGATGAAAATGAAGACTTTTTGCTAATATATTAGAATGCATGATAGACATGGACTCTACCATGAGTGGCTATTTGGTTTGGGGAAGTCACTTCACTTTGCTGAGATTAATTTTCTGCCTCTGAAAAATGAAGAAGTTGGAGAAGATCCTCTTAAATTCCCACAGTTATGATTCTGACAACAAGAATTAAACAACACTAATTAAACTTTTTTCGTTGATTTATATAGCTCAAGATAACTCAAAAAGATACTCAAAATTCTATTAATGGAATATATGTACATATATGTAAATACATATCTAATTTTATGATTTTTTTATATCGCACTGGTTCAGAACTTGCTTTCAAATAAAAAAGCTCATGAAAGGAGCACAGAAATTAGACAGCTCAAACCAATTCCACATTTATAAACTTTAAGCCTAAACTGCCTTAAGAGTATACCTTAAAGAAATGCTCTCTCAACAATAATGCACAATGCACTCCTATTTTATAATTTTAAAATACTAAAATATCTTACAGAGTTCTTGAGAATGAAAGGTAATCTGGAATTTTCCAAGTTCACTTTAGAAATTATGAATACAAAATGTGTCTGAATTCTAGTAATTCACCAAAATTGAATCAGAAATTAACGCCATCAAAATTTAATTAGTTTTACCAGACTATCTGCTTACCATAGATAAGCTGAAATTGGTAAATGAGTCAGGGTTTTGGCAAATTCTGGTTTTGAAGAACTCTTTCCATCTAATAAAGGTTGATAACCTTAAATCTGTGGTGTTTTGCTAAAGTATCCATAGCTCTCTAATATGATGCTACATGGTTTCTGGCTTCTCAGAGTTTGTCCTATTCCCTTGTCAATTATTTATTAGTTCAGACAGAAAGATTCCAGTCCACTGATGATGGAAAAGGGCTAATGCAGGAGTCTGGGCCTTCGTCTCCAACAGCATCACCTCCCTTCTCTTGGGTTATTTCTCTGCTGATTATGACACCCCCCTTTCCAATTTTTACTGTGTGCTTTAAGACCCTTAATACAAAGGAACTGAAGGTGCTCTAAATGGATTAGCACATTGACTTCCTGAAAAGAAATTACACTGCTTGGCCTAGAACTTTGGCCTTATACCCTCAAGTATCTCCCAGCAGGCTCTAGTTAAGGCACAGGATTTCTTCTGTTCTCAGATCGCATTACACATTGTTGACCTCAGGACATCACGTGGGTAGCATATCAAATGTGCATTCATTTTGTTCCACGAACCTCAGGGATAAAAAGGCTTCAAGAATTCCAGAATGAGGGAAACTCAGAAAGTATGTTCTTTGCTGTGAATTAGAGCAAGGGCTTACTTGTTTCCATTGTATTCAAAGTTCCTGCTGGGTATTAGGCTGAGGAAGGTATGGCAAAGCCAACAATTCCATCAGTGACATCAGTTTAAAAACCACTCGTGTCCTGCGTCTTACTTTAAAAGATGATAGTACAGCCTGGCTAATCTATGCCATATTTTATCAAACTTCCTGAAGGGATGACATGGTGGGACTATACAAAAAGAGCAATATTTGGGGAGTTTGAAACTTTCGACAAATGCTTTTTGACACTTGGCTTCCCAAAAAAGTAAAATGAAAAAGGCACTTGGCAAATATAACTACTACTGATGACAATTTTAAATTAGAATGTCTGAAATCAGGCTGATGAATGTAAAGTATTGCATAAGGAAACCCTAGTGTATTTATAATACCTTCCAGTCTAAGAAAATAAAGCATCCTTCAGATAATCAAAAAGGATTTAGATGCAATGATTGCCTCAGGAGGGGTGGGGTCTGTTTCTGCAAAATTTCTTCTTGGAAGAAGTGGACAGGAGAGGGCTTTACTCCTTCCAATGTTCAATGAAGTTATTTCTAGAACTTCACACAGGCTCTCAGGGCGAGGGCATGAAGGCTGCTCTTTGTGATCGCAGGACCATCACTTCCCAACATCATTACAGAAACAAACAGTGAGCCTAGTTTGCCTCCCTACATGATAAGGGACCCACAGCTGTCAACAGACTGGCATTATGTGCTCCCCAAGAACCTGACTATGACATTTGCTCCTGTGACAAGGCAAATTTCGGCAGCTCGTCTGGAAAGAGATTAGCATTCATCAGGCTGCAAGCACCCTTCATCAAGTTAATGACATTTCAATCAGCACATTTTCTCCAGTTTCGGTACTTTGCCATCTGAGCACAAGTCTCTAATTACGCCCAAGCAACAAGTCTCACATCAATCCCACCATTTATACACTCACCGTACACCATCGCTCCTCCGGTTTCATGCAAGAAGCGGAATCGATGATTTTTAAATAACCAGATTGTCAAAATGGTAAGGATGAGCAAAAAATTAAAGACAAGCAGCTCGACCGCTCCCTGATGTTGAAACTGAGACTCATCCTTCTCTGACAGAAACCTTTGCTGCCTCTCCATTCTCCTGTCCTGTTGGGATTCCTGAGATAAAAACCTGGAGCAGGCTGGTTTATCAAGATCTGCCTAAGACAGCCTGACTGCCTGAGAATTTCAGAATAAACACTGCCACTTTACTTGCTACTTTACAAGCATTCTGCCCTGGCTTAATATTCAGATGGCTTCTAGTTACAACTTCCTGTTTCTCTCTTAAAGCAGCCTCGTCTCTTTTCAAACTCCAGAGGGTGGTTTCATCATGACTCCTGCTGTCTTCAAATGATTCATTCCATGAAAAATGTCTTTCCGAGTGGGCAAGCTGCAAGCAACAATTCTGAGTTTCTTGAGTCACGTCTTAGGGTTTCAAACAAGTTTGCTTAAGCTGAGCATCTGGCGAATTGTAGAGTAATGATAAAAAAAAAAAAAAACAAGTTCACCTTACATCAGCAACATTTTCTAGGTTCAAAAAGGCAGTGTGGGGTTCTTAACCTCACCCACACTTGAGGTCTTTCCTCTGCCATCAGAATCTGCCAATGTGAAGTGGATGGGTTGCTCGGGGGTGACCTGCAATGCTTTTAGGATTTTTTTTTCTTCTTTTTTTTTAAGTTGGGAAGCATGAATTTAGTATGCAACTCTTTGCTTAGCTTCTTATACTTGGTAGTCAGAGAGCAGCATTTAAATTCTGAATCAATTGTGTTAACAAGAAAAATAAAAGCTAAGTCAAAAAAGAAAATTCTATCCTTGTCTCTAACTGTGCCATTTAATTATGTTGAACCAAGAAAGAGAGAAAGAAAGAAAGAAAGAAAGAAAGAGAGAGAGAGAGAGAGAGAGAGAGAGAGAGAGAGAGAGAGAGAGAGAGAGAAAAAAGAAAAGAAAGGGAAAGGAAAAAAGTAAAAGCAAAACAGTATAATTGATGCATGGATGGGTTTTTCCTTCAACATTAGGCTTCTGGCCCTCACCTCCAAGACCCCCAGAAATCTGTGGCTGATGACAACCTCCTCTGACCTGGGTCCCAGATGAATGGTGCTACCCCAGCACTGAAGGTTCCAGAATCACAAGAGCCTATTGTCCATTTGTCAGGTTGGTTCTGGTTGATTTTATACTTCTATGCTTTTTGAAATGTAGCGAATCAAGACGATAGTACCTAACATGGTCTCTGCTGCTCTTTTAGCCAATGTTATGACCTGCTTGCCTTTAAAATGGATCCCATAATGCAATGAGATGTATCCTGGGGTTAAGTGTGGGTTTTCTTCATTTCACCACATCATGGTAACACAGGAGTATTAATCATCAGGATTTGCATTTGGATAGAATTAGCATTTGATTTATACAATGTGATTCATTGAGTAGGCAGAGCCCAAATACACCAGGAAAAGTTCACTGTCACCAAGAGGTAGAGGACAAACACATAATAGCGCTGGGAGCTGACTACCTCCTGATGAACAGTTCCGCCCTCAGAGAATTTATCAACCACTTAACATAAAACTCTGCTGTATCAGCTTCTTGGCCTTCTGCAACTTAGAGGCTGATTTCCTCTTTGAGTTGAGCTCGGCAGGGGGTATTTATGAGCACCACAGATGTGCTCCCAACGCACTACCCTTTTTGGCAGGCACTTCTGTGATGACTAATATCCAACGATTTTGAAACCTGTCAGCTAATTCTTGCAAGCATTTCATGGAGCTTGCTAGCAGGTTCCACCTTTATAATTCTGCAACCCCACAGGTTGAGTCTTGAGTTGTTAGATTTACAAGATAACGCACACATGCAAAACCTGGGAGCTTCCTGTTCTTTTTGTTTATTTGCTTGTCTAATCATTAAATTACTTTGGTTTTCTTTCATTGCAACTATGCGAAATAATCTGAGTGAAATAAAATTTCCTTGGTTGTTGTATGACATCCAATTTCACTCTCCTACCCAATGCAGAGACTCAGCAAGAGGATTAAAAATTCCCTGAAATATTTTGATTGGTTTATACATTGTTTTAAAAAGTCTGAATTTGATGCCAACATATTGAAATTAGTGGATTTCACATAAAAATCACACATATAACTTCTTGTGAAAGAACATGTAAGATGGGGCCTCCTGGCCCTCCTCACGTGGCCACAGCTGGCTAGGGATGAGTGGCCAGCCTGCACCAGCACATTCATCCCCCTTCACTCACTCCTGGTCTCTGTGTGGCTCCTGCATACATTCGACTGTGTGGTCTCTGGGTTTTTCAGGAATGGAATCCACTCACTATTCTATTTCCTGATTCTGATCCTGCTTAACACTGGGGTAGAAAGCTGAGAAGAGGATGCACAGGAGAGTTCTTTCATTCTTTCATTCAGAAAAATCATTGGGCTTCTCCTATTTTGTACTTTCTTCTCAGAATATTGGTTTTTGTTCTGAGGTACCAATAACAGTAAGATAATGAATTAGAAATGCATACCATTGAAGCATTACTGAAGACTAGGAAATATGTTAGGAAAGTAAATTTAGTCTAATTTAATATTCAGAAAACCATTCTGCAGATGAGAATTTTAAGGCTCAGATGAGGTTGCTACCATATCCAAGGCTACTCAGAGAGTAAAAATTACAATTGTATGTGAGGTTTAATGGCCTTAAGATGGCATTTCAGCTAGGATGATGAACTCATTCTGGCTTGTCAAAGACTTTCCTGATTTTAGTGCTGAAAGTTCTATGTTCTAGGAATCCCATCAGTCCCAGGAAAACAGGGACAGCTGATCACCCTAACTCTCCATATTCCTAAATCCTATACTGTCAATAATAACTCTTCTTCATAAAATTCCCAAAAGAGAGATTCACACAAGGAAGAATGTCGTATAAAAATTAAGGCACTGTTTTTGGACCATAACCCTTAGTGCCAGTTTCTCTCATGAAATTGAGATGGAACCTAAAACTTAGGCACAAGGAAGGCCCAGAGAAATCACTGTTGTTAAATCCCAGTCATGACACCCACTGCCCACTGAAGGGGAGGTTCTTGCTGCCAGATGCAGTATGCAAATGAGTAGCAGCAAAGATAAAGAACAGAAAGGCCCGGCCTTTTGTGATCAGTATACCCTGTCTCTGCAGGACCCTCAGCCCCAGTGGAACAAAGACCAGAAGACAGGAGCCTTCCAAGTGGTGGAACCTGGGGTAGCACAGCAATCCCGCCCACTAGGGAAAGTGGTCCAATCAGCTTTGCAGAATCTAGCCAATCACCTGAAAGCACTTGCTCTAATAAGAGGAGAGTGGATTTTGTGTGAGATTAGTGGGTAGAGAAGAAAAGCATCCCCCTTGTTGGGGAGACACGCTGAGTTTCCCTTTCCTGCTCCCGGGAGCTCACCCTGCCAGATCAAGGCAATTCTGGCATTGTCCCTGTGATCTCCTCATGTCAGTCCTATGCCATCAAAGGGGGTGACGGCCTTACAGCTAAGGTCTTAGAAATGAGTAGGGTCCCTGATGGACACCCTCGATTGCTAGCTCAGGCCCTTCTCGCCCTGTTTCTTGCAATCTCTCTTTCTACCCATAGATCTTTGTCCACAGCACCTCACCCCTTTCATCTGGAGATGGCTTCGCTTCAGTAGCAATAATAAGCGTCAACCCATCAGTCCCCTCTTCTGTCTTGCACATCTCGAAGGCTCAGTTAAGGGAAAAAATCAGCCCATTATTTCTCATTTCGTTTGGATTCTGCTGGCTCTACAAAAGCAGAGGTCAGTGAGGCCGGTCACAGTGGTTGGAGCTTGCCCCTAACTCAGGATGGAGGCTTCAGGGATAGAATGAAAAATGAGCCAAGGTCAGGGAGGAGAAGATGGAGAGACGCTAAGATGCAGGTTGTTTAACTCCAAATTCTTGAAATCCAAGACTTGAGAAAATTCATTTCTTTGATCTATCATTAAGAGTCCACATGATAAATTCACCTATTTTTTAGTACAAAACTTCTATTCTGTCTCACAAACTAATAACTCCAACCTCCTTAGCTCAAAGAGGCTTTGTCCCATCACTTCTCTGTTAAGTTATATTTTTGTGGGAACTAACAAAGAAGGGTACCAGGCTGCTCATCTCTCCAAAGAGAGAAAAGACACAGGAGAGAAGGCAGAGCCCCAGACAAGGAAGCGCTGAAATATTTTCTGGAATGAAGTATGTAAATCCCAAGCAGATTTTAACAGTCACCTGTTTGACCCTTCTAAATCAATTCCAACTCCAGCCTTGAAGACAGCTTCCATTGGGCAATATATTAATTCAGGTCCCCTTGTTATGGAGCTGGGGCCTTTTGAGAAACTGAGGCACCACAAAGACACCACCAAGTCTCATGACCAGATCAGAAAGATTTCAGATATGTCACTCAGAGTAATTGGATGAGTTTATTGGAGAGCTAAGGAAAAGAGAAAGGGGATACCCTCAAGGGAGAAAGTGGATCTTTCTCAGAGGAGAGGGACAGCGTGCCTCTCCTGCACTCCAGTTTTATTGGGGTCCCAGAGAAGTTTCCAGAGAGTCCTGCACAGGTCCACTTCTTGACTTTTGACTGACAGCCGGGTGACTTCAGACATTCAAGTCCCCACTGACATGGCAACTCTAGGTCACCTTGACACCCGCTAACCAGTTCTAATTGAATTCTTAACCATACATTCTTACAGATTTTTAGGTTAGAAGGAACTATCCTTATCTCACAAGAGTTTTAGAATCTGGTCATAAGTCTTCTCCTTCAGGGCAACTTGGATTCCTCTTATCAACATTATTCTGAGCCTGCATTTCTCCTGCAGTGAATAGGTAGTTTGCTGAGGAATGTAACATATCCTGTTCACTGAGGCCAGGCAGGGCTGCGGGTAAATTGCTTCTCAGAAAAGAAAGCATGTGGGGGATCAGCAGAGTGGGCCTGGTTTATAGAATTATTCTCTTAATGTCAGGTTCCCCCCATTCACATCTGTCTATCCCCTCACAACCTCAAAAGTTCTGAGAGGACTTGGTGCAGATATTTAATTACAGACAATCTCAGGTATCACCAGCAAGGACATCTGCAAAAAGACTAGGTAATGCCATTTTTCAGAAACAATATTTTAATTTCATTGTAGCTTAATCTATTCCTCACTTCATCCACATCTTTTTTGGGATCCGTGCACTTTAGCTTTAAAAAACTCAATTTATAAATATGCTCAAAAACACCCCTTAAGTAACACCTAGGATGAATTTTATGTATGCAAAAGGCAACTAAATTATATAATAAATTCTGTGACAGACAATATGGTCTCTTAGATAAGAAAGCAAATCATGTCTTATGGCCAAAAAAGTTAAAAAGTCCCCAGGTCGCCTGTGGACAGGAAATTCATTTTGCTTTCAAATGTCATTTTATGATGGCAGTATCATATCTAAAGTGTAAGCTTTAAATTCAAGTCTAAAATTACACAGGACTCTCTGAAGATGGTGTAACTTGGCATTTGCAGGTACAAACACATAGTATGCTGGACGCCCTCACCCAGGGTTTTCTAAATGAATCTTAAATCAATAACAGAGGTTACTTGTTAATTCAAATCCAGAACAACAGGTTTTCAAGGGATACCATAGGACAATATTATTTTATTTCTGCAAAATTGCTCTGCATTACTGTGAGGAAAACACACAACAATTTCTCAAAGAAAGATATAGTTTATGTTTTTCTCGTATCACATGTAGATTCAAGAATTTGAATTTGCCTAGGCTAAGTATGGATATACAAACAACAATAACTATATCATCCACTCAGGAGATCCAAGTATCTACATAACTCATTGCTGTGCTCAGGTAAGTGTGGGAAAGAATGCTTCTCAGAATATAATCAGGACCTAAAAATCTCAATGAAAGCTACCACAGGGAATGCTATGCTGTAGTTATGTGGGAAGATCTCTTCCTGACCCCCAGACCCCAACAAAATCACTGGAGATTGCTTATTCTTTGGATGCTTGCTAAAAGGATAATTTGCATAGTTTTTCTTCAGTAAAATTGGACTTCAAAATTAAGGGGCCATAAGTAATAAATAAGTTTTAAATGTTAAGTAATCTTTAAAAAAAATTCCTAACTATACTTTGAACTTACTTCAGCCTTATCTGATAAAATACAACAGTTTTGAGAATTGTAGAATTTGTAGAACCAACTAATTGTCAGAAATTTAAGATTCCAACAACAGTGGATTCCATCAACATCTACTCTTTTAACTGGATGTAGCTGTGTGAAAAACAGAATTGTTTTGTTTGAGGGTGAAAAAGCTAAACCTCTGTATCTTCCTTTCTTCCATCTTAACCCCAGGAGAATGCAAGACTTTGGGGAAAGGTGTTTGAGAACGTGGCTTAGACCAGAGGCTTCTTACTTCAAAGCTACAAGGAGGCAGAGGACCACCATACTGCTGAGGTCCAACCTGGTCTGCTATGCAGAATCTACATCCATATACTCAGCCTAAAAAAAGGAGGCCTCCTGCTGGGACACTTTCAGGGCTCCATCCATTCCCTCAACCTGTGGGCTTGCTTTGGTGGTCAAAGAAGGAGAGATAAAGGTTCAATCTTTGCTCCTGAGCCCAGCAAACTCACCTTTGTGGGTTTGGCTCAACCAATGGGATGCCAGGCTCACTCATGAACAATTCCTAACCCAAGGGATCAAGTGTAAGGTCAGAAGCTCCTTTATGGCACTTCCAATAGATCAGAAGTGTAGGTAGAAGTTCTTTCCTGCAGGGACCACTCTGGAAATGTGGGGACCAGTGTAGAAAGGTTCCCCAGTAACTCTCCCCAAGTGTTTGTTCTCCAATTCTGCTGAGCTGGCCTGCTATCAAGCCAAAGGGAACTTCCTCTGTGCCCTCTGAAGGCTATGTAAGTGATTCTGCTGAAATGAACTGGCAATAGATTAACAGGAGAAAAGGCATCCAAGATTATTATGTACAAGTGCATGGGGGGTGGGTCATGAAAATGAAAAACGAGCACCCATAATCCAATGAGCATCAAAAGTCTGTAAATCCTTCTTCACAGGGAAGAGGGACATGGGGCTGCAGGCACATCTAGAGGAGGAGTAAGTAATTTTTAGGGGGTACAAATAGTGCTGAAGAACACACAGTAACCTGGGACAAAGTGAGCTGTGGAGAAGGAGGTGTCCACTGTGGAACCACACTGCAAAAAAGGCTGTCTTGATACACAAATAACGGCTCTCAGGTAAGAGCCCCCAGAAGAGTAGATGACAGTGTCTGGGCAGGTGTGGTGAGTATGGCATGGAGTTGCTTCTCTGGTGACTAATCGTCCCTGGTTAATGAGATTCTAGGGAGGCAATGCAAGACAATCACTTTCCTTCTGGAAGAACTAACTCCCTTAGTCAGAAAAGAGAGGAGTATAAAGAGCTCCTCTCTGTGCTGCAAGAGAGAAAGAGGACCCGGAGCGGGGGACAGAGAGATCTTGAGGCTGCTGCTTTAATTCACATCAAAGTGCCACATTTTGAGGTATCATTTTCTGAGCCTCAACAGTGCCAAGTCTGTGTTTGGCCAGGGGCAGGACTGACTCCTCACCCCAAGCCCCTGCTCCAGGAGGAAGGCAGCATTGCACCTGAGCAGGTCTGTTCCTGTGTTCCTGAACATTCTGTATCTTCCTGGGACCTGTCTTACTGATGCCCCTGAGGCCTACGAGGAGCATGGGAACATTAAATTTTTACCTTAACATCACCCCACATCAATGAGTGGAAATTTACTCCTGTTCATTTTCTAATTTTTTTAAATTGCTTGGATCACGAGTTGTACTAAGCTTTTGTGCAACCAGCTCAGCAAAAAACAAAACAAAACAAAAAAAAACATACCACTGTTAGGCCAGAAAAAAAGTATTAAGTATTCTTTTTACACTCCAAGAATCAAAATATTGAACTTGAATGTCATATTTGATTATTAAATTATGAAAAAAACATTAAAGTTCTAAATCAAAATCCCCTTCCTCCTGTAAACTAAGTTCAACTTTGTTTCTATTCTTGCTTTCCACATTCATTGGATTGGTCTCACTCTGATGGGGTCAGATTTGCCTCAGCAGCTGTAATGTTTTAAGCCACCTTTGAGATGATACAAGAATGACTAGAACTTTAGCAACTACAAAGTTAGATTAACCCAACCACAAATTACTCACGTTGCGCAAAGAACAGGAAGAACAAGAAAGCAAATTTCGTGCCATTAGAACAGTTATCCTAAGCAAAATTTTCTGTTCCTAGTTTCATAAATAGTACAATCTGGATTCCCATTCTTTATTTTCTTTCATGAAACACTGCAGAATTTTATTCTAGGGAGAAGCAGATACATGAAGAAAATGCAAAGTCACAGGTAAAATCTTTTTGGTGTCACGCTGACCAACATAGATATAATTATGCAAGTGGTCTAGGGTCACTACCAGAGAATTCAAACCCCCAAGGGAGAAGCTGTCTATTTATTTTAACACTGAGCTTCTGGGGCCAATGGGAAAATCACTTGAATATACTCTCTCTCTTACCATTAGAAAGCAGTATTTAAAATACTCTGTTTGAAAACTTCAAAATGTACAGGGCTGGCACCTCTACTTCCCTTGTTTAACCCAAAGCTGTATTGGTCCCCTCTGTGTTCATTCTGTATGTTAAAAACTTCATTATTTATTAGTGAAATAATATGACATTTAGACCTTTAACATATTGCACCATTAAATCATGGGAGATAATAGGTAAAATGAGAAGGGAGACAATTTCATGGTTCTTGGAGCTGCATAATAGGAACATGTTGTACTATTCTCTTTACTTTGGTATGTGGTTGGAAATTTCCACAATGCATTTTAATTTCTCTCTTGATTGTTGCATTTGGAGGATCCTGTTCCTCCTTGAGCTTGATTCTGCCCAGTGACAGAACAGCCATTCCCTCCTTAGGCACATTAAAGGCCTGCATTCTGTTACCCACCCTTCTTCCCTACTCTATTTCTCCATCCACAATATTTCTCCACCCAGGGCTAAATCCCAAGGGAGTTTTAGTGCTGAGCTGCCCAGCTTTGGTCCCAAAGTTCCTTTAAGCTAGGACCCCTGTCCTACAGATGAAGTTCCTTCCTACCACCAGTGATCTCATTTGAAGAATTATTCTCAGAAAAAAACGTTAACTCAAGCCACTTTGGATATTTCTAAGTGAAATTTATTTTCTTTCTCATGCACTTTCCCTAAACTTTTCATTTCCTAAGTTTTTTAATTTTCCAAGCTTTGGATACCTTTTTCTCAGAACGTTTTCAGTAAAATCAGTATAGATTACCTTGCAACAGTGAGATAAGTCGCTAATATTCCCTTTCCTCTGTTTTTCCATGAATTCTGCAAGAATAGTAGAACTTAGCAGTGTTTTCCTAGCATGGATGCACTGATTGTTGAATCAGAGTTTCTATCTGAAGGGGAAATCGAGGAACAAGAGATGGGTAAGCGAGAAATGAAAGATGGAGACCAGGCAGAGATACATAACAGAGTTTAGACAGACAAATAAAGAGATGACAAATTCAGAGCTGACAAATAAAGGCCACCTCTCTATAGGAGAAAGAGGCAAAACAGGCTTGAGCTCTGGGACTTTTATGGGGGAGGCTGAGATATCAGAGCCCAGCAGGTCCTAATGCAAGCAGTTAAAGGTTGGATTGGTATGAGGGACTGGTGAGCCTTTTTCAGAAAGGCCCTTGGGTGGGAAAGGGAAACTTTTTCCTTAAAATGGCGGCTGTCACTTAAGATGGCCATCCAAATGCTAAGTAAGGACCTTATACATTTTTATCTTTTTTTTTCACTTTTAAACCAGACAGTTGTTCTAGAGCTCCCCATAGGAAATCAATGAGTTGTAAGCTAACTCAGGCAAATACGTTCTTTGTTTAGACATATTCAGTTAGCTTCACCACCAAGAGTTGGATAATCCTACCCAATAAGGCACTTTCTAACAGCCCAGCAGCTAACTCTGGCTCAGAACTGAATTTTTTTGAAACTCCTGGCTCTTCTTCACTGTGCTTTATTTTACCCAAACATGGGCACCTTTGCCCCAGATCATGGCGGTGTGAGCTTAGCCACCTGAAATGAGTGTCCCCTTCCAGCTGGTCTAACAATGCTTATGTATAGTTTGCTAATCTTCTCAATGCTTCTAACCTACATGTAATGTCCAAAATTTCTGAAATCACCCATGCAGCTCTTCCAGGAAGCTTCCCACCTGCTCTCTCATTGCACCTCTAAGGGCCCACCCCTCAAAATGCTAGAAAAGAAATGATGACATTTCTTTAAGAAACAAATAGCAAAAAATTTAAAATGAGAGAGGTTGGGACTATTGTTAGATGAAAAGAAATTTAATGGACATGTTAACTAAAAGGAATGTGAAAGTTTTCCTAGTTTAACAACAACAACAACAACAACAAAATATATATATATATATTATATATATTATATATAATATACATATATATATGGAACTTATGAAATAATGGTAAAATTAGAAAACTAGCTAGATATTATATAATAGAAAAAGTTACTATTAATAATTTCTAGATGCTAAATGGTATTGTGATTAAATTTTGTTTTTTCAAGTTCTTATCTCTTTGAAGTTATGCAAATGAAGTCACATGATGCCTGAGATTAATTGTAAAATGGGGTTTGGAGGAGGAGGAGTGGGGAGGTCCAGATGAAACAAGACTCGCTGTATGTTGATAACGGCTGAAGCTGAGAGATGGCAAATGGAAGATCACCATATAATTTTCTCTCCTTTTGTGTGCTTATGAAATTTCCATAATCACATTTTAAAAAAATAAAGAGTAAAATAAAAGACAAGAGGCCGTCTCAAAGAAAACCCTGATTTTCTCTGGGCTCTCATGGAGGGCGGGGTGGGGATTAACTCAGTTAAGTCTCAAAATCTTGTCTTCTTTATTTGATCTTTTTGAGGACACTTCATTCCAAACTCTTTCCTCCTCAAGTAAGGGCTAAAAGATTTCCTTTTTTCCCACTCCAAAATTTTTTTCAAGAGTTCAGCCTTTCTTCAAAGGAGAAAAATTTTCCACCTCAGCTTCCCTCTCAGTGTATATGCTTTTATTTTTGCTTTCATGTCTTCTCGTTGCTGGTCTGTTTGCAAGATCAAATTTTTTAAATTTAATTTATTTTTACATTTTTTATGGTACTGGGGATTGAACCCAGGGGTGTTCTACCACTAAACTATGCCCCAGCCCTTTTTTATGTTTTATTTTGAGATAAGATCTCACTAAATTGCTGAGGCTGGCCTCAAACTTGCAATCCTCTTGCTTCAGTCTCCAAATTAGCTGCGATTACAGATGTGTGCCGACACGACCAGCTTCAAACCCCTTACAAAGGGTTTTCTTTCTTTGATATATCACTAAGCAATCCAAATTCCTAACGACAGAGTGTTCTCCATCAAAATCTTAAAATGACTGTCTCAGTCTTTGCCTTGTTTTGTTTTGACCTTTCTTTTACAATTGTGGCAAAATCCCCATAGAAAAAGATCTACACTCCTCTTGGTCAGTTCTACTATTCCTCTGTGCTTGAAGCTATAATCAATTTCCCTAAAACCCATACCCAGGAGCAGACTTTACAGCATACCCAGTTCAGGCCCGATTGAAGCCTGGAGGTAGAGGATTTCTAGAATTCTGTGCAGAGGTCTGAGCCCAAGATACTGGTTGGATCTTATTATCATTTACAGCAAGATAAAGCAGAACGAATTTGGAGCAGCTGATCTGGAACTGCTCTTGAATGCTGACCCTTATAGCCAGAGGCCAGAACGAATACATTAGTGTCCTGTGCTCCAAGGGAAACTCACTTGCCTTTGCAGAAGTAATTGAGAAATATAAGGAGGGGTGAAAAAAACTATGAAAGCAATAATCATTTTTTCATATAAACATCCCAAAAGGCCTCATATAGTAAGTCCACCTGTTTTGAGGTGGCATTCAACTGGAACTTAGCCTCTGAACAAGCCTGGGCCTGAGAACCATCTGTGGTCATGTTAAAAGCCACCATGAGCTGCCTAGCTTAAGCAGGCCACCAGGTCTTAGGCAAAGATCCTGTGCCTCCCTGGGCCACCCTTTGCTGCCCAAGTGCCCATTTTTTTTTTTTTTTGCATATATTTGTTTCCCAGCCTGTATTTTAGAAATTTTATAATTTTAAAATACTCTCCCAGTTCCCTCCAGGTGTTGATGATGGAAACACTCAAAGGACAGTCAACTGTATTAAAGGCTTAGCAGTTTTCCTGCTTTAGCTGGGGAATTCAGTTCAGACCTGGAGTTTTCTTACATTCAATCTCTGAGCATTTCCACTGAGGGTATTTGGCCAGCACATGAGATTCTGAGTCCCCTGAGCTAGCAGACCGCAAGGACAGGCCTGTATTGTCCACTGTCCTCAGGAGGGATGTCTACTGAGCAAGAATTCTGCCCCAGTGGACTCACTGCAGGGAGGCAGTGGAGACAAGATTCACTTACCTGAGAGATCAGGGAGTCAAAGAAAGATGGTGACTTGTCTGTCACATACACTCCTCTGGTGTACACCATGGGCCAACCATATTATGTTCACAGGAGTGAGAGGGACACAGTTTCGTCACCAAGTACACAAGACTGTACCAAGAGGACAGTGTTGGGAGACTATGTCCTTCTCTCTGAGCCAAACAGGGATCATGTGAAGAAGGGAAATTTTTCCTCTACAGCTCTTAGTCTGAGATTTTAAAACTGAAGAAACTGCATTGGGAAGGCCAGAACTCCAAGTGCGCCCTCTAATTAGTGAAAGTTTCAAGTTTCAGAGGCTTTCCCTATAAAACATCACATAATTCTTTCATTTAATATTGATAGAAAAGTTTAATTAATCACTTTTTTATATTAATGCTTCAGACAAAATTTTTCTAAACTTTAAAAATGTCATCCTTGGAAACAGAATCTGGCACTTAAGTATCTCTATAGTAATGGTATGTGCACTCAACCCAAACATTGTATTGCTTGTTAAATATGGTAGTTTTCAAAGTGAGGTGCCTGGACCAGCAACATAAGCATCACCTGGAAACTTGTTAGCAATGTAGATTCGCCCACCGTAGATTCACTGCATCAGAAATTCTGGTAGGTAGACTCTAGAGATCTGTATTGAACAAGCTTCCAAATGATTCTGATACTATCTAGCTCTGGTCTATGAGATGGCTTCATAGATCAATAAAGCAATGCATGACTCATCTCATAAAGTAAACAAAGCAAATACATAAACAAAAAAGCACCAGAAGCTTGTTTAAAAATAGATACTGTTGCGCTGGGGATATAGGTTGGTTGTTAGAGTGTTTACCTCACATGTATAAGGCCCTGGGTTCAAGGATCCCAGCACCACACACATACACACACATACAAAGTGTTAAAAGGTAAACTTAGATGTATTAAAATTTTAAAGAATGTCTTTAAGTTAACAGGGATTTGTGTATTGGGCATCACCAAAACACTAGAAATTTAGGCATGAGGGGGAAACTTTTATAAGATGTTTGAGGAAACAAGATAGAAAATATTTAATTGGTTGAAGTGCAAGGCCTCTCTTTGGGGTCAGCTGGCGATGTCTGATTGGTTAAGCTGAAACTTCACTGTACTATTGACACGGAAGTCAGTACCTGTTTGCTTGTATAGAAACCCACAGCACCAGAGCTGTCTCTGCCCAATGACTTCCTAATTAAAATTTTAAAACTTCACATCATGTACAACCACAAGCATGGGATCTTAATTAGAATAATTTATACTCCATGTATGTTTAACTTGTCAAAATATACTCTACTGCCATATATATATCAAAAAAGAACAAATCAAATTAAATTTAAAAAATAATAAAATAACTTGTGCATAATATCACATGTAAATAACTATCTCATGTGTCAAACGCTTAACCTGACAGTTAATTAACCCAACGATGGATAAATTATATGACAATGTGTTTTAGGAAACGATTGTGTACAGCCAGTGCCCTCATCTTTTTTTCTTTCTTCTTTCCTTCCTTCCTCTCTCCCTCCCTCCCTTCCTTATTTTCTTCCTTCCTTCATTCTTTCCTTCCTTCCTTCCCACCCTCCTCTTACTTTCTTTCCTTTTCTTCTTCTTTTTTTTTCTTTCTCTGCAAAAATAAACACCTGCTGGTTCCCACAGATGTTACATCATTTCCGCTTCCAAGGGTTCAGCGGCAGCCGCTCCCAGGGTCCCCCAGGACTGGCCTGTCTCTCCTCCCTCCTGGCTCTTATGCTTCCTCCTCCCCTGCACAGATGCTGCCTCATCCAAGGGCATCGCTGTTTTGAAATACGAGTGGATGTGGTTCTGACCACAATGCCACTAAAAGCCATGACACAGCAGACTTGAGATGGTTCGTTTTGATCCCGACTTCTGGAACAACAGAGAGCGTCTTCTTATTTCCTCTAGCCCTCTTTTGCTGCCACCTGTCCAACTCTCCAAGTCCCTGAAAGATTCAGTGTCCCCTTCCTGAGTCCAGTTCTAGATCAACACTGCAGCACCCGCAGGTGCCTAGGTGAGATAGGAATGTGGGAATAAAGGGAGAGATACTGAGCTCAAAGAAGCACTCATGAGCCACTGAAATGCAGGAAGCCATGAAGTTAACTCCTGAGTGACCCAGCCAGAGGGCAGAGCACCTGTGCGGCTCCACCTCCAGGGCAGCCCTAGCGACTGTCCCTCCATAAATGCCAACACCCACACCAACAGGCTGCTGTCTCTTCCTCTGGAACTGCCTCCTTTTTGCCCTTAAACTTGTGTACTTTGCTTTACCCCAAAGGCAATTGCCCCCACTTCTCCCTGGAGTATGTGTCTGCTTTCCTAAATAAACCTCTATGTCTTTGATTGACATGTGCTGACATTCTTTTCCATCACGTAGGTCAAGAGACAAAGTCCTGAGACAAGGTCTCCCTTCTCTCCTCGCACTTTTGGGGCCCTTCTTTGGACATACCCACTCCCAGGACACTGGTTTCTGATTTTGTGCTTTTCCCATCCCCTGAAAACTGCTTCCCTGTATTTTATCTCATTTCTTCCTCCCTTTGTTTGGTTTCCCTTCTCCTTGGTTTCCTCTCTCTTCTCCATCAGAACCCTCTCATTCCTTGCTGTCTTCTTTCCTTTCCTTCATCTTATTTTCCCTTTCAGCCCAGCTTCAGTCACAAGAGAATGGGTGGATCCCCAGAGGAGCCACCAGGAAGGCAGACAGACAGCACAGAAGTGGTCATGGCATCCCGAGCGTGAAGGGCTGAGTCCTTTGCTGGGCCCTCCTGGCAGTGACAACATTTAGAAGCCAGGACTGCCCTGACATCAATGGGCTGTGCATGGGGTCTTAGGGGTGTGCCCAGTTTGAGACTCTGTCTGTGTCTGGCTTCATTTTCCTCCTACTTTCCCCCACCCCCAACCTCCTGGGGATATCTGCTCTGAGAAACATGCAAGAGGGTAGCCTCTGTCATAGTTGTGA
This sequence comes from Ictidomys tridecemlineatus, assembly GCF_052094955.1. Classification (NCBI taxonomy): domain Eukaryota; kingdom Metazoa; phylum Chordata; class Mammalia; order Rodentia; family Sciuridae; genus Ictidomys; species Ictidomys tridecemlineatus. The sequence goes on from NC_135479.1 coordinate 89,656,242, forward strand.
GCCGCACACCCTGCTTTTAGTTTTATGCTAATAAAACTAAAACACTAGTTTTATTAGCTTAAAACTAGTGCAGAAGAGGTAATTAATAAAAGGTACATACCCAACAGCCTTTTTGTCTCCAGGTGTCAGAGATTTAACCGTCTCCCCAAATTCCCATTCTCCCAAGGCGTGCTTTATTCTCATAAGCTCATATCCCTCAGCCAGAAATTCAGAGGGCATGTTGGGGTTCTACGCTTCTGCAAAGAATGCCACAGTCTGGTTGGGCACAATTCAGGAGCCACTTGTCAAAAGAAATGAACTTTATTTTTAGAACCACACACGCCAAACAAAACAGCTCCTCAGGAAAAAACCCTCAGAGCCCAACTGCCACCACCGGCTTCCCACAAGCCTCTCCACCTCCCCCTCTCCTCCTGCTCTTGAGGCCGATTGGCTGGGTCGCGTGGGCAGAGCCAAAAAAGTCCCCCAATGAGCAGCTCGGTGGTCTGAAAGAGCAGGGAAACAGCCCACTGAGCATCACAGCAGAGGAGCCAATCAGTTGGCAGCTAGAAGTTGCTGGGGCCGCTGTGAGCCAATCATCAGCTGGCAGCTGGAAGTTTGCTGGCAGCTGGAAGTTTGCTGGGGCTCCTTCGGCTGTGGCTCTCAACAAAGTCCATTCCCAGGTCATCTTCTACTCCTTGTGGCAAATAATGACCCTTCAATAATTTTTGACCATGTCCTCCATTATTCAGAAACACCCAGATCTTGCTAAGCATCACCTTCTTCATTCCTAAAATTCAGCTGTGTCGCCTTTAATGTCTAGTGACCAGCATTGCCTTTAATGCCTTTAATGGACAAAGGTGTGCCCCTTGCCACCTCTCAAGGACTTGCCCCTAGTATTTTACCAAATAAGCTGGAGATAAATTTTGCCAGGCACAAGATGAAAGGAAGGAAAGACTTGAACAACAGTCAGCGAAACCCAGGAGGGGGCCAGGGGAGCTGTCTGTCCTGAGAGCCAACTGCCCTCACATACTCCAACCTGGCTAGACCTTCAGACAGCTTTCATAGTAGTTGCCTGTGTGCCTGTTTCTCAGTTGGACCCTCTGTCTACAGCTTTGGCAGGCAGTGACAAAGCTGGAAAGATGCTATGCCATTCCATTTAATCCACCAAACACCCAGTGAAATAGGTTCTTATCATTATGTTCATGAGGAACTTCCATGTGGAGAGGAGGTAACTTCAATAAGGTCTCAGAGCTAAGAAATAGCAGGGCTGCTCTGGAAAATTCTGAGATCAAGCTTCTCTTGATTTGAAAAGGAAGAGAGTTATAATGTAGACTTAATTAAGGCCTTTTTGTATTTCTGTTTGAGTCCTTTTTTCTTTCTTCCCCTTTTGATCTCATATCATGTAAATCTTTCTAACTCAGAATTGGGATAAAAAGCTTGGCATACATTTTTTTTCCTTGAAAATAACATAATTAGTAAAAGGCCAAATTTCTGTTCCATCAAACAAAACATGATTAAAATGACCAGAACATTTTCTTGGGTTGAAGGTAGAAGATTCCAAGTACTACACTTGTGGATGAATTTTTGATCACGAATAACTCTGTTTTTATTTATTTGTTTGTTTATTTATTTATTTATTTAATTTATTGGTCCCTAAGGGTGAATATGAACCACTTCCTATTGAGGCAGTTAGCGATTTCTCTATAGTTTGTCACCGTTTTTCCCCCTCAACAGTTATCAAAGGAACTACCCATTTACTTCTTACCACCAGGACATTAGGAAAACAACAAAGTAATCTGATACAATTTATTTTATACCAGGATTGAATGAAGATGGTGGTGTGTAAATATAGTTCATTACTGGTAACAGGTTCTCTTTCTTGTTCTCTTCTAATGCTTTAAGTAAAGGCATTTTGTTCATGAGTATAGGGAATCCTATCTTATAGCTGGACTTCACTTTGAATATATATGTAAGGAAAAAACAAAATCGAAATGCTTAGGGCTTCCTTGGGCCATGCTATGCCCTGCATATCAAACCCACATGAGAAAGCCAATTACACACTGATCTGCTAAATTCTTTGATTTTTAGTTCTGAGTCTGCCACAGGCATATGGCGTCTCTAAGAAAGTCTTTGAAAAACCTTGTTTTCTCTTCTTCCATTGTAAAATGAGACTTTACAATCTGCTGTGGAAATTCTGAGGATTAAATATCAAATGATGGCAAAGCGCCTTGAAAGTACTAAATGGGTTATTAATAATTTAAGAGAGAAGCAGGCCTTCATCTGAGTTGTTGAAAGGAATATGTGGCACATTTATTTCATCATTTATCATTTCACTGAAACTTCTGCTACCTTGAGCTACTCAGAAAATCATCTGATTCCTTTTAGAATAAGACTTTAAGATTAGCTCTTGTTTTATAGTTTTCAACGTACTTTTACACAAGTTATCTTTTTGTGTTCCTAAAAAAAAACTCCACGTGGTATAAATAATATATAGTTGGCTCTCCACATCCATACATACATGAATTCAACCAACCAAGGGATGACTTACTTAATCGAATAGGGGTTCATTATTCTTACTTAAGGAAAGGCCTCAAGGGGTCTGGAATACAGAGTAAATGCAGAGGATCAATAGTGTCACCAAAGGTCCTAGCTCTTTCTAAAATATTCTCCTTTTGCAATCTTTGGTGAATTGGCTTGTCATCTAACGGTCGCAAAATGGCTGCTACAGCCCTTGATACTATATTGACTTTCAAGACAGGAAGAATAGAACAAGAAAACTCTCATTAACCATATTGGTTCCTTTTTAAGGAAAACCAGAGCTTTTCTAGAAGCCAACTCAAGCAGGGTTCCTCTAAAACTGGATCATATGACCACTGCTAAGGAAAAAGAAGTGACAGGAATGAGTGAAGGCTCAGTGGAGGGAGGCAGCAAGGAAAAAAGTGTTTAGAATAGCTTTGAGGGAGCCCAGTGCAGGAGGCTGTTTGGATGACTAATGAGAGGCATTAAAAAATCAGTTTTTCAAGGTGGCAGAGCAGAGATTAAAACCGATCTGAGTCTTTGATGAAATGAAAATATCTAACAACAACTTATAAAGTCAAACAGTACTTTCAGGGTGTGACCGTGACCCTGGGTGCTCTCACTCCATGACTTCCTTGTACCCCCTCACAGTGCTGCAGCACCAGGTTTTCCGCCTTATGGACCAGTTTGTGATTGCTGTAAAGGGAACCTGCTTTATTAGCATTCCACAACCTCGGCCTGCTTCTTCCTTTTCTTGTCCTATTCCATTATAAAGAGAAGCTCAGCAAGGTCACAATGAATAAGTTAGAAAAATGAGTCACTTAACAGGGCTGCTGCGGGGAAGACAAATTTGTGGTTCCCCGTTGGAATCAGTAAGGGTTTGTCTGCAAGAAAAAGTGCTTTGAGGATGTAATGCAAGGAACCGGGTACCTACGTCATTGTTGCAGGGGCTGCAGGAGAAGAGTCCAGAAAAGACGCCCAATCAACACCATGGAATATCTACGTCCTCAGAGGGATTTGGACACATGGCACTTCTGGAGATGATGTTTGGATTGATGGACTTCAAAACCCACTGCTAATGCTAGGACTCAGGATCAGGGAGCTGTAGCCACTGCTTGCCTGTCATTGAAGCCTCTCAACACACAACTCGGGGGGGGGCGGGAGGCAAACACAGGGCTTCTGCTCCAGAAAAAGTCACAGCCATTCGTGCCAATAGAAAGAGACCCAGCAACAGAATGATGGCCATGTCTCTCATGCACCCGAGAGACTCTCTGGCTTTTATATCCCATATTAGAAGTTGGGAAAGGTAGGTGTTAGTTCACCAGATTTTGCAGGACTCTAGGCACCTGTGCAGGAGGTGGAACTAATGCCGAATCCATGACATTTCTTTCCTCTCAGGTACAGGCAGAGACGGGAACCAAAGGGTTAGCCATAGAAAGGACTTTCCCATTTGTTTCTAACTTTTGGCCAGGACTTTCTCACACTGTCTGAATTTACCTGGGGTTACAAGTTCTACCGACATAGGCTTCATTTAGGATAGATGTCAGATCTGGTGTCTGGTGTCATTGGTCAAAGTGGATTTATTTTGTGCCAGACATCATAGTTAGTGCTTCACGTCTAATTTATTAAAACTCACACAAGCCTGATATGGCAGGAACTGCTATTAGAGACAGTGCCTCATAAAGTTATCGGTGGTGGCGCTCCATTTAGCAGGACCGTCTGGCTCCAGAATCCAGGTGCCTAACAAGAATGGTATAGTGTTGCTACTCCACAAAATGAATTTAAATAGATAGCCACAGTGTAGGAATTCATCCCTCACTATCTATTTTTCTATCTGCTATTAGGATCTGCTAGCTCCATGGTCAATAGAAGTTGGTGACTTTTAAAACAGTAACCAAAAATGGTCCTGCTATGATGGGGGACTGCTCCCAAGTCTAGGTCCCCTGCTTGATTCTGGCTGTCCGCTAGGTCGTCAGTTCTCAGAGGGGCTCCCTGACTTCATTACAACCTGGTAACTGCATGCAGAGGACAAGCATCCCTAGAGAAGAAGACAGCCAGGGGGCAGCTCTGTTGCCTTTTAGGATTTATCCTTGAGATTTAAATTGTCTCTTACACATGGTCCCCAAATCACCAGATTCAAAGAGTGTACGTGGCATCTAATTGGAAGTGCTTAATAGGTACGACATATTGATATAGTCATATTTGGGAAATTTGATCTATACGCTGTCTTTAAAATGATCTTGTGTTTCTTAAAAGTAAAAATGTTTGCTACTTAACGTTTTTAAATAGAGAATACATTTGTGTGGCTTAAAAGTCAGACACATAAGTGTGTGTGTGTGTGTGTGTGTGTGTGTGTGTGTGTAGACAGAAATTTAGAGAAAAGTCTCTCTCCACAGCTCTCTAGTTCCCTTCTGTGCAGGCAACACATGCTATTGATTTCCATATATCCTTCTGGAGGTACGGTGCGCTTCTCTAAGAAAATACAATACATGTGCATAGACCTCTCCTCCAACCACTCCAGAAAGTAATAGACTCCCCTTTCAGTACTTTTATTTATTACTTATAAATAGAAGCCATTATCTGTCTATCTGTCTCCTCAGTCTTTTTAAAGTTATTTCATATTCCAATGTAGAGATGTACCACTATTTATGTAACCAGTGTCTCATTAGTAAAGATTTAAGGTGTTTTCAAAAAAAAAAAGTGCTATTACAAACAAGACTGCAATGAACAACCTCCTACCTCTGTCACTTTGTGGACATATTTCCTGGAAGTTGAATTTATGGATAAACAACTCTATGCATTAGCATCTTTGTCCAATTTTGCCAAATCTCAGCACTGATTTTCACAGTGTCTGTTTCATGGCAGGCTCCTTAACAAAGAGTTATTAGACTTACTGGTCTTTGTCAAGGTGATGAGTAAAACACGGTTTATCTAAAAGATATGCATTTTTCTCTTATGAATGGTCCTGAGTTAAGCATTGTGTTAAAGAGAACTTCACATTCCCTTTCCTTCAACTATGTGTTTATATTTTTTGCCCTCCAAAGATTGTTTTGACATGCATAAACATTATTATTATTATTATTATTATTATTATTATTATTATTATTATTATTATTATTATTCCTGGGCTTCTTTGCAGTGAAGCAACTCTGACTCTCTAGCAGACACCTGTGATCACTGTCCTAAAAGCCTCTCCCAGCAGAGGTCAGAGGGAAGGATGGAGCTGGCTGCAGATGAGTAGGATATTACACTGATAGACATGGGCATGGGAAAAAACAATGTAAAAAGACTCTGAATGAATCAGTCATCCAGAGTGGTAGGAGAGAGGGATTTTGTTCATTTTCAGTAATAAAGGAGGGTTAAAATAAATGCCACGTATTCAAAGAAGCAAGAAGGAGGGAGACTATTAACACCAATTGAGATGAACTTCCAAACTTTAGAACTTGGTCTTTAGGGAAGGGCAAGATGTCTTGAAGTGTTGTTCCTCCCTCTGGCTGACTGCTTCAAAACAAAGCAGAAATGAATTTAACAGAGGTGTGGATTGTCTGCGGACTCAATTTTTAGGTGCAAATGTTTTGATTGAAAATATTGTGGTAATAACACCTGAGTGAAAGGAAATTCTTTCTGGTTATTTTTTCTACTGGAAACACATATATATGCTTACACTAGAAAAAATATACACACACATAGAAAAACGTGTGTGTGTGAGTGTGTATATGTGTGTGGTGTAAGTATGTGAGTATGTGTGTGTGTGAGTATGTGTAGGTGTATGTAATATTCTCGAGTTTCTGATCACCAGCTAAAAATCTAGCTGGGAATGGGAATCCAGTTTTGGGTTCTCTGTGGCAGTGAACCTGAAACTGAGGTATGGAAGGGTGAGGAAAAAGCGATAGTGGAACAAAACCAAAGGTTGTTCTCGCCTGACCAGGCTGTGAGGCAACAGCTTTGGATGTGGCCAACTTTGGATTTTTCCATGCTTCTGGGGACTGTGGGACAGACCACAAAGTGGACTCCAGGCAAATACAAAGAGAGGGAGAGGCGGGGAAAAAAAGAGCTTTCCCCCCTATGTCCAGCCTTTCCTGGAGACCTTATAATTAGCCAGCTGACTGACTGAGCTCCGTCCGCTTCCTCCTCTGCCATGTTCTGGGAAAGTGATCACATGTCAGAAAAGGACCCAGATACACCCCCAACTGGGTGGTATTTGTCCAAATTTGTCTGTGTTTTATAATCTTATTGTTCCAACCTCCTTGAGGGCCAACAGTCAAACTTATTTTATAAATCTTAGTCTCCAAAGAGAGAAAGCAGCATAGGGGTTTTACTAGTTGAACAGCGTTAATAACACCAGTCTGAGCCCTTTGATATAGAAAGAGTGTTGATCCTATCCCCTTCATGAGGACACCGCCACCTGTAATCCAGACATGTAGGCAAGATGAAAGGTCTCACCTGGCTCATTGTTAACCTCCCGGCTCCCACAGAAGAAATAAACTGCAAATATTTTTTGCACACCACAGAACACAACATTCTTTTTTATGCAATGAGAACCAAAGTATTAGAAAGAAGAGGGTCAGTTTGTGCACCACCCTGGCACTGTCACTGGCCGTCCATGGCCCCCTCTCTGAGTTTGTTTCTCATTGTCACTGTTACACTCAAGCCAGCTGCAGCTGGGGTGTTGGGTTTTCTGGGTCACAGTTTCACTGCCACCAGTGTGGAGTCTGCATGAGGGTCCTGTGAAACCCAAGAGGGTTTCACAAATGCCAATTCTGAACGTTAGAACTTAGACCCTGAGAGCTCTTGGGTGTGTTGGCAAGGTGGACCCTGACACCAAACGGGGTCCTTCCAGAGGGGCAGAGTCCTTGGTGGCATGGATCAGTCAGGGTTAAGGAGTGGAAGAAGCAGAGTGACATGGTGAAATGACATCCAATGTTGCTTCTGCATAATACATGCCCCCCACCCCCTCACCCCAACTAAGTACCATAGAGACCATTCTAGAAAAAGCAACCGATCTGAAGTGAAGAAGACTTGTTGAGACTATTCCCCCAAGTTCCTAGCAACGCTGATAATTTCTCCTATTAACCTGGTTTGTCCATAATAATTTTCTTGAATATCCCCAAACTGGGTTTTCACACATCAAGTTCTGAAGCTTAAAGATCAAATAAGAAGGAAAAAGGACAAAGATTTTCCAGGGCTCGATGAGAGAAACACTGCATCCAAGGCCAGAGGAGGGCACATTTTTAGTCTCCTGGGGCTGCTCTACCAAAATAGCACACACAGGGTAGCTTCAATAACAGAAAAAAAAATTGTTTTATTTTTTTGAGATAGGGTCTCACTATTACTTAGGCTGTTCTCAAACGCCTGGGATCAAGTTATCCTCTTGCTTCTGCCTCCTGAGTACTTGGGAGTATAGGAGCTCACTACCAGCCATGTCTGGGTGGCAACAGAAATTTATTTCTCAAAGTTCTGGAGGCTGGGAAGTCAAGGTCAAGGCTCCAGCAGACTCTGTGTTTCCCGTTCATGGATGGCCATCTTTTCAATGTGTCCTCACATGGATTTCCTTGTTGCATGCTCATAAAAGGTGATCTCTCTCTCTTTCTCCTCTGGTGAGGGGGCTAACCCCCATGACATAATCATAATTACCCCACAAAAGCCCCACCTCCAAAGCCTATCACACTGGGAGCCAGGACTTCAACATATACATTTTGGGGGGATACATTCAGCCCATAGTATCAGACTCGGGAAAGTTCAGGTCATTCAACAAGCTCCCTTCTTTCCCTGTGAGGAGCCTGAGTAGAGTTCAAGCCCCTCATTCCTGCTCCCAAACTGGCTTGGGAGAGGAACAGCAGCAATTGAAAAGTCCAAGCAGAGACATCTGAGAAAAAATTCACAGGCTCTGGCCAGTTCAGTAGCTTACAGAAAAACAGCCAAGGGTGGCTATGAGGAACGGATCAGGAGGAAACCTGGGGTCAAAGGAAAAGGCTTCGGTGTGAGGGGACTTGACAACCAAGGAGAGCAGCAAGGTCTGTGACATTCTGATGTGGACACTTACAGGATATGTGTCAAGGTACTTACTTTCTCTAAGCCTCAGTTTTCCTCTTGTACTCATCCCACAGAGCTGGTGTGAGAATCACATGAGTTAGCACACATCCAGCTGTTAGACCAATGCTCTTGTACACAATACGTGCTCAATAAAAGCTGGTGTGATAACATCAATGGCAAACACAGTTCCAAAGGCCAGGTGGTACACACCTCACCCCTGGGGTTGATGGAGCAGAGACCAAGAGGCCAAAAGATATGATGGCAAAATGAAGTGAAATATCATACCAGGGCCAGTAAGGACCAAATGACACTTCTCTGGAGCCTATTTATAAACCATATTCCCCAGATTTACATCAACTAACCAAGGAAGAAATGGAAGAAAAGAAAAACAACAACAACAACAAAACCCAAACAAACATCAGCAACAACAACAACCAAAAACCCAGGAGTACGGGGTAATTACCCAAAATATACTATTTCAAACTACTTGAGATGGAGACAACTTTAGTTGACAAATCAAATCTATTCTACCTTCCAGAGGCACAAGAAAGGGTAGAGCAAGATGCAACCATGGAAAATGCAGGGAATTCCTTTTTACACCTATCAAAGCCATAGGTGTGAGCTTGACTCTTGCTCAGTGATAACTGCCCTTGATTTGTAAAGCACCAAATAAGATCTTATGCATGTTGGGTTTCTGCCCATCCATTTGCTCTTCTATACCTGTTAACAGAAGTGCTAATGATCACCAGAACCGTTCACTGAATAGCAGTTTCCCTACCACTACAATGATGTTTAAAATGAATTTGATTCATTTTTCTTATTTGAACAAGAAAATGTGAGATTTAAAGTCTAAGGAAGAAAATTTCAACCACTAATTGTCTCACCAACAAGAATTTATAAGCACAGTTAGCATTGTTAAGCTTTACTCTAAATTTTTATTTATGCATATTTTAAAAATTAAAAGTAAGTGTTTTATTTGTTTTTTCTATTTAACACTACGCCATGCACATTTTCTTTTAAAAATAAAGAATCCTTTTATTTTAGAATACTTTTCAGTTGTATAGGAAAGTTGCAAAGGTAGCACACAGTTTCTGTACGTCCTCCGTTCTCTTTCCCCTAACATCAGTGTCTCTCATGATCACAGCACCCTTATTAGAATTAAGACATTAACTTTGTCACATTAGTATTAACTAAACAGATTCCATTAGGATTTCACCAGTTTTCCACTACTGTCCTTTTTCTGCTTCAGAATCCAATCAGGTTGTCACTGGATTGCAGCAATGTTTTATCTCTATCTTACCAATGAGTTAAAAAAAAAAAAAAAAGTGATAGACGAGTAGTTCGGCCAACAGCAACAACCACCTCTACTTCTACTTGGAGTCTCCTGCATTTCAGGTGTGATGTGGTCATGCTCATTTTCCTAGGAATTAACTGGGAATAAAAATTTGTTTGCAAATCATTTTTATGCCCATATAATATTCTATCATATGCATTGACCTGAATTTATAATCCTTTTTTGTATTACAATTTTTTTATGCCATTTCTGCAAATATTGGACAGTAAGATAGTTTTCAGTTTTTCACTATGATTAATGATACTGGAATAAACTCCTTTAAGTAAATCCTTTGACATCATATTCTGGATTTTTAGAAATGAAACTAGTTTTAAAAAGATATGAAATTTATATTTTATTTACAAATTATTTTTCAAAGTTATAGAAATGTTTTTAGTAGCATGTAGTAGATGCCACGTGTTTGCTATTACTTTGTTATTAGTACCCAGAGACATGGGATGCAGAGGTGCTCTATACAAGGTAAACTTGGCTTAGCTGGAACTCTGCTTCCCATTCTCCCCCTCTCCATATGATTTGCTTTGAACTGGCCTAAAGATAAATTCTTGAAAGATTTGAAGCATGGAAGTGAAGTAGGAACTGGGCCCACAACTCCAGTTCATGCCAGATCTCCTCCTCCAGCTTTTCTGAGTCTGGGCCAGGTCCATGTGGTGGGTTCCCCATGAGGGCACCAGCTTACATGGCCAGATCAGCCATGTTATTGGGGTTGAAGGTGAAGGAAGATATAGATTTTGCATTGTCCCTGCTTTCCCTAACTTAGGACCATTTAAAAAATAATATTTATTTTTAGTTGTAGATAGACACGATATCTTTATTTTATTTTTATGTGGTGCTGAGAATGGAACCCAGTGCCTTATGCATGCTAGGGAAGTGCTCTTCCTCTGAGCCACAACCAGGACCATTTTTTGTTCCCACTTGGCAGATCTGCTGATGTGAGGCCAACATCAGAGCAGAAGGAAAGCCTTACCTTGACTTCTCAATGGGTCCCTACAACCGAATAAATCCTCTACCCCATGGGATCCCTGATAGTTTTGCTTTGCTGAAGGAAACTTGACTGATCTTCTGATATTTTACATCTCAAACCTATTCAAATTTTTCATTGTACCTCTCAGCAAGAGGCAAACCTTCTTATGTGTGTTTTATGCATTTCTTATATTATTCTTAGCTATTTTATGTCTTTTGTTGACATTAGAAAGGAGATTATTTGTTTTCCTTATCATGTCTCCCAATAATTTTTTTTAATTATTGATTTTTACATATTTTATATTGTATCTGGTCACTAGCCATTCTCTCATCAGTTCTAAAAACATTTTTTTTCCCCAGTGTGGAGATTGAACCCAGGGCCAGGCAAGTGCAACACTGAGCCACATCCCCAGCCTGGTTCTAGAAATGTTTTCATACCACTTAAGAAAGGAGAAAGTACTGGAAGCATAATAAGGGACCCCTTCTCTTCTCTTAGGCATGTCTCAGCCTGTCCCATAATAATCCCTTTCCCCTCCAGTTGTTCCTTCCTGGAAATGTCTTTCCCTTCTTGGTTCTCCAGTAAAACCTTCAAGATTTTCTCAGCTGTCCTTTGGAAAATGGTGTTTATGGAACTCTACCATAATATTACCCTTCTGAGAAATAAAAAGAAAGCAACTGTTCTCTGGACTCCACTTTCTCCCTCTTTTACCCCAGCCCTTGGGATGGGTTAACCAATCCAGCCCACATAAAAAAGCTCTTAGTGTTTCTTCTCAGCCTGTGATAATCAGATCAAATTGCAGACTCAAAATGTAAATGACCCAGAATCTGAATGAACTTGCCCCTGGTGAAATTTCAGCCCCACAGAAAATTGGGTCTGGCTTCACTCTGAAAATCTAGCAGTAGCCAACAGAAGCTAAGAAAGCTGGAAGAGTAGACCAAGATTAAATAAGCAAATCATAAACACTTAAGAAAAAGAATAATTTCTGCAGTCCGTGATGCTATTAAAAATGCAGTTCTTAATGACCAGAACAGAACATCATTGCTCATATGAAAAGGACTATTCTTCACCCTCAGCTCTTAGCTGAATCACTGCTATTTAACACAACACAAATCATACTTTAAAATGCTTTAAGTGAATAAAAAAATGAATAAATAGTTCTGCTGAATGAAAATACTGTGCTTCCTCTAAAATAGATGGAAGCAAAAGGCTTTCTGTTTGCTGGAAACTTGGCCCAAATCATGCCCTCCATTTGTTATTGTCTGGGCTTCAGGCTAAGAATGTCTTTATGTTATTCAATCACTGAAAAAAAAAATCCAATGCATAATTTTTTGTGGATATGAAAATTATGTGAAATTCAAACTTCTGGGTCCAGAAATAAAGTTTTGGAACTTCATTTAGGTCACAGCTGCACCTATTTGTTGACACGCTGTATATGTCTTGTGTAATGGGACAAGTTGAGTAGTTGCAACCTTGTAGCCTGGAGTACTTATTATCACTCTGAACAGAGGAGGTTCAGGGGCCCTGGGTAAACCAGAGTTTCTCAGCCCAATCTTGGCACTGCTGATATTTTGTAGCATCCCTCTGACTACCCCACCCTCTCCTGCCATTATAAAACAATGTTTTCAGTCATTGCTGTCTCCTAGGGAGAAAAATCCCTCCTGGTTGAGGCTATGTGGCTGATTTAGGATCTGCATGCTAAGAAAAGAGAATTGGAGGTGGGGGGAAGGGGCAGGAGAGCAGCAAGGAGAGGAAGCAGCAGAAAAGGAAAACACTACTTGTTATCCGAATTTTTAAAATATCATCTTTAACTCGAAAACTCCCTAAGCACAAAATATAACGGCATCAAGAAATAAAGCCCACAATGATTCTAGGCATGAAGGGATTACTCTAAGGTTATCTCCGCCCTCAAGACTTCAGCTTTCCCATTAGCAGTCCCATTTGGAAAAGGCAGAACTTCCTATTTGCCAAGATCTCACATGTAAATTCTCTGACCAGCTCCCACTGGTATTCTAAGGAGGCTTTAGGTTTATTTTGCTACAGGCCTTTTTTCTTTAATTTCCAGAAAGCTCTGTGCAGAAAGATTTCCTCAGTGGGTAAAGGATTCACCCCCAGGGAAGAGCCTTTCCCCTCAGAGGTCTTGTAGAAACCTTACTGACTTCAGCTTTCCTGAGGTTGTATTTACTATGACCCCAAAGACTGGCATCCTACCTGTCTCTGGGAGTCCCAGCTTGAGTCTAGGCTAAGAGTCAGGCAAGTCTGACATTCTGGGATTTTGAGGCGGGCTCTGTAGCACACGGTAGTCTTGCCTGGGGACTAGAGCCTCCTGAGGGAGGAAAAAAGAAGCCAGACACAAGGACTCAGCCCAGGACACCGGAAGGAAAGATGCTCCAAGTCCAGTGAGCTGTCTGTCATGCACATTTGTCTCCAAGCCAGCCCCAACTGGGTTGAGACATGTGTCACTAAAATAAGCCCCAGGGAGCAATTGCCCCCATGCCCCATAAATCACCCAGTGTTTATCTATCTAAATAACAAATGTTAACACCTGGAATCTATGCAGTTGTCTATTTTGATTTTCATCAAGTTAAAAATACAATTCTTATATGTCTGTGGTGAGCAAGTGTCAAATATTCCTCTGATTCACTAATGAAGGAACCAACTTATCGATGAGAAGCTGCTTCACAGAAAAATAGGAGCTTCACAGAAAACTAGGATATAATTGTTGTTTATTATTCATAGAGTTGGCATTTGAGAATGCACCCCATATTTGTACCTACTTGATAAGATTTCTTTGTAACCCTAAAGTCAAAACGCATGGCCCTTTTGAGTCACTTGCAGAATTTTCACAAACCTGCAGAGGTCATGGGCGGATAACAAAATGTTTCAGTTCCCTAACATGCAAGTTTCCAACAGCAGTCCAGCAAGGAAAATCTCTTCTTCCTTGTTTCAACTCCCACTAAAGCAAGGGTCTCTTTCATGGTCTATTTAGTGACACATTTTTGTGGGTTTTGCTTTAGGGGGGTAATTTAATTGTTCAAAATAGCCCCCATGAGAAGTTTTGGTGTGCTATCTCTTGTTCCTAAGTGTAAGAAGGCCGTGATGGGCCTTTGAAAATGTAAGTGCTCATCCCTGAGTTGCAGTGCTGTTGGCCATGAGTTCATAGTTAATAAATCAACAAGATAAACTACATAGGTGTCTTTAAATAGAAACACATAAAACAAGGTTATCTATCAGTCAACCCACAACAATGCTATGACCAAAAGCTTGTAGGAAACTAGTCTTTTATTTCCTCTGGGAGCAAAGCTTTGGTATTGGCCAATTCAGTTTTATTGATGACTTCATAGACTGTAACTACCTGGAAAAATGAGCATCAGGTGTAAATATATTCAGAAAATAACCCTGAAAAATTGGATAAAATAAATTGGTCAATGACCACACGGATAATAAAACTTTTATACCAGACAGAAATGATGTGCTGCTTGTCAATCTTCTAGCAATTAACATCTACTCTACTGAGTATAAGACATAATGAATGGAAAGTCAAAGTTACAGTCACCCAGTGCATTAGAACCCTTAATAAGGCTTGGCAGACAATGTCTTAGGACAAGTTTTCTCCACCTTAGCATTTTAGGTCAGACAACTTTTTTGCGGGGACTATCCTGTGTGTTGTGAGATAAACTGCAGCATTCCCAGGCCCACCTGCTTAAAGTGAGTAGGATCTTAAATTAACAATGAAACATGTCTCCATACACTGCCAAATGACCCCTGGGGAATGAAATTGCCTCTGCTGGATAACCACTAATGTAGGGTGATTTTGAAAGGTTACATGGTAATTTTTGGCCCCTTTTCCAAGTTTGGGATTATTATTATTATTATTATTTTTTTAATGTGCTCAAGTCTTAGTCCATTGGGCTACTGTAACAAAACATCATAAACTGGTTTTCTTATAAACAACATAAGTTTGTTTCTCACAGTTCTGGAGAATGAAAAGTTCTAAGATCAAGTTCTCAGCTGGTTTAGGGCCTGGTAAGAGCCCATTTTTCTGGTTCATAGACAGTACCTTCTAGCCTTGTCCTCACATGGCAAAAGAAATAGGTAGCTCTCTTGAAATCTCCTTTATAAGGCACTAATCCCACTCACAAGAGCCCTGTCTTCACGATCTAGTCACCTCCCAAGCCCCCATCTCCTAGGATATATTGGATTACTTTTACAGCATGAATTTTGAGGGGGACACAGATATTCAGACCATAGCACTCAGAAAAGAGTATCCAAATTATGTAGTTAAATGCTATGGTTTACCTACAAGGTTTCCTCCAAAATCTCATGTGAGAGACAATGCAAGAATGTCCTGTGGTGAAATGATTAGATTATAATTAGCATATGAGTCCACTAATATGGATTAACTGGGTGGCAACTGCAGACAGGAAGGGTGTATGGCTGTAAGAAGTGGGTCTTTGGGGTTTATATTTTGTCCTTGGTGAGCAGAAAATACTCTCTCTGCTTCTTGATTGCTATGTGCAGAGAAGCTTTCCTCCCCCACACCCTTCTATCATGATGCTCTGTTTCACTCAGCCCCAGAGCTATGGAGTCGGCTGACCATGGACTGATCCTCTGAAACCATTAGCCAAAATATGCTTTTCATCCTTTATGTTGTTCTTCTCAGGCGTTTTGGTCACGGTGATGAAAAAGCTGAATATAACATCAAATATATGTATATGTATGCACACACACATACCCACATACAAAATGTATATATTATATAATATATATGTTCATATAAATATATGTATATATATTTGATTTTGACTTGCTATTTGATTCTTTTCTTATTTTCTGTCTTGGGAGAACAACATACAATGACAGGAACACTCAGTAAACCTTTCCAGTAGGAAGTCACAAAGCTGGACATCTCTAGGGTCTCAGCTAGAGTTGGGGAAAGTGACGGGGGAGGGCAGGAGTGTGAGCAGAGACTGGGCTGCTGAAGCCCACCTATAGCTGCTCACAGGAGCCAACTTCTGTGAACACTGCAGGGTTGTCATTTATAAGGGATGAGGCCCTGAATGAACAGGACAGGAGAGTCCAGTTGGAACCGTGTCGTCATTTGTGCACCCAAGCTGCTCAAGCCTGGGAATTCTGGGATGCTGACATTACCAAGTGAGGAGTCAATCCAAGGGTGTCTCCATGAAGGTAGTCTGGCCATTAATGACCAGAACCTGGAGGCAGAACAGGTTCAGTTCCTGACCCCTCCACTGAATAGCTGAAACTTTCTTAGCCTCTGTTGATCTATAAATTGGGGATAACAGTGGCATTAATCTCAGAGCATGTTGGGGGACACAGATGAGAAGTAGAAAGATTCCTAGTGTAGTGTTTAAGAACTCCTTATGCTGTAGCCAAACAGGACAGAGCTTGAAACCACAGTAGACAGGAAGCTGACTGCTGAGCTGACTTAGAAAAGCCTCTGATACACAAGACTCCGGGTCTACTGGTGCCTTACGACAGCAGAAGCTGCTACTTTTACTAATTTACTTTGTAATGAGAAAAATGAACCAATAGTAGTCCTCAGTGTGCAGTTATCGTCACACCTTTGATTATATTTGATAGCTACCAAAAATGTATGGGACACAATCTAGAAGAGACTAAAAATAATAGATTGTTGCCTTTTGAGGGATAAATGCATATTGTGTTCTACTTACGCCATGCCCAAGGGAGTCATATGTATGTGACCTAAAAGAGCTCAAATGTGTGCAGAGAATGAGGAACAGTGGCATCATAAAGTTCTGGCCCAAGACTAAACTTAGAGGTTTCTACATGGATCAGTCGTGTGGTCTGTAAGGAGCATGATCCTGTATGAACCTATAATGGGGACGTTTTCCACTTTTATTTAACCATGTGTCCCCATTATGAAAGCACCATCTCCTCACTCTCAATTCTTGATAAGTATTTAAATCTTATTATATCATTTTCCTTTTCCCTGTCAACTCCTTTAGACATAGTGACCATGTCCTTACATGTTTCTGTGAAAATGGCCAGAAAATAACTGAGAAAACAGACATTATTCTTGGCTATGCTTAGAGCTTCAGTCAATAAAATGTTGGCCAAACC
Organism: Ictidomys tridecemlineatus; assembly: GCF_052094955.1. NCBI lineage: Eukaryota > Metazoa > Chordata > Mammalia > Rodentia > Sciuridae > Ictidomys > Ictidomys tridecemlineatus. Next base: position 89,673,185 of record NC_135479.1, read on the forward strand.
AAAATGAAGTGTAATTTTGAAGGGCACAGAAGAAAGCATTATATGACATATTCCAGATATTTTGGAGATTTTCCTAACATGCTTTCCAGAAAGCATTTTATTTGAATAAGTGCATGGAAACTGGAAACATTTCTTTGTTTATAATGTTTGAATAGAAAACATTTCTGATTGGGAACATTTGTTTTAAACATCTTGATGTGTACAGAATGGCCTTTTGTTTGGGAGAATTAAGGAACAGTAATAATTTTTTGCAAAATCTTTCCCCTTCTTGCTAAAATGTCAAAGTGTTTGCCGAAGTGCTGGTGCAGCAGAGGGTAGCCCTGAGGCCCAGAGCAGATGGAAGTCTGCTGAACAGGGCCACATGTCACCTCCCTTGTAACATCAAGACACCTGTGCAAGCTGGGTTCCAATGGGATGAGGGTCAGGGTCTTAGATACAGCCTTGAGAAATGTCCCTTCTGCCTCAGTGTCCTTCCAGAGCTAATTCAAGGGCTCCAAGTAATTTTTCAAGGCACTTTCCTGCAGCTTCAGATTAATTCATATAGAGAAAAAAGAGCTCATGTTCTAAGCAAACTACTGGGTAGCAACTTATGGAGTACATAGGAATTTTATGTACACAGGATTTTTATCACATAGGATGCTTTAAATAACATTTGATCTCAGCCTATGTCATAATTTGTTACAATCTTTTAGTAGGTCAGAGCATGGTCCTGCCAATCCTATGCACAGAAGAACTTTCAAAGGCCTGAGAAACAGTGAAAGAGTTGGGTCCCTTTTGTTATAGCATCAGCAAAATTCACATGGTCCCTAAGTCAGGGGCACTGCTCCTCAGACCAGAGTATGACATTCTGATGGTATCTCCCCAGGGCAGCATGAAGACGTCCAGTTCCCAGATCTCTGACCCCTTTCTAGTTTGGAGACTTTGTTTTCCTTTCTTGCCATGCAGCTTCTGAGACATTCTTGGCACACTCAGATTTACCTGTATCACATTTCTAAATGTGATGAGAGCAACAGTAGCAGCAGCAGCATCTGGGAGCTTATTAGGAATGTAAATTATCAAGCCCTCCCCTGGACCACTAAACCAGAACTTCTGAGGTAGGGGCAGAGTGGTGAGTGTTTTAACAAATACTCCAAGTAATTGTGATGCAAGGTTAAGTGTGGGGAAAAAAAAGAAAAAGAAAAAGAAAAAGAAAACTGACCTTGCACAATCCTGCCAATTATCTCAGACTCTTGAAAACAAAACCATCAGGTAACTTCTCTTTTCAGCCTTCACTATATCACACTCACCCCTACTTAAGCAAGGAAGGGAAGAGGCCTGGCCATATTCAGAAAATAAACACTACAGAGAAAACATAAACATGTCACTCTCTAAATTTTTGGTAATGGAAAACATACAAATTAGTATCTCAATAATGCTACTGTGATGTATAACTAGTTAGAACAAAATTTTAAAAATCTCAATATGTATTTTAATAAATTCGCCCAGATTAATAATAAATTTTAACCAGAAAAAGTTTCTGGGGAGAGAGTAATTTATTGTGATTAATGAGAGAGGGCAGATGTGTGCTGGCTTGGGGTCAGGAAACTAGGATAAAAAGGTGAAAGGAAAATGCTAGCTACATCCAGGATGGGGAAGAAAGATGATTTCCCTTGGACCAATGTGAACTTTTAGAGAAGTTGGTCATCAAAACTGTGTTTTCAAAAGCAAAGCATCATCTGGGTGTGGTGGCGCACGGCTGTAATCCCAGCAGCTCGGGAGGTTGAGGCAGGAGGCTCCTGAGTTCAAAGCCAGCCTCAGCAAAAGCAAGGCACCAAGCAAGTCAGTGAGACCCTGTCTCTAAATAAAAAGCAAAATAGGGATGGGATTTGGCTAAGTGGTCAAGTGCTCCGGAGTTCAATCCTTAATACCAAAAAAAAAAAAAAAAAGGCGAAGCCTCAGAATGACTTTGGGTGATGGTGAAAAGTCACCTTGAGTACTAGTTGACAAAATGAAGGGTGATAAAGCCTGACTGTCCAGAGAAGCTGTGACAGACTATTAGGGTTATAATGACTGCTAGTCTTTCCTTCCTTCATGAGAAGGCAGCTATACCTACCTGCATGACAGCCATTTCCCAAGCTCCATTTGGATGTAGACAATGTAGTATGGACAGAGGTCAAATGTGCACCATGTCTAAGCCTGGACCTCAGGACACTGCACATACAGTCTCCTCCTCACTCGTCCTGTACATGAATTGAAACAGGGAGATGCTTGTGACCTACCTTTGACCACACAGATGAGGGCCAAGATGGAGTGGAAGCCACAGGGAACAGAGAAGCCCACCTACCCGTCTTGAACCGACCATAAGGTGAGAGAAATAACCTCCCTTAGTTCACTGAGTTTTGGGTTCTTTATCACCACAATTTCCATTTTAACATAACCAACACAAAAACCCATGTGGAGAATCAAGGGAATGCTCGCCATTCTCTGAAGCCCACATAGCGACTGAGCCCCCAGAGTGCCTGGTCCTCAGTAGGTGCTCCACACATAGTTATCAAATAAGTGAGTGTGACAGCATCAGGAGCTGTTGGGACAAGAGATACTCCACTGTTTCCTAAAACATGCTGCCTGAATATGTCTCTAAGTGGCATGTTACAGAGGACGATGAGAAAAGCAGACATCAGATAAATATTAACAATGGGTTAAAAATCAAATGGGCATCTTTGTGGGTACAATGTGGAAATGATTGTTAATTACACAGCCATCACTTTAGTGATTTGCAGATAGTAATCACAGTCACTGTCATTCTCCAAAACAAAAGACTTGGGCATGCACAGACATACACAGACAGGTAAATTCTTCTGTTAATAGGCTTGATGAGACATCAAGATTACTATGCTCTGCATGGTCCAAAAGAAAATGACATTGCTGCAGTATGCAGACTGAATACAAAGTAGGTTTTTACTTAGTCTGGAAAAGGCATTTTGAGTAGCATATGGCATGATTCCATTGCCATTTGCTGAACATTTTTGAACATCATTTCCTAGTATGTGAGAGATAGCTTTAAATACAATAAGAAATCCAAAGATACCAGCAAAAATATACATAATGATATAGGTGGGAGAGGGCGTTACAAAATTAGATTTCCACCAAGTGACAATTAATGGTGCCTATGTAGCTCTGGCTACGTGGTACGTTTGGTAGCTTCCAACACATGCTAGTCCCTTTCTTCCTACCCTATAATATTTTTAAAAATTTGAAATGATTTTCAAAATGTTTCCTTGATGACTTATTCTAGAGTCATACAAATATGTTTGCCTATCCCAGATGCCTACATGATGCATGTGTTCATGTGCACCCTTCCCCAGAGCAAGTAAACTACAGAATAACGGGCTATGATAGACAAAAAGGATTCAAAGCAAGAAAATTCCAGTTCTAGTAACTCAAGCTGAAGGTGGATTAACTGAAAGTGTCCAGTAGCTTACAAAGTCCCTAAAGAGCTCAGACATAATTGCTTGTTTCCACTTTCCTCTTGCCATGAGACAACTACAGTTATGTCAATGCTGGAATAGCCAACTTGGGATACTAGAAGTGTCCTTAAGTCATCTTTATGGGTTTCCTTGACTATCTACTTGTGTCCAATCCAGGTTCTGTAGCACCCCAAAGCCACCAGGTGGCTTCGCAGGCAAACAGTCCTGCAGATGGTTCCGGCTGTTTCAGGTGCTAAACACAATGCTGCAAACATCATCTCTCCCCTGTTTTATCACTCTCTTACTGACCTATCATCAAGTTGGCCTCCTTTATCAGTCTCCTCTGGGAAAGGGTTGGGTTTTGCACATTCGGCATCTTGCCCTTAGGGGAGGAGTCAAACAGCTTCAGTGCTGGCCTAACCCGTCCACACCAACGCCTTGCCCAGAAACTGCCCTAGCATAGGTTCCACGCACCTGCTGTAGTCACGTGTCTCCACAAAACCGAGTCACCCATTGTGCCTTCTTGGGAAGCCATGCCAGTCTGGGAATGTGTCCCTTAGTATTTTCCTTCTCTCCTGCTCTGCCTCACTTCCCTCCTCCCTTTCACTCGAGCTTCCCTGGGATTGACTGCACTTTCCCAGTGAAAACTTGATATCTAATTTTTTTTTCTCCTCAGTTTCTGTTTCCAAGGGAACCTCTGCTAAGCCAGTGTCACACCCTTCAACTTCAAATTCCTGAGCAGGAGCAGTCGGCTGATACTGGGCGACGTGCCATGTCCTCGCTGCCAGGGAACTGGGTAAAGGAGCATCTGTCTCACTGATGATGCTGTGTCGAGAGGTGGAGCTCTGCCTCCCAGCTGTTGGATGAACTCTAACTATTGGCTTCTGGACAGAATGGTGACAGACGTCCCCTGTGAACTAGTGTGGCCTAACCTGCTCCCTTTTTGTCCATGAGCTTCTCCATGTAGAGTGTGCTCCCTCTATGCAGTACTATCCCAGCACTCCCTCCTCTTCCTTCCTAACCCTGCCAAGTCAGTCTTTGTTCACTGCTCTGTTTCTGATGTGCATGCTTCTGATGACATCAAATGTTCCAAGCTAGCTCAATCTTCCTAACTGCCCAGTCCCTGATTGCAAAATGCTACTCTCCTTTGCCCTTCACTTGCACTGGCCAATGCTCACTGCTTAGCCCTGCCACCTATCCCCTGTTTGGTTAATATTCCAGGTCTCTACTGCCTTCAAAATAAAAATAGATGGTTCCAGACATAAATAGACAATACTGGAATCTTACATCTTTTAGGGTAGAGAAGATTCAGTCAGAGTCAGCAGGGATCCTATTCTTTGGAACAACAAGATCAGACATCTCAGCCTTTCTTTTATCAAGAAGTGTCTGGGGAAAAGTCTTGGACTGGCTTCAAAAGAGTCTTTTCTGTAACTGTAGATGTCCAGGACTATAAGTGCAGTTATCTATTTCTTAGCCCAGTCTGGTGAATTTGTACACAGTTTTGTGATGGTTTAAAGACATCATTCATTTGTGCAAATGGAAGTGATCATGTTCTTGTTGTTCATCCCTCCTCACTTGCCCAGATTAGTAGGTTCTCACCCTCAAACACTTCTGGACTGCTAATGTGTTGCATTCTACTGATCTCATTAACATAGAGGATTTGTGTAGGTACACAGGGTCTGTAATGTGCAAGTATACCACATCTGAGAGGACACCATTCCCATTACAAACATTATGGATTTATTGTAACATTTTTTTTCCACCAGATGGGAGTGAAGGATTTTGCTTTAACAAATTCAGTAGATTAAATCAATTCCCTGGCAGAAGTAAAGAAAGGATGCTGAAGAATGGGCACCCTTTCTAGTTTTTAATACAGTGTCATGAGAGCAAACAGCAGCCAAGATGAGTGCACCCAGAGCTTCTTATATAAGGCACCCTGATGGCTCCTAAGCTGCTTTGTCTTGAGAGTGAACCTCAACGTTTACTACTTCCCCTAAACTCAACTGAATTCAGGTTAGAGTGTTAAGTATAATTGAAGGCTTTGGGGCACAAGGAAAGAATTAAAATACAAAACAGGAAAGAGAAAAAGAAAAAAATATATATATATAAAATCTTGATTTTCCTTGGGCAGGTCTGCTATCCATTTTCCTCTTTAGCTCCAAGGGGGAAATGTCATGTTTTAGAGGCCAGTTTGGTGCTCAAACTAGAAATGCCTTTGACCATGTCAATAAGGGAGGGGAACGTTAATTCCTCACTCACATCAACCTATCTCCAATCCGATGATCCTTGAATGCCATGATCATATGTGAAGATGCCATTCAGACCAAAATGATCACAATCTATTGCACATGCCAAGACAGCTCATTTTAACTCTATGTTCTGACTTAGATATAATAGAAATGAATTTGTCTTAAACTTTGCATAACAAAAGACCATTAATACATTTTCAAAAAATAAATTTTAGTCTGACTCCTTCCTAAAGTAACAAGTCTTCTACGATCACTTCTTCAGAATCACTAGGGTTCAGTCTTAAAGCACTTTACCACATATTTAACGATTTTTTAAAAATATTTTTATTTTTTTTTAGTTGTAGTTGGACATAATACACTTATTTTATTTATTTGTAGGTGGTGCTGCGGATTGAACCCAGGGCCTTGCACACTCGAGGCAAGTGCTATACCGCTGAGTCACAACCTCATCCCCAACAAATATTTAAGGCACATCTTTTAGGAGTCAAGCTCCAGGCTAAGGAATAAGAACATTACTCAGAAGCAGGTTCACAGATTTACTTTCCAGCTTGGATAAGGTGGCAGGTAAATAAATAGGTCCAAGAAATTGGCAAATTAGACAATAAGATAACAAATAACCCAATCAACAAATGGGCCAAGGACCTGAACAGACACTTCTCAGAGGAGGATACACAATCAATCAACAAGTACATGAAAAAATGCTCACCATCTCTAGCAGTCAGAGAAATGCAAATCAAAACCACCCTAAGATACCATCTCACTCCAGTAAGATTGGCAGCCACTATGAAGAAGTCAAACAACAACAAGTGCTGGCGAGAATGTGGAGAAAAGGGTACACTTGTACATTGCTGGTGAGACTGCAAATTGGTGCGGCCAATTTGGAAAGCAGTATGGAGATTCCTGGGAAAGCTGGGAATGGAACCACCATTTGACCCTGCTATTGCCCTTCTCGGACTATTCCCTGAAGACCTTAAAAGAGCATGCTACAGGGATACTGCCACATCGATGTTCATAGCAACACAATTCACAATAGCTAGACTGTGGAACCAACCCAGATGCCCTTCAATAGATGAATGGATAAAAAAAATGTGGCATTTATACACCATGGAATATTACGCAGCACTAAAAAATGACAAAATCATGGAATTTGCAAGGAAATGGATGGCACTAGAGCAGATTATGCTTAGTGAAGCTAGCCAATCCCTAAAAAACAAATACCAAATGTCTTCTTTGATATAATGAGAGCAACTATGACAGAGCAGGGAGGAAGAGCAGGAAGAAAAGATTAACATTAAACAGAGACATGAGGTGGGAGGGAAAGGGAGAGAAAAAGGAAATTGCATGGAAATGAAGGGAGACCCTCATTGCTATATAAAATTACATATAAGAGGTTGTGAGGGGAATGGGAAAATAAACAAGGAGAGAAATGAATTACAGTAGATGGGGTAGAGAGAGAAGATGTGAGGGAAGGGGAGGGGGGATAGTAGGGGATAGGAAAGGTAGCAGAATACAACAATTACTAATAGGGCATTATGTAAAATTGTGGATGTGTAACCGACGTGATTCTGCAATCTGCATTTGGGGTAAAATTGGGAGTTCATAACCCACTTGAATCTAATGTATGAAATATGATATGTCAAGAGCTTTGTCATGTTGTGAACAACCAATAAAAAAAAAGTACGTACAAGTTCTAGTCATAGCATGCAGAGGGCAATTGTTCTTTTCAAATGGGGGTGAGAAGGAAGAATTATAAAAGTTTCTAAAAGAAGCTAGTTATGATGTTGGCATACTTAGTAATGGACAAAGGATATTCCGGTTGGAACAATACACACAAAGATATGGTCAGAAAATTCGAGGCAGCTGAAACTATATGAGAGTACAAGAATGCAAGGAAGTGTCTACCAAGAGAAAGAACAAGAAACCCAACAAGTGTCCAGAGGATAGAGTCTTTTCATGCTGCTCCAAAAAGTTTTTGACCTAAAAAGCACTCAGGACTGAAATGGAATATTTTCATGATAAGAGAGTTACAATTTTATTCATGTCATTTGGAGAACTGACTAGTTGGAGACATCAATTTTTAGACTGTCATGGTGGTCCAGGAGAAAAATTATGGTGGCCTTCCTTGGGCAGCCCAAGAGCATCCAGAAATTTAAGTAAGTAGATTCAGAACATGTTTAGAAATGAGGATCATGAGTAGGGATAGAGAGAGCAACAAAACATGGAAGGAGAAATAAGTCCTAGTATTCTACAGGACAGTAGGATGAATATAGTTTATAATTTATTATACATTTTAAAATAGCTAGAAGAGAGGATTTTGAATATTTACAACACAAAAATTGATAAACAATGGAAGTGATGGAAAATGTACTTACCCTGATTTGATCATTACATATTGTATACATGTATTAAAATATTATGTTACACTCCATTACCCCATAAATATACACAACTATTATTTTTTGTTGTTGTTGTTTTTCAGTGCTGGGATCAAACCCAGGGTCTTGTGCAGGCTAGGCAAGCCCTTTATCACTGAACTACATTCCCAGTCCTACACTTAGTTTCAATTAAAAAAAAAAACACTGCAAAAGAAAATAAAGAAACCATGAGTCTAAAAAAAAATGGAATTAGGAGTCAATAGGACTGGGTGGTAGTTTGGGAGAAAGGAAAAAAATGCCATATTTAGAGGTCAGTCTGGTGCTCAAACCAGAAGGAGAGAGGGATGAGAAGGTGGTGGCCTCCTGGGTTGGAGGTCAGGGTGACATTTTTTGTGTTTTTTGCTGAGAGAAGAAACATAGAAAAACTATTTGAATGGCATAGGAGTAGGCAATTCAGATGAGTTCAGGATTCAGGTGAGTTCTCAAATCCGCATCCTTCTTGCACCCTGTGCACCCAGACTCCCTTAGGAACAAGGGTCCTTTTCTGTCTAAGGAACCCTTAATAAGGACTTCACCACAGCCAGGAGCTGGGGCAAGGACTGCTCTGCCTTTTCCTTTCCTATGTCAAGCTGGGAGACTTTCTGTGCACTTCTTTCTCCAGTTCCTGAGTCTCTAGGCTTCCTGTCTCAGTGGGCACCCTCACCACGCCCACCTGGAAATCCAGTCTGTAACTCCCAGCCACAGATCCCAGACACATCTTCAGGAGGATTCTAGTTAGGACGTGTGCACAGTACCAAATTCCAGAACAAATCAAGTCTCCCCATGGAGACGCCTACGTGATGTGGAGCCACCTGATTATGAAACGCCGCGGGTGTGCACTTTGGAGTGAACTGTTGCCTCCCCAGAAAGTGTATCCCATGGTTTGAGAAAATAGCTGAGCTAGGCAATGGTGCCAAAGAAAAGCCCAGAGTGGCCATGGCAGCCTGGCAGGGCAGAGGTTTCTAGAACTGCACCACGTGGTAAGTGCAAGGATCAGGTTGGTAAGGAGTGAAGAAATAGAGATCTCAAGAGACAGAGATGTAAGTCAGACCACGTTATTACTCAAGCTTGGAGATCAACGGAAATAAGCAAAGAAATAAATACTAAGAAAAACCCCAAATTCTTCCCTGCAGTAGAAATATTTTTGTGGTACAAGTTAAACATTTCCTATAGCTTGGGACAAAATAAAAAATTCTGAAATTTTATCCTAAAGCCTACAGTGTCATGGCTATTTCTTTCACCACAAAGTTTCTCTGTCTGGATTGATTCAGACATTCGCATTAAAAAAAAAAAAAAAAAGTTGTTCCAGCAGGGGTCTCTCTCTGCACATGGTACAAAAATTCCTAAGCATTATAGGAGTTACAGTGCAATATTTTCTATTTATTTATCTATTTTACAATGTAAATGAGTGTGATTACAAAATATGTCAAAACTCTTTTCTTAGACAATGAGAAAAATACTAAAAAGGTATAATTTAATATTGTATATGATGATCTGGGTGAGGATTAAGTAGGTGTAATCACTATGCAGCTTATTATTTAACGCATTTATAATTTATGCATTTTCATTTTTATACATAAGACTTGACAAATTATTTTAAAGGTATAATCCCTAATTTGGCTTCAATTTACATGTTTCTTTGTTTTTAGTTTGTTTCATTTCTTGGAAACATAGGACATTGGTCATTTTGCCTATTTTATTTAGGTTTTTCATTGAATTTTATACATATTTTACAAATAGTAATATTTGGTGTGTGTGTGTTGGAGGGAAATAGGAAAAATATTAGAATATAGCTGTAATATCCAACTGAAGAATTAACTTTGTTTGAGAATGCAGAAAGTTTGCACTTTTTTTTTCAAATTATGGACTTTTGAAAAGAAACATTGTATTGTTTGCACTCAGGCTTGTGGAATGTATCCTGAGTGTCAGAGGGATAGTGGTCTTGTGGTGCTATAAGTTGCCTGATTTGTACTAGTGGGAGAGGGCTGGCAAGGCCCTTGGCCACTGGACACTTTGTCCTTCCTGAAGAGGTCTGCTCATCTCTACCACCAACCAGTTGACTTATTTGGAGCAGAGAGAGAATGGCCACAAACCACTGTTACCAGGTTAGCAAATGACACCTAAAACACAGTACTTGAGAGAGAAATGCCTGTCACTTAAAAATCCTATAAAAATTCTTGGGGCTACGTTTCTCCAAAGCTCCCCAATGGCTGGTTTTATTTCTATGCTTGAATATCAAGCTTTTATTATTTTTCTTTTGCTTTCTTTATGACTACATCTATCATGTCTTTCCTTGTCTCTATTTGCATTCTTTCTTTAATCTCGTTTGATCAATTATTCTAGGAAAAAAGTAACAACATTTACATGGCGCTTTTAAAAAAAAGCATATATTTTCACTTCACAAAAATTAATATTGGATCATGAAAAACTTCAATCCTGACTGAATGATAATAAAACAGAAAATATTCAGTGAAATGTTAATTCCAAATGACATTCCCACTTACTCTTTAATAGTATTAAAGTAATTAACTTAATTCTCTCCTGGAAAAAAAATCCATTAAGATCCTTTAATGAAGGAAATATATATTTGTAATGGACCAAATGGCAACGTGCCCTTGTCTGAAGCAATAACAATGTCCAATAAAAAAAGATCTGCATTCAAATGTGGTACCTCTGAACACCAAATATTATAAGAATTCCTAGTCAGCAGGACACTATGCCAAAAGCACTCCACAAATTGGTTTACCCTTTTTACTAACTTGTGGCCTCACTCTAAATATTTCTTCAATATTAATATTAGCACATTGAATAGTTTCTATATAGACCTTACCGTCCCATATTGAGCTAACTCTGGGCTATTAAAATCAATACATACTATGAACCCTTCTCACTGGAGCATGCTTTTCACTATTAATATTTATGTGTTCCTTCCTGCTTTCCTCTTTCCTATGCAAGCCACGTCTCTGCCTTCTGTTTTCCTTATTGTTTCCTTTCTCTCTTGTTTGTTCAGCTTCTCTATAATCATTTCTCTTTACTCTGGACCTTGCTCTAGCCTCATGTTCATTTCAGACTCTGCCTTCTTTCCCTTGTAAACCTCTTTGATTCCATTTGACAGCCTAAGATTTTTTTCTTTTACTTTCCAGAGGTTTCTGTTGCCATAGTGATGCTTGATGATTACCATGACCATGACTACTTGCAGTGGCACTCTGGTTGCTATAACAATGCCAGTTAGCAGAGAATTCTGGAGAACATTGAGAGTAGGATGCTCGTTCACACCCTTGTGTGGGGTAGATTGCCAGGAAATGTTTCTTCCTTAATATTGGTTCATAGCACTAAAACTTGAGACTATAAACTTAAGGGCAACTCATTCTTCTAGGGCTGAAAGACTAAGTTATTAATGCTTACTCTCAGTTTAGTTTTTTTTTTTGGGGGGGGGGTTGGGTGGTACTGGAGATTGTGCATGCTAGGCAAGCACTCTACCAACTGAGCTATGTCCCCAGCGCCTTAATGTTTACTCTCCACACTCTGCAAAATTCATCTCCTGTCCTATCCTTGGTGTATCTTTCCTTCCTACTCTTTTGATTCATGATATTAAAACTACACCTGCCATGATCTTAACAGTGCTCTCCCTGCCCCAAATTCATATGTTGAAAAACTAACTCCCAATGTGACTACTTTTGAATATGGGGTTTTTAAAAGGTGATTAAAGTTAAATGAGAGTGGGGCCTTAATCCAATGGGATTGGTGGCCTAAGATACAGCAAGAATTCAGTCATCTTGTAAACCAAGAAAAATCCCATTGCCAGGAACTGAATCAGATGACACCTTAATCTTTGCACTTTCCAGTGTTTAGGACTGTAAGAAGATTAACTCATGTTGTTTAGGTGGCTCTGGCTATTATATTTATATGGCAGCACAAGCTGATTAATACAAACCTACATGCTATTTAACATTCATAACTCCTGTGAAGTGCTTTTGGTTTTAGAGGCATCTGTTTCTGGAAATGTATCCAAATAAGAGAGCCATAGACTATTGCAATGCACATTGACAGTATTTTATCTTTGAATAGTAGATGAACTAGGAGGAAAAAAATGATACCACTTACTGCATTTTTGTGACTCTTTTTTGTTGTTGTAGCTTTCTTAGTCTCAAGAAAATATAATGCATAATTATCTCTATCTTTAGGGACTATAACTGGCTTATGAAAAGTTGGACAAAAATTGTCTGCTATTTTGTTGCAATTATGTTACCTCCCTAGATTGTGAAGGCAGCTTGCAGCCATTCACATTGGTCTTTCCATTTGTGCAAACTCCTGTGGAGCAAAGGATCAGCTACAGCATCAACACTTACTCAGGACTAATGTCAAAAGATCTTTCTAGTGACATATGTTCTATTACACAGAATGCCAAATGAAGGTCAATAACTGACCCTGCACACTATAAAAGGAGAATAACTTGCCACATATCAACGTATGTTAAATTAAAAGACATCAAAACATGGAATTTTGCTAATGAAGAGTTCACAGATCAGTTCATTCGTTGGCTCCTACATTTACTTCCATCAAAAGTGCCAATCAAAATGAAATTAATTTATTGAGCAGACATGAAGCACCATTATGTTGCAAGAAACAGTATCAGTTTGCTGTTTTCAGTGCATGATATTCCTGAAAATCGCAGAGTACACATTTTCTGGGATTGTTTGAGGATTCTTTGAGAATTAAAAATAAATGAAAATATTGCATGTAGAGGAAAGTATTTTCCAGTTATTATGACTGTTCTAATTGTGCTATAAAATCAGCTAATTTTTCATATTTTCAGAGTAGATCAAAAGCCTCTGCTATTATTATTATGAATGATAACAGTAATAACTTCCTATTATGTGACAAACACTATGTTAGAAATTCATATCTATTATGTCTAATTCTCACCATAACTGAAAAGATATACCAGTACATGGAGAACTGAGGTTCTTAGATGTAAGGTGACTTGCTTATTAACATGGTCACACCTCTAATATTCCCCCCACCGCTCAAGAAGTTAAACTGCTACCATAGCCCAAAAGATGATCAAAAGGAGCATACGGGAAATCTGAAGGTTTGACCCATATACAGTTGCATACATTTCTGACCCACAATTGAGTTCAACTGGTTGAACACTTGCAACAGATGCACATGATTCTGGATTTGACTTGGTATATTTCTCATACTACCTGAACATTAACCCAGTGAGCTTTCCTCCCTACCCTCCTTAATAAACCAGGTAAAATGTGGTTTGAAAAAAAGCATCTGAGATTTCTGAAAACTTAAGTGATTCCAGACTGGACTTAATTATTTAAGAAAACTTCAAATTGGAAGTGCATAAACTTTGATCTCCAATCTGCTACAGGTTTGACTGACTAAGTTGCTGAAGGGTGTGTGTGTGTGTGTGTGTGTGTGTGTGTGTGTGTGTGTGTGTGCATGCGCGCGCGCATACACATTTATATGTGTATATATAGAGAGAAAATGAACAAATGAGCCAGAATGGGAGCACACTGACTCAAGAGGAATCAGGTCTATGGCTGTATTTCATAACTTCATTAGTCATTTTATGAGCAATAGATTAGAAATGATTGCAATATATAACCACAACCAATTTTAGGACATCTGCATGTTACTAATTGATATATAATATAAATAAATTGGCTTCTGAGTGTTGTGATTTTGCATACGTTTTGGTCCCTTGGAATCCCAAAGTATAAATGATTCTGTTTAATACCTGGGCTTCTCAGATCAAACCTTTCATGTTCCTTAAGGGGTAAAAAAAATCCCATCAATAAACTGTTCTTCAAAGAACTGCCTTCTCTTTGAAAATGCTCGCATCATACTGAGTTTCTCTACAGAAATATGAGGATTCTTATATTTCTAAGAGATACTCCCACTGAAAAGGACAGAAGATATTGGAATCCCAGGGGCACCGTGGAGGAGAGACAGACTAACCCAGTGAGCAATGAGACAAGACCTGTGGACTGCTGGGCTATTTAACACCTGGTCACTCCACAGCCCTCTGTTTCAAGCTACTGCCATGGGCTAACTCAAGGAAGTCAGGTGGGAGGGAGGTGGCAGTTTTTGTCTTGGGTGATCCAAAGCATATACTCTCTGGTTACTACTTCTAATGGAAGAGAATGAGAGACAATGACCCTCCTTGAATAATCCCTAGACACAAACAGACTGGTAAGCAGCATGGGTTTGGTGTAGAAAGAAAGGACAGGGTCAAGAATCAAGAGACCTGCCTTCTCATCCCTGCCTTCTCACTCCCAAAATAATCTGGAGCCAACTAGTTAATATTTCTAGGTTCAGTTCCTTCTAAAAATTTAGGGGTACTTCAGATATAATTTGGTAACATCTCCATAATTAACATTATGGTTAATAAACTGAGGCCTAACCTTTCTGTATTTCTGCTTCTCAGACAGGAATGATATACAGTCGTCCATCAGGCACAGCGTACTGTAACACATTCAGGAAGGAAAGGCAACAGATTAAGTAAATGAGCTTCTGATGTTTTAGACTGTGAACGATCTTGCTTATCAGCTTATCTGCACCTCTTTGTTGTATAGAGTATTAAAAGTGATATATATATATATATATATATATATATATATATATTAACAAGTAGGTTAAGATAATTTGAGGAAGGAATTGGACTGAAGGAAAACTGTGCTACTTCAAAACTAGCACTTCAATATAAACGATGGGACATGTTGTTCTGACACTCCCAGTAGTTGAATTAAAGAGGAAAAGATGATCAACTAAAGAATTTCCCATGTCTCTAAGCCTAAATGTGGTAGAGGTGGCTGGAGTAAAGATGGATAGGGTGATACACTTAGGAAAGTTGTTCCTATGTCTGAGATGAGAGAAATTTTCCATGTTTTTTTTAATTTAATTTTTAAATTTGTTTTAATTAGTTATATATGACAGTAGAATGCATTTATGCACTTTGATATAGCACACATAGATGGGATATGATTTCTCATTTTTCTGAGTGTACATATTATAGAATCACATTGGTCATGCAGTCACACATATACATGAAGTAATATGACTTTTTTTTATTTTTTAAAGGTGGGATATGTGTTGTGAGACAGTGATTTTCAAGTGGGATATGCAATAAAAGAGGCCTTGCTAACATACAGAATTCCATGTTAATATCTGATGTAATCCCGAGCCCCAGTCCTAGGGTTTTGATTCAGCAGCTTGGCATCTGTGTCAAGAACTTTGACAAGAACTTTAGGTGCTTTGGCTGTAGTCAGGTTTGTGGTCAAGCTTTGGGGAGCCACCCCTATGAGAAAGATGATGCTCAGTTTCGAGGGCTATATTTTCATGCATTCTTCAACAGAAGAAAACAGCAGAATGACAAAGCATGATTAAATAAGAAGTAGTTTGATGTGGACCAAAAGAATATAATTTGGATAGGTGGCCTCTAAGATTCACATTTCATCCTATGTCAAAATTTAAAACATCAAGAGGGATTCCAATACAGGTGACTCCCTCCTGTGAGTTTACTGGCAGCGCCTGTGTAGGGAAGGGAGGCTGGTAGCACAACTGGGCCTTTGGACGGACCTGCCAGAGTCCAGAAGCTGCGCCTGCAAAGCTGCCTCTTCCTTTTTTTGTTTGGGATTGATTATTCCAATCCCTAAACCGCTCACAGAGGGTTCAGGGCTGGCATCCTGACTCTTATTTGTTTGTAGTTCCTTTAAAAACTTGAGGTAATCCCCATGTGGCCCTTCACCTGAGGTTGGAGAAGACCAGGAAATTCCTCCCCTTCTGACTCTCTGGTTCCTCCCTCTTCCCTTCCAGCCTTCACTTGGTGACTTGGTCATTTTCACCCTCGGTTTGCCTCCTCTCTCTTTTTTCTTAACAATTTCATTTACGTAGCATAAAGTCAAGCAGCATAGAACACACATGTCTATGGCTTTAGTACATTCAAACTTGGCCACCATTGCCACTTCTAGAACTTTCCCTCATCTCCCCCCAAACCCCATACATTCGGTAGTTGTCACAACTAGTTAATTGCCTTTTCCTTCCTCCTCTGGAAGCCTCTGATTTATGTTCTGCCTCTCTAAGTCTGCCCTATTCTGAACACTGCACATAAGTGGAATCTTGTAACATAGGCTTCATTTTCTTTTGTGGAGTCCCCCCCCCCTTTTTCTACCCCTGGTTTGGTGCTAGGTTGCTCTTAAACTGGACAGGGCTGGGGTTGGGAAGAGCTTCTAATCCTATTTTAGGAGTGTTATGGTTTGGATCTGGGATGTCCTCTCAAAGCTCATGTCTCAGGGAATGTGGCCACGTTCAAGAGTGGCATCAGGGGGCCTCTGACCTCCTCAGTGGATTAATCCATTTAATGGATTAATAATTTCAATGGTGGGGCATGGGAGTGTGGCCTTGGGGCCTTTTATCTGTGCTTGCTCCTTCCTTTCTCTGCTTCTCTTCTTCCTGGCTACCAGGAGCTGAGCAGCCTTCCTCCACCACACCCTTCTATGGTGATGATTTGCCTCCCTTCAAGCCCAGGGCAATAGAGCCAGTCTGACATAAACTAAATCCTGTGAGGCCATGAGCCAAATTAAGCCTTTTCTCCTTTTAGTTGTGTGTGTCAGGGATTTTGGTAACAGCAACACCAATTAACTAAAACAAAGTGATAACAGAAAGGTTAATACACACTTCATTTAAGATCTTTTTGGCAACCCTTTCAGTTTGCTGTTCTAAAAGGCTTTATCTATTATTCTCACCTCAGAAAGTAAATGGGTTCAGAGGAGGTAATGGAAGCACAGAAGGGAAAAAAAAAACCCATATAGAACATCCACTTCCACGTCACTGAAATTATTATTCTTAATTAATAACCTTCATTTTTAGAGCAGTTTTGAGTTATAAGAAATGGGGTAGGGATTTCCCATACACTCCCTGTTCCCACACAAGCACAACCTTCACTACTGCTGACATTTTGCACCATATTAGTGCAGGTCAACTTGCATGGATGTGTCCTTATCACTCAAAATACACAGTTTACACTGGGGTTCACTCTTGGTGTAATGCATTCTATGGCCTTGGACAAATATGTATACTCACCATTGTAGTATCATACAGTAGTATAAAGACTAGTTTCATTCTTCTTTCTCAGAACAGAAGTTTTTAGTTTTAATGGAGTTTGGTATATCAATTTTTTATTTTATACGTCAAGACTGGTATTTTTACCTAAACAGTCGCTGCCAAGGTCATCTAGGTTTCTCCCATATTATCTTCTAGGATTTTCACAGTTTCATATTTTGCATTTAGGTCTCTGAACCAATCTGAGTTAATTTTAATGAGGAGTCTAAAGTCTGTCACTAGGTTTGGTTTTTGCCTGTGGATGTCCAGTTATTCCAGCATCATTTGTTGATGAGGTATTTTTGCCTTATTGCATTAGTTTTGCTCCTTTGTCAAAGACATTTATTTCAGGTCCTCTATTCTGTTCTACTGATATATTTATCTATATTTTCACCAATGCTACATGGTCTTGATCACTGTAGTTTTATAGTAAGTCTTGAAGGCAAAAGTGTCAGTTCTCTGACTTTGTTGTTCTTAAATATTGAATTGACTTTCTGAATCTTTTGGTTCTCCATATAACTGTAGAATCAGTTTGTCAATAACCATGAAATAACTTACTGTGATTTTGGTAGAGGTTGCATTAAATCTATAGCTCAAGTGATAAAAAAGTGACATGTTGAAATTATTGCATTTTCCTATCCATGAACATGGAATAGCTTTCTATTTAATTACTCTTTGATGTATTTTATCAGAGTTTTAAAGCTTTCTTCATATATGTTTTTAAGTATTTTGTTAGATTTATGGCTAAATATGATACTATGATTTTTTTGATAATGTGTTTTTAATTTAAAATTGTTCTTGCTTCTTGCTGGTGTATAGGAGAACAACTGACTTTTTTTATGTTAACGTGTTTGCAACCCCATTGTAATTTCATATTACTTCCAGAAGCTTTTCCATTGGTCCTGTGAGATTTTAGATGATTATATCATCTGCAAAAAAGATAGTTTATTTTTCTTCCCAATCTGAATATATTTTATCCCTTTTTAGTGTCTTACTGAGTTAACTAGGATTTCCATTATGATGTTGAAAAGTAGGGGTGAGAAGAAACATTCTTGCTTTGATCCTGATTCTAGCAGAAAAGCTTCAAATTTCTCACCATGATGTGAGCTGTAGTTTTTTGTAGTTGTTCTTTATCGAGTGAGACAGTTCTCTTTTATGTAGTTTTTGTCATGAGTGGGTGTAAATTTTGTCAAGTACTTTTTGTACATCTATTGATATGGCCTTGTGATTTCTCTTCTTTAGCCTATTGATGTGATAGATTACATTAATTGATTTTTTAATGTTGAATCAACCATGCAAAGCAGAGGGATGGGAGGGGGGGAGAACTCACTTGGTTTTTACATATAATTTTTATATTCATTGTTAGATTCAATTTACTAGTACCTTTTTTGAGAATTTTACACCTATAGCCATGAGAGATATTGGTCTGTAGGGTTTTTGTTGTTGTTGTTGTTGTTGTTGTTGTTATTGAAGTAATTCTGTCCTCTTATAATAAGGATGAATTTCCTTTGCTTCAATGTTCTGAAAGACACTGCAGAAAATTGACATAATTTCTTCCTTAAATATTTGGTAGAATTCACTGGTGAACCCATCTGGGCCAGGTGCTGACAGGAAAGCTATTAATCACTGATTCAATTTCTTTAATAGACATAAACTTGTTCAGATTATTTATTTCTTCTCATGTATCTTGGCAAATTGTGTCTTTCAAGAAATTGATTCATTTTTGTCTAAATTATCAAATTTGTGGTTACAGAGCTGTTCATAGTATTCTTTTATTATTTTTTTAATGTCCATGGGGTCTGTAATAATGACTCTTCTTTAATTTCTGATTTTAGTAATTTTTGCCTTCTCTCTTTTTTCTTTAGCCTGGATAATGGCTTATGGATTCTATTGATCTTTTCAATGAACCAGCTTTTAGATTTGCTGATGTTCTCCACTGATATCCTCTTTTCACTTTCACTGAATTCTATTCTAAATTTTATTATTTCCTTTTCTTCTTCTAACTCTAAATTTAATCTGCTCTTTCTTTCCTAGTTTCTTAATGTAGATGAATGATTTAGTTTTTTCTTCTTTTCTAATATATACATTCAACCCTATAAATTTCTCTATAAACATTTCTTTCACTGCACCCCACAGATTTTGCCAAGTTGTGTTTTTATTTTCATTCATTGCAAAATATTTAAAAATGTCTCTTGAGATTTCTTCTTTGACCTATGTATTATTTAGAAGTGTGTTGTTTAATCTCTAAACATTTTTGGACATTATAGATATTCCATTATTGATTTCTAGTAGACATTGTATGGTTTCTATTTTTTTAAAAATTCATTATGGTATGTTTTATGGCCTAGAATGTGGTCTTGCTTACAGAATGGTCCATGTGAGCTTCAAAGAATGTTGAATCTGCTTTTGTTGGATGAAATAGCTAAAAACGGTCAATTATTTTCAGTTGACTAATGATGCCAATGAATTCAACTGTGTTCTTACTGATTTTCTGTCAGATGGTTCTCTCCATTTCTGACAGAGAAGTGTTGAAATCTTCAACTATATTAGTAAATTAATCTGTTTCTTTTTACAGGTACATCCATTTTTGCCTCATGCACTTTGATGCTCAATTGTTGAGCCATAAACCTTAAGAATTGCTATATCTTCTTAGAATATTGACTGCTTTATCAGTATGGAATGCTCTCATGAACTCTGGTAGTTTTCTTTGCTTTCACATTTGCTCTGTCTGAAATCAATATATTTATCCCCACCTGTTAGTATGGCAAACTTTTCTCCATCCCTTTAATCAACTTGTGTCTTTATATTTTAAGTGAGTCTCCTGTATATCATATAGTTGAGTTTTATGTTTTCATCTGCATTGATGATCTTTTTATTGGTATATTGAGAACATTGATATTTAAGGTGATTATCGATACAGCTAGATTAATATCTACCATACTTTACACTGTTTTCTATCCGTTGCCCTGGATTTTGTTTCTATTTTGTCTTCTGTAATTCTTTTTGCCTTTGTTTTTTTCATCTAGCCTTCTATAATTCCATTTTTCCCTCCTTCCTTAGCTTATCAACCATATCTTTGTATAAACTTATTTTAATGATTATTTTTATAACTCACAATATGTATTTAGAATTCATCCAAGTCCACTTTTGAATAATACTGTGAGGCTTCACTGGTAGTGAATTACAAGTATTCCTAATTATATATACCAAATATTCCTAACTCCTCCCTCTCATCTCCTCTATCCTTGCTGCCATTCATTTCACTTACACTGACATACATGATTGGTCCCATTGTTGCTGTTACTATTTTAAGTAGAATGTTTATCCATGAGATACATTAAGAATAAGAAAAAATTAAAAATTTTATGTTGCCTTCACTTGTTCATCCTCCAGTGTTTCTTTGCTTTTAGTGTAGATTCAATTTCTGACATGTTATTTTTCTGCTCTCTAAAGAGCTTACTTTATATGTCTTGCAAGAAATTCCTTCAATTTCTGTTTGAGAAAGTCATCATGTCTTCTTCAGTTTGGGGGACCATTTTTCAGGTACAGCATCTAGGTTGATGTTTTTATTCTTTCAATAGTATAAACATTTCACTCAGTTCTTTCTTCTTCTTTTTTCCTCTTATATGTTTCTCAAGAGGAGTCCAGTCCTTTTCTTATAGTCACTCTTCCATAGGGAAGGTATATTTTCCCTCTGGCTTCTTTAAACACTTTCTCTTTACATTTGATTTCTGAAATGTGAAGATGATCTTCACATTTAAACTGTATGTTTGAACTGTAGTTTAAATCTGAAATGCTCCCCAAAGGTCCATGGGTGTTAAAGTCTTAGTCCCCAGCTTGATGCTCTTGGGAGGTGGCAGAAACTACAAAAAGTGGGACCTAAAGAGAAGTCTTCAGGTCACTATGAGCATGGGGAATTGTGAACTCCAATGTCTTCCTTTCTCTCTGTTCACTCCTTTCCCATCATGAGTTGATTGGTCTTCCTCTGCCTAACCCAACTGGTCATAGACTAAAACCTTCAAAAGTGTGAGCCAAAACAAACTTTTCTTCTTTTTAAGTTGATAATCTTAGGTATTTTGTTACAGGTACAGAAAGCTGACTGATGCATAAGCCTAGGGAAAGGTGTTTTGTTTCATTTATCCTCCTTGGTATTGTCTGGGCTTTCTGGAACTGTTTTTTTTTTGTTGTTGTTGTTGCTGTTGTTGTTTTGTTTTGTTTTGTTGTTGTTGTTTTTTCTCTGACATTAATTTGGAGAAAGCCTCAGTTGCTTCTGTTTCAAAATATTGTTTCTGTTTCTCTTCTTCTTGTATTCCTATTACAAATGTTACATTTTTTGTAGTTGTCTCACAGTTCTTGAATATTCTGTTTTCTTTTCTTTATTTTTTTCTCATTGTTTTTCAGTTTTGGAGGTTTCTATTGTCTTATTCCTCAAGTTCAGAGATTCTGTTGCAGGGCAAGTGCCTGCCACAGAGCTGGGGCAGCCCCATCAGTCCTTTGTCATGAATTCTTGTTATGGCACCAGAAAGATTTCATATATGTTACTCAGAGTAGCAGATGTTAGATTATGGGGTGGGGAGAGAGAATGGGTCTTCTCAGAGAGGAGAAGGATGGTGTAACCCTTCTGCCCTCTAGTTTTACTAGGGGTCCTAGGAAAATTTCCAAAGAGTCCCACCAAGGTCTACCTCTTGACTTTTGACTGACAGCAGATGACAAGAGACTTTCAAGTCCCCATTTCACATGAAAAATATCCAAGGAACCTCTAGGTCTATTTGGCCCATATTGACCAGTTCTAACTGGAACCTGTTCTGACATTTATTATGGCTGGGTAAATTATCCTTATCTCTCCAAGGTCTGAACTCTAGTCTGTGTCAGGGCCACAAAATTCTCCTCCTTTAGGGTAACTTGTGCTCTTCTTCTTATCATTTCAGGACTGCATTTCTCCTTCAGATAACAGGTAATTTGCTAAGGAATGTAACATATCCTGTCAACTAAAGCCAGGTGGACTGCAGGTACATTGCTTTATAAAGAAAGTATGTGTGAGTTACCACAGTGGGTCCATTTTATAGAATTGTTCAAATGACATGTTCCTACTGCTTATGTCATTTGTTCCTTGTCACTTTCCTCAGTGATGTCCACTCTACTATCGAGACCATCGAAGGCATTCTCCATTTTTGTCATTTGTCAGTGTTTTTGTTCTCTAACATTTCACTTTGATTCTTTCTTGGAACTTTCTTCTCCCTGTTTACATTGTCCCTCTGTTCTTGTGTGCTGCCACCTTTTTTTCATCAAAGCCCTTCCCATATTAATCCCAGGTTTTCAAACACTCCTGGCCTACACAAAGATTCGATAAATATTGGAAGTGATGCGTATACTGATTTCCTCACATACCCATAAATATGTATAAAAATTACTATGTGTCAATTATTTTTTAAAAAAATCCTGAGCTAATAATCCTAAACCGTCTCACCATATCCGACTGTGGTTCTGATGCTTGCTTGTTCAGTATCTTTGAGCTGTGATTCTTGTCATTTAGTATGCTTTATGACTTCTTATTGAACACCGGACATGACGTAGGAGGAACTAGGATGAAGAGTCAGTCCTCTGGTGATGCAGTGGACACTGTGGACAGAAGTTTTCTCTGGTCCTGTGGTCAGAGCTCCACTCTGGGTGAGCTTGTGTCCCTGGACTGTGAACTTCACCAGGGCTTCTCAGTTATTTTCCATTTTAGGTGGGACCAGGTGGCTGGAGGGGGCTAGAGTTTCATATTTCTCTTCTCTTAGATCAGCTAAGCTCTGATAAAACCCCAGCAGTTTAGGCTCTGATAAAATAATTTCTCCTAAGGGCAGAATTTGTCAAGAAAAAGAATGCTCTGCTATATTTCAAAACTATTCCCTTTCCCCTCCTCCTACCAAGCATAGGGGCATTTTTTTCTTCAGTATTTACTGGAAGAGCCTGTTTGTGCTTCTGGAAGTAAAACTCACAAATGTGTGGGATCCCAGGTGACTGGGTACTCTTAACTCCTAGACCTGTCTACACTGAGTCTCTGGCACTTTGTCAATTACAATTTGGGTTCCCTACCCAGAACTCATCTCTCGTGGAAGTTTCTGCTCATGATTTCTGATCCAGTAAGGTGTAAATTCTCTGTATCTGCCTGTCTAACTCTTCAATTTTAGGAACTGCAGTTTTCCCAGGACTCATTTCTTCAAAAGATCTAATAGGAGTTGTTGAGTTTTCAATTTGTTTAGCTTTTTATTTGTTCTTAGGATAGCACAGTGACTTCTAAGTTCCTTATGTGGGGAACTGGAAACTGAGGCTCCTACTGAAATCATTTCTTAGAAACACATTTTTATAAGGGCTAAGTCATAACATTCAAGGTTATCTTTCTAGTCTAGGACTTCAAAGACAGTTCCCAGAATTCCAAATATGTATTCAATAAGCATTTATTGAGTCCCTATGAAGTTGCATACTGGGGATCTACGCTTGCATTAGCTCCTGGACATTTAACAGATCTAGAAATAATCTCCAAGTTCAAGGCGTTCCAGGGAGGCAAGATAGAAGGAAAGAATTACTATTGTTCAAAATTACTATTTGAACAAGAAAAAGTTGTTCCAAACCTTACCTGAGCAAAAACATACTCAGAGTGATATAATTCATGATATCCTTTTGGAAGAAAACTTTACAGCTGATTGATTAATCCTTAAATAATTTTCCTAAAATTTTAGAAACTGAAAATTTATTCTGGGAAATTAAGTGATCTGCTACCCAGATAACTGTAAGTTAAGAGTTTAGTAATCTCTGAACAAACTTGCTTTCCTTTTGTATCTGTTTCAATAATAATTATCTAACCATTAATTTTAATTATAAAATTTTCTACCAAGAAATAATCTTTAGGTCGGTTTACTTTCTCTTAGGACTTTTCCTTGAAGCAAGGTTGTGACAAAATTTTGACACATAGGTAAATTGGCTGAAAGGCCTTCTTAAACATGGCAATAGAAGTCACTAAGTGAGTTGGTACAGGATAGAACAAAGATGTGCGGGGTACATCTTTATTTCAGATGTATAAACTGGTGGGATGGAGTGGGAAAGGAATTCCTCCAGAAGGGACACTGGGATTAAATACAGATTTTCCTCCACTGGTGAAGGAGTAACACCCCAATAAACCCATAGTAAGTTGAAAATATTAAGTTGAAAATGCTTTGAGCTAACCTCAAGGACATCATAGCTTAGCCTAGCACAGCTAAATATGCACTTTTAACAGCCTACTTTTGGACTAAATCACCTAACACAAAGCCTATTTTATAACAAGCCTTGCATATCTCAGGTCATTCATTGGATGCCTGTTGAAAAATGGTGGTCACACAGTACACTGTAGATTGAGCAGGAGCTGTTTACCCTCATGGCCCACATGGCTGAACAAGCTGTGGCTCCCTGCTGCTGCCCAGCATTGAAAAAGAGTATGGTACCACATACGGCTAGTGTGGGAAAAGATCAAAATTCAGGATTCAAAGTCTGGTTTCTACTAAATGTGTATTGCCTTCACCACTGTGAAGTTGAAAAGTTGAAAGTCAAACCATCATAAAGGGCTGTCTGTATCACAGAATGAGTACAGAAGAGTCCAGCAGGAGACTAGGTGGTGGGAACCAGAGAATAGAAACCAGAAGCCATGTAGAAGACAAGTAGTGATGTCCACGTAGCAGGACTGCAGCTGCTCCTGTCCCTGTTCCTGGGGCCTGAGAACTTCCCTATTCTCCAGCAGTGCACTCCCACTACCTGCAGCTGCTTCTCCATCTGAGGGCTCTCCCCAGGAGGCAGAGGACCACTCTTCCCTCTCCTGGGGAAAGACGGTAAATAGCAGGAGAGGAAGCCACTCAGCCCCACTGTGTGTCCGGGCTGCCTTTCCAGTATCACTTCCCCTATCAGTGATTTCTGTGCTTTCCAAATGAAATGCTTTCACTCAGTCCTAGCCATACAGTCTGCTCTGGGAAACCCAGATTTAACAGCTTGTTTATCGAAACAAATGGAGCAACAAAAGAAACCCAGTGTATGCAGAGGAAAAAGAAAGGTTGGGTCAGAGTATGGAGGGCCTTATTTGTCAGATTTACCATATAAAAAATATGCAATGCCCAGTAAAATTTTAATTTCAAATAAACAACTTTTTTTATTGTTGGTTGTTCAAAACATTACATAGTTCTTGATATATCATATTTCACACTTTGATTCAAGTGGGTTATGAACTCCCATTTTTACCCCGTATACAGATTGCAGAATCACATCAGTTACACTTCCATTGATTTACATATTGCTATACTAGTGTCTGTTGTATTCTGCTGCCTTTCCTATCCTCTGCTATCCCCCCTCCCCTCCCCTCCCCTCTTCTCTCTCTACCCCCTCTACTGTAATTCATTTCTCCCCCTTGTATTATTTTTCCCTTTCCCCTCACTTCCTCTTGTATGTAATTTTGTATAACCCTGAGGGTCTCCTTCCATTTCCATGCAATTTCCCTTCTCTCACCCTTTCTCTCCCACCTCTCCTCCCTGTTTAATGTTAATCTTCTTCTCATGCTCTTTGTCCCTACTCTGTTCTTAGTTACTCTCCTTATATCAAAGAAGACATTTGGCATTTGGTTTTTAGGGATTGGCTGGCTTCACTTAGCATAATCTGCTCTAATGCCATCCATTTCCCTCCAAATTCTATGATTTTGTCATTTTTTAATGCAGAGTAATACTCCATTGTGTATAAATGCCACATTTTTTTTATCCATTCGTCTATTGAAGGGCATCTAGGTTGGTTCCACAGTCTTGCTATTGTGACTTGTGCTGCTATGAACATCAATGTAGCAGTGTCCCTGTAGCATGCTCTTTTTAGGTCTTTAGGGAATAGACAGAGAAGGGGAATAGCTGGGTCAAATGGTGGTTCCATTCCCAGCTTTCCAAGAAATCTCCATACTGCTTTCCAAATTGGCTGCACCAATTTGCAGTCCCACCAACAATGAACAAGTGTGCCCTTTTCCCCACATCCTCGCCAGCACTTATTGTTGTTTGACTTCATAATGGCAGCCAATCTTACTGGAGTGAGATGGTATCTTATGGTGGTTTTGATTTGCATTTCTCTGACTGCTAGAGATGGTGAGCATTTTTTCATGTACTTGTTGATTGATTGTATGTCCTCCTCTGAGAAGTGTCTGTTCAGGTCCTTGGCCCATTTGTTGATTGGGTTATTTTTTATCTTACTGTCTAATTTTTTGAGTTCTTTGTATACTTTGGTATAAGTATGACCTATGTGATATTTGGGATTTATGTAGACTGAAAATTGTTTATCTGGAATTTAAATTTAACTGGGCATCCTGCATTTTGTCTGGCAACTCTGTGAGACCTAGCAAGGGTTCAGGACAATCTCTACAGTCTTCCTTGGCTCCAGTTTAGAGGATGGACTTGAGTCATGCTGGGAAGACCCCCAAGGAGATGCTGACATTTTCCAAAAGAATGCAGGCTGGGGTAGGTATCAGTGTGGGGAAAGTGACTTGAGGACATAAAGGCATTTGGGAAGCTATATGCATTTCTCAGACTCAGTGTTAGGGTGACAGAATTATGCGGCTTCCAAAAATGATTTGAAAATGTCCTGAAAATTACCCTGTGACTGTTTAGGAAAAGACACAAAGTTATAGTGAAGGTCCTCCAATTCCCACCTCTATGATGTGCTCCTGACCATCCAGTGAAGCACCCTTCTGCAGGCCCAAACATCTAACCCACCGAATCAGGCTGCAGAGTCATGGTGGGCCTGGCTGCTCTGATGATGTGTTAGAAGGCTTCAGTTGAGCCCTTTCCACAGACAGGCCTCTGAACAAAGCCTCTGGGAAGAGCAGCCAGGACCTTTGATGGATCACCAGCTCTTGCACGGTGTTTTAGTCAGCTTTCTCATGGCTTCAACTAAAAGATGCAGCCAGAACAATTGTAGAGAAGGAAAAGTTTTATTTGGGATCTTATAGTTTCAGAGATCTCAATCCATAGACAGCAGGCTCCATTCTTCAGGGTTCAAGGTGAGGCAGATCATCATGGTGGAAGAGTATGGTGGAGAGAAGCAGCTCACATGATTATCAGAAAGCAGAGAGAGAATCCACTTGCCAAATACTAATATATACCCCAAAACCATGCCCCCAATGCCCACCTCCTCCAGCCATACTCCACCTGCCTTCAGCTACCACTCTATTAATCCCTATCAGGGGATTAACTCACTGATGGGGTTAAGACTCTCACAACCCAATCATTTCCCATTTGAACCCTCTTGCATTGTCTCACATGTGAGCTTTTTGGGGACACCTCACCTCCAAACCATAGCACATGGCAAGAGCACTGAGACAAAGAAAATTCTCTTTTAGCTTATTTCCCCTCTCTTTTTCCTTTTTGAATCTTGCCCTATTAGATAACTCCCAGGCGTGAGACCCAGTTCTACAGAACAGTGTCCCCCAAAACAAACCTCATCCTGGAGGCAAGCTCGGAGCATGTTTGGATCGCATGGTCTTTTCTGTGTAAAGAGTTCTTCAATTTCATTTGTTCTTTCATGAAGGAAATTCTACTCCCATAGGAATCCACTTCAAAAACATTAGATTAAAAAAGAAAGAAGAAAAATGAAACCCATTATACCAAGGGTGGATTTTCTGTTTTGTTCTTTCTTCAATTTGCAAAATGCATTCCAAAGACCATTAGGGATCATAATTTGAATTGCTTCACTCTAAAGTTAAAGTGCTGAAAGGGGGGAAAAAGTGCACCAAAATAAAAGCAGGCCTTCTTTCACTAACACCTGAATTTGATTGTAACTTTCACTTTTGAAGCTATATAGAGCTTTTCTCCTAAACTCAATTATAAATACTTATGTCAGACTGTAGAAGGAAACATACATGAGCAGTTATCTAAAAGTCACATATGTTCTACCTGCATTCACACGCGTACTATCTGCATTCACATGCCCACGTGGGCACAACAGGGAATTTGTGCAAACCAAGCTGTGCACCAATGTTCAGCAACCCTGAAGGAGGTGAGCTGACACTCCAGGGTCTAGGGTCTACTCTATGCCAAGGATCATTTGGTTATCCACACACAGTGAATATTTAATTTTCCATAATAATCACACAGGCTGGGTATTCCTCTTCCCACTTTACAATGGTAGAAACTGAGGCTCAGAAGGGTTAAGTAACTTTCTCAAGTTTGCATCATCAATAAGTGACTGTTACAGGATAAATTGTATTCTCCCAAAATTTATATGTTGAAGTCCCAACCCTGGTAACTCAGAAGGTAATAGTATTAAAGTAAAATCTTTAGACCTTAATTCAGTCTGATTGGTTTCCTTATAAGAAGGGAGAGGGACCCCTGTACGTAGAGGAAGACCAAGCAAGAACATAGGGAGAAGGAGGCTGTCCATATGCAAGAAGTGAGACCTCAGAGCAGACCAAACCTGCTGACACCTTGATCTTAGACTTTGGGCATCCAGGATTTTGAGAAAACAAGTTTATATTGTTTATGCCACCCAGCCTGTGTCACTTTGTTATAGTAGGCCCTGCAAAGTAACTACAGTGACCAAACCAAAATTTTCTTTTGTTTGGTGGGTCTCCTGAAATCATGTTTCTCCCACCAGAGAATCGGGTCTGGGAGTAAATAATTTTAAGAGAAAATTAATTGTATTTCACAGCCAATACCCCAAGGAAAGCTGGGATTCAGCTCAGGCTACCATGATATTCCAGATGACCAACATAGTGGTAGTGGTAGGCATGCTGTGGGGAAGGCCCCGTAGGAGAAGGATCTTAATAGGAACAACTAAAACCCAGAAGTGCAGAGAGTAGCATTTTTCTTCTAGGTAATAGTTTATTAGAGTCAGTCCCTGAACTATGACCAAGTCTCAGAAGCAAGATCCTGTCTCCCTCACATACCCTATCACAAGGGACTGGAAAAAGTGTGATGTGGGACCCAGATTCTCTTCCAAGGCAACCCCTTTCCAGCCAGCTTCCTATAAATGTCCCTGAAGACTTGATAGCTAAAAAGATCAGGCTTTCTTCTAGGCTAGCATGATTGGTGAGGTGCAGCAGTGCAGGGTGGGGCCGAATACAGGCCCAGCTCAGGAACCCTGCAAGCTCCCCAGCCAGAATATTAAAGGGAGCAGGTTCCTCTTCTTCCCACAATGCTCTTTTCCATCTTAAAAATGTCAATTCCCCCAAAGAGAGGAAGGAAATAGTTTTCTATGGGATCCAGTTTGCTTAGTGCTACTTTGAATGAATAAGGTCAATTCCAAATAAAAGCAGCCGCACTCTGGCTCCCCAAGGCAGAGGATGAGGTTTCCTCCACCACTGGCTCCTCACCACCACCTCCACTCTCCCAGGCAGGGTTCTCAGCCCTGGGTCCTCTGGCCTGGGTGAACTGCCAGCTGCACTCATAAATCCCTCTCTTATAATTCCCACTTACCCAATCACTTACCAAATGTCCAACATTATTCTCATTATCTTTCCACACTGATACACGTGGTAGGCAAGCTCTCCACTGCTGAGCTCTTAAGGCAGGGATTCTTTTTGCACAGGACTCAGGGCAGTTTTGAGATATTTAGTCTTCCAGGAAATTGGAATACTAAACAGAATTGAGGAAAGCCCCGAGGCAGGGATTTAGCAGCAGGGAGGGCCCCAGCATTCAACAGACAGTGAGGCCCAGGATTTTCTAAATACTGAACCTAAAACTAAGATGCACCCCACTGCACCAGCACTGTCCCCTCACTGGCAAGATGAAAGCTCCTAACACCCTTATTCTGTCCTTCCAGGGTCAGATTCAACCTCTAGTTGATGGCCTCAGTGCCTCTATTGAGTGGCTCTGGGATGTAAAATGCTTGCCCTGGTTAATAGGACAGCTGAGGATGCTCTCATTGCCATAAAAGTCCAGCCACCCAGGGAGAAGTGGACTCTCTGGAAATGACCCTCAAGTAGTGACTGAGACCATACCCCTGAAACTGCTGTGAATAATGAAGAGTGTAACACTGATGTACTAGGTGGAGACTGAAGAGCATTCTTCTCCTACAATCATTATATAGTTATCCACTGTAGAGCGTTGATTAGTCCATAGTCCACCTCTCTCTCTCTCTCTCTCTCTCTTTCTCTCTCTCAAACACACACACACACACACACACACACACACACACGCACACACACACACTCCTTAGAGATGGAGTTAGCACTTAGCACCTGCTTCTTCTGATGCAGAGCTGCACTGGCCCATTGGTCACCTTGTAGGTAAATTATAAAAAAAAAAAAAAAAAAAAGAACTTTTTTTTTTTTCTTTCCCAGATAGCTGCCTGCTCTGTTGTTGGGGATTAAATCATCTTATCAGAGTCAAGTGGGAGTTCTGGATCAACTTCCATTTGTGGAGAACTTGACAATGAAATGAACCTGATATCAAAGCAAGGCCATCCCCCTGCAGAAGCTTTGGGCTCTGCTGTCTGTAGTGCAGGGCTTCTTTCTGCTCTTTGCACCCCTGATAATTTTGGACATATTCCAATTAGTCTCACCTATACGTTAATGCAAGAAGGCTGGGGTGGCTCTCACTGACAGCAGACAGGCTTTGTGTGTAGGAACTGATAGTTGCCATGGTCAGAACCTATTCATAATTCATATAATCATATACTGTGCATATTCAATATTTTCTCAAATAACTTTCTGTATTTCAGCTGCTTGTGCTTTCAAAGATGCCAGACAGAACCAGAGAATCCATAAATATTAGAGTAACAATAATCAGCCAGATGGCGTCTGTACCAGTCTCACCGCATAAGGGAAACTCTACTGCTGAGTCTCTAAAAAGTATCAACTGCCCCTTCTTCAAAGCCTATAGTGTCAGGAAGCTCACTGCATTGCAGAAGAACCTATTCTATTTTATAAAGGTCTAAACAAGGATGTTTTTGTTTCTGTTTCCTTTGTTTTTGACACTGGGCTAAAATTTCTCCTCTAGCATATAAGGTAACCTGTTAGCTCCACCATCCTGCATAGGATCAGTGAGTCTCTGATGAGCCCTTGCCCCAGGAGAATGGTTCTCGGGGTCTGCAACCCACTCCCTGAATGCACCCATCCTCCCTGGAAAAAGATGTTCCAATTTCATCCCTTTTCACATTGAGATCCTGTGAGTTTTCATTTCCAGAGTGAACTCTTGTGTTCCATTCAAAGGGGCCCCTGCCTAATACTGTAAAGCACACAGAGAACACATTCTGGCCAGGTTCAGTCTATGACATGCAATGGGAACCCACTCCTGAGGAATCCTGAGGTGGTGAGCTAAACCAATCTATTCCTATGAACTCATTTGCATAAATTAAAACAAGGGAAAGAAAACAGTGTAAGGGGCTTTAGAGCCTGTTCTTCGTTGGGAAGTTTTGCATGTTTCAGACTGTAAATCTCTCAGAAAGTTGAGGAGTCTGGCCTCTCATGGCCCTAAATGAGAAAAGAAAAGTTGTAGATGAAGTCCTCATTGTCAGTTCCCCTAATAAGTTGGAAAGAGAGAGCTGGCCTCAGTGGGGAGGAAGAGTGACCACAGAACTTAGATGACTATAAATGACCCCTTTTAGAGTCTCTCCTAAGATGCAGTTTGTTCAGATCCTTGTAATATTTGAGGAGGCAAGGCCTCACTTGTCAGAGCTGAGAAATCATTATATAAATCTACTACCTCATGTTTTCTTAAGTAGAAAATTAAGCAAGTTTGTTCAAAAACTTGACTGATGACTATCTTGGCATTTTGAATATTTTATTCACTATTCTGTAAAAAGAATCTGTTCATTTATTTGAGGCCTGCCAGAGAGAAGAGAGTCATCCCTAATCTTTTAGTCAAATATTTCCCTACAACATTCTAGAAGGGGAAGAAGTAAAAGCAGGGTAGAGTAGGAGGGGGAGAAAAGGAAGGAGGAGGAGGTGGTAGCTGAGAGAAGGGGAGGGTGGGTAGAACACGAAGGGAGGGAAAATTTCCAGCTCTTTGAATCTACCAAGCCAAACTTCTTCAGTTGCCTGATCAGCCTGAGTGTTTTTTATTAATATAGGTCTGTGTAGATAATAAGAAAAAAGAGCATCAATCATATATCTACCTCTTCTGTAAGGTTTCGTGATGCCTAGTCCATTCTGGGACTTTGATGTCCTTCGGAGGGGTCTTTCTAGGACTTGTGACCTTTCACTGTGTAATTCCTGAGAGGGAAATGAGGCTGGGCCTGCTCCTCATGTGTCTTTAGCCAGCCTTCAAAGCTGTTTCCACCTCTTTTTCATGAACCTTTATCTGAACTCAAGTCTCTTGGCACCACTTGACTCAGAATCTAATATGGATTCTGCTACTGTTATAAGAACTACCCTAATAATCAGCCTGGTCCCTTCTGGGCCAGACCTCCCTGGATCCCTTCTAGGCCAGACCTCCGTGGATTCCCCTGATATGATAAAAAGAGATGCTGCTTTCTGTCTCAGGTTGAGACTTGTGGGTTCAAGATGCATGCATATTGTGGACTGAATGGATCACCCCAAATCCATGTGTTGAACCCAGCCCCCATGTGACTGTATTTGGAGATAATAATGCCTTTATGGAATTAAGGCAAAAGAAGGTGATATGAGTAGGGGCCTGATCCAGTAGAATTAATACTTATAAGAAAAATCACTAGAATTGTCCTGCTCTCTCTCCATCACGTGAGGACATAGGCAGAAAGTGACTGTCTGTAAGCTAAGAAGAGAACCTCCACAGAGATGAAGCCCTGTCAGGTCTGATCTTAGACTCTTCAGCCTCTGGAACTATGAGAAAATAAATTTCTGTTAGTCTAAGTCTGTGATTATTTTGTTATGGCAGCCTAAGCTAAGACAACAGATGAATAAAACAAGCTTATCTCACAGTCTCCCAAGGAAAATATAAAACATTATAACACAAGCTTAAACTGGTATATCATTGGATAATTTATGAAGGATACTTTTCATATCCATTATTAAATTAGGACCTAAGAGCAGGTCAAAGTGGTTCATCAAAATACTAATTCTGCAAAAGGGTCAGAAAAAGGGCTTTAGTCTCGGCGGACACAACATCTTTGTTGGTATGTAGTGCTGAGGAACGAACCCAGGCCACACGCATGTCAGGCGAGCGCGCTACCACTTGAGCCACATCCCCAGCCCTGAAGAGAGTCTTAATAAAAGACATTTGATTGGCACTCAAATTTATTTGATGGTGTTTGGAAGCAGAGAGCAGGCAATCTCATGAAACCCATAAGGGCAGGAGGTGAAGTTCAGCCATGCGGCAGGAACCTACAGATAGGGTATCCAGTACTGAAGCTTTCCTCAGGATTGATATTGCATGTTTTCTCTTCTCGGCTTCTTTCTGCCAGTTGGCCTCATTCTCTTGCTTCTCTCTGTAGATCTTCCTCTACTTGCCCATCTTGCATATGGACCAACATGGTCCACTTGCCCTAAAGACCTAATGATCTCACAATTCCAGGATCTACCTATAACCATCTTCTGTGTAGCTTAGTCCAAATTCTCAAGGGGAGAACCTTACTGTGTCAATGCAGATTTTGAATGGGACCAAGATTGAAATAAGACATTTAGAGGCTCAAAATACTGAAAAGATCATATTGTGCACTTCTGTGAATAATTCAAAATAAAGATGAGTATTGAATAAAAAAAAAATAAAAAAATAAAAAAAAAAAGAAAAAGGGCTTTAGCATGGTGCCGAGGTCACGCTAAGAAAGAATAGCTGGATCCATCAGTAATGCCCGTCACCAGCGCAGGAGGTGTTGGTGAATCTGGTGTTCCTGAGGCTACTCCAACCCTGAGGACAAAGTACAGTCCTCATGGATGAAAAAAAAAATTGTTCCACTTTGAAAAAAAAAAAAAAAAAAAATATATATATATATATATATATATATATACACTCACACACACACTACAAACCAGGTTGGCCCCAAATGATTTTTTTCCCCTTAGAATTCTTTTTTGAGTCCCTTCTTGTGTTTTTTTCTGACTTCTCATTTTTTTCTATTGGTGTGAAAAGTTAGGGCCTTAAAGCTAAATTCTAAAAGAAATACCTTACATGAAACTTTACATAGGAGATAATGAGTGAGGAACAAAGTCTTCAAGATTTTACAGTGAATGCTGAAGCAAATTTCATAAAGAACTGATAAGAAGGAGAAAAACAGTTTCTCAAAAACATTCCTAGCAACTATTCAATGCTGGTAGAACAATTGTGCACATAATCAGAGAGTATACAACTTTGATTATAGTGGATTACACCAAGAGCCATAATAATACAACTGTAATTACATGTCAGCAGTTAGGCCTCAAATTCTTTTTTTAGAAAATAACCACTACAAGTTTTACCGGAATAGATCCAAGATAACAAGAGACACAAGGAATCCAGAAGGAACCTCTGTGACTGTGGAAGTGGCATTAGGCCCTTTCTCACTCCTCCATCTTTAATCTCCTCGAAAATAAATCCTTATTGTTCTGAACAGTAAACTGCAAAGCATGCTGAGCTTTAACTTGATTATTTCTTTTTTACCATTCAATCCTGCATTAACTAGATGTGTGCTTTCAAAATAGACACATATTTAAATCATTTGATGTATTAAATGGCTTACAGAACACTAATTTGACAATATTAAAAGGCACTTCACATAATTGCTTTTCTTACCTAAAACTTACAAAATGCCATTTTTATTTACCAAAAACAAAGAAAGCTTTGTTTATTGATATGGACGCCAGAAATGTGTAAAGGAGATCATTCTAGAATAAAATTAGAAAATGTTTTAATTTCTCAGGTTGAATTTTAAGTTGTGATTCTGGAATCCAATGCTTTTTCCCACTAACTTAAAAAAGTGATTTTCCTGAAGGTCTTACCTGAGCCTTCCTTTACCTGGGTGCTGTGAGCCAGATGGTCCCTATTCCTTTTATTTAGAGCCTGGAGTAAAGCTCCTTTGTAAAATAAATAATTCAACTGAACTTCCAACATGGTTCTTTGTGAAGTCAGGGTAGTAACTAAATTATAGAAGGTATACAGGAAATTTAGCAAGTGTGTGTGTCCCTAGAAAAAGCACTTGAAGTTACAAAAAAGTAAGACAGGAACACACAAACTCATTGTTATCCAGAGATAAGTTTGTCTTCAACAAAAATTTGAAAAAAGTATCTCTATCTTGATTTCATATTTATCTCCAAATGAACAACTGTTTACTCAAATATTTTTTAAAACAGAGCTCAAAGGACATAAGTGAAAATTAATATGCTATAAAAATATACAAGAATCTCAGCTACAACTTTTTTTTAAGTAGAATAGAATAGAATAGGACTGACAATACTCCATTGATATCAAAAGTTAAATTTTTGTCACAAGGTACTGGACAGAGAGTAACAACATCTTAGCTTCACATAGTGCTTTAGTGCCCCCAGTTCCGTCCTGTTGGTGACCCAGGTGTCATCTGGGCCTCTGGCCTGTGGGATCAGGGAGGAGAGACTGACCTCTGTTCTGTGAACACTGTGCAAAACTTCCTCAAATTTACCCAAGTACAAGGGGAGAGGACAAGAATATCCTCTAATGGGTTCATTTGGGCCTCCAAGGTCCCTCTGCCTCTGTTCTGGTGTCAGCTCAAACTCCAAACATCTCCCTTCCACCAGTAAGCTCTGTTCAAAGAAATCAGATGAAGCTCTACAGGCCTTTCCAGGCTAATTGAAAACTTGGAAAGGGCTCACATTGCAGCACACAGGTAACTCAGATGAATGTTAGTCATCTTTGTTCTTTTCCTGTCCTTTGAGCTCTGGGTCACTGAGCACGTGCCCTGGACCTTCTCCCCATGTACACACCTGCCCATACCCCAGGCTGGTCCAGCTTCCCTGCCTTCCTCCCTTCTTATCCTTCTTTGGGAATAAATTTCTTTCCCATATCCAGAGTCACATATTCAACAAGATCTTCATCGATGTACTATATATGCCTGAATGTCTTTTCCAAAAGGGAAAATTCCCTTTAAAAAGTTTTGTTCAGCTTAAATATATAAATGGGTATTATAGATTAAATAATCAAGTGTCTCACAAGACTGAGTTTATCAACTGAATCCCACAATCCCACATGGAGGCATATATCATACAGGAATACATACACATTTCCCTTTCTCAGGGTTCACGAAAGTTCACCACATTTGACTTGGGTGTTTTGCCCTCAATAGAGCCATTGTTGAGTCATATCATATAGTCTGCTAAAATACCTCAAGTTCCTTTCTTTGTAACTAGTCTGAAGTACAGCATTTTTAATTCAATCAGGCTGTTTTTAACGAAATTGTATCTTCTGACATAACAAACACTTGTTATTTATGTTCCCAATAATATACCCACTTAATTACTGATTCTTCAAGCAACCTTTGAGCCTTATTTACAATGGCATTCAATACTTGCGACTGAGAGGCTGTCCTAGGGAATAATGACTATAGCTGGGTGAAATTTCTGCCCTCCTTTTTGTAATCCATTTTTTTTGGTGACCTTTATAAGCAACTGAAATTAACAATGGAGCTGTTCTAGGTAATATCCTAAAATCTTCCCTTTTTGTTTTTCAACATGAAACTATTAAAAGAATGTCTTACAACATGAGACTCTTAGGTTGTTCTCTTTAGGGTGGAAGGTATAAATGATTTTGGGGAAAACCCCCCAAACTCTCACTTTATGTTCTAGCATACAGGCAAATGTCTCTTAACTTTCTCCAGAGAGAGAATTATGGCACCAAGTGTTAAGACTTTCCTTATTACACCTATATAATTTACAGTCAGCCTTCTGTATCCACAGTACTGCATTCATACATACAGCCAACCACAGAGCAAAATATTAGGGGAAAAGATTGTGTTTGTACTGAAAATACACAGTATGGACACATTTCCCCCAATTTTATTTTAGTTAATTTTTTTTTTTTTGCTTATTTTACCTATTTAATTTCCAGTCAGCCCTCTGCATCCACAGATAGCGCATCCACAGACTGAACCAATCAAGGATCAAAACCGAAAATATGCATTATAGACAAATTTTTCCCAAACATTTTTTGCCAGATTCTGGGTTCAGGCCAACTTTTTAACCTTGAAAAATGCCCAGGATTTTGCTTTGTACTTCATTCAGGAAACAGTACATTATAACAACTATTTAGGTAGCATTTATGTTTTGCTAGGTATTATAAACAACAATGACTAAAAGCACCTGGGAGGATGTGCATGGATTATGAAACAATTTTATAGAAGGGACTTGAGCATCTTTGGACTATGGTGTCCATAGATAGGGAGGTGAGGGGGTCCTAGAGCCAAATCCCCATGGATACTAAGACAAATATCAACCCGGTATTACAGATGAAAAAACTGAGGTTCAAAGAAATGAAATGATTTGCCTGAGCATCGCATCATGATGAAATTGAGTCCAGCCAAGGGATTTTCTTTAGAACAAAGCATAGTAAGCTGATTAATGACTGAGATTAAAGGAACTGCTTTTCTAGCATCTGGCTTTGCTATATCCAAAATAAATGCAATTCTAAGTATTCCTTCTTTACAAAGTCCCTTGGAATGCTTGCTAAATCCCTACCCTTTTACCTGTGATAGGGTCATTTATTAACAAGCCCAAGGATTTATATACTCAATTTCTCTCAATAGGTTGTGTTTATATTTTTTAAAAATTTGTGCCTGTGTTAAAATAAGAATTAGCCCATTTTGATATTTGCTTGTTTTCAGAACAAAAATAAATGTACCATTCCAAAGACTTTCCAAGGCAGTGTTTGTTCTCGCTACTGTATTGATGTGCAGAGTTTTATTCTCCAGTCTTGGGGACTGTCCTCCAGGACAACAGTGAGAGATAATAACTGCCCTTCCCATTCAAGTGGTCCAGGAGTAAGGTGGGGCTTGGAAGGGGCAGGGCTTGGGCGAAGGCCTGTGAATGCTATGAGTGAGAGGGCCACATGTATGGGGAGAGAGAGCGATTTTAAAACAGCTGCTCCTTGTATGAGACATAGAGAAGAGAGCTGTGAATGGAGCTGTGGGGACTCTGCTGGATGAGGCACTAGATGAAGCTGACTGTGCCACCCCGTTAGGAAAATGCAAAGCAAATGTGCAGGCTGATCTTGAAGACTGAGGTGTTGCTTGGGGTAAGAGAGAGTACAGAAGAGATGGCCAAACTAAGTTTGTTAAGTGGAGTCTGGCTGGAGCTCATTGAACTGCCAGATTCTGGGTTCAGGCCAACGTTTTAACCTTGAAAAATGCCCGGGACTTTGCTTTGTAATTCATTCAGCGATGATAAGACCTGATCGAGGATCAGTTCCTAAAGTGAATCTGAGCAGGAAGAAGACACCCAAATGCCAACCTGTTCACGCATAACAAGAGCTGTCTCACAGATTGGGATGTGTACAGTCATCCTGAACCCAAGCATCAGAGAAGCTACTTCACTAGTTCACCTTAAGAAACCACCATCGCAGGAACAAGCAAGGACCCAGACCTGTTTAATCAGACAGCACAGGAGCCCATGTGAGACCAAATCAGGAGAAGCCCTCTTGCTGAGATGGATCAGCAGAAACCCTAACTCACACTTCAGAGTAAGAATGGTCTTGATTTAAAAAGAAAAGAAAATCCAAAAATAAAACAAAACTTTGAATCTTCATTGGTTATACTTCCTGCATCCACAGCTACACAGGGCTCATCTGAGGTGACAGCCAGTTGCTAAGGAAGTGCTCCTTGAGAGAGCAGCAATCTTATTTTCTTTATTTCCTGTACTTTGTTGAAGACTGCACTGTAGGTTCCAGAGAAAACACTATTATTCCTTCCAAAATAGCATAACTATAACTTCTGTATGGGATGCTGTGCAGACTCTACTCCTTTTAAAAAATAATTCTTCCCTAAATTTTTCTCCTCTTACCTAATTTTTAAGATATCTAAGAAACCTAGATAAACATAAAGATATAAATTTTATGTCTTTTTCCCAAAAAATTTAAAATGACAGTCTTGAGGGTTCACGCTTTGGGCACCAAGATTAGTGAAAAATGGGTCTATGGAAGTGGTATTGTCTTCATTTGCTTCCTTTCAACATTTTTAGATTCAGTGGTAAATCTCCCCCAATCTGTTCTTTGTTGTTAAGTCCAAATAGAATTCTAACATATCAAGTACCTTTGTAGGTTTTTAAAATTTTGTTTTTATTTTTGCTTTATAGTAAAACTAAGAAACAAAGGAAACTGTGGGCATACATTCCAGAAGGCTTGTACTTCCTGAGATGATCCTGGATCACAGCAATTATTAAGTCTAGTATGTGGAGGCGGAGGAACAGGTCTGGGAAACATTCACTCTGCCTATTTGTGAATTGGGCCTGTTTCCATGGCATTCCAAGGTTTAAATAATGCATAGAGCCTGTCTCTACCTATTCTTATTAATTATTCATTCACAAATATTTACTGAGCATCTCTACTCTCTGTCAAGCACCATATTAGGTACTAGCCATACAATATAGAACAATGAAGTTTGTATCTAGAGTCAGTGTCTACAAATCAGCAAACTTTTTTTTTTGACATTTAACATTAGTTTACTGAAAGCTACATGATAATCAAGACACAGAGTAGAAAGAAGACAACCAAATTAGACTATACTCTGAATGTGAATTAACCAGATATAGTTTTTATTTTTAGTTATAAATTCTTTTTTTGAGAGAGAGAGAATTTTTTACTATTTATTTTTCAGTTTTTGGTGGACACAACATTTTTATTTTATTTTTATGTGGTGCTGAGGATCGAACCCAGCGCCCCGCACATGCCAGGCAAGCACGTTACCACTTGAGCCACATCCCCAGCCCAGTTATAAATTCTTTTAATGTCATTACTGTGTTTGCTTTTTATAAATGCACTTTTTATTAGAAAATATAAATTAGTGTTTTTATCACTGCCTGATCAATGCTGGGATTTTTAGAAATTTTCTAACTGCATAGGATTTATTAGCATTTATTAGGTCCTGAGCACCAAGTTAAACATTCTGGAGAAAAGGAGCAACCATCACTGCCCCCAGGGAACTTTTTATACTCTTGGGATGATAACATAATTAATAAGAGCTAGAGAATAGGATGTAAGCAATGACCAACTAAATATGGGAGATCAAATACTCTTATTTCCTTTTGAGAAAAATATAAATCCTTATTGAAAAATAGTGGAAATAGAGAGACATGCTTATCATTGATGAGAAAAAGCTAATTCTCCCAAAATTGCTATATGACTTCAAAGCAATCCCTATCAAAATTCTCACAGGCTTTGTTGTTGAATTTTTCAGCTTTACTGAGGTATAATTGACAAATACACATTGTATATATATTTAAGGTATACAGCTTGATACATTGATATGTGTGTATGTTGTGAAACGTTCAGCATAATCAGGCCAATCAATCTATCAATCCCCTCAGATAGTTACTATTTCTCCCCTCCCCTTCTCAACTTCCTTCCTTTTTGTAGTAAAAACACTTAACATCTGCTCTCTGGCAAATTTCAGGTATACAATATAGTATTGCTAACTAGTCACCATGTCACACATTAGATCTCCAGAGCTCTTTAATTTTGCAAATTAAAACGTTGTACCCTTTGGCCAATATCTCCCCATTCTCCCCTCCTCAAGGCCTCCTGGCATCCTCCATTATACTCTTTCTGCTTCTATGAGTTTGGCAATTTTAGATACCAAATATATGTCACATAACATAACATTTGTCTTTCTGTGTCTGGCTTACTTCACTTAGCATAATGTCCTCCAGGTCCATCGATGTTGTCACAAATGACAGAATTTCCTCCATTATTAAGACTGAAAAATACCCCGTATTTTCTTTATCCATTTAACTACAGAGGGAAAATGATCTGTTTGCAGATGACATGATCATATGTAGAAAAGCCTAAAGATTTAGTAACAACAAAATAATATTGGAGTTAATAAATGAATTCAGTAATGTCAAAGGAGACAATTAACAGGGTGAAAAGATAGCCTGAAGAATGCAATCCATGTATCAATGAAGGCTAAATACCCCAAATACACAAGGAACTAAAAAGCTCAGTGGCAATAAATAAATAAATAGATAAAATAAATTTCCTCATACTGAATTGGGAAATAAAGAAATGAACAAAAGATGCAAATAGACATTTCTCAAAATAAGATGTACAGACAGGTATATAAAAAGTGCTCAAAATCAATAATCATCAGGGAAATTAAAATTAAAATCATGAGATATCACCTCACATTTTAGAATGGCTATTACAAATATATAACAGATAATGACAACTGGTTAGGATGTGGAGAAAAGAGAATCTTTGTACAGTCGGTGGCGATGCAAATCAGTATAACTGTATGGAAAATAGTGTGGAGGTCTCTCAAAAGTTAAAAATTGGTGAACAAACTTTTAAAATACTGCAATGCTATTAGAAGATGCTATCCTGCATGTGTACACTCATGAAATGTATTTTATTTGTAGATTATATATACATGGACTCCTGTACTAACATCCTGTACATTATAGGAATTCATAAAAATAGTCATTTTAATGGGTGAAATTATGAAAAATTATCATAAATGTTCTCGTATTTTCTTCCCACATTCCACTTCAGAATACAGTTATCATGGACATCGATGACAACTTCCAATCAGCTATTGCTCTCCCCCAATGATCTCTTTAGGTATCGATTAGCAATTTTCTCTCATTCATCACTTGATTCCTTTGTTCAGGCAGAAGGGTCTGTGTTCTGAAATGAGTTTGTCTTCCTGACCACAGTTAATTAGTCCAGAGGCCAAGTAGGTCCAACAACATCTCCCTGTTTTTTTTTTTTTTGTTTGTTTGTTTTGTTTTTTTTTTTAATTCAGCTTGACTGATGCTGGAGTATACAAGCCAGGACTATGTCAGGGACTGAATTTGCTATAAGGACAGATATAAGCCCAGACAAGGAATCATGGTGTTCAAAAAGCAGCTGTTCCAGTTGTTCTGGGACCTCATTGTGGTTTTACCAGACTGAGGATTTGGTGTTGGGTCTCAGTATCCAATCAGTCACTGATATTATCAATGATTTGAACTAGATTTCTGTCAAATGAAATGCTTCTCATAACAAGATTCCCGGACCCAGTACAGAAACATCTAAGGCACTGAACAATATGAATATTCCCAGGTCTCATCTCAGACTTGATGAATAAGAACCTCTGGAATTCTGCACATGAACCTAAGTATAGCTATTAGCACTTACTAACTGAGAGGAGGGAGAGCCCTCAGGACAGGGAGCTTATAAACAACAGCAGAACGGGAGCAGGAGTAGCTTAGGAACAATGTTGGCTTGTCCTGTGTTTGAGCCCAGAATGTCTTTATCATGGAGCCAGATTTGGGTATATTTTTCCCAAATATACCCAAAGGGA
The DNA here is from genome assembly GCF_052094955.1 of Ictidomys tridecemlineatus. Lineage (NCBI taxonomy): Eukaryota > Metazoa > Chordata > Mammalia > Rodentia > Sciuridae > Ictidomys > Ictidomys tridecemlineatus. The sequence goes on from NC_135479.1 coordinate 89,715,794, forward strand.
AGGGGAAGAGGAGCTCATGAGAAGACGATGTTCAGACCAAGGAATGACCTGTCAATAAATGGAATATCTGGTTTTCTTTTTGGCAGTAAATTTAACTCTAAAAATATTTAGATAAGATTTAGGTAGCAAATGCCTCCCCCCCCCAAAGAATTATACTATCATTTCCTTAGGTTTTTAGTAAAAGATTCCATTATTGTAACTATATGGCTAAAATTATAATAATGGAATCTCTTACTAAAAACCTAAAGAAATGATAAGCTGCCTTCACACAGATGGCCCAATGAGTATAGCAAATATTGACAAAATGATGGCTGTTAGAAGTGCTTTTCTACAAATACCATTGACTATTTCCATACCTCTCTTTGAACAAATATTAATTGGAAAGCATATTTAATTCTCCATGTGCTCAGAAAATTAATAACAACATATTCGTAAAAAGTCATTTTGGAGAAAATACCTTAAAGAAAACTCGGAGAATAAATAAAAATCAGATAACAGATTGGGTTAGAAAGAATATTGGGACAATAAATCAAAGAAAATTACTGGACACCCTCAAGACCCTTCTATTGGTTCAAATCTGTCCTACAAATGTTGAAAGAAGGGGCTCTCTAGAACATCAATTTTAATACCTAGCACAACATTTAGGGGGGAAAGTGCTTCACTCTGTGTGTGTGAAGCATTATTGTCCAGCCTGCTTTGTCATTTGGTATGGCCATGTGACATACGAGTAGAAGTAATTTCGTCACTTCTAGGCTCTGACCTTAAAACATTGGGAATGCTCTTCTCAAATTCTCTTCCCTCTTTTTCTCTAGACTAAAGTGTAAACATGACTGATGCCAGCTTCAACCTTCTCAGAAAGGAGGTCGCCCTAGTGACAGTGGAGAAATAAGGCAGAGGATTATTTGTCTCTGGATCTCCTGAAACAAAGCTGCCCTCTCAGCCTTGGACAGTCAAGTTAAACTATAATGTTAGAAAAAAAGGAACTACTATCTTATTTTAGAACTAGTATAATTTTTTTGTCTGTTAAAATAGCTTAATACTTATTATTAAATAAAGCAACTCAAAAGTAAAATGATTAACTCATATAATTGGAAAGCCTAGGAGCTCAGTGGACTTCAGGACTGGTTTGATCAAAGACTCATTGCTTTCCAAGTCTCTGCCTTCTGTGTTAGCCTTGTGTTCCGGCTGGCTTTCCTATGGTGGAACAACCATGAACAAATCACTTAGGTCAGGGCAGGAGAAAAATATCTACTTTAGGCCTGAGCTTCCTGTCCTATGTAGAGTTAGGGGGTGTATGAAGTACCTGTGTCTACCAAAATGAAATTTCATAGAAGTTACTAACAAAAGCTAAATAGATGTTGTGGTGAGAACACCATAATATTTATTGCATGTTGTCTTAAAGTTCCACTACAATGGTAATTTTTTTTAAAGGAAAAGAAAAGTTCTTCCAGGTCTATCCTTCTCTTTGACCTCAGGCCTTTTGAAAAAAACCTGTGCCTTATAGACTATGAGGTAATTTTTGTTACTTCCTTATTAGGATGGTGCCAGGCATATAAAAGCCATATAAGATTTGCTTAATTGAATTCTTTTGAGTTTAAAAAGAATAATTAACAGAAAAGAGATACCATACTTAGGCAAAATTTCAGGTGTAAAAATTTTAACTTAAATTTTTAATTTAGGATATTGGGAGGATTAGATCAGACTAAATGTCTTTGGAAGAAAATTGGATTTGTGTGTGTGTGTGTGTGTGTGTGTGAGAGAGAGAGAGAGAGAGAGAGAGAAGGAGGGAGGGAGGGAGGGAGAGAGGAACATATTCAAGGAAAGACACTGAAATGGCTGGGCTTTCATTCAGGAAGCTTTTGCTAGAGCAGGAAATTGAGGGTGGGTGGGGGTAGGGCTGACCTCTAACAGCATTAGGTAGTGTGGGACACAAAATGACAGGATTAGAGTCCAAATCATCACTACTTATGAATGAACACACTGTCATCTACACTGGGAGAAAAGTAGGCTCTTATATTGAGAAATACTGTGTTAGCAAAGGTGAAGGGGTTGCAGGCAGGAAAGACTGAGCCACAGGTCAGTGGGAGCCTGGGATTGGTCTGTGGAGCCAATGCTGTTTCTTTCATGCTCCTCAGTCAGGCCTGGTGAGGGCTCTCTGAAGTTGCCCTTGCTTGTCTCTCACACAGGGCAGCGTCATGCATTCACTTGATTGTTTGAGTCCTGGTCAGAGTTGACCTCCTGACTGAGAATATGGCACCTGTCAGTGAGCTGCTGGAGGGGGGCTGTGGCTTCCTGCTCCCTGCTGGTGGTCTAGAAAGCCAGCAGGGCCACACTGAGAAGCAGTCTGAAGTTTATGTAGAGCCACAGTCTACACATAATGTGTACTACATATAATATTCATGTTTGTATTTATAATTATGCTTATAATTCTTTTGTAATTATGTTTTTCTATTGGGGTTCCTGTAAAGAAAGCTGGGCTGCCTTCTCCTGTGAGAAGTGTGTCTGCAGTTTGTTCCTTTGTTAGTCTCTGTTCTGATATTAAGGGAACAGAGTCCTGTTGTCTCCAGCAGGGACCCAGTTAGAAGAACTACAAAGTTCTGAGTTGGGGAGCAGACTCTGCGGGCAGCACCTAAAGAATGCTGACTTGAGGAGCTCACTCCATTCAAATTCTGCTTCTCTTCTCAGAAGCAACTGGGGAAGCAGGAACCTGCACCCTGCAGAGTGTGATGATCATCACTGTAGCCTCTGAAGTCAACCTGGTCTGCACAGATATGTTGCAGAAAATCAGACCTCATGGGTTTTCCCCAGAGACCCTCAGTTCAGGCCTACAAAGTTCCATTCAAGCAAAAGTATTTGTCCTTGTGGTTATACTCTTGGTGCTGCAGTCAAAGGGAACATTTTTTTAAAAAAAAACATTCTATTTTACCTTTTTTTATCCGCCAAGCTAACAATAGGGAAGGGTTGTGAAGATCCAGATTCTAATTGCAGGCTGGCTCTAAACACACCCCTTAAGGGGAGAGCATATTCAAGCAAGGTGTTGGGAGAGGAAAGCAAGCCAGCATCACAGCTTCTTGAGGAAAAGGGTTTCTGTCTAATCTGTACTTCTGGCCCTTTAACAATGGCCTCAGATAATGTCATAAATTTTATTTTTGTGAAGAATTTATTCACTCAGAAAAATCCATGTTGTTTCTAATTAAACTGTAGGCAAAGGGTAAATAAAATCCAGTAGCTACTAATAACTCCTACGGTGTTAGAATATATTTTTAAAATTGCTTTAATAAAGTATTGCCAGGTGCCCCAAAGTAAGCATCTGTTATTTTTATTAAATACATAATTAGTCTGTTTTATATTAACATATCCCAAACTAGTCCCCAAATAGTAATTGTCCCTTTCTAAAAAAAAAAAAAAAAAACTGTTAAAAATCTGTCTTCTGCAAGTTGATTTCAGAAGGTGGGAAGAGAACGGTGGTAGAGAAGCAAAGTAGGCAGAGCAGGGGAGGGAGGAGGGAGGGCCACTCAGTGGGAGCTGAGTTACAGTTAGAGGGGGTAAGAAGTGTGGTGTGCTGAGGCACAGTAGGGTGACTGTGGAGAACAATGATGTGTGGTGCATTTAAAAAAAACCTGAAGAAAGGATTTTAAAGGTTTTCATCATAAAGAAATGATCAGTGTTTGAGAAGACAGATGTGTTGACTTGATTTGAACATTGAACAATGTATACATGCAACAAAACATTACATGGTACCCCTTGCTGAGTAGTTTTTGTGTTTCCGTTAAAAATAAATTGAAAAATATATCTTTTACAGGTGAAATTAATCTATAGTGATAGAAGTCAGGCTAATGATGGTGAGAAGAATTGACAAGGAAGGGGAGAAGAGAAGTTCCTTTCACCAGGATGGAAATGCCTGTGTCCTGATCTGGTGATGGTCAGAGAGGTTTATTTAAAAGTAAAAAAATCATTAAACTTTACTATTAAGATTTATATATTTTACCCTGCTTAAAATAGAACCTGGTTTAAAATATTTTTAAATATGCATTTGTTTATGCGAAATTTTAGATTTAAAAGCTTTTGGCTTCAAAAGCTCATTTCACTTGTAACAACATAAGCATAAATACTGCTGGGTACATAACGTAGGTAGCATCTTCTTGGTGTATGTTCAAAAACATGTTCTGAAATTCTCCAGGGACATCACATGTTATATGATAAACCAGTCTATAAGGTCGGCTTATATCCCTGGAAATTAATGACTTTTCAAAGTAAAACAAAAAAACAAAACAAAACAAACAAAAAATAAAAAACACACACACAAAAAAAAACACAAAAAACAGGGATGCCAAGGGATATCTATAGCCAGCTCCAGCTAACCTTGCTGCAGTTCTGTGGCAGTAAAAGCCTGTTTTGACTCCAATCATCACAGAATCCTACATCTCCCAAATGATACCTCTAACTATATCACACTAGTATTCATGTAATTCTTCTGGTATAGTTACATTTTGAGATTAAAAATAAAATCAGAAAGAAAATATCATATAACCAAAGTTTTGAATATGAAATTCAGTTTTAGGATCAAATCAAAACATTTTGTTATCTTTTCTACTTTCTGACACCTGGCCTCCTACTGCTCAAAACACTGAGGATATTTAGGAGGCCCATATCTCTACATACAACTGCAGAGTACCTACATAGGCACTGCAATCTAAATGAGGAGACTAGACAACTAATTTAAAGTTTATTTTTAAACATAAATTATTTTATTATTACTGAATTATTTAGTGAAAAAGTGAAAGGTTATATATGTTATTTATATGCATATGGGTATATATGCACACACACACTAATCATATATAGTGATGTGCTGGTAAATGTTTAACAACAGGCTTTTGGGGGTTTAAAAAAAAGCTTTGCCAATTTGTGATGCAAATACTATCAACAATAAACATCAAAGTACTAACATGAAATCAACTAGCTTGTACACCAGTTCCTGAGCAATACCACTGCTTAAATGTCTAGTGAGGATGCAAATTATTTCTATATAGACTTTGCACAGTAAATGCACCAGGATGGAAATGCCTGTGTTCTGATCTGGTGATAGTTACAGAGGTTTATTTAAAAGTAAAAAATTATTAAACGTTACTATTAAGATTTGTATATTTTACCCTGCTTAAAATAGAAACTGGTGCCTAAACAGCTACTGTGTATATATGCATATATGAGTATATATATGCATATATGTGGTTAGTGTATGTGTACATATATACCCATATGCATATATTTACTAAGTAGCTACTAAAAATTGGGTTCTGTGTAAGATATTAGGAACACAAAGATGATTGCATAGTCTCCTGCCCTAAAGGGTTATAACCTAGTGAGTGTTGGATTAGATAAGTAAATCACTGACTGTAAACACTAGCATTAAATGCTATAAAAAGAAAACATAAGGGAATAGTAACTAGACAATGGATTAGGAATGTTTCCAAGTGTTGATACCTGAGATCCACATTGGACAGGCTAGGAAGTATTTATTGTCAACCACTACTGGTTAGTGAGGGGTCCTAATACTTGTTGTTAGGCAAAAGCTGATTTTGGTCCTTCAATAGACGAATGGATAAAAAAAAAATGTAGCATTTATACACAATGGAGTATTACTCTTCACTAAAAAATGACAAAGTCATGGCATTTGCAGGGAAATGGATGGCATTAGAGCAGATTATGCTAAATGAAGCTAGCCAATCCCTAAAAAACAAATGCCAAATGTCTTCTTTGATATAAGGAGAGCAACTAAGAACAGAGCAGGGAGGAAGAGCATGAGAAGAAGATTAACATTAAACAGGGAGGAGAGGTGGGAGAGAAAGGGTGAGAGAAGGGAAATTGCATGGAAATGGAAGGAGACCCTCATTGTTATACAAAATTACATATAAGAGGAAGTGAGGGGAAAGGGAAAAAAAACAAGAGAGAGAAATGAATTACAGTAGATGGGGTAGGGAGAAGATGGGAGGGGAGGGGAGGGGGGATAATAGAGGATAGGAAAGGCAACAGAATACAACATACACTAGTATGGCAGTATGTAAAAACGTGGATGTGTAACCGATGTGATTCTGCAATCTGTATACAGGGTAAAAATGAGAGTTCATAACCCACTTGAATCAAATGTATGAAATATGATATGTCAAGAGCTATGTAATGTTTTGAACAACTAATAATAATTTTTTTTAAAAAAAGCTGTATACACAGACACTTTGAGGAATGTCTTGTTAATTGTTTTTTTTCCTTCCAAATTTTTTAAAGACAAAAATTTTAAGTAACAAAGTTTCAAATCAACTAAACACATCAAAAATATTTGAGGGCTGGGAATGTAGCTTAGTGGTAGATTGCTTGCTCATGTGAGACTCTGGGTTCAATCCCCAGTGCTGGAAAAAAAAGAAAAAAAACTTAAAAAATAAAATTTGAGTGAAATAGTAATAATTTTGCTAGTGATCAAGAACAAACATCTTATGCCAGGATATCGTAAAGTTACATGGAATGTTAATAAATCATATTAAGGCTTAGATTTCATGGTTAAATAGGCTTGGAAATATTTAGTGGAGAAGGTTTGCTAAGTTACAGCAAACCTCAGAGCCTTTAATTAACTTCTGTGCTTTGTGATATTTTAAGAGTAGGCTGTATGTCCAAACATAGGAGTTGTGTTCCTAGAGGCACACTTTTGGAAATGCCAAAACACATGTGGCTCACTGTTTCAAATAGTTTTGAAATAATTATTTTCAAGAACATACCTTTGTAGACACATAGCTAGTAAAACCAGTAACCTCACTAATTGCCATTAAGATGAAAAAAAAAATGATCATGCTTGAATTCTATTGCATCATTTCTAAATTGTATCTTGGGCAATTTACTACCTAAAAATTCAGAGAAAATTTAAAATTTCTCTAGAGTACCAGTTAAGGTGTTATCAAACATGAACAGACATTATACAACTTGTTTTTAGAACCCTAATACCATGCAGTGAGATGAGAAAACAAATTTGCACCCCAAATCTTAGTTTTTGGAAAGTATTAAGGTTTCCCTTAGAAATAATCACCTCCATGGTAGGAGTTGCCAGATGGCTTTTTTATGCTCATTTTCTAGAGAACAGCTTTAGGAACCCCTTATAAATTCTTTTCTTTTTTGGGTGTTTCTTGGAGTCTTCTGATAAAAAGGATATTCTTCTCTCAGGGTGTTAACCTTAGTATATCCATCACATGTTTTTTAAATGAGTCTGAGCAGGAAGCTTGTCTTGCAAAGATAGATATAAAGAAGCAGTAAGCTTTACTTTGGAGAGAAGGGAGAAAATAGTGCACAGACTGAGATTCCTTTAGGAGGTTCTTAGGAGCCCAGGTCTGGCAGCCAGAAGAAGCATCTGAATTACCATATCAAAGTTGGAGGAGTTTCTCTCTTCTTTTGCCTTCTCATCTCTTGCTGGTATTACCCCCAAACCAGAGGCTGCTACAGTCTGTTTAGGTCGAGTCTCCCAGGAGACAGGAAGTAGAGCAAGGAAAGTAGGGAGGCATGACCCTCATGATTTTCAGAGCCAGTTAGATGGTGATAGATGCCACTGTTTAGAAATTTCTCCCTAATGTATGATGACAAATGTTTACTTATTACCCAAAGTAGAGTCTATCTGGTATCTTCGGTGTATTCAGACCCAAGTCAACATTACATAGTCCATGGTTGTTTGCTTTTGTAAAGAGAGTATTACTGGAATCCAGCTGTCCCTACAATTGAGAAGTTTCATGAATGACCATGTGGCCTGAAAAGCATAAAATATTTACTATCTGGTCTTTGACAGAAAAAGTTTGTTTCTCCTTGTATTTAGACAAACCTTCCTTTTTGCCCCATTTTAATTTTCCAGAATGTTTTCAGAGTGTTCTAAAGTTTATATATTTTTGAAATGGACTTTTCTCTGTGAAAAGATTCAGGTTATTTTACACTAAAAAAAGCAAATTATAATTAAGTCTATAATAGCTAGGCTAGCACATGCAGCTGAAAAGGGAAAAATAAGTGTGTTTTGAAAATATCTTTTTATAAGACCATAAATATCTGGATGTTTCCCAAGACATGGACACCAACTGATTTGCTATATTTAGCCAGGTGCATTTTTATAAACACTAGAGGCAAAAATTAAGCAATAGAAGTAAAAATAATTTCATGTAACATTCTCTGTAAAAAATAATTCTTGTTTAAAATATCAGTTTTCTTGATCTTTTGAAATGCATGAAGAAGTACAAGCAAGTTATAACCCTGTCAGAGATTTTACATAATTTAAGGGATATTCTTATTTTCTTTGGTTACACAATCTCTGCATTTTCATTGTTTGAATGATAAAAAATATCATTGGGTCTTTCAATAAGAGGCCTTAAAACTCAGAGTAAACAATGTATTTTTCAGTTATACAGGAGAGTATCAGTAAAGTAGGAGTATTCCATTGCAGTATTTAAATTAAAATAAAATGTGTTTCTTGATCTTTCAATATCAGGTCTCTTAATGGCAGAATGATATTTGGTTAGATACGAGTGGAGTCAAATAGATTGTTCTGAAAGGATGGGGGCCCTGGAGCCAGACTGGGGTTTGACTGCTTCAACTACTTTCAAGTTTGTCTAAGTTCCTACTCAATAAAGTGAGGATAATATTTTTTTTTCCTTAGAGATATGTATAATGTCTGAAGAAATAAAATAATGACTCTTATTTATTGACTTGCTTCCCATGTGCCAGCCACTAAGCTGAGAGTGTCACATACCTTACATCATTTAATCCTCATAAAAGCCTTAACGGGTATCTACTATTATATCTAATTATACTATAATTAGATATATACTATTATATCTAATTCACAGGTGAGTAAATTTGAGTGTTAACTTCCAGTTTCCCAAATCTACCCTTACAATGGCAGCTACCAATCATTAAGTACCTCCTAAATGCTGTATGTATATATATTTTTTTGTTTGTATATATATATATATATATATATATATATTTTTTTTTTTTCATTTAGTCCATAGTGCCAGAAGGGATGTTTTTATTATTTCCAGTTTACAAATGAAGAATTTCAGGTTTAGAGAATTAAATGGTATCTAAAGTCACAAAGCAAGTAGGAGGCAGAGCTAGGGTCAGAATCCAGGAAGACAAAGGCATGGGGAACTTGCCTTTAACTTCTACCATACTGCCTCATCAATGAGTAGCTGTTATTCTTACCACAGGTACCAATTCAGAAGAATAAAATCAGTGCACTAAAAACATACAGTTATGCATATGATTGAAAACTGACTGATATTTGTAATAAGGATTACAATTTTAAGCACAGTCTCTTGAGAATGTTCACCTTTGTACTGAATTGCAATGTAAATATGAGGACAACCTCTACTAGTAAAAATAGAGCTAAGCATTCTACACATGAATCCATTTCCATCAGGACAATTGTTAGAGGAATAAAATCTGAAATTTTTATATTTCAATGTTATGTTCCTATCTGCATCAGTTACCTTAAATAGTCTGTGCTTCTGGGAATTGACAAAACCTGTTATTATTAGCTCAAGCTCTGAAAAAGTAAGGTGAAATAATGCCTATGAAAGAATATCAGGACAGATGTACTTCGTGTCAGAAAAATGAGTTTGAGTCCCTGTGTTCATACCACAGATCATCAGCCTGTTTCTATACCATAGATCATCAGCCTGAGCAACAGAGTTTGCCTGATTTTTTCCTTTGCCCAAATAGTCTCAATATTAAGGGATAGGTAGATAAGAATTTTTATCTGGATTGACTTTTCTTCCTCTTCTGATTTTAATATTTTCTTTGGCCATCAATCATTAAAATTAGGGATGGTTTCTAAAACTTCCATGAAGAAAATTACATATGCCAAGGAAAACTGCTGAAAACCTTTGGTTTTTATGACAACATTTGGACAAATTTTAAGGAAAATGTCTTCATACAACAAAAGACAGTGTTCAGATAAGATTAAATATCTCTTGATGATCGAACTCTAGGTAGGCACTTTGAAAAGTCTGCGGGAAGCTTAGGAACTAGTTTGTACTTAGCAATCTGGTTAGGAAAAGAAAATATTTGAAATGTGAATGCTAGTGACCAGCTTTTTCTATTTTGCACTTTCTTCATTCCATTCTTTCCATGCTTGAAAGGAACCATAATTGATAACTTCTTTGGGTCACCAACTCACTGGAGAATTTCTGAACTTGTGAGCACGCCACCTGGTGGTAGACACATGTTTGTCTGACATTTACAAAGGATTGATGGGAGCTTTTATGGGTCTTTAAGGAAAAGTATACTGAGGCTTTTACTTGCATGATAAATTATTCAACTGATTTGCTCTGATAATTTTATTTTCCCAGCATTAAAGTCAGATCTTATTCATTACTATCATGTAAATTTGTTTTAGTTGTGTAACAAGAAGAAAATAGCTTAGGAGAAATAAAGGTCTATTGCCTGAAATATTGCAATCTTTCTCACACATCGTAGGGACCAAGAATTCAAAGCACAAGACCTGTGATGTAGTCCCCGATTCACAGGCTATGCTGAAAGTGTATTTTGTGCTTAACTTTGCTTTTTCCTACTCTTGGGTACAAGATTTGATAATTCAAAAACAGGTGCTGAAAGATTTAAATTCTAAATTCACATGGCAAATGTTTAGAACACAATAATTTATCTTATTTTTATTATTGTTGTATTAAAATCTTCAAAAGGTAAAATTCCTTTCATTAATAAAGATGATGGACTGTTTTTTGGTAGCTTTGGATAGCAGAAGATAGAAGAGATTAAATCACCATTTTGATACCAAATTGTTTAACATTTTTAATAAAATACTGATTTTTACAAAAGAATCTTAACTGTTCTCTCATCAGTAGAGTTGCCAGATAAAATACAGTATGTCCAGTTAAATCTGAATCACAGGTAAATAATAAAGTCATTCTTTAGTTATGCCCATATAATATTTGAGACACACATTTCCCAAAAGTTCTTTATTTAAATTTCAAATTTAATGGGGGAGTCTTTTTGGTTATTTTGTTTGTTTGCCAAATTTGGCAACCCATTAGTAGACTCTTCAAATGGTGTTCATGAGTTCAGTCAGCTATCAACACTCTTTACATTCATCCATTCACTCATTAATTCATTTAACAAGTATATAAATACTCCCTATACTGTTGTCAGCACTGGAAATAATTTTTGAGAAAAGAAATCTCTCACAAATAAGTGTCTTTCAATCTGACTGCCCATGTAATTTGCTGAGGAAATTCTTTTAAAAATGTTAATGGAGTCTCAGATCCAACTCTCAAAAAGTTTTGAATTAGGGCTGGAGATGTGGCTTAAGTGTTAGCGCACTCGCCTGGCATGCCTGCAGCCTGGGTTCAATCCTCAGCACCACATACAAACAAAGATGTTGTGTTCGCCGAAAACTAAAAAAAAAATAACTATTAAAAAAATTCTCTCTCTCTCTCCTTAAAAAAAAAAGTTTTGAATTATGTGTTATAGAGGTCAGCCTAGTCATCAAACTTTTATAATTTTTCCAAGTGATTCTAATGTGTGGCCTAGGCTTCGAACCATTACTGTGGATGGAGACTAAATTCTGTTTTCTTCAGCCTTTGAAATGCCTGCATGTGCCACCAAGTATGCACAGTTTGATTCCCCCAGCATAACAAACATTGGCCCACAATTTTAATTGAATGAAAAATTTCCAAAGCAAAATGACTCATTAAGCTAGTATTACATGTGTTAAAATTATTTTACCTCAATTTTGAAGTGATGACTATTTAAATAAATGCATTAATCTATTCACTCAAAAGTGTTCATTTCTGTCTAAGCCCTGGGTACTGTGTTGGGTAGTGTCTCAGGCCTTGGGGATGGAGCCATGACAAAGCTCCTGTTCCTCTGGAAGGGACAAGATGGGGCACCATGATAATAGGGAAGATAGTATGAAAACAAAAAGTAATACTTGTGATGAAGAAAATAAATCAAGGAGTAAAAAGAAACTGAATGGTGGGGTGCCATGCAGCTTTAGATGGAACAATCAAAGACAGCTTCTGACAGGACACCTGGTCAGATTCTTAAACGACTGAAGAACTGAAACACCCAAAGTTCTTTCTACAAACGCAAAAGAAACAGCAATTGTAAAGGCCCCGAGGCTCAAGCAAGTATGGTGTGTTCCTCATGAAGAATAGCGTGGCTAGGGGCAGTGGTAGGGGGACTGTGGTGTTGGACACAAGATGAAGGATATGCAGATCTTTAGGCTACGGTTAGGGAAGTAGATCATATTCTAGATGGGTTGTGATTATAATTAACCATCCAAAAGTTTTGGGCTGTGGGGAAACAGATATGGTTTTACTCTAAAAATTGAGTTGTCACTCTGACATCCATCTGAAGACTGGACCATAGGGTAATGGTGAAGTAGAAGCAGAAGGGCATTTATATTATCACTCATTGTTCTTGTAACACTGTCTCATCTTCTTGAGGTCTGCTTGCCAGTTTGATTCCATATTTGGCAGGGACACATTTAAATCATTGCAGTTCCTGTATCTTATGCTCTGCTGGCCTGAAGGATGGAGTGTAAAAGGATGGGATTCTTCTAAGAGGAGACACAATGCCACCACGTGAAAACAAAGGGGACTGAGCAGAAGCATTTACAAGCTAATGAATGCCAAAGATTTCTGGCAAAGCACCAGAAGGAAAGAGTTCCCTACAGGTTTCAGAGGGAGCAGAGACCTCCCAACACTTGAGTTTAGACTTCTAGACTCCAGAGTTGTGGGACAGTAGATTTCAAGGTTATTTTTAAAGCCACCTGCTTTGTGGTACTTTATCAAGACAGCTCTAGGAAAACAACACAGCCACTATTTTGATAATTCTTCCAGATATAAACAGGCAACAGTACTTGTTTAAGAAGATGTTCTGTTTTCTAGGCACTATTAGATAAGGGGTTGTGTCTACTTTCACAGCAGGAGGTACATATGAATCAGGCTTTGATGTCTTTAAGTGAAAAAAAAAAGATTTATACTCTCCACAACAAAGCATCTCTCTTTCCTCTACTTTAAGAGAACAATCTGGTGATTCTAAATATGGAATCAAACTGGCAAGCAGACCTCTAGAAGATGAGACAGGGTTACAAGAACAATGAGTGATAATATAATATCCAATGGTGTTCTTTCAAACCTGACCAGAGCCATAGGCCTAAAAGACAAGGCAGATCATTATGTTGCCCAAACTCCTAAAGCAATATTTGATTTGGGTTGAGACAGTACAGATACTCCATACAAATGGGGAAGGAGGCAGGGTGAATTTTAAATAGTCCCATAAGGAAACTCTTATAGGAGAATAATATCCATCATTTTGTCAACAGTGATTTGGTTAAGACTGACCTTTTAGAGCAGGTTACTTGCTTTGAAATATAAAGCATGGTGTTATTTTACAGCTCAAACCCATTTTAATACATCGACATAATTCAGTATTTTGTCACTAGTTGTTACCACTAGATAATCTGTGAAAAAAAAAGCTATAAATGTCATAGCCACAAATTCTTTAACTCTTTAAGAGAAAAAAAATAAAACCCTCTCCCTATTTTATGAGAAAGAAAATCATTACATGGCATCTGGGTTAATGAAACTATTTGTAAGTGATTTTAGGAGACAGTAACAAGTAAGACAGTAAACAGAAACAAATGATAGTGACAGACACAGTAACCAGGAGTCAGTAACACGTTTATAGTTAAAAGATCCAGAGGATGCAGATATTAGCTGGGGTTGTATCCAGCTGAATCAAACACCACTATCCCTATGTCAACAGGTAGTATATAACACAGGGAAAAAATGATGCATTCGAAGGGACAATTGGAGTGAAATTATTCTCATTAAATGGATGCTGATCTGAAAATATCACCAGTTAGAAAGGCATTGATTCAGAACCTTCACCTGTTGAAGAAAGTAGCTTAATAAAAAATGTTTCTCTACAGCATTTCCCAGGAATGCTTAATACTGTTCACCTGATGTTTAAGAATGCTGGGTCTATACCTCAGCAGTAGAACACTTGCCTCACACATGCAAGGCACTGGGTTCGATCCTCAGCACCACATAAAAATAAAGATGTTGTGTCCATCTACAACTAAAAAATAAATTAAAAAAAAAAAGAATACTGGATAGATCAGGTTTGAGCTGACCTGCCTCCTGGAAAATAGGAAAACCAACCTTGAAGATGCTGCCTTCTTAGAGGTCTAAGCATAAGCTATCAACTAGATGTAGAGGAAAGAACACATTTGTTCAAGCCATATTCTATGGCCTTTTAAGGATTTTTTGGATCCTTTGCTTTTAGTTTGTCAAAAAATAAAGTGGAAAAACTGCATGAGACATTTTATTGCCAGGCCTAGAAGTGGATACATCACTTTCACCACATTACTGGGTCTGGAATTCAGTAACGAGGCCATGTTCTTATGCAACGTTGGGGGCTCGAGTTGCTGTTTGATACTGACTGGGAATTTTTTGTTTCCAGGACTTTTATAAATTCAGAACTGTATTTCTTCTCTTCCATACTAAGAATCATGGTTCTGAATGCCAAAGAAAATGACAGATTAGGGTATATCATAGGTCTTCATTTTCTTTATCCCATTTATAATACAAGTCTTAAAAGAGCAATATTAATCACTATTAATTATGATGACTGAAAATTAAAATGTTTGGCCATCCTGCATTCTTCACTCCACTTTTATTATATTTACTTTCAGATTATACACCTATAATTTCTTTTTATTTTCATGTCTTCTTACTTATAAACGTGTATTTTTAATTTTCACCTCCTAAGCTTGTGTTCTGCTAGATTTCTTTAGAAATGCTCATATGGTTTCTCAGGTTATGCGTATAGGTAACTGTGATTCTGCCTTTTAAAACTTGAGATTAACTTTGATAGATAACAAAACCTTGGCTCAGATTTTCTGGAGTATCTTAAGGAAATTATCTAATGATAATTTTTATGGTCTTAAAAAAATGTGTCCTTTCCCCCTAGATTCCCAAAGGATTTTTGCCTTTTTTTTTTTTTAATTTAAAGTCTGGCAATTTTATTGCATGTCTTGATTCTGGTTGCTCTGGATTGGTAGTCTCAGGCTACAGTGTGCTCTTTTAATGTATATTTCACAGTAATATTTTCAGCACATTTAAATATTCGCTCTATTTCCTTTTGGGGGATAAAATGGAGTGTGTGGCTCCCATGCAATCTTCAATATTTATTTGTTGTGTTTGGTATGTGTGTATATATGAATATGCATGAACATGTATTTTATTTTATATTCCTTCTCATTTATTCATCATTTCTAACATGTTCTTTTATTTTTGAGCTATCCACTTCATTTGAGTCTTTCTAATTTTGATTTGTTGCTTTTTCATATTTTGTATCATTTTCTTAAAATCATTAAGCTCATTTTGAAATTTTTTATATGTGTTGAATATGTATGTTTTTGTTGCCTATAGGATTACTTCTTATTATCATCTTTTCTTGTAGTTACTTGTATATTTGGCTTCAATAATCTTCCACTACTCACTTTTATGTGAATTTATAAGAACCACAAGGACCTTTAAGAAGTGAAAAATACATTTTTTGAAATAAAAAATATACTGAATGGGAAAAATAGCATGTTAGACAGCCCAGAAGACTAGTGAACTTATAGATATAGCAATAGAAATGACATAAAATGAAACACTGAACTGTGTGTGGATTCTGTTGCACATAGTAGCCTCTTGAGGGGAGAGGCCTGGCTCTGTGAACTCCTTGTCAGGGATTGATCGAATGATGCAGATGCGTCTCCTCCTCTAGCTCGTCTAAGATCCCACACAGCACCTGAGATAGGTGTGACTTGCCAAGATGTCAATCAATCAGCTGACCAGGACACATCAGGAAGCAAGACTCCACCCTTGAAACCTTATCCCCCTCTGTTGCTCCCATATAAAATAAAAGGAATTTGGGCTCATGCTGTCTTTCCAACATGGAGGCTGACCCTTAAGGTCGCAGAGCCATCCCTCCCTCAATTTGAAATAGTTATGTCTGTGTTGCATGATTTTTTGTTGTTTTCTTAGCTTAATGTTGCAGCCGGCTCTTTTAAACCCAGTTCTTCTCGTCTGTGCCGGTTGTTGGCGAGACACAAATAAGACTGAAAAATGTTCAAGTTTCAGTGACCTATGGGAAAATATGAGAAGTCTAACATATGTGTGAATGGATTACAGGAAAAGGGAGAGAATTATGTTGCTGGTATCAGCAACAACTACTGGGTGAAAAAATGTTTAAATTTGACAAAAAGTATAAAGTCACATATCCAAGAAGCATGATACCTTCCAAACAGAAGAAACATAAACAAATCTACAACAAAGAATAATAATTACATGCAGAAAACAGGCGTAAAGAGAAAAAAATTTAAATATAGCCAGAGATAAAAAGCACATTACATACAGAACAACAAAGCTATGAATGACAGCAGACTTCTAAGAAACTATGCAAGGCAAAAGACAATGGAGGAAAATCTTTTTGTGGAGGAAAAAAAAGTCAAATCTAGAATTTTGTATTAAAAAAAACTTGAGGTTTTAAATATAATTTTTCAGCCTAAAGCCTTAAGAAATCTCATCATTAATAAAGTGCAGTACAAGAAATGTTTAAAGAAGTAATGCAGAAGAAAAATAACATCAACTGAACATTGGAATCTGCACAAAGAAATGAAAAGCATGGTAAATGGCTAGATCATTGTTTTAAAATGTGAAATTACAAAAGAATTTCTATCTCTATCCATATCTACATTATACCTAATTTTGCCAAAAAAGATGAAACTCATATATTGGGCAGTCCTCTGACTCACAGAAGGAAGTAATCTATTCAAAAAAACTGGGTAAAATGTAAATAAGAAATAAAATTATTTTTCCCATGGCCCGATAAATGTTAATAATTTACCTGTGTCTTATAAAACACAGCTCTTTCAGCTAAGTTATGGTTTGTTTTGAGATCAGCTTAATGATAAAGAAATTGACTATTTTAAATATAGATGGGATAAGCTCTTTAATGTAAAAAATGATTATTACTTTAGAAATTAGAAACAGACAAGTCACTGAAACATTTTTCAGGATGAATTATTGTAGTGCACTGGCTAGAGCACACAAAATCCTAATGAAGCTGTATATAGATTACATTGCTGAAGGCCTGCTGGATGAGAAGTCAATTAAAAAAACATGGAAATTCCATTTTCCAAATGAATTAATGGTTAAACTGAAACAAAGACTCGATTGATATCTTGTTTGCAGAGTTGTAAATTTTCCTTAAAACTGGATAGGTCTACAAATATTACTGGACTAGCTGTTTACTTGTCTCTCTCTGGCATCAGCAACAACTATTTAACAAATATCTTTTATTTGAATGCTTGACATCAAATACAAGTTGTGCAGAAAGTATTTAACTTCTGAATTTCATACTTTACCTTGGAATGGCTCAGTTAACAATTGAATTGGCAATTAAAAAGCAATGGTAAATAAAACTAGTAGCATGAATCAAGTCTTCTTTTCGGGGGTGGGGAGGAGTAGTGGAGATTGAACTCAGGACACTCAACCACTCAGCCACATTCCCAGGCCTATTTTCTATTTTATTTAGAAGCAGGGTGTCACTGAATTGCTTAGCACCTCGCTTTTGCTGAGGCTGGCTTTGGACTCCTGATCCTTCTTCCTCTACCTCCGGAGCATCTGGGATTACAGGTTTGTGCCACATGCCTGGTGAATCAAGTCCTTACATTCTTCTCTGCTGCTAAAAAAAATAGTTTCATTCAAAAATGTTTTTAAAAACTTGATAAAAACTAATACAGATCCTTTTACCATTCTATGTAATGAATAGGAAATATGCATAAATTAGTTTTCCTGTATATAGAAGCTCTATGTCTTCAGAAAAGCATACATGTAATCCTTTTCAGTTGCAAGTTCAAAGATCTGCTTTTTTGTACAGCAAAGTTTTAGTTGAAACAATGCCTGACAAAATATGATTATTCATCTGGGCATTTAAGACATTTTCTTGAATAGAAATGAAGTAAGCCTATTTTATTGCAAGGAAAATAACTGAAAGAATTTGATGCCAGTGGTGGAAAATCAAACCATATGTAAGTTTCGAATGAGCTCTTGATTCCTGAGAGGCAGCTTGAGGTCTGTTAGATTTAAAATTTTATCACTGGGGGTGGTGGCGATAGTGATTCATATTTAAGAAAAATAGTAGAAAATAAATACATTAGGTACCAGGTGAACATTTATGTAGAATGAGAGAAAAACACACATCAAATTACTGGAGAATTGCCCCCCTCCCCCTGCTTTTTTTTTTTGTTGTTGTTGTTAACAGAAACACTTCTGACTGAAACCTGGTTTCCCCTCTGTACTTAGAGCCTACTCCTCCTCTCAGGCACTCCACATACTTGCTGGGTCCCTGAATGTTGAGGGCCACAGCAGAGTTGGGAGATGCATGGCATTTTGCCAGAGGGAGTGGTTGAGAGGTGAAGGCCAGCAAGCCATTGAGATGATGATGTTTATGTTAAGCTGTGTGTTCAATTGTATATAGACCTTTACTGTCCAGCAATACATCGGCTCTTGCTGCCTCAGGCACCCACTATTTTGGAGTTCCCGTTGAGTTCTCTCGGGTTGAGAGGGTAGGAGCCCAGGGGAGAGCTGGGAGAGTTCCCAGGGAGTGTGTGTGTAGTGCTGGTGGAGTTCGGGCAATAAAGTTTCCTGTTTGAACATACAAGTGCTTTGTGGCAGCTTGGTGATTTGTGCCCAGCCAGACTGCGGCACCTGAAAGTGAGGGGACCTGAAGCCTAAGTTCTATGGCTTCCATTAGCACATAAAACTTCTCAGAATCAATCACATTGATCTTGTATCGCCTCTTCTCACCGCACTATTCCCATTTTGCCATAAATAAGCTGATCTGTAAGTTGGTGTTTAGATTCTATATTCTGGTCCTTGATTTATTTTTTCATTCGTATGAATCTCTCAGTTTAATTACTGATTTTATGTAACTATTAGTTTCATATCTTTTCACTTCAAATCTATCAGTCCTCCAGCTTTGTTCTCCTTCAAGATTAGCTTAGTTATTTGAAGCTCTTGATAGAACTATATGAATTTTCAGTTTTATCAATTTAATAAAAAATAAATAAAACCCTACTGGGGTTTTGATAGGTGTTATATTAATTATAAATCAACATCTTTATAGAAGATACCTTTACAATATTAAATCTGTTAATCCTTGAACATGGATGGTATATTCTTCTTCCATTTATTTAGATCTTATTTAACTTCTCTCAAGTAATGATTTTATATTACATTGGAAATAGCATCTTTACAATCAATTCTCCTAAACAAACAAACAAACAAACAAACAAACAAACACAACCCAACCCAAAAGCGGGGATGATCTTAACTGTAAGAAATGAAGAAATGTCTTTCTATGAAGGAAAAACATTGGTATTTCTGGACTACAAAATTTCAAACACTAAATATTCATCATATTTGATGCCCAAGCAGAGAAAAATATTGTTTTGGATGACTTTTATAACTGGCAGAGCCATTAGGCTGAAGACTTAACATGTCTTTTATGTTTTCATGTAGATTCCATTAAGAGAGCCTGGTATCCATTCATCTACTGAAGGGCATCTAAGTTGCCTCCAGTTTAGCTATTGTGAGTTGTGCTGCTATACACATTGACGTGGCTGTGTCCCTATAGTAAAAATGTGGCAGATATACACAATGGAATTCTACTCATCAATAAAAGAGAATAAAATCAAGGCATTTGCAGATGTAAATGGATGGCTTTGGAGAAGATAATGCTAAGTAAAGTAAGCCAATCCCCCCTCACCTCCCCCAAAAAACAAATGCAGAATGTTTTCTCGGACACAAGAAGGCTGATTCCTAGTGGGGTAGGGAGCGGGGGCATGGGAGGAATAGATGAACTCTAGATAGGGCAGAGGGGTGGGAGGGGAAAAAAGGGGGCAGGGGGTTAGCAAGGATGGTGTAATGTGATAGACATCATTATCCAAAGTACGTGTATGAAGACACGAATTGGTGTCAACATACTTTATATACAACCAGAGATATGAAAAATTGTGCTATATATGTATAATAAGAATTGTAATGCATTTCACTGTCATTTTTTTTAAAATTCAATAAAAAAAAAAAGAGCGTGCCTAGTAAAGATGCCCAAGTCAGAAAGCAGGCAGAGCTTTGTCTACCCAGGATGCTTTTGCTCTGAACAGGATGTTTCTTTTCTCTAAGCTTTCTGGCATGCTTGCTCAGAAAGAGCTGTGGGCTACAGTTGACATCACCTAGTAGAGGTGGCAGGAACACCATTTACATAAGTTAGTGGATAAGGTGAAGTAGAAAACTCAGAATATGAGGTTGAAGAGAAAAACATGCTGAAACAGCAATATCTTCCTAGTATACAGTATATTCTCCTAAGAGGTGTCATATAAATGCAAAAATAGTGTCTGTAGCTACAGGAATTTCATACTTGCTCATACTCTCTTAACATTTGCTCATATCTCAATATTTCTAACAACTAATACAGTTGGTACATGTAAATCACCCCCTTCCACTAGATATGAGAACCTACACTCTCAGAATCCTGGACTTGGTTGAATTTGAATAACTGGGCATTTTCAGTATGTATGCCAACCCATAAAATAGATACTAATAATGTTAATTTATACAAGTATACATGTTTTGAGTTAATGAAAGATTTTAACAAGTGGGAACATGTGACCTCTCACTGAAACATCAATTGTATATATATTAATTTTCTTCTGCTGAACCAAACTGGGGAAAAAATTAAGTCTCAAAAATTCGCCAAGGAAAAGAAACTTGTGCCTTTCTGGGTTAACTTAGCCAATGTAGAAAACTCCAAGTAACACTGCATGCTAATTTTAATTAACATAAATCATAAATTATGATGTTGTGGTTGTATTTGAATTTCCATTATTCTAAGCAGATCAGAAAACTGTATGACTCAATTATTTTAAGAAAACTCATGGATTTGGTACATGTAAGCTTGATAATTCTATTTTTATAACCAATGGAGCCAACTGTTTGATACCAGAAAATAACTTTGTACAGAGCTGTTGATTTAAAATTCAAAAAGTGTATGTGGGAAAATAACTGGGTAGATCTTTTAATTAGACTGAAAGCAAATTATATTTTAATCAATAATGACAGGTAAATTAAGTTTAGAAACACAAATGAAGAAATTAAATTTAGAAACACAAATGAAGAAAAAGGACAAGCTATCCTTGCCTCTTCCTCAGCTTATTTTGTTTCTCCCATCTCAATAACTGATGTTATGGTCTGAGTGTTTCATGTTACCCACATTTCACATGTTGAACCCCCCAATGTGATGGCATCTGGAGGTGGAAATGTTTGGGAGGTGATTAGTGTCCTTATAAAAGATCTCAGAGATCCTTTACCCCTCTACCTGTGAAGAAAGCAAAAGATGTGTCTGTATGAACTAGGAAGAGTGGTCTCATCAGACACCAAATTTGCAACACCCTGATCATGAAATTCCTAGGCTTCTGAACCATGAGAAATAAATTTGAATTTAAAGCCACCCAGTCTATATTTTTGTTATAATAGACCCAACAGACTTACACAAATAGTAATTCTTAACAGTAAAGACAAAAACTTGCATTGATACCTGATGTTTTCCTTTTACATTCAAACCTTGAGTATATTTTCTTGGCTCTATCTCTAGAATATACCTAGAGTGTGCCAGTTCTTACCAGTATCACTGCTCACATTCATCTTTGCTAGTCTGGATCATTACAACAGTATTTAGTATGAAAGTGTTTATTCCTTCAGTTTTTTATCCATCCATCCATTAAATACAACCACTAATGGAACCACCACCTATATCAGGTAGTGTTTTGGGTACTTAAGTCTCAAAAATTCGCCAAGGAAAAGAAACTTGTGCCTTTCTGGGTTAACTTAGCCAATGTAGACTTACTTTTATGGTCTTTACAAAAGGATCAGGATGTGTACAATGTCCCAGGACATAATAGTAATTACACTAAATAGAATCAATAGACTAGGTAAGGAAGCATTTTCCCAATTCAATAAAAACATTTAATTATTCAAAACTGAAATGATTTGTTATTTTGATTAGTTGTATACTAATAGTAGTATCGAACACACAATTTTTTGATGTAGATAATTATAACAAACAATAAAAACTTTCGCACCGCACCTAAAACCACAGTACATAAGAGGATTCCATAAGTCAGGGTTTCTAAACAGCACATGATGACATTTGGGGTGCTTATTTCCATGTTGTGGGGGTGTTGTTTTGTGCTGTGAACCATGTTTTGCAGCATTACTAGCTTCCTTCTGTGAGACATCAGTGAAACCCTGCTCCCCATTTATGACACCAAAAATATCTCCAGCCAGTATAACACAAAATTTCAACTCAAAAAACAGACGATGATTCTTATTAAGTACTGGATTCCAATTAATTCTACTGGATACATGTCAAGCAATGATAGTTAGTATAAAATGTTAATTTACAATACACTGGAAATTACATTATTTGCCCTTATTTAAAATCATGGTCAAGAACTCTGAATAATTGTTTATGATCCATTAGTCCAAAGCATCCTTAGTTTATAGGAAAGGTGAAGAATGTACATTAAAACTCACTCACTGATCTTTGTAACAACGAGTTTATCTCACCTGCTTTTAAGGCACCTCCCCCCCCTTACTATCTTGACAAACATCCAGAAAAATTAACTGAAAAGACCATCAGAGCTTTTTAAGTAAATACTAGGTGCAAAGCAAGCATTTTCAAAATTAAAACTGTATAGATTAGTATCCTTTTTAAACTTTCACCCTTTAAATGATATTATACAATTTGAAGGCATAATCCAGAGCAGTTTATAAACTCCACAGTTCTTTTCCATAGAGAGAAGCATTTAATCCTCTTACTAGACACGAAAATAGTCTCCAATTCCCTCAGTACTGTTTACTGGCAAGAATGCCAATCATTAGTTCTAACTATGGATATAAAAACTTCTGTGGTTTTTCTATAGTTTTAAAGCAATTCCATACATACTATCTAGTATTATTAATCAAACAGATCTATGAAGCTAGTAGAAAGAGAACAAATATGCAGTTTAGTGGTAACTTGCCTATTTTACAATTCAGCAGCAGCAGCAGAGGTCAGGTTATCAAGACCAATAACACCAAACTCTTTATAGAGGAAATTCATTTGTGCTTTAGCAGGTTAACTACATTGTATGGGGTTTGGGGATGCTTGAGGGAAGTTAAATCCCTGCCAAAAGCAACATACAGAGCTCAGTTACAGCTGCAAAACTTCTCATTTTGTACAAGGCTTTTAAAGACCACAATTTCCAAGTTGCATATAATATTAACAGGTAAAAACCAATCTTTGTTGCACGTATTTATTAAGCTGCCTAAAGATTTTTTTCAAATTATGAATTCTTACATCACAAAAGACAAAAACATAAATCTCACCAATATTTTTCGAGAAAGGACGACTGTTACAAACAACACAGATAATTCGGACAAATAAATTTGTTATCCCAGCATTGTCTCTGTAAAGAGTCCATCCATACATGCTAGTTACTATAATCTTCCTAATTATTCAACCCCTAAAATTAATTCAGTAAAGACATAAGGATAGTTAATAAGCAATCAGATACTACCTATCCATCAACTAAGAATCACTTCTCATTCTAATTATTCTAGAGCTACAATTAAAAAGCATTACGATTTAATACATATTCGCAGGTACTGCTGAAGGCCCTGTCCCCTACTCCAGCAGAGCTCTGTCGTCGTTTCGCAGTCGGTGAGCGTCGGAGCCCGCCGGATGGAGCAGCAGGCGGCTCCGCGTCCCCAAGGCTACCGCCGCGGAACTCGTCGCAGCCCGCCCGGCAGGCCCGAGCTGGGCGGCCGCCCATTCCTCCTGGACCCTTGGACGGTGCTGGGAAATCGCTTGGCCCAGTAGCAGGAAAGGGTTTCCACCGGCCGGCTGGAGAACCAGGCGGGGGGCCTGGGAAAGCCGGCCCCTCCTCGCCTCTCCTCGGCGGCTAGGGCGGCCCTTCCCGAGACACCCGGCCGCGTCGGTTCCCCTTCATCCTATTTTCCCTTAAATAAAGCATCTCGAGGACTTCGTTCTTCTCGTGCCCACTCAGGAAAATCTAAAATGCCTTCATAGAAGAGACGCCAAATACGCAGTTCCCAGCCAGTCTACCCCGACTCACGCCCCGCCCCCGCCGCTGGGCGCGGGAGCTCGCGCCCGCGCTCCCCACCTCGCCCCGCCCCCGGCGCGCGCCCCACCGTATAAGGCCGGAGAGAAGGCCGCCCCGCCCACTCAGGACTCGCCCACAGACGCTCCGCCCCGCTCCGTCCCGAGAGAAGGGGGCTGCAGTTGGCTTCTCCAGTTCTTTTCCTTTCTTCCCCTCTCCCAAGACAGATCCTTCCTTTACCCAGTGGCAGTGGGCAAGGCCCCATAAAATTCGACAATCACAAAAGACGAACTACTACTAAGTCTCCGCCAGAGCTTGCGAGTTTACCCCTCCCACGAACGCTGGAGCTCCGCCCTTACTGAGCCTCCCCACAGCCGCCCCCACAAGCCCGCGCTTACGCTTTCCGGGCAGCGCGCGTCGCGCTCGCTCCGCCTTGCCGGCCCCGCCCCCGGCCCCCCGTCGCTCTCTCCGGAGAGTCCGCGAGTACGAGCAGGGGCGTACGGCGTCAAGGACGCGCGGGCGCTTCATCCTTCCCACCTTCCTACACTGTTGCTACTTTTGGGTGTGAGACATCTCAGCTCCTCTTCCCCTTGCGTGAGTTCCTCCTCTCTCCTTTCTTCACGGACGCTCGCTTGCTCGCAGCCGGCTGACCGGCGCCGCCGCAGCTCTCCCGCCCGGAGCGGGCAGTGCGCGTGCGCGCCGCCGCGTGCGCGCGGCCGTCGGGCCCCCGCTCTCCCTCCCCCTCCCGCTCCTCTATAACTTGGCTGGCGAGGGGGAGGCGCCGCCGGAGTCGGAGGGCGGGGAGCTCGGAGGAGGGAGCTGGAGAGTTGTGGAGACTAGTGACTGGGAGAAGTCGCAGCCTGTTCGGGTCGGCTCCTTCCCGCTCCCAGTCTCCCGGTCTCACACCTACTCCGCCTCTCGTCCCGGCCCGCGCCCTCGCGCCTTCTCCCTCTCGGGGTCCCTGCGGTCGCTCTCCGTGCCGCGGCGCGGTGGGGGCGCCCCGGGGTGCCCTCGCCCTCCCGGTCGCGGGCGGGCGGGCGGGATGTGGCGCCTGGTGCCCCCGAAGCTGGGCCGCCTGTCCCGCTCGCTGAAGCTGGCGGCGCTGGGCAGCCTGTTGGTGCTGATGGTGCTGCACTCGCCGTCGCTGCTCGCCTCCTGGCAGCGCAACGAGCTGACCGACCGGCGCTTCCTGCAGCTCAATAAGTGCCCGGCGTGCTTCGGCACGAGCTGGTGCCGCCGATTCCTCAACGGGCAGGTGGTGTTCGAGGCGTGGGGCCGCTTGCGCCTGCTGGACTTCCTCAACGTGAAGAACGTCTACTTCGCGCAGTACGGCGAGCCCCGCGAGGGCGGCCGCCGCCGAGTGGTGCTCAAGCGCCTCGGCTCGCAGCGCGAGCTGGCGCAGCTCGACCAGAGCATCTGCAAGCGGGCCACCGGCCGGCCCCGCTGTGACCTGCTCCAGGCCATGCCGCGCACCGAGTTCGCGCGCCTCAACGGCGACGTGCGCCTGCTCACGCCCGAGGCGGTGGAGGGCTGGTCGGACCTGGTGCACTGCCCCTCGCAGCGCCTGCTCGACCGCCTGGTGCGCCGCTATGCCGAGACCAAGGACTCGGGCAGCTTCCTGCTCCGAAACCTCAAGGACTCGGAGCGCATGCAGCTGCTGCTTACCCTGGCCTTCAACCCCGAGCCGCTGGTGCTACAGGTAGGCGGGGGGCTGGGCGGGGGGCGTCCTGCCGAGGGGCGACGGGCGTGGGAAGGGGCGGCGCCCGGTGAGGAGGGCGACCTGCTGATGGAGAGGCTGCGCGTGTCACCCGCACTCTAGAGCATCTCCGATTCGACTGCGGATCCTTCAACGCCAGAGGGAGTGCGTCTCGCACGCTCCCAAAAATGTCTCTCCAGCGAGTTCCCTTCCGCCGCCCTCCCGCTTTTCTGCTTTCATCTGCCGGGCTACGGGTCCACCGCGCCCCGCGACCCAGCCCTGGAGCTTGCAGTTCTTCCCGCGTGGTTTTGTGCCACTCTCGCGCTGCCCTTCGCGGTCCCCTCTGGCGGCCTAACTTCGGCCCCAGAGTCTTTGTTTTACTTCTCAGTTCAGTTACCTGGCAGTCTTTCAAAAAAGCCCATTGGGGACGATGAGGTCAGAGAGTGGGACAGTGGTCCGCGACGAGGTTAATCCAGGAGTTCTGCCTTGGGCGGGAGTAAATCTGAGATGTGGGGGAAAGGGGACGCTAAGGCCACGCCGGACATTTTCATCGTGATCTGTGACCTGCCCTGTTCATCTGCTAATCAGCTTGAAAGGAGATGAAATGTTAGGCCGGCGAGAAATGGGGAAGGAGGTTCTGGCGTCTTGCCTTATTGTTCTTTGCTTCCTTCTGACTTTGTTTTGGAAGTAAATGGCCCTTTTAAGGTAGTAGGATGGAATCTTTTTACTGGTGACAGCAAAGAAAATAAATGTTTGCCTTTGGAGTAGTGGAGTTTCTGCACACTCCCGGCTGTAATGTGTCCTTGGATGATGATTACAGCTGTGCGGTTGTGATCCCTCTTTGGTAACTCAGGAAAAGTTACTGTGCTCCCTTTTCATGCCAATTTTGCTGTATTTCAAATAGAAAGTGGGAAAAGTGACTCAAAATTAATCAAGTAATTTTGGTTACTTGTATAGTATAGTTCGATGCCCTTTCTGTTCTGCCAAGAATGTCACTAATGGCTGGAGGATTTGTAAACAGTGTCTTTTTTTTTTTTTAAATCTAAAATGCACTACTAGGAATGTGCAGTATTTATTTAAATTGTTTTCTTTTCTCAAATTCTCCACTATTCATCCTAGCTAAAATTAACCAGTTTTGTTCACTCAGTTTGACCAAATAATCATAACAGATGTTTTGCCTCAAATTAAGTGTGGTCGGTTTTAAGCTTAATTAATTTTAAGGTGTCATGGGGCATATGTAATATTTTTAAAGTTCAGATTACATATTTAATGGTGCTATGTCTTTGAACAGTGAATGATGTATAAGGCTAGATAAACTTTCTTGAAGAAATTTACTTCAGGCTGTAGTTCAAAAACTAGCCAGTCTTCCTAAGGTTGAGCCCATATTTATGACATATATTGACACTTGAATTTTATTTTTATTTAAATATCTTTTCAATTTAAGAAATATAAATCTGTTTTATCTCTGCAAGGTTATTCCATTGAAAAGCTTTAGCAGTGTAGTTTGCTGAAGTAGATAGTCTGTCAAAATCTCTGGGACCCCGCAGTTTAGTAAAGAACTATCTTAGTAATACATTTCCTGCATTTAAAATACTGGCTGCCTATTGAAAGATTTCTGTCAGGTAGTTCTGAGTATTGATGTATTAGGAACAAGTAATATTAGGACTAATATTTTAAAACCTATCAAGTTCTTTATAACCATAAACTTAGTCATGATATCCGAGTTTGAGAAACTCTAGTATGTGATCTACACTGTTAAATCTGCTTTATCCAGGAAGCTTTTATATTTTGTTGGAAGTTCTTTTGGCATTTTCAGTTTGCTTTACGCTTGACGATTATGTGTTATTTACATCTTTTGTAATGAACAGCATTTTCAAAAATCACAATTATTTTCTTATTGAAAACTTAGTAACACAATTGCTCTGATTGAATAGTTTGTAGTGTGTGAGAAAATATGTGTCAACTTTGTAGACTGTTACATTTGTAAATTGCATTTTTAATTTAGACATTCTAGTTTTCAGGAATGGTACTAATACCGCAGAGCCAATTGCATACCATGGAATACATATTTTGGAGTCTTTACCAATCAATCATATTGACATGTTAATTTTTTCTTAACCTGTTAAAAAAGAATAAGACTTTTTAAAATAAGAGACCTTCATTGAGCTGTTTCTTTCCTTAGAATCCCTTAATCTTTGGTAAAAGTCAGTTCAGAAGTATAAACAATATAATTGAAGATTGATGATAGTATAAAATACTAAAATGAAAAGAATCTCAAAATTGTTCTGAAGTACAAAATTTTATACTGTAAGCCAAACCATGAGGTTAGTTAACTTTTTGTTAACTAGGAAAACACAATACATTTTTTTAGTATATATAAGTTTCTATAAAACTATAGCTTC
The DNA here is from genome assembly GCF_052094955.1 of Ictidomys tridecemlineatus. NCBI lineage: Eukaryota > Metazoa > Chordata > Mammalia > Rodentia > Sciuridae > Ictidomys > Ictidomys tridecemlineatus. The sequence goes on from NC_135479.1 coordinate 89,744,154, forward strand.
TTATGGTATGTTAGGATATTAATCCTGATAGGAAAAATTACTCAAATTTGGCTCTCTACTTAAATATATTTTCTGCTTCATGTACTTTTAAATAAAGGGTACCAGTGTGTATTTTACAGCTTAAAGAAGAACCCACTTTTTTTTTTTTCCAGGAGAGGGAGCTACTTAATGAATTTTTGGACAGTTTGTGACAAACTAGATTTTTCTTGTATTCTATTGTCCAAAAATTCTCTAGTTTGGAAATTAATTCTGCACTAACTTCTCAAATTGTTCTTATTGAAATTGTTTATAGTAAATATACTTCCAGGCCTACATTTGAAAATCTCTTGACATGATACTAAAGAAAGAACCTAAGAATACATACTAACTTAGCCCATTCTCCTCTCCTGATTTTAAGAAACAATAAAAAATTAAAGTTTCTATTGTGCCTGGAAGGAGCTGTGAAAGGTATTATCTGTGTGATTTTGTGCAAGGCTGTATAGATTTGTAATATAAATTTCCCATTGTGAAGGAAGCCATATGAATGTACACTTTTTTTCTTATTGTTGGATGGTTTTAATAGTTTATAGCAGCTTATAGACTTATTCTCTTAGGAATGTTTTTCTGACAGAATTGCCTTCCGAAAAAATTTTTATAAACTTCAAGCAACAAGATAATGCTAGTAATACCTTAATCTTCTATTCTGATACCTTCTTTTTGTCTTCACATTTTTTTCCACTTCACCAAGAGGTATATTTTAATGCCAAGTATGTATAGTCCTACAGCAGAAGTGGAGCATTGTTGATTTTTGTATTGTGTAATAGCAGTCTTGGAATATTAAAAAATTGAGGTGTCATGGTAATTGGCAAGATGACAAGTTATTTTGTTGGTAAATTTTCTGTTAGTATTTGTACTTAACCTATTCTTGAATTTACAGAGGACTGTGGGGCCAGGGAGGATTTTATGCTGTTTGGATTTCTTGAAGCCCAGACAGTATCTCTGACTTTGACCTGGTTACTGGAGATGGGTTTGTTTCTAAAAGATGAAGAAAGCTGTTGGGGAGGAGCTGAAAATTTGTTTTACTTTGTATTTGTCGAACTTCATTTGCCTTAAACTTTTTGAATCATAGTTTTATCAGGACTTAAATTTTATAGTATGTAACTATCATTGCTTAAGATACTGTTTTTAAGCTCTCATTTTATTTCTTATTAATGGAAAAATATCTGCAAGGTATTTATATAGGGCCTGATACATTGTAAGCACTCTATGATAGTAAATAAGCTAAAAGTAGTAGCTTTACTCATCTAGTGCATTTGAAGAGCTATTTTGAAGCTTACTTGGAGTACGGATTATCTTAAAAAACAGTGGAAATTCTAACTGTAAACCATACCTGTAGTTATAATGATTTTGCCTGTTCCTACCTTAAGGAATGAATTTTTATACAGTACTTTGAATGGTGTTTTTATCTTAAAAATAATATTTAGAGTGACATATACTTTGAAGTGCACTGCTTAAAACACAGTTTTTAAAATCAACAAGGAAAAGATTATTGCTACTTAGCTAATTGTGTTAAGTTGCTAAACTTTTTTGGTGGAACTCACTTTCCTCCCTGTAAATTGAGACCATTTGGTTAGTTAGGTCCCTTCCCTTTCAGACTCAACATACTGGAGCTCTCAAATTCTTGATTTGAAAAATTATAAATATTTTTGTTTTTTCCTGTTTTAGCTGTTTGTGGAGTTCAGCTTTAACTGATGGATCCAATTAAGCTTTTCGAAAAGCGGGTTGTAGACTTGTGTACAAGGTCTTTGCTCAGATGTGAGTTAGAGGCTAGGATAGATAACTTTATTGCAAGTCTTTATGCTACCCCTAGATTTTTATATGTATGAAGTCAGATTAAAACAAAAAAACAGAGATTTCCATTAAGGGAAAAAACTAGAGTTAAATGTGTGTTATGGGGCACTAGTTTGTTGGAAGGATGTTCCCTACTCTTGTCTTAAGAGTTTTTCAAGCAGCAGCTTAGGAAGACACCTACTTTTCTTCCACTGGCTGCTGCTGTGGTAACTGAACTGTATTCCCAAATTTAGGCTTCCAAGCACATTAGAAGTAGTTCTAAGTAGACTACTTTTTATCTAATAAGTTCATAAGATTTTGAACTTCTGTTTTTCCATTTAATGTTTTATGATACTTTTGACTTAAATATCCTTCATAAAAAGAACTAAAATAATACAACAATTCTATGTACTTTAGGTCCTAAAAAGGAGGGAGACTTCTTTATTTTAGAAAGACCCTAGAAAGAGAAAGTTGCCCTTAAGATCAGTGTAACATAATCATTTGACACTTTGGTCTGGTGTCTGGATTTTTCCAAATCTTTTAACCATTATCAATTTTGTCCTTTCTATGTTTTTGTCTCATCTTTGATTGTTCTTTATATTTCTGCTGCATGAGTTAGTACATATTCTTTACACATGTAGCTGGGGAATAGTAAGCTTTTTTTGTGTGTGGATTCTGCTTTCTGGACATGGGTTGCCAGTTCCCAGGAGATTGTCATACTGATTTTTATTCTTTGTATTTAAGCTTGTAGGTTGTAGCCCACTTTCTTTGTTACTGTCATTGCTGCTAACTGTTCACAAAATGCTGACTTTTTCTTTCTTTCTACTCATTATATATTAAATTATTAGTAACCTTATATTATAAAACCTTTATTTCTTTTTACATGAACAGTGAACTTTAATAAATAGTTAAAAAATGTCTGAAGACTGAAAATTGCTAGTGTACAATGAGGATGGTATTTATCTTATTTATAAAACCTAGAAAGCTGTAAACTATATTTCAAAATATTTTATCCAATCAATAGATTGTTAAGAAGTTATCTGTGAAATACCTGGGACTTTATGGACTTACAGTCACAACTGAATTTTGTTTGTTCATTTGTCAAATAGTCTTATTACAAGGCATTTGGACTGAAAGGATGAAAAGCCAGCCCTAGACAAACATTAGCTTACTGTGTAGTATATAGTGCGTGCATGAGGTATAACACATTGCAATCAATATGGCATAATAAGCCTTGAAGTACAGGTATGTATGCACACTGCCAGATAACTGGGCATATCTTAATAGAAATGGGTATGAGAGAAAATTTCAGGGAGTAATTAAGTTCTAAGGATAAATGAAATTTTGCCAGTGTGGAGGTGCGGGGGTGGCAGGAGCGTTGGGGACAGTACTGGAATAACTTCCCATTCACATTCTTATTACCACAGAGTTGTTGAATGGCATAAAGCAAATCACTTTAATTATAAAGCTTTTTACAGTATATTCTTTGCAAGTCAACTGTTTCATTTTTAGACATCTATAGTAGTAGAAAAATTCTTTAGTGCATTATTTTGACATCTGTCTCAGAAATGCATAAATTTTACTTTTCTCATAGAGGATATTTAAATGTCACTTGCCTTACATATACACACACATACATATACACATATGTATACATATAGCTATTTCTTCAGGGTATAGTTTATTGGAAAGTAATTCTAAAGGGAGTTAGGGATTTGTCCCGTATAAAAGTAAAGTGAATAGAGTGAGTAGTGTAAAAAATGGTTCAGATAAGGATTCAGAAACATAAAGCAGTTTTTCTCTCTGTAAATCATTATAGTAGTTTAATAATTCTATTTATTAGTTTGGTTAATGTCATACTAAAAAAATAGAGGATTCTTAGATTCGGAATCTTAAAAGATTTATTATATGAGGTAGATATGATGCTTTAGGATCATCATGTTTTTCCCTGCTAGAGCCCTTTTGGAGTTTTATAGCTTTGAAGAGATCTGACAAGAATTATCTGCATTGCTCAATAGTGCCCCAAACTGATCTATACACCCTTGGGATACAGTAAGGATGACAGGCCAGGGTGCAAGTTTGAATAGCTTTGGCTTTCTGAAGCATTAGTGTGGGCAGCAAAGAACAAGATAATTTCAAATTTTATATACTGTAAAGAGAACAAGTAAGCTCTCTGATAAGAAACTTGGATTGGGAATGGAGTAGTACTTTAAATGGGATGGTCAGGAAGAGTGACATTTTAACTGAGGTATGAGTAATGAGGAAAAGCCAATGATGCAAAGTTCTGAGGGCTAAGCTGTTTTGAGGCAAGAGGTGTCAAATGTGGGTATAGGGAATTTAGTAGAAAATGAGATAGAGGTATACAAGGGTTAGATCCTATGTAGCCTGTGACCACACTTGGTGAGCTAAAATTTTATTTCAGAGCAGTGGGAAATCATAGATGTGATTTCAATAGGGTCTAATTTGTGGAGAATGTGTTATAAGGGGCAAGAAAAGAACCAGGGAAGGTAGCTCTTAGCTTGTGAGAGGGAGCTTGATAGTTTGGAGCAAGGTAGTTGCAGTAGAGGTTATGAAAAGCAGTCAAACCTGATGTAGTTCAGAGAAGTAGATTCTAAGACTTGCTGTTGGGTTAAGATACAAGGGAAAGGGAAGAATAAAGGGTTACCTTGTTTTTTTGGTCTGAGCAGCTACTGTGTTCCCTATTGTGATGAGAAAGCCCAGAGAAGAAATGGTTTGGGGAAACCCAGAGTTTTGTTTCAGCTATCTTAAGTTTGAGGCAACAAGAATAATAATCTAAAATCAGGCACCAGATATTTAATGGAAGAAGATGCTGTGCCATTAGTAGATATTTTACCATCCTTCGCTGGAGGGTTGTTAATTCATTTAATGTTTTAAAGGAACCAGGGAAGTTAGTACTTTTCTACTTATCAGACTGTTTAAAGAAATCAGATCTTGACTAAGGAAAGTAAGGTAGCATTCTTTATTTAAATTCTTTGGTACCGGGATTAAACCCAGGGGTGCTTAACAACCAAGCCACATCCCCAGCCCTTTTTATATTTTATTAGAGACAGGGTCTCACTGAGTTGTTTAGGACTTTGCTCAATTGCTGAAGCTAACTTTGAATTTGAGATCCTCTTTGCCTCATACCCCAGAGTTGCTGGGATTACAGGTGTGAGCCACCATGCAAGGTAGCATTCTTAGGTTATTGGGACCAAAAGAAATGTATGTCTTTCTATTTCTTTGAAATTCTGTTTTTATTGGAAACAAATGTTTGAGTATGGTGCTTGTAGTTATATGTACAAGTGAAAAATGTGAATCACAGTTGTTGGTGTGAGAGTATGTAAGAAAAGGTCAGTTGAGATTAGTAAATGTTCGCATATTTTAAATTTACAGTCAAGTCTTTTGGGTGGGTCATTTAATAATTTATTCTAAAAAACAATTTATTAAACTTAGGTAGTTTTTTGTTGCTGTTGTCGTTGCTAGTATGTTTTGACTTTGCTTTCCAATTTTAGATACAACTATTGGACATGAGTTTTAGTGAATAACATAATTTTGCTATTTTCAAGGCATTGGTTAATATTCTTGGAATTTGAGGTGGGTAGAAAATGGTATTCAGAAAATCATTTCATGATAAATGGGACATATACTAGGACTTAAAAATCTTGAGATTGTTATTTTTCTACAGTATTTTCTGTGGATTTTGGCCGATATGTGGCAAATTAGGAAGCTAAGGTCTTAGAGAAATTTCAGAAAAATTAGGTAACCATTAAATCATCCCAGTAATTTTACTGTATTCTCCTTCCAGACAGTTCACAAAACTGTGAACACATTTGTCTGTCACCAGCAAGCACAGTTGACTAATCTGTATGAACAGCTGTTATAACATGCATCACCACAATGGGATATCATTCAAATGTGGGCTTTTAAAAATAATTTAAGATTTTAAATCAAACATTTAAATGTTTCCTATATTTTTGATGACATTCACCTTCTAAAAGTATTTTCAAGTTTGCATTTCATATTATTTTGTGCAAAAATGCCAGTTATGTAGATAATGTGATAACCAGATTTTGGATTGTGTGTTTGGATTACTAATAGGCTTTTTTTTTTTTTGAAGTTATTTATGCTAGAAATTCCTTCCTTTAAAATAAATAAAGCTCAGTCAATGGTAGTGCATTCTTGTTCAGTATGCACTTATTTGATCTTTGTAGGTGAACTACAAAGTTATGTTTCTTTTAATGAAATGTGGTGAGGTAATGAATGATTATAAAATATTGATTATAAAATATATCATATTTCTTATATGAAAATAATTTTTCTTTTAAAGTTAGCATATGAACACTACTTTTGGTCAGATAGGAGAAAGAAAAGACAATAGAATGCAAACGCTCTTAAGGTTGACCTTAATTTAATCTGTGAGTCTCTTGTCATTCATTGTCTAAAACTAAATATGTAAATTCCAAAGATACTCTTTTATATATCATTACTCAAACATCCTTGTCTTCTTTTTTCCTGACCATGTTAAGACATTTAATGGCCTTGTTAACTTGGAAGTTATATTGTGATTATTTTAAAACCTTTGTTTTTTGTTTTTGTTTGTTTGTTTGTTTTTAGAAGAATGCTATATACCACAGGATCCTGGTTAACTCCAGTATGTAAAGTAATCTGGAACGTTGAAGTTTGCCATATATTTGTTTTTTCCTAAGTCCCACCATGCTCTGTTCCTTACCTCTCTCACCAGACTCCTTTACCTCAGTAGTCCATTTCCTTCATTTCACTGCAGCTTCATTGGCCTTTTATTCATTATCAAGAAGACAATTTCTCACTTTAACATATGCCAGGAATGTTCTGACTGCTCCATTCCCAGTTTCTCTGATATTATCCTCATCATTTAGGCTCAGCCTGAGATCTTATAGGGTGAATAATCTTACTTTATCTTTACAGCATAATGTTTGCTTATGGGACTCTGCCTTGTAGTATGTATGCACTGTTGCCTTTCTAAAATTTGAAAAATTCTCAAAATTTCCAAATTGGAAAATTTGGAAAGTTGTATTAACCTATCGTTTGAATTCATTTTGACTCTTGCAGAAAGAATTATAACTGACTTGGTGTTGCTTCTTTAGGCAAATTGACACTGTACTAGTAAGATTTAGTTAGATTTACAGTTCAGGTACCTTCTAGCTCTAGATTTCACATATCATTACATTCACATCTCATTTTATTGATTATTAAAATATAACAATTTGGTTTTCATTTAGGTAGTAATAGGTTATTTTGTCATTTTAAATTTGCTTTATAGTTCTTATAGGTAAGAAGTTGAAAGCAACTTAAAGTGTTTATGTGTGTGCATTTTACCAAGTTTAATCCTTGTATTCTTGATCTCTATACATTGGATACTTTGTATATTTTTAGATATTGGTAACTATTTTTTGTAGATCCCATTATAAATAAGAAGGTACTAGAGGACAGTGGAAATGTGTTTCTAATTTAGTGGTTCCTTGTTATATTTGGAAGGTGTTTGTTTTTGTAGATGCCTTTTTTTGGAGGGAGGGGGTACCAGGAATTGAACTGAGGGGCACTGGACCACTGAGCCACATCCCCAGCCCTATTTTGTATTTTATTTAGAGACAGGGTCTCACTGAGTTGTTATCACCTCACCATTGCTAGGGCTGGCTTTGAACTTGCAGTCCTGCTGTCTCAGCCTGCCAAGCTGATGGGATTACAGGAATACACTACCACACCCAGCTGCAGATGTCTTTTAATAGTTGTTGGAAAATAAGCATATCTCTTGAAGGTTTGGATTTAGTAAGCAGTTTTTATAAAATAATATTAATTTACAAAATATATGTCCTGTCTTTTTTCCTTAGATTGCCTAATGAATATGGTGGTACAGTTATTCTAATTTTACAGAGGAAGAATCCAAAGCTCAAAAAAGTTACTATTTTGCTATAGTAATAGCTAGTAAGATAGAGGTTGAACTGGACATCACTATTTAATATAATCTCACATCTATTATTCTATTTATGTACTCTATTGCCCTTTAAATATAGACATTTTATTAAATATTATATAAAGTATAAATATTCAAATTCTTTAATATTGATTATATAAACTTTGTCACCCCACTTCTAGTTTTTCATAAAGTGGAAGATGACCTTGGTGATTTTGTTTACTTGTTCCCAAAATCCGCATATAATTACATATAGTATTGCTCTTGATAATATCTACATTTTGTGATACTTAAGAAGTGGCTTGAGCCGAGCATGGTGGCACATACCTGTAATGCTAACAGCTGGGAGGCTGAGATAGGAGGATGGCGAATTCAGAGCCAGCCTTAGCAACAGCAAGGTGCTTAAGCAACTCAATGAGACCTTGTTTCTAAATAAAATACAAATAGGGCTGGAGATGTGGCTCAGTGGTTAAGTGCCCCTGGAGTCAATCCCCAGTATCCCTTACCCCCACCACCCAAAAAAAAAAAAAAAATGGCTTCAGATTTTGCTACCAAAAAATAAATAAAAGATATCTAGACATGGTAATTTATATACATTTGAAATATTTATTTAAATCTTGGCTAAGATTAACTATGTTTGGCCTAATACTTCAAATTTCTTTCTTTTTTTTTTTTTTTCCTTCAGTGCTGGGAATTGAACTCAGGGCCTCGAACATTTTAGGCAAGTGCTCTACCACTGAGCTCAATATTCCCTGTTCAAGTTTCTATTTTGAATTTTTACATTTGTAGTAATAGTCTGTAGAAGTCTTCTTTGTGTTACCATCAACTTACTTTAAAAAATACTAATAAAAGTGAATATAAATTTGATAAGGAATTCATGTTTACCAGTAGATTGGGCATTATTATTTATTAACTCCTGAGCCAGAGTTAAAGGTTAGAAACATAAGTCATCTGTGTCTATCCTTATTTTGATCCGCATACTTAATCTGTTTTCTGTTGACAGAGAATAAAAGATTCAGGCTTGTTCCTTTTGATTATATATTATTTTCTGCTTTCTCATTGTGAAAACTGGTAAATTTCTTCTAAGAGGGTAAAGTGGCATATAATAATATTTCAAATTTATGAAAAACATGGATGTACTATTTATGCTTAATAATTTTTGTGAAATTGTTAATACAAATACAAATGAAGGATACAAATATCCTTCAGTATTTTTTGAAGGATATGAAATAAGTGTATTTGAGTATTCCTAAGAAAAGGAAAATAAAACCTTATGTTTTATATAGGTTAACCAGATATCAGCTTTCTTGCTAACAGTTTATATAAAGTGTTACAGCTTTAACTTTTGAAAATTAAAAATATTTCAATAATTTCAAAAAAAGTAAACATATAGTTTTATACCTTTTTTGTACCTTTGTATAGTTTTAACCAATATCTAATTTAAAAAACTTTCCACATTATACTTCGTGAAATATATTCAAGCTTTATTATAAACCTTGAAAAATTAAGTGAAGTACCTCTAATCCAATTAGAATTGGTACATTCTAAGTTTTGGCTGCTCAATTCAGTGGACATATTTGTGTATAGTTTTTCTTTTCTTTTTAAATAGTTTTTTAGTTGTTGAGGGATCTTTATATAATTATATACAGTCTTGAGAATGGAATCCAGTGCCTAGCATATGCTAGGCAAGTAGTCTACCACTGAGTTACAACCCCAATCCTGGATTTTTTTTCAGTTGTAAATAATTCATTAAGAGAGTCACATCATTTCAGATTATATCAAATTATGATTGTTTAGGCAATTAAAAAGTCTGAGTTTTAGATTTGGTTTTAAATAAGAAAATGTGTACCTAGTCTGTACTAAGCAACTTGTTCTATCTAGCTACTGTGTTTTATGGCCTGTGGAAGTTTGATCACCAGGAATACTTGTTTTCTATATTGCTTGATATATTTAACAAATCTAGGTTTTGAGTTTTTCCTCTCAAACTCTACTTGACCATGATAATTTGATTCTAAGCCAGGATTGATTGCTTAATATGCAACTAACAAATATTTTGGCTTCCCTTGAGGTTTTTTTTTTTTTTAACTACAATGTGTCCGACAGAATTCTGTTTTCATTAAGGATATCTGACTTTTTTGATTATGCAATGAAAAATTCTTGTCATGTGAGCAAATGGTATGAATTCATTTATTAAAGTCATTCCAAAAGATTAGGTAGCAAACTATATGAAAGAATTGTAGTGCTTTTTATAAAATGAGAAATAAAAGACTTCAGTTAGAATTGTCAAAATCACTATAAGAGTATAAAGTTGCTCAATGTGACATTTGTTCGTATATTCTACGCTGTTCTGTGAGGGACTTGGGTAATGAAGTGTGGATTTGACTGTCGTTTGCCAGTTGGAAAGACTCCAAAAACAAGGAGGCATTTGTACATGTGCTCATGTTGGCAGGGTTCCCTTTTCTCCTGTTGTCAAAGACCATTTTACTTTACTTGCACAAAGATATGTTTATATCTGTTCTACAGTATAGCATGGGAATAATATATCAATAGTGTATGGAAGAGTCTTTGTTTTACTTTTTACATGACAAAATTATTTTGTTTCAGATATTTACATATTTTTAGTGTTTTTCCTTTTTTTTTTTTTTTTTTTTTGGTCAGGGGCTTTATACATGAGTACCTCTGGATAATAGTTAAATCATTTATCATTGTCTAACCAAAATGTCAAGGTCAATGAGGTATTTTAAATTGGGAGAAAAAGTTGAAAACAATGTGTAGTTATCAGTTTATCACTTTGGACATGAGCAATCTGTCACTTTTCTCAATATCCAAAGCAAATTTAAAAATGGGAAATTATGGGTAAAAATTAGTTGTAAAAATATTCTTTCTGTTTTATAGTTGATAAAAATTTTAATGTAAGGGTATTATTATGTCTTGACAAAAGCTCAGGGTAAAATTAATATTGCATCTTAAAAGACACAAAAAGAGCCTCTAACTCTTTAAGTATATGTAGATTGTTCAATTTTTAGCAATGGAAGTAACCACATTTATATTCTTTCCGCAGTGTTTTGTTATGAGGTTATATATATATAATACTGTCTTCATAGTTCACCTTCACTCCCTATAGTGGCTATGTAAACATCTCATAATTTTTCTTTTCCAACCTAAAGAAAAGTTGGAGGCAGAGGAAATGGCTCTCAAACACCTCCCATCTTGTGTTCTTATCTAAGAAGTTGTCTAAGATAACACTTCCCATATATCTTTTCCCCTCCAATGCTCATTTTGTAGTTGGTACTTAGCAGTAGAAAGTATTTTACATATAAACTACCATTTTACTTGAGTTGAAAATGACTTGATTATGATTATGGCAGATTTTTTTTTTTATTTAAAACAATATCCATTGGAAAAATCTTGATAAACTTAGGAAAATAAATAATTTTGAGGCTGGGCCAAGGTGAACAGAAAATGTTGTGGCTGGGGAAAGGAAAGCAAGACTAGCCAAAGATGCTTGGAGTGGAGGTAGAATTGATAGGGATCAGTTTGTCCCTTCCTCACCTTGGGATGTAGTTAAAAGCCCAAGTCTTTCCCTAAATTCTACCCCTCTTTCTGTATTACCTAAGGCCCCTGTTAAATGCTCTCTAGGGCCAGAACCAGGTACCCTAATTAATTGGTAGGTTTTCTGTCTGGTCTTCTAAAATAAGAGCCTATAGCTCAAGAAACTAATTCTTTAGTTTACTCTTTTTATCAGCATAGCCTAGTACATCGTGCCTGGTAAATAATGGTTGGGAATAGATTTGCACTAATGTCCACTCACTAGAATGATTGGTTGATTTCACTTTCCTGAGTCAAGAAGATGACAGGAAAGTGTAAATACTTTAGATTTGGCGATGAAGACAGTGTCTTGTCTTTGATCTATAAGTTTGGTTTAGAGATTTTGGATAAGCACATCTTGTCAAATCTTATTTTAACTTAAAATAGAAAGTTCATCATTTACATTTTTTCAGGTCCATTGCAATGGTATGAGGTAGAAAAAAAATTAATTTATCTAATGAGCTGTTGACAATAACAAGAAAATTCAGTGATTTCTAGTAGTAATTTCTACTAAGAGGATGTCATCATTAGAATCTCTTATAATGGCAAGCTGATTCTTTTGTAGAGTTTTCCATCTGATGAAGGTTGGCCATTTGCAAAGTATCTTGGGGCTTGTGGAAGAATGGTGGCTGTCAATTATGTTGGAGAAGAACTTTGGAGTTACTTCAACGCACCATGGGAGAAACGAGTTGACCTTGCCTGGCAGTTAATGGAAATAGCTGAGCAGCTTACAAACAATGACTTTGAATTTGCACTCTACCTCCTGGATGTCAGCTTTGACAATTTTGCAGTTGGTCCTCGAGATGGGAAGGTAATCATTGTGGATGCTGAAAATGTTTTGGTTGCTGACAAAAGATTAATTAGACAAAGTAAGTATGTAACTTTTAGATTTGTTTTGTTTATAATTTTTCTGTTGAAACAATGTTTTTATTTATATGAAGCAAGCCTTAAATTTCCTCCTTAGATGGCAACCTTGCATCTTTCTTTACTTTACATAACCAATGTCAGCAAACAAATATTAATTTGTTATATTCTTAGTCACAGTTTCCCCATATTTAGTAAATATCTTTAAAGTTTAATATCTATACAAATATTCTTTGTATGTGTGTGTGTGTGTATGTCTTTTGTGTACAGTGTGCTACCTTCTAAGGTTTAGGAGTCTAATGCAGAATTAAGTTTATTTTGTCAAAATCTACCAAAGAGACTGTCCTACTTTCATGGAGGCCTCATTTTTCTGTGGGGGGTCTCTTAAAACAATGGTTTATGTTCTGTTGTTCTTAACCATTTGTGTGATTCCTAATACTGCAACTCTGACTTTAATTTGACATTCTGATTATTACATTTTACCCAGAACTTTGCTCTCCATTTTATTTGTGAGCTCTCTCTACATGATAGGTTGGCATAATATCTGATCTATTTTGAAAATTAAATGCCATAGGAATTTTAAAGTGTTAAAGTCTATATTTTAGAACCAATTCAGTTAGGAAAAGGAATCAAAGGGTTTCTGGTCCATAATAAGGATCTTATATTTTAATCCCATATGCTCCCCTGATATATAAGGGATATATGGACCTTCAGATTAATAGAAGTTGCAAATTTATGGCATCTGAAAAATGCAGCTAATACAATAATATTATATTTGGTTACACTAACTTTTTGCATGATTTAGCACAGTACTGTTAAGCACTTGCTTGTTTTAATTGCTTTGATTGTGTGCTCACTAATCTACTTTCTTTTTATTTCTTAACTTGCTATGAAAATCCTCCTACAGGGAGTGAATGCCCTGTTGGAATGTTGTTGTAGCATCTTACACCAGGCTCTTTTTAAAAAATTTTATAATGTATAATTCACTTATTTTTAATGTGTTCAAAGAGTTGTACAGTTTGCCTGAACTTTTGAAATTTTTATTCCAGTGTTTGTAAAAATAATTTTTTGTATTTTTTATATTTCATTATATGCAAACATTTCTGGATTAATGGTTTCAGTTTTTATACCAGCTAATTGCTGACCTTGAATGAATCCAATCATATAACATCTATATTTTTTTAAATTTCATATAGTGAACATTTTTCTAGTGCTATTTAAACTCTGGTCAATTCTTCTCAAATGTCTCATAGTTGGACCTTCTATATAGGGTCCTTTTACAGAAGGCCCCTATCTAGTTATTTATCCTCTTCAATCTACTTTCTAATAAATGATTTTTTTTTTATTCACAGGAAAATTGAAGTTTTGCTGGGGCAACTCCCTCAGTGTCTTTCCATTTATCATATAAACTTAGTTACAAAAAAATTCATCTCTTTTTTAAACAATAGTTCTAAAAGAATTTATATTACCTTCACTTCTCACTCCAATTAATATCCAATTTATTTTACCTCCACATAAACAAGTTTGTATGAGAGGCCTTTCTGCTACTTTTTGCTTTTCAGTTGTTTCTTTTTTTTTTTTTAATTTTGCTGATTTACCTATTTCTACTTCTGTTTCTGTTCATTTCCTTAACCCATTAGAATCTGACTTAGATATCTTCTTTGCCATTAGCAACTACCTAATAGTAAGTTGAGAAAGTGACTCTTGATTAGTAACAACTTCTTGAAATCCTTTCTTCCTTTGCTGTCTTCTAGAATACCAACTTTTGAAAAACAAATCAGATCTTATCTCTCCATTTTTGTAAATGATCTAATGGCTTCTTATCATGCTTCAAGTAAAATCCAGATTCCTCACCAGGGCACGATCTGTGTGAGTAGGTCCTGTCATGCTTCATTTTTAATATCCTTCTTTCTTTTACCTTTGATTCTTCAGGAATTATGGCCTTTTGTTTTCTCAAATGAATCTTTTTACTTCTGGGTTTTCCCAAATGGTTTCATCTGCCTAAATTTCTTTTCTTTTCCACATAAAGCTTGTGACTTGTCCTTCAAACCTTGACTCCATCTAGTACATGGATGCAAACAATATGGGTATTATACCCCTGACCTCATACAGTTCCAGTCTAGTTCTAGTTACATGTGTCACAAGCCCTCCTGAATACCTTATAGCTACTTTTTTTCTTTCTATTATGGAGAATTGACACTTTATTATCACCTACCTTCTGATCCAGTTAAAACCTTAAACTTAACACATACTCTTACCTGTTAATTACCTGTCAAATATTTTTCCAAACTGGGCCTTCTTTAGTTGCTGTCATCATCTTAGTGTCTCTGATCCTTAGCAAGAACTATCTTTCTATAAAACAAGTCATGGTCATGATTGCTCAAGTTACAGTATCTTTCTCCAGCCTCATCTGTACTTCCTTTCCAGACACCTGTCTCACACTATATCCACTATAAACTTCTCATAGTTTCCTTGACCAACTGGACCAATCCCTTTAGTATGTGCCTTTGCATATACTGTATCCTGGTCCTAGAATGCTAGTTTTCCTTGTTTCTTTTCAGACTTGTTATCTTTTAAGACCTAAAATAAGATGTTCTCCATGCAGGCAGAAATGCTACATACTCTCCAGTCCTGTAGCATTTTGTCATACTTTGATTCTTTCTATGTATGATGGAAAAATCACTGCACTAAACCTGTGAGTGGTAGGAACCTTGTCTGGTTCTCTGTTGACACTGAGGAACTCCCAGTAAATATTGATGTGAATTAATATGTGATTTAAGTATTTAAAATCATAATATACTTCTCTGACTAATAGTGTAAAGTACATACTTGTATGTTAAATGGTGAAATGTCCTATTTTGGGAAGCAATGAGAACTCTATTTTAAAATGTATTTTTCTCTTTGTTTTTCCATCTTTCACAGATAAACCTGAAAACTGGGATGTATGGTATGAAAGCAAATTTGATGACTGTGATAAGGAAGCTTGCTTATCATTTTCAAAAGAAATTCTTTGTGCCCGTGTTACTGTGGACCACAATTATTATGCTGTTTGTCAAAACCTCTTATCCAGACATGCCACCTGGCGTGGCACTTCTGGAGGACTCCTCCATGACCCACCAAGTGAAATTGCCAAAGATGGCCGCCTCGAGGCCTTACTGGATGAGTGTGCCAACCCAAAGAAGCGCTATGGCAGATTCCAGGCAGCAAAAGAACTGCGGGAATATCTAGCACAATTAAGTAACAATGTGAGGTAGTCTATGGTGAACTTTTTTTTTTTCCTTTCTTCATTTAAACAGCACTGGCAAAACAACCACCAAAAACTATCTGGAAAAATTAAATTTGGAAGTATTACATTCAGAGGATGATAAACTTGCACTGATAGATCTTACATTAACATCCA
Source organism: Ictidomys tridecemlineatus (assembly GCF_052094955.1). Taxonomy (NCBI): domain Eukaryota; kingdom Metazoa; phylum Chordata; class Mammalia; order Rodentia; family Sciuridae; genus Ictidomys; species Ictidomys tridecemlineatus. The sequence continues at coordinate 89,759,765 of NC_135479.1, forward strand.
TCAAAATAAGACATTACTTCAAAATTCACATGATGCTTCTGCAAATAAGTATGTTCGTATACTTTGGAAACTTGAGGTATCATTGACTGCTTTGTCCCCCTCCCCCCTGCCTGAGTGGATTAATGAATATTGTTAAGCTATTGGAAATGAGTCTGATAGTTATGTTGGCTGTGTATCAAAGGATACTTGGTGACTTAGTTTGCATTACTATCATGATTTTGTGAATCTCTTGCATTTTACTTTGAATGTCAAGTTAGATTGGCCTGTTTTATAGGCCCCTTTTCCTTCTGGTGTATAGGTTGTTTTTTTTTTCCGCCATTTTTATGGGTTTTTAAATTAAATTTTACACATTCAGGTTACTGTAGATGTTCATTTAAATTTTAATTAGTGTTCATTCAGTGCTATGCGGTACATATTTACAGTTAGGGCAGGATTCCCAGGTTTACTGTGTTTTTTTAGAAAGCTGAATATTTTATTATGTAAATAATTTTCCCCTCACCTGTGGTTTTACCATTGCATGATATAATTTCAGGTTATTAAAAGTTACATCCCTCTATGCCAATAATTATAATGTACACTGAACATGAAGTGTAGCATATGTTGCAAAATGTCACACTAAATGGCTTTAACAAGTGTATACTATATACTAGCAATCTACACCTTGATGGTAATTTTGGTTCAGAAATAAATAAACCAGTATTTTAAAAAATTCAGCTAGCCCAAGATAGTAATTCATATGCCAAAGAAATTTTAGACTTAGTCCTATGTTTAGAATTTAAAATAGAATTCACCTTCTTACCTTTCTTATCCAATATCTTAGCTATCATTAAAATCAAATCTCCCTGTTTACTCTCTAATGTTGGCAATTAAACTTCTGCTTTCAAGAATATGTAACTTAAAGATATTCATTGGTAGTTTTGCAGAATTAACATGATAGTCGTAATTTGAGTGTAATCAGGTATTAGAATCTTTTTATTTATTTATGGACCAGTAATTTTTATCATGAAGCTAGTCTGCCCACTGGGGGCTTCCTCCAATTGCTAAACATCAAAACTCAGTCTGTGGATAAAAACTAACAAATGTGTGAATTTTGTAGTCTATTTAAAAAAAAATCTATAAGTTGACTATCACTAACATAGGTAATATTTTTCTGTTTGAAGCAATTTTGTTTACAGCAAAATTTGGTGTAGTATGCAGTAGTTAGTTCTAGACTGACTTTATCTAAGGAAAAAAGTAATTAATTATGCACAACCAAAGCCAAGTTTTGCTTTTTCATTAATTGAGCAACTATTTATTGAACATCAACTCTGTGCCAGGCACATTAGTAGCTGCTATACACCTTCTGAACATAGATATGGTTAAGTAACTTCATCAAGTATTTTAATGTAGGTATTTCTTACATTGTAAAAGCATTAATTAGTATGATGCTTTCCCATTATTTGATTATTGTGATAGAAATTCTACTTGCACTACCTAAAATTAGATTGCTACACACACACACACACACACACGCAAATGAGATCAATATTTAATTCCAGTTTAAAAACTGAAAGAAAAAGGACAAGAGATCTTCATTTTGAAATAGATTGCATTATGTTAATTTTTATACATCAATACATTGCATAGCTCTCAATGAAATGTCTTAAGTGCTGAGGATATTACTAAGTTGACTTTTTACAACTTTGGAAAGTGTTTGTGGGAATAAGAAAATCTTTTTTCCAACATTCACCTCTTACTCAACATTACAAATAAAATATAAAATTCCAAAACAGAACATCTTTTATATTTGATAAATATTCATTACAAATCTTAGAATGCCAGTTGCAGAGGAGTTGTCTGTGATTTAGTAAATGTTTCTCTTACATTTTGGAGGAGTGAGTGTGGTTGCAGTTGCAAAGTAGTGAGTGAGAGAACACTGCCAACAGTGATTGCTTTTGAGGTAGTTTCTTACAACTACCATTCCCCTTCATGAGATTATGTGAAATTTCTTTTTATCTTTGGAAAAGATTGAGGAGAAGATAGTAAAAGAATTAGGAATTTTAAATTACAGGGAAAATATGTATGTGAAAAGCAATAAATATTTTGTTCACTTTGCTATCAAGATGTTCACTATCAGATATTTATTATACAGCAGCAATTTATATTTTTAATCATTGCCCATTAATAGACGCAGTAAAATATTTTTGAATCAGACATTTGGGGTTTGTATGTGCATTAAAATTGTCTTTTGTACTGTAAGTTACTGTTTAATTTGAATATTTTATCAGAACTGTCTCCCTGTGCCTTTATAATATAAAGTTGTTTCTACAACTTTTAATGATCTTAATAAAGAATACTTTAAGAATCATACTTTTTCAGACTATCTGTTCAGATTCAAATTTTTCTTGAGGTTGTTCCTTTTTTTCTCTTGCATGCCTTTTTTTAAAAATAATTTTTTGAAAATCTGGTTGGGTATGAGCCAAATTTAAGGGGTGTATGTAGGTGTATTTGTGTGTGCTTAATTTTTCTGTAATAGTGATTTTTTAATTTTATTAAAATGGAATTTAAGAAAAACTTGTGGGAATTTTCAGATGTGTAAAAGAAAACAATGAACAATAAGAATCTGTTATTTCACTAATTTCAACAATTATCAACATGAAAACAAACTCATTTCATCTCTACCCCCAACTTTCTTGCCCTAGCTTACTTTGAAGCAGATGTGAGATATTTCAGTGAGGTCTTTCGTTTCATTCATATGTATATGGTAGACATTTTCTCCTCTAACAAAACTGCAATACTGTTTCACACCAAAAGATTTATAGTCATACCTCAGTATCACCAGAGCAGGAAATCTCTCAAATACCACTGCTCCAGATCCAATGGGAGTGATTCTGACCACTGGCTATATAGAGAGAACAATTTTATGATCAATAAGGATAATAACTGAAAGGAATTGAAACTTAGAGTGATACTAAAAGCAGCAACCAATACAATAATCAACTTGAATCTCCTTTGAAAAATTGTTAAATTGGAGGGAAAAAAATTATCCTGCCTTACATCAAGATAATCAAATGACAAGGACAAAATTTTATAGGATATTTATATAATTGATATATTTATACAATTAATGTATTCAGAAGGAGTGTTAGAATATCTTCAGTTTGCAATTCCTGAAGCACTGACAAATCTAAGCAAGATCCTCATGGCTGCTGAAGCTTTTAGTTGAGGAGGAACATATGGATGGATCCGGATGGTAACCCCCAAACCTCCTATGATCTTACAGCAATGTCTCTTCCAATAAGACCAAATGGAAAATACTCAGTGTCTTGCCAAAACCCAGAAACCTAGGATCTGATCAGACCCCTAGATCGTTCCATTAGTGGGAAGTACACAGCACGGAAGAACATGTTAAAGAATGTGGTGGAGGTATGGCCAACAAAATTGAGGATCACGGCCAATTCCACAGCCTGAATAACTTGGTTTTCTTTACCAAGTTGCTGGACAAAGGAGGAACCTCTCCACTAAAAGAAACTAAAGGAAACGCAATTGTCACTTTGTATCCTTGGTTGAGGGAATCAACTTTAAAAAAAAAGAAATTTAAAAAACTCAACCCTAAGGCGAATGTGTTGGGTAACCTCATTCACTATTTTGTACTTCAGTGTGTAGCAAAGCCATAAAATATGTACTCTGCTAAGCAAATTGTAGTTTACTGATGTCCACTCTTAATTGTAAATCTAAATTTTGGAAAAGAACATTTTGTTTTGAAATATTTTCCCATAATCACAAAAATAGTGGTATAGCTGGGGCTTAATTTCTGAGTTCTGATTGGCTTGAACATTTTTTCTACTTTATCATGTTCTATAATTTTTAAGGACCAAAAGTGTATGGTCAAAGATAAGCTCATATTGTTTTTATTTTTTTTTAACCATATGCATTTCCTTTATTATTATAAATTGGAGGATGGGAAGACTTATGAAGGCCAGAAGAGAAAGAAGAACCCTAACAGATTAGGTAAAATAGAAGAGAAAGGGTTAAGAAAAAGACATGGGGGTGGGGTAGAAAATGAAAGAATTAAGATCTTATCCTTTCTTTTTAAAAATGTTATTACCTATAATCTCAAAACTTGAGGTCTCTCATCTACATAAACCACTAAGATTATTAGTTTCTTATATCTTTAATGTTTTTAACTACCCTAATTACTTAATGATATTCACAGTACCCAAAGGTCATCTTGATGTAGTTCATCTTTCCATTTTTAAAGAAGGACTTAGTAATCCTAAGAAGGAATGGTGAGGAAAATATATTCACTAGCTTTTTTTTTTTTTTTTTTTTTTTGAGATTTGCCTTAGAAGATAGGGTTTCCACTTGTCTCATCAATAATTATCAAAAACAATCCTTTAGAGGTTTTTTTGTTTGTTTTTTTTTTTTTTTGCTTTTTGTAATAGGGATTAAAATCAGAGGCCCTGAGTCCTGTCCCTAGCCCTTATTATTTTTTATTTTGAGACAGGGTTCGCTGAGTGGCTTAGGGCCTCAGTCAGTTGCTGAAGCTACTTCCATGCATCACTCAGCCTGGGTTTTACTACCACTAGCACACCATATATTTGTTTGGACCTTACATGTTATGATGTCAGATTACTTTTAAGCATTTGGGGAAATAAATCAAAACTAGAAGTTATATATTTTGGTCTTATGAAGCTAAAGGTACTGATATTTTCTTAGATATAATGAAATTTTGTGGATAATTCTTATCTTTCTGTACCACTATTATTTTCCATTAAAAAGTCGGTGTTATTATAGATATCTTGAACACCTGATATCCACTTGTTCCCAAGGGAAAGACGTTTCTCTGATGCTCTTTGAGAAAAGATAATTTAAAAAAAATTAAAAAGGTCAGCCAAGTGTGGTGGTAAACATCTGTAATCCCAGCAGCTTGGGAGGCTGAGGCAGGGGGATCACAAGTTGAAAGCCAGCCTCAGCAAAAGCAAGGTGCTAAGCAACTCAGTGAGACCCTGTCTCTAAAAAATGTGACATAGGGCTGGGGATGTGGCGCAGTGAGTCCAGTTCCCAGTTCTCCCCTGCACCAGAAGACCAAAAAAGATGTCTTTGAACTGTTTAAAATGAATTCAAGTGTTTCTGAAAGTTTGAATCTCTTCTTTGATTCTTGCCAGTTTTAACTAGACAAATTATTTACCATCTGTAACACACTTTCCACATTTAAAAAACAGAATACTTTCTTTCACTCTTACTATAAAATTACTGGACTGTTGGGGTAACGGATGGGAAACCACTTTGAAAGCTGTAAGGTGCTATAAAACTATGTCACAATAACAAATAAACATTGATGTTTTGCCCAGAGAGAAAGAAGGAACTTCATTCAGGATTAAATAATTGGCTTCTAGCTAGCTAGCGTGCTTGGCCACCAATGACTTTTACCTCTGTAACTCTGTAAAGTAGTTTTAGCCAGGGGGAGAGGCATTCAGCAGATATTTTTAGAAAGCTCCTGCAGCTTAAGTGAAATTGCTAAAGATATGATTCAGCATGAGAATTTAAGTTTTTGTTGTTGTTTCCAGTTCCTTGCACTTCATAGGATAATCATTTATAATCAACTGAGGAAACAAACAAATTTGGGCGCCTGAGGAGCACTCTTCCAAAACTAGTTAGTATTGTCAGATTGTCATTCTTGAATCAAACTTTTACATCTTTTGTTGAAGTATCAAAAGTAAGGGAAACTTTCAGTTACTCTATTTACTGTGTGACTACTTGTTTTCATCCCATGATATTTGGAGTCATTTTTTAGATGATTAAATAACATATATTGATTGATAGAGATCTTAGAAGAGGAAATGCAATGGAAAACAACATGGCAAAATATGCAAGCTCATTGCATTAGGAAGTGTTTCAGCACTGTGGCTAAGATATCTGACAAGAGTAGCTTAGAGGAGAGCTTTGGTGCCTGGTTTTAGAGTTTCAGTCCATGGTTGGCCAGCTCTGTTGCTCTGCACCAGAGTTGAGGCAGAACATCATGATGGAAAGGTATAGTAACAGGTGCTCAGTTCATGGCAGCCTGGAAGCGTAGAGCAAGGAGCCAGGGTCAAAATATAATACACAAACACAGGCCCCCAATGACCTACTTCCTCTAGCCATACCCCACCTGACTATAGTTACCAACCAGTTAGACCCTTCCAATTATAAATCCATCAAATGGATTAATCTACTGATGAAGTTATAGCTCTCATAATCTGATCATTTTACCTTCTACACTAACACCTGAGATCTTTGTGGGACATCTCGTATCCAAAATGTAACATGCATTAAAATAAAATAATCCACCACTCCATCAATATCCTCATCTTTGGAAGGAAACAAACAGTACTGGTAAAGATGATAAAGAGTAAGAGTTTTTCTCCTGACTTGGCAGAACATGAGTCTCAGGCAAGGATGTAATGAAGTGACAAAGAGGGCTAAGGAGGCAAAGAAATCTTGGGCAGATCCAGATTTTTCTTTGCCTTTTCTGATGCCTATATTAAGCAAAACTACTCCAAAAGTAATACAAACTGGATTTAACTCATGGGTCATAGTTTGCCAACCCCCCTTTCTAAATTGTATTGCTGTATAAAATGTATCATTTTAAATTATTTCTCTGGCTAAGCACGTCCAACTTTTCAGTATTAAAAATCCTTATACAAATATTACACATATGTGTACTTCTGTAGGAACTGAAATTGCTAGTTCAAAGGTGTGCAAATTTAATTATGTAAATGAGCTTCCAAATTCTCCTCCCAAGAGCTTCATTCACATAGGCACCAAAAAAATAGTGTGAGAGGGATGAGGCCTGGCATGCATGCCACTGAATTCAATCCTCAACACCACATAAAAATAAATAAAGGTATTGTGTCTATCTACAACTAAAAAAAAAAAAAATTAAATAGTGTGAGAATGAGTTTCCTATATCCCTGCCAACATTGTCTTACTGTTGACTCATTTTTATTTTTACAAGTATTATGTATCAAATACTATTTCCTATGTGTTTCTTTTTTTTTTTTTTGCAACTGCTTAATAACTAGTTGAAGAAGCTTGAGAGAGCTCAGACCTCCTTACTTTCCTATTTGACTTAGAATAAGAAACAAGATTCAAGAATGAAGAAGGGAAATATGCTATTGATAAGGCTGTTGGACAGTATGGCCTATGACCATGGTGACAGTAGTTTTCCTAATGCTATTTATCAGAATTAATCTTCCATATATTTATCACAAACTGAGTTAGAAAACTGCAGATTTTTTGCCATCTGCAATCTCCTGTTGGGACACTTCTGCTTCTCTGGAGAAGAAGTGTTGGTGAAGGGGAGAAGACAGATCAGGAATGCTACTCTTGGGAAATAATTTTATGTGGAAAATTGAGAAGTCCATGTTTTTCCCTAACACAGCTCCCACCTTAGGCTCACTCTCTTTCCAATGAATTTGAGGGTGATTTAATATTTTTGGAAAATACTTGTTTTATCCTTTGCCTGTCCTAAAAAAGCAGATACAGTCCTTATCATTTAGAATTTTATTTTATATGTATTGAAAGAGGTTTTCAACAGTTATTGTGTTTATACTTAAAAGAGAAAGCATAAGAAAATGGATCCTGCTGAGGTGTTTGCAAATCATTCACACATTGTTTAGTTCCCAGGGCTTTGCCATGTGTGTTTTTCCACACTCTGTATCACCCGTATGCCATCAAGAACATCGACAAGATCACAGTTCTCAAGTGTGCTCCAGTGCTATCTCCAGAACTTTCTTCAACCCATACTACTAATTCTATAAGTTTCAATGCTGGCACTTTATTGAACTCTCCAGTAGATGTAACAAATTTTTAGACAAAACAACAAAAAGCTAGGGCCCATGTTTTCCTCCTTAAATGATTTTTTAATAGCTTGTTGACTGAAATATTTAGGCACTGCACCTTTCCATGGATAATCGCATTTGAACATGTGTAGGCAAATGGTACCATTCCCCACAAGGCAAACCTTGATCGTAGAACATGCTGATTTCAGATGTTAAAATTCCAAAAATATTTATAACTGATGAATTGTGCTGTTTTCCAGTGTTATGTATCTTTTTTCCCTGTGGTAAAATACATAAAATAATTTGTCATTTTAATCATTTAAACACACAAGTGACATTAATTGCAGTGTTGTACAACCATCACTGATCTTTCTAAAATGGTTCAACCTGCCAAACAGAGCTGCAGACCTAAGCAAAAACTTCTTTCCCTTTTCCCCAGCCCCTCATAATTTCTAATCCACTTTCTGCCTATTCCAGATATTTCATGAGTGGATGTATACAACATTTGTCCCTTTATACCTGGCTTCTTTCACTCAGCACAACATTTTTAAGTTTCATCAGTGTGGTTGCATGCATCAAAATTTTATTCCTTATTATTGGTAATATTCCATTGTATGTACATGTCACATTTTGTTTATCCATCCATCTATTGATGGATACTTAGTTGTCTCCATCTTTTGCCTATTGTGAATAGCGCCACAGTGAACATTGGCTTACAGATATCTATTAGAATCCCTGATTTAATTCTTTGGTATAGAATGGCTAGGTCTTTTGATAATTGTTAAACTTTTGAGGAACCATTAAACTGTCACATATCTTTCAACTCTTAGCATCTGATTAATGTTGCAGGACTGTGTAGAAATTGGTCCATTCTTGTTCCAGAACTAGTAAGGGAACAGCAATCACTGAGTGAGCTGGGAATGGTGCGTCTGTCAAGTGTGCGTGCAGGTTCATGTGTCTTAAGTACAAGAGCTACCAAAGGTTCTTTACTCATGTTTTCAGTAACAGATTAGCAATTGTAAATAAATATAAAGAAGTAAGTCTATGTCCAGAGTTAGTGGACAATTTATCTTTTCAAAGTTTGGAATCATAGATGGGAAGAGCAATGGCTTGAGAAAAGGAGAAAATTGAGAAAACACAGGAATCATATAGAGCTTAGAAATGGAGGAGACTGATAGGAGAAGGAGACAGAAGAAACCATTATTTTAGTTATATTAGCATCCTTTGAAGTGATCCCACTCGTGAGCACACACTAAGTGGTGGACATTGTGCCAAGTACTTTATACCTAATGTTGAAAGCAAGTTGGGATGCTATTTCCATTTTACATATGAAGAGTCTGTGAACCTAGATATGAAATGACTTGCCAAGGCTTCAGAGCTGCAAGCCACCACGATGAAATGTGAATCAAGGGCACTCAGGTTCTGATACCCCCATCCCTTTTCACCACGCCCCATGGGTCTCACTTGCCCATGAAAACATCTTTAGTTTTTAATTTCTGCTGTTTTCAGTCTGCAGTTGTAGAAAGAGCGAGTCCCTCTTTCCCAGGTTTGCAGTTCTGTAGTGGGACGACCAGGGCTGTGTTACTCCTTTAGTGTGTCTGGTATCCAGTTAGGGAGGTAGTGTCATTTTGGGCTGTTAAATGGCCTTGTGTGCTCTTGTTGCTATTTTGTTTTCATCCTATCCTCTCCATCTACTTTCTGCATACTTCAATGAATGGGTTACGTCTGCTGAGCTTGGAACTTCTCCCTCATCAGGAAAACTGCTGCTCTCTGCTTCCTAATGAGCCCATTATTTCACAGAAGAAAAAAGAAGTGTGGCATAAGGCGAAAGGTATGCCTGCCAGCACGCCCCCCCACCTTCTGAACAGACTTTTCTTTTTTTTTTTTTTACTTTGTAGTTTATATGTATATTTGTCATTTCCATTTCAAAGCAATTGTGTTTCCTAAGATCCACATCAAGGGATCTTCTGCCTCTGGGACTGCAAGTACCACTGCAGAGATCTCAGATCTGTTACTCTTTCTCTTTTTCCTATTATTTGAGAGTTACACTTGGGCAGTCCAAACACCCTGTACTTAGTGTTGATAAATTGATGGTTTTGACACCCTTCTCTGACACACAGCTTCCTCACACTGATTCCTCCTCAAGAACCTGCACTTATTTCCTATTGTCCCAAATTTACTCCTTAGCAGCCAAGAGCACCAGGGTTAGAAGCAATAAAGAGATGCCTGGATTGAGTGTAGGGACTGCAGGGCATCAAGAAAGCATCTTACAGAAATGATAACTATCTTATTATATTTTGTGTTGATATGACAAAATACAAGAGGTTTGAAAATTTAAAAAGAAAAGAGGTTTATCTGGGCTCACACTTTTGAAAGCTGAAATGTCCAAGACCAGGCACCCATATCCAATGAGGGCCTCCTACTGTAGGAAGCCTTAGTGGATGGAATCACATCATGGACACACATATGAGAACAGTGACCACTGTCTACAGAAGAGCCCACACATGAGGTGACATCCCTTTATAAATCTGTTCTTATGGTAATTGATTCAGTGCAGAGAGACCTTGCAGTAACTAGTCCAGTCCTATGAACCAAGCATCAGTCCCTCTGAATGGTTCCGTATACCTAATTGCCTTCTACTAAGCCCCACCACTTAGCCCTGCCATCTCTCCATATTGTCTCCCTGGGGACCAAGCTTCCAGCACAAGAGCCTTTGGGGGACACATCATACCAACCCAACTCAACTCCCTCCTGATGTCCCAAGTAATACTTCCCCAAATTAGCAAAAACCAAACATGTGTCTTGGATTAAATAAAGGATGACCCTCTGTTCAGTGAAATGCCATGATCATCTCTGTCACTTAAAATGATAATGCAGATACATATTTTTTCATGTGAAAACGAATGACTCCAGATTTTGTGCAGCCTGAAATTTCCTTTACTTAGGGATCATCTAAACAAAAAGGAGATTCAAGTACTTAAAAGAGGCCTAGCCATTGTGGACTTCGAGGCTTAAGTTATGTAGACGTATTTCATGAAGAGGGAAGGTTTCTGAACACCATGAAAAACTTTGTTCTTTACTCTTAATTCTACAAAAGAACTACATACACCTAGCACACACACACAAATGTACACATTGATATATGTATATATAGCACGTGTGTGTGTGTGTGTGTGTGTGTGTGTGTGTGTGTGTATGACAGAGAGAGAGAGAGAGAGAGAGAGAGAGAGAGAGAGAGAGAGAAGCCTAATGAGCTATGCAGAGGACTGTTAGCAGAGGTAGTCTTTGTGTTTTTAGTCTTGGAATATCTATTTCCATTTTGCTATCTGCAGTGGAGTGATTTTTTGTATGTATGCATGTGTATTGTGTGTGCACATTTTATTTTGTGATGCTAGGGCTTGAACCCAAGGCCTTGGGCATGTTAAGCCAGTGTTCTAATAGGAGCTGCATCCCCAGGACATACAGTGCATTTTGAAGGCACTTGTCAACCTAACTACCATGGTGATGTGCATTTCCCCTTCGTCTTAACAGTTTCCAGTCAAAACATGATTTTCCAAGTGACTTAGACCAGACTTAGATCTTTTCTTTTCTTTTTTTTTTTTAAATATTTTTTTAGAGAGAATGAGAGAGGAGGGGGGAGAGAGAGAATTTTTAATATTTATTTTTTTAGTTTTCGGTAGACACAACATCTTTCTTTGTATGTGGTGCTGAGGATCGAACCTGGGCCGCATGCATGCCAGGCGAGCGCGCTACTACTTGAGCCACATCCCCAGCCCCTAGATCTTTTCTTTAAATGCAGGTCTATTTTAGAGAGATGGCACTCCAGGTGTAAGTGAAGAAAAAGTACATTAAAGACATAAAATATATAGAAGCTGAATGTTGGTAAAGATAGAAGGCCCAATGAGCTCTTCCATTCTGTAAGGAAGTCGCTTTTCAACTGGACTTTCCTCTCCATCCAGTGAGGAGGTTTGTTTTTGTTTCCCCACCTTTGAATCTGCAGCTGCTTTTGTAATTGCTTGCTTGGGCCAGTGCAATGGGCAGAATGGTGTGACTTCTAAAACTCAAGAGTCTTGAAGGTTTTGCTCTGGCCCTCTTGGCACACTCTTGCTACCCTGTGAACAAGCCTGGACCTAATGACTAGAGACACGAGCTCAGGAAACAGGCAGTAATGCACTGTCAGATAAAACCATGAGGCCATTACAGATCATCCTATATTAGTTGACCCACATAATGCCTACAGCGGCATGAGTGTCCACAGACAAAACCAACAGAACTCTACAGTCAAGCCAGCCTAAATCACTGATGCACTGAATCATGAGAAAATGAAATGGTGGTGGATTATGCTTACATGCCACATATAATCGATCCCAGCCCTGAGCCAGCTGGGACATGTTTTAACATTCAAGAAGCTTCTGTACCTTACCCCACTTAAGTTTTTAGAATGTTCACAATAAAGCTATATTAGATAAGCCAATTTAAACAGTTGCAGGTCATCTGATAAAGAGCGCCATTATTTCCATGAACCAATATGAAGCGGAACAATTCATTTCACTTTGAATATTTCAAATATGAATTTCAGGCAAATTTATATTTAAGAATTTTTTTATTTAACTCATTTTATTTTGCTAAAACATTAACTATTATAAGATTTTCATAAAGATTCCCAACGCTGACTGTTTAGAACATCAAAGGTTCCACATATGTAAACAAGTGGCTGGTTAGAGTCTCCAGGATTTCCTCAACCTTCACTTTCGGACTGCTTTCGTCTTTTTCCCCCTTTTCACTTTTCTCAACTTGTACGTACATTATTGTGTAATTTTCATTTTCATATAATACTTTTGCTGTTTTTCTCTAATATCAGCCTGGTCAGCTGGGACCTGCTAGGTCAGCTGGGACCTGCTAGGTCAGGTGCACTGGGACAATGCTCACACAATGTTTCCAAGAGAGACGTCATCTTCTCTCCAGTATTGAGGACTAACCCAAGGCACTCAGAATACATTATCCTGTGGATAATGGATTGACCTCTTCTGTGAAGGACCACCAAAATGCATTCGATGCCTGGATTAAGGAGAATACTTAAGCACGTGGAAAAGCAGGTATAGGAGAAAGTCCTTTACTTTGTAGCAGAGATAATTGGATAACATAAGGGATTGCAGCAGAGACCTTTGAAAACACATAGCTCATTTTCCTCATTTTGGAAGGTTGGCCTGAAAAAAAATTATATATATAAATATATATCTACAGGCAGAGGAAAAGTATAAGCAAACAAAATAGCATATGGATTTCCAATAGACATGGCAGATAAATACCATCCAATCCTGACTGGCACAGGGTGGCCCTTCAAGAGGCACTTCCTCAGAACCCTGTTATTTTGAGAACTGTAATTTAAAAAGTTAATTTAATGTCTTTTGATACATCAGAGAGCAGGCAAGGGAGACGTGGGTAAGGTCAATCTTTACAGGCAGCTGTGGGGCCGTTGGTGGCAAGACCTAGGCTGGAATCTGGGTGTGAGGCCTCAGTAGAAGCCACCTTTACTACAGATCCTATTTATCATTCGGTCTCTCTTCACTCTGTAATCCTTTATAATTTAAATCCACATTATTGATAGTTGATGATCCCCTTTTTAAAATCTTGTCTATTTTTAAATGCTTTATTGTAAATGAATATTCTTTTTATATTCATCATGGTAGGAATTGGTACTTCAAAAGAAGTATGATACATGAGGAAATACTTAAAACTAAAACAAAATGGATTTATCTGATTTTTAATGGTAACCACAATAATAATCTAAGTTGGAACGTACAGAAAGCACCTTTATTTTTCTCATTTGGGATGCATACTTTTCTCAAGTACAGATACTTCAGTTTTGATTTTGAGAAAATGATTTGTCCATTCTTAACTGAATTCACGAAATTGATCTCTGAATTATAATCATGTCATCTTGAAAATTGAGATGAGTTTTCTTGGAAATCATGGGGAAAATTGCAAAGTTCTCTGGATCTTTAGCAATGCTTTTGTTATTCTGACAAGCTGTCCTGGCTGTCAAAAACATATCTAGGTAATTTGGTCCCTGAAGAAATAGTAATTCATGTCATATCCTCTGCTTTGAAGTAAAATAGTTCAGTAGTTTGGATCCCACTTGAAATTCCCAGAAATTCTTTCTCTGAAATGTTTTCACTAAACTAGCACTGTTTTAATTAAGAGACATTAACTTTCTACTTTCTTATGCATTTTTAGGGGAATAAAAAAGTGATCGTAAAACCTATGAATTCAAGCCATCAGTTTTTAATTTATTTCTTCATGCATGGTTTTAATAAAAATTCTAAATCTGAATTTTGACAACAGCTCAAAGTAACGTTCATATCTGTTTTGTGTTTCCTTTTTAAATACTCTTCAGTCACATATTAGGAAATGACCCATCCGACGAGGTTAGCTTTTGAGTTCACATGTCACCTCAGGTTAAATTTAGTGCTACTGGCCAACAATTTTATGAAGTCTGCAGATCTTTTAACTTTGTTCAAATTTTTGGCAAGATTTTTTTCTGAGTGTGATATTTGTTTCCTCTTGGCAGGTTTCTGACAACTTGATGCTTTTAAAAATATATGTGTGTGTGATGTGCTCTCCAGTACTTGCCTTGCTCCAGTTTACTGCTTGACACTAAAAAGTCAGCTTGTACCAGGCCTTGAGCTGAACAAAAATGTGTTCTCATGAGGTCACCACATTGCGGGAGGCTGCACTTCCTCTCCAGGGACATTTCTGTTTGTGGATGGATGTACCTAGAGTCACATATATGAAATACAGGGGAACAAGAAGAGTTGTGGTCCCAGGAACTCATCCTTTATCTGTTTGCCACCTGTCTTCAACATGACTGAGAAGAAAGGCTTTTACCTTGTTGCTAAATAAGAGTTGAAAAATCATTCTTCGAAGAGGGAAAATCCTAATATAAAAGAGAGTTAGACACATTTTTTTTTTGGTCTATTTATATTTCAAGTCCTTGGGAAAGCATGTTCATTTTTTCCACTTTGAAGTGATTTAAAAGTACGCTCTGGGCCTCCTCATCACAGCTAAGTGTGAGTCCATGAGTTGACTGGAAATTCCAATTGGAAGTTCTTGAGTGTTGGAATCTTACTAAGGAGCACAAGAGCATTCTGTTCTTGTGTTCACATGCTTGCACCTTTGTATTGGCATCAAGTGTCAAGTGATTACATTTGTGTTGATGGCACCATCCATTGTGGAAGCCACCAGCCACAGGAGAACCATTAGGAGCCAGTCCCCCAAAACCAAAGGCTGAATGTTGTCTCTGATATGTGGATGCTAACCTCAAACAAGGGAGAGTAGGAAGGGGAAATATAGAAATTCATTGGATTAGACAAAGGGAAATGAAGGGAAGGGAGAGGAATGGGAATGCGAAAGACAGTAGGAAGAAGAGGACCTCACTTCCCTACGACCATATATGAATACACGACCAGTGTAACTCCATGTTCAACCACAAGAATGGAACGTTCCTGATTGGAATGTGTTGCACCCCCATGTATGTGTAATATGCCAAACTACACCCTACTGTCATGTATATCTAAAAACAACAAATAAAATAAATTGAAAAGTTCAGTGTGTCGTGGTACCCACAATTTGACTGCTCAATAGTCACAGGCGGTGAGTGGCTACTTCATTGGCTTGCACAGAGGTAAAACACTTCTGTATTATAATAGCATTTTTTTCTGACATAAGCAAGTAATTAACTCATATTTTAGGAGAAAGCAATACACGTGCGTTTAAATATAACTCATTTGTACTCAGCTTGGCTACCCTGTTTCCCTCTATAGCTTGAAAAATACAAAGGACTGCATGGATGTGGTTATCCTCACACAAAATATTACTCTAGGCAGTTAACCTTTCACATAAATTTTCTTTTGCTTTGTCTTGCTGCTTTCAAATGTGTTTTATTCACATTATTAAGGCTTTGGGGGAATTTTTTCCCCTTTCTTCTCTGAGTAGCTGCCTTGCAAATAAATGTACATTTCTGGTCAGTGGTGAGCTTGGCTTAATGAAAGAGAATATTTAGGACATTTCTATGATGTCTAGTAAGAAAAACCTTCCAATTGTGTCCTTTACTCTGCAAGATTAAAAAAAAAAATCCCTGATAAAAATCTTTGCCGTACTTTCCTTAATGTCCATATGGACTTCATGGACTGTCTTATCTTTTGTCTTAAGATGTTCCTGATGGAAGTTCCTCTGTACTGACCTTTCAGCATCTTTGCTGCCATTTTAGAACTGGGTAACTGGGAATAATCTCTTCATCCTTGAGCCTGGGTCAAGCCTGGAAGACAACTTAAGAAAATGCTGTATCTTTAAGGTTGAATTTGCTCTTTGGATTTCAGAATTAGATATTCCTTGCTGAGAGCTGCTACCATATCTGCTAACTGTTTTCATCTTGGACAGTGGGTGCACCAAGGTCAGGCTGGCTAGGCCAAGGCAAAGTCCACATTTAATTCTGTGAAACCTGATGCGATTAGAGAAGGCTTAAATGCTGCTGTTTGGCTGTGATAAAACTAGTGGGGCCTTTGGAGTAAGTTTAAGATTATGCTTTTTCAGAGCCAATCTAAGTATTTTAAGGCCTTTTACCCAAATCTTTAAGAAATTCAGTTTGTCTGCTGAATCATAACTCAGAGTATTGAGTTTTAAGATTTGGACCATGTACAAAGTTTTAGAGAAGGGAGACGTGATTTGGATTCAAGGATATTTGTGATGGAGCCTTCTCTTTACCACTAATGAGCTGAGTAATCTTTGGAAAAATCACTCCATTTCTCTGGTTTTTGACTTTTCTCCTCTTAAAAGGAGACAAGATTACATTATTCCTAAGGATTTTCAGCTGTAGTTTCCTATAATTTGAAGCTGATATAAATTTATGATGGTCTCCAAAATATACTTAAACTTCATATTTTGAGAATTCTATTAGTTTTTTTTTTTTTTTTTAACCACTCTTCTTGGGCTGGGGATGTGGCTCAAGCGGTAGCGCACTCGCCTGGTATGCGTGCGGCCCGGGTTCGATCCTCAGCACCACATACAAACAAAGATGTTGTGTCTGCTGAAAACTAAAAAAAATAAATAAATATTTAAAAAATTCTCTCTTCTAAAATAGTAAATGCTATTTCATTGGATAAGTTATATTGAATGAGTCACTGAAACGTTGGTGAATGTTTTAAAATATTAATTCAGTAAATATCTGTGCTCTGAAGAACTTGCAGTCTAACAGGGTGACAGGAAATGAACACTCAGAACTGTAGTGTGAGGAAAGATGACCTGTGTTAGAGCTGGCTGGAGGATCAGCTGTTTTGTAAACTGCAACGGTTCATAGCAGGTTTGATAAGAAACATATTCATGCAGAAAATAAGACCAAGTAATAATGTTCTTCTTAAACCTGTATTTCCATAATTTTTCCCCATAATTTCTCATGAGCAATTTAAGTATCTGTATCAGTTAGCTTTTCATTGCTGTGACCAATATGCCTGACAAGAACAACTTAGAGGAGCAAAGATTTATATTGGCTCATGGTTTGAGAGGGTCAGTCTATGGTCAGCCAGCTCCATTGCTTTGGGCCTGAGAGGAGGCGGAACATCATGGCTATGGGAAAGTGTGACAGAGGAAGGTTCTCAGCTTGTGGCAGCCAGGAGGTGGGCCAGGGAGAAGATAAACCCTTCCAGAACACACTTCCAGTGACTCACTTCCTCCAGCTGGGTCCACCCTCCACTGATGAGGTCGGAGACAGCCTTCGTGAATCAATCATTTTCTAAAAGTCCCACCTCTGAACACACGAGATGTCAAGGGACATTCTAGATTCAAACCATAACAGTATTGACATGAAATGTATTTGCTTACACAAAATGTATTTGTGTGCACGAGTGTGCTCGCTTCTGCACACTCAGTTTGCTGGGCTGGGTTGGAGTATGGCATTGATGGAGATGAATGTGGAGAATGGTCTTGTTGCTAAATAAGTGCTATTTTCTAGAATTAAGTAAAGCTTTTTTATTTACAGAAGCTATTTATAAAGCTTCATAAAATTATATTTTCTTTGCACATTCTTCTAAGTCTTTAAATAGCTATGCATTCTATTAGATCCTAAACTCATTAAGGTTTCTGTCATATTTCTCTTTAATATCTGTAAAACAAAATTATGTTCACATTTGAAATAGGACATAAATGTTCTTCTGTGGGAAAGATGCATTGAATACAAGTTTTCCCCTTCCTTGTCTTATTTTTCTCCATGGCACTTTTTATCATCTGATAAAGTATATATTTGAGGTGTTTATTTCTGAATTGCCGCTTGCTGTCTCCCCTCCTTGGTGTGTAACCTCCGCAAGGACAGGGTCTTTATTTTATTATGATCACTGTTTTCAAACCCAGTGGCTAAAATACTGCATGGCAAAGACTAATATCAAGTTGAAGGAATAAATGAAAGTGCACTCTAGAATTTTAACAGATGTACTGTTTTTTATTTAAAAACTAGCCCTGAATTGTGTAGTAACTCTCATTATCTAGCATGAAATTGACCGGAAGTTTCAAGCCAAGACATTTTTATCGAATTGTGTTTTACTCTTATGAAATTAATGTTTCTATTAGATTCTTATCTAAATGTTTATATGTTAAATTAAAATATTTATTGACATAGTTATATCAAATGTAGATGAAGTATTAAAATCATCTTAGAAACAGTAGCAAAGGATCATTTATTCATGCTAGGAAAGATGGAGACTTAAAAGTCCCCTGAATCTTTGCACAAATTAACTGTTCCCAACAAACTTTTCTTGTATTGAAAATGTTCCACAAAAGTAGTAACAATTGTAGCTACTGTTAAAACAGAATTTGTGTTCTCTGAAAACCTATTCTCATGAGGAACAGATTCTAAATTATGTTTTGTGAAATAGTTCCCAGTTTGTCATTTCTTGCAAAGTTTTAGTTTCTATTCCTGGTTTTGCTTCATTGTATAATCATTTGTACATGAGATAAAAGAGGACTGATAAAAACTGTATTCTACACTATCTAAATTAACAAGGAGGAAGGAAAATGTGATCATCCTTTCACATATTATTACTATGAGAAGACGAGTGCATGGCTATTTTGCTTCAATAGAAGCCATTGAGACTGACTAACATCAAGCAAATGTTTTAAGAAGATTTGTCAAAATATTTATAGGGAAAAAGCAATAAGACTGTGGTCACATTAAGAAAAACATGTACACATGACAGAATTGTGAGAATGAAGAGGGAGAATGATCATCAACAGAAATGAGTGGTCAGATGAGTGGTAAGAAAAATATATAATAACAGTTGGACAAATTAAAGGCTAAATGTTACCAGAATCATATTTGGAAAACAGAACAAGCCATTAATAGTTAAGAAATGACACACTGTCATGAAACTTCAACCATCCGGAGGAAATGGCATGGGAAAGCCACCAGAGTATGATGGTTCCACTTTATGAGAAGGCCCTGGGTATGCAGTTCAGAACTGGCACTGAACGGATACACATGGGCAGATAGTGGGAGGGCCTTGCGGTTGGTACTCTCTAAGTGCAAGTGAAAGAAAGAACAGTGATTTCAACTGGAATACATTTTTTTTTAAAGTAGTTTTTTAAGTAGCCTGTATTCCTTCAACAGTAAGGTGGCCAGACTTTGGAAAGGAAGTGAAGCCAGCAACTGGAAAACATCCTTTTCCTTCTCCCTTTTTCTTGTCTCAGCTTCTTCCTGTGAGTGTCATTGAGTACTAACATGTCCCACCAGTTCAGGCTGGGAAGACGCCCAGAGGCAATTTTTTTTTTTTTTTTTTTTTTTTTTGGTGTGGGAACAGATGCTTTATCACTGAGCCACATCCCCAGCCCTTTTTTAAAATTTTTTATTCTGAGACAGGGTCTCACTAAGTTGCCCACACTGGCCTGGAACCTTCCATCTTCCTGTCTGAGCCTCCTGAGTCTTCCAGGTGTGTGCCACCATTCCTGGCCTTCCCAGAGTTGATTTCTACATGGACTTACAGGATAGAGATAAGTGGATTCACTAGCAGAAGGTTGGACCTGGGTGGAAAGACCTCGACAATGAGATTCTTTAGAACTGCCACTAAATATGGCAGGAGTTTGGGTAGAAAGTGGGAGTAGAACAGGTTATAAATTCAGGCTCCATTAGAGCCGACATCTAGAAGGAATTGAGGACTTCGCTAGGAAAGGACAAGGCTTCACCTTGCCCTACCTGCTCTTTGAACTTGGAGAAGGCGCTTACCTGGGCTCTTTGTAGGACTTGCATTTAGTGTCAGGTCAGTGCCACCTACTTAGCAAGCCCTTCCCTAACCACCCTGTTTAAAGGAACATCAGTTTCATAGCACTTTCTCATTATGGTACTGTTTTATCTCCCTGAAAGCACTTATTTTTCTGAAGTTATTTATTTGCTTATTATTTGTTCTCTCTCTCTCTCTGCCTTTCTT
This sequence comes from Ictidomys tridecemlineatus, assembly GCF_052094955.1. Classification (NCBI taxonomy): domain Eukaryota; kingdom Metazoa; phylum Chordata; class Mammalia; order Rodentia; family Sciuridae; genus Ictidomys; species Ictidomys tridecemlineatus. The sequence goes on from NC_135479.1 coordinate 89,780,034, forward strand.
GGTGCCTTTCCTCACTTTTTCTCCTGGGATCAATCCCCAGGATCAAACAGACAACTGAATTAGTTTTTAAATGGACAAAAATTATGCATATTTTTGGTGTACAGTATAATGTTTTGATACATGCAGACACACTTCCATATATATTGTGGAATGACTAAATCAAGCTCATTAACATATTGATTGCCTCATAGACTTATCATTTGTTCGGGGAGGACATTTAAAGCCTACTTTATTATCATTATGATAACTGGAGTAAGCTAGATACAGAAAGAACACATGATCTCACTCATATGAATTATTAAAAAGTGAATTTCATAGAAATTGGGAGTAGAAGAATGGTTACCGAGGGGAGAGGGTGATCAGTGGGTACTAAGACACAACTCAGTATGAGAAGTTCTGGGATACTGTTGCACTGTGGGGTGACTATAGACAACCGTAGTGTATATATTTCTCAGATGGATAGAATAAAGGATTTTGAAAGTTTGCACCATAATTAAATGATGTCCGGTAAATGTTTGAGAGGATAAATATGTTTAACCTGATGTAAATATGTCACAAGGTGTATATATATATATATAAAACATCACATGATAACCAATTAAGATGTAAAAATTTTATGTTTTGTGTAATGGTTAAAATTTAATTTAGTTTAAAAAATTAAATATTGAAAGTTTCTTCTCTAAAAAAATAAAATCTATTCTCTCAGCAATTTTCAATCATAAAATATTTAGTTATTAACTAGGATAACCATGCTCTACAATAAACATTCACTTATTCTTTCAGTATTACTGAAAATTTGTATTCTTTGACCAACATCTCTCCAGTCCTCACCCTATCCACTCCAAGTCAGGGAGTCCACCACTCTGCTGTTTTCGTTCATGAGTGTGAATATTTTAGCTCCCTCCTATAAGTGATAACATACAATATTTGTCTCTGTACCTGGCTTTTTTTGCTTTATCCATTCATACATTGATGGACTCTTATCACCTAAAACATCTTAAAAACAAGCTTTAGGAAGATCAAACTTTGCCAGCATAACTTAACTGTTAGGAAAAAAAAAGATTAATATTATTTATAGGCATACAAAAATATACAGTCCCCAATAATATACAATTCACAATATTTGTTGTCCTATTGAATATTGTTAGGCATTCAAACAAAAAAAGAATTCGACTCATAACAAGAAAAATCAATGGAAGCCAATCCAGAATGGAGTCAAGATAAGAACATTAAAATGGTTATTTTAATTTTTTAAAAAAAATTTTAACTGTATTCCATATCCTCAAAAATCTAAGTGGAGCATGTTTAAAAGAGACTTTTCATCTTTAGAAAAGGAAAGCTAACAGGGGCTGAGATTTTAATACGTACTACATAGGCTACACGGAGGGCCATGTGGGGGGAATTAATACAGTTCAGGACATAATATAAATTATCATAAAGAGGGAAAAGGACAAAAAGAAAACAGCTTCTGTGAGCTTCAAGTCAACTCTAAGCAGTACAAAATTCAGGTGACTGGAGCCTCAAAAAATGGGCAAGTTTGTAAGAAGATGTACAATGAAAAATAATTACACGAGAAGTTGTTCAACATTATTATTCATCGGAAGATGATAATTAAAGTCTCAGTGAAGCACCCTCGTGAACCTGGGACTGGCTGAAATTAAAAAGACTGACCACAGCAAGTGTTGGTGAGGGACAGGAACTCTTCCAGGCCTGGTGATGATAGTGTAAGTTGTACAACCGCTTTGTCAGACAGTTGAGGATTTCTGTGGAAATACGTTGCATGAAAGCTAATATGAACGCCATCACAAATACATAAATGTTCATAGCCACTTTACTTGTAATGTCCAAAGTGAAAACAACTCAACTGTCCATCAATAAGATAAATAAATTGTGAGATATCCATACAATGAAATACTAGTCTTCTATAAAAAGGAATGAATTCCTGATTCATCCAACAACATGAATAAATCTGAAAATAATTTCCAAGAGAAGCCCGCAAAACAAAATAAACTTCTAAATAAAACAAAACAACTATTTATACTACTGATACTGTTGTGGATTGAATTGTGTCTCCTGAAAAGATATGTGGAAGTTCTAATTCCATTAGATGTGAAAGTGACCTTATTTGGAAATATGTTCTTGGCAGATAATAATCAAGTTGAAATGAGGTCACATCCAAGGACTTAAAATCAGCATACTATAGCGACACTGCCTCATCAGTGTTTATGACAGCTCAATTCACAACATCCAAGGTAAGGAACCAGCCTAGGTGCTCTACAACAGATGAATTGATAAAGAAAATGTGATAAATATAATGGAATATTACTCAGACATAAAGAAAAATGAAATTATGGCATTGCCTGTAAATGGATGGAACTGGAGGCTACCATGCCAAGTGAAATAAGCCAATACCAAAAGACCAGAGGCCAAATGTTCTCTCTGATATGTGGATGCTAACCCACAACAAGGGAGGGTAGGGATGGGAAGAATAATCCAAGTTTATTGGATTACACAAAGGGGAAGGAATTGAAGGGAGGGGAATGGGAATAGGAAAGACAGTAGAATGAATCACACATAATTTTCCTATGCTCATATATGAATATACGACCCGTGTAACTCCACATCATGTTCAACCACAAGAATGGCAAGTTATATTCCATGTATGTGTAATATGTCAAATATACTCCACTCTCATGTATATCTAAAAAGAACAAATGTTAAAAAAGGAAAAGGAGAAATGAGGTCATGCTGGGTTGGAGTGATCCCTGACTCTGGTGACTAGTACCCTTACAAGGAGTGAGACTTAATGATATTACAGAGCAGATAGGAGGAGGAAGTCTATGCAAAGACAGGGTTAGTATTTGAAATGTACACAGCCACAAGCCCAGGAATGGTGAGGATTGCTAGCAACCCACAGAAGCTGGGAGCTCAGGGAAGGAAGTGCCCCTGGAGCCTCTTGGGGGAGCCTGGTCTTGCTGACACCTTGATTGCAGACTTGTACTCTGTGGAACTGTGAGAGAATGCACTTCTGTCATTTGAAGTCTTCCAATTTATGGTACTTCTTGATGGCAGCCCCAGAAAAATACTACCTGGTGCCTATTGTATGATTCCATTTATAGCACGTTTTAGAAAATAAAAGCAGATTTGTGGTTGCCTGAAAGCAGGAGTATTGGGGGTCAGGGTGGGGTCATAAAGTGAGGTTATAAAGGGGTGTGAAGGAACCTGGGTCTCCTAGAGATGTCCACTGTATTTTGGCTGTGATGATGGATTTGCAGGTGTCTATGCATTTCAAAGCGTAGCAAATTGGTTACCTTCAGTATGTGCGGTTTATTTTATATCAATTGTAACCTTGATTAAGAATAAAAAGATCTGACCATTGTGATTTCAGCACTGCCTCTTTCCTCTGCTGCTGTTGGATTAAGGTTAGTCATTAATTCTCATAGAGGGAGAGTACACATAATAGGTAGTAAAATAAGGCCACGTGACTCAATTTAACACAAAGTTCTATGGGTTGGCTCTGTGGTATTTTAAAAATCAGGAAACTACACTAAAAGTTGCATTATTCTTGAAGCTCACAAAATGTAACAAAAGCTCCCCTTGCTAGATCCTCCTTCTGGCCTGGCAGCGTGTTGTGGCTGGAACCCCAGGAGCAGTTACCAGACTGGATGTGCATTTCACAGTTGGCCTGAGGTCCTGCTGTTAACTGCTTGGTCCTTGTAAGTCCGTAAGGAGGAAGAAATGACTTTGATTTACAGGCTGCTTCTGTCACTGTAGGGTTGTCACTGATGCTTGAGTCAGTTCATCTCCTCCTTTCTTGCCCTGCCCCACCCCAGCTTTCCAACAGGACCCCTCCTGCAGGCTTGCAGGACACCTTGTCCATGGTGACTCTGATAAGGCCAGATGAAGTACTCCTTTTCCTATAGACTATTCTCATCTCCATCTCTTCCAGTTATAACCAAAAGGAACATGAACTCTATAAATAAAACTTCATATAAATGTTAAACATAATTCATCTGATTCAAATTAAACTCCTAAAATCGTCCTGAAAATGGATTTTATTTTACGTGTCCTTGTTTTAAAATTACAGTCTTGGCCTGCATTGGACATAAGGCCCTCAGTGGGATTTATGATCTGGAGTTAATCGCTTGGCTCTCTAGAGCCGGGGTCTCCCATACCCTCCCCTTCCCACAGGAGCCCAGGACCTACTGTGGGGAGGCTTTTGCATTTGTTTCCACAGACCTCCCCTTTTTCTTTCTTTAAAGTGAAAGTTGTTCACTTTAAAACATGTACTAAGAATGGTCAGTATAAAAATATGTAAGTCCCCCCAAATAATCCCCTTTTCTTGTTTTCATTTGGTATTGAAACCTTCATTTCTCATCAACAGAAGAAAAGTGAAAACTAATCTTTATTAATAATAGTCTTCAAATTGTATTTTTACAGTACATGAAGAGTTTCAAGACAGACAAGCAGCTATCTGAAGCATTTGTGTAATTTTTATATAAACTCTTATAAAATATTAACTACAAATCTTAAAAGATTTCTGTTTTCTTTAGGGAAGTCTTTATGTCCCTGGAAAACTCCACTCAGAGGGGAAGCCTACAATAAATCTTTGCAACCATGGTTGCAGCTCTATGGGATTTGTTGAGACTGAACATGATGGGAAATTGGGGTACATTCAAAACTCAGATCCACATAAAACCCTGCACATGGATGCTTATAGCTTCTTTATTCATAACTGACCAAACTTGGAAGCTACAAAGGTGTCCTTTAGTAAATAGTTGGTTAGATAAATAACTACTGTGTTAGTCCAGAAAATGAGTATTACATAGAACTAAAAAGAAATGAACTCTCAAACCATGAGGAGATATGGAGGAGCCTTAAGTGCATATGACCAAGAGAAAAAGAGCTTTCCTATAAGGGCTACATACTGTTAATTACAATGCCATGACTTTCTGAAAAAGACAGGCATGGTGACAGTATAAAAATAAAATAAAATAAAAAATAAGTGGTTGCCAAGTTAGAGAGGAGGGAGGAAAGATAGGCAGGACACAGGATTTTTAGGGCATTAAAATGAGTGTGTATGGAACTGTCATGGTGTATTCATGCGGTTCTACCTTTGCTCAGACCCACAGGAACACAAGTCCAAGAGTGAATCTTCAGGTAACTTTGGACTTTGGGTGATCATGTTGTCAACAGAGGTTCCTGGATTGTAATGAATATGTTGCTGTGTCCTGAGACACTGCAGCAGGGCCACCTGTGCCTGTGTGGGGATGGGGGGCAGGTATGGGACTCTCCATACCTTAAGCTCAATTTTACTGAGAATCTAAAACTGCCTTAAAAAATGAAGTTCACTAATAAAAAACAATTGTGGATGGGCATTCGGAATTGAGAATTCCTTGGAAATATTGAAAATAACATAGCTTTTGGAGTAAGGCAGAGAGTTTTGAATCTTGACTGCATTTATCTGATAATTTTGTCAAATATACCTTTCCTGGGCCTTGGTTTTCTGGTTCATAAAATGAATTAGAATATTTACCTTGCAGGATAGCTGGGAGGAATAACATAACTTCCAACAAACTCAATAAATGTTAGCTGTTCTTATTTGTGATGCATTTCAAGTTTGGACCCAAAGTACTGATGCTCTAGCTATGGGAAAAGGAGACATGCCCTTTGCTGACAGCTCCCTGGGACCAGAGGCCCTTTGGAGACATACGTAAATGACATTGTTCAGAAGAAGTGAGCAGGAGACCAAGAAAAGATTGAATCTGGTCAAGCTCAAGTACACCATGTTTTAAAATTTTACTGTTTCTCTAACCACACACAAGAAAAGGAAGGACTTTAGATAAACTGATGCTATTTTTAAAAATACCTTACTTTCTGAAAAAGTATTATAAATGATCCACTGAAAGTCTTTATTTCTTGATGGGTTTCCCCATAAATTATTAGGAAAATATTTCCCCAACAATGGAAAAAATACACATATAAAAACAAATTACTAGGGAGAAGTAGTAGCAATACACTGGGTCCTAGTTACTAATCTTATTGAGAAATTGTTCAAGGTTTGGATGTGAGGTGTCCCCCAAAAGCTCACTCATGAAACAATGCAAGAAGGTTTAGAGGGGAAACCACTGGGTTATAGTCTTCACCTACTCAGTGAATTAATTCCTGATGGGATTAACTGAATGGTAACTGGAGACAAGTGGGGTGTGGCTAGAGAAAGTAGTTCATTGGGGGCGTGGCTATGGGGTATATATTTGTATCTGACAAATGGAGCTCTCTCTCTCTCTGCTTTCTGATCACCATGATGTGAGCTGCTTCCCTCCACCACACTCTTCCGACATGATATTCTGCCTCACCTCAAACTCCAAGGAATGGAGCCCACTGTCTACGGACTAAGACCTCTAAAACCTGAGCCCTCAAATAAACTTTTCTTCTTCTAGTTGGTCAAATCCTTTAGTTAGAGTGGTGGAAAAAGCTCACTGAAACAGAAATTAAACTTGTACAAATGAAGAGCAATGACAGAGCAAAGTATAAAGATGAGAAATATTAAGATGAAAAAGCATAAATGAGAAAAATTAGGGGAGTGGATTAGAATAGAAACTATCAGAAGCTTCTTTCCCATTTCCCAACACCCACAACACTTCCCCCTTTGTGTTGGTGCACCCTATTTCTCCCTCCCATCCTACAGGCTGGTGAAGACCTTTCTCTCCATCCTAAGGATCGGTGTCACTGACCTAAGATAATCCCCCTTCTTGGATTCAGTGGAAGGTTCAGAAAAGGACATGTCTTGTGACCATGGGACGTAAGAGAAGGTTTTCTAGGGATTTGGGGGAAAGAAATGCCCTTGCTTTGAAGAAAAAGAGCCCCCATAAGAAAGAGCCATTGTCTCTGTATCTGGTCATCATGGATCTGGAGATCCAGCACTTGGAACTACCATAGCTATTTTCACACCATAGAGAATTCCATCTGAGGAAGAAATTAATACTCAGTGGAGGGAATTGCAGAGAAATGAAACTGGAGTTACCAACTTGTCCCAAGTCCATGTAATGCTTTCCTCTAGATAGCTAGGTATGTGAACCAGTCCATATCTTTATCTGAACCAGCAGAAATCAGTGCTTTTGTTCTTTGCAGCTAAAAGCACTCTAGTTAATATCAGCCAATTAATGAGCCATTAAAAATGGCTATTTCTGTTATGTGGGCTTTTACTGACATCACCAACAAAAATGTTCCCAATGATAAAGTAACACGTTCATGATCATGGTGCAGAGTAAAAGAAAATCAGGGCTTTGGTCCTCTGGGAAAATGGTTCTGAAAAGGCAGCTGACTTGCCGTCTGAAGCTAACTCCAGATGATTGGACTGTTGCATTAATGTCCTTTTGATTCACTTTTCTTTCTGACAGTTCTGCGACGTGTCGTGTGACCTTATAGCCATCTAGGTTAGAGACACAGCAGAAACACCATGGATAACTACATGAGACAGTTAGAGCAGATTCAATCGAACTTAATCATATTGTGGATAATAGGAGCTGAGTGATATTGACAGTTATAGCAAAGTTGATGGCAGGGAATTTTTTATAAGTGGGTTTAATGTAATTTCAATTCTAGGTGCAGTAGAATTTGAGGAGTAGATTGGCTAATAGGTATTTTTAGAGGAATGGAATGTGTTATCAGTTTGTGGAGATAGAATCATATTAATATTTTTCATGATGTGAAAACAACCTGTCTTGATTTTTCAATATATATAGGAATATTGGGGAGGACAGTGCCCATTTCCTAATTATTCTGAATTGAGTCCTATGTCAACTGAATTTTACTTGTAAAATTGTAAATCTTCTTAACAGGAATGACATTGGAATGTCAATGATATAGAAAATATGTAATATGTCATTAGTGATGGAAATAATGCATACCTGTTGAACAAATGAGTGAGTGAATGAATGAAGATTACTTACACCCTCTTAGCAATGACCACTTAACCTATGGGTCCACATAGGGAGTATCCATACAGATAGAAGTCTTCAAACCCCTCCACCTTATTTTATTGTCAGATGTCACTGAACACTTTAGGGCCAAGTTCATCTTTCCAGATGCCTACAGAATATTTCCTTATGCATGCCCCACTAGCTCAAGGTTGGAGTCCCCTTAAATTCTTCTTTTACAATGGCCCATGGATGTAGCCATCAGCTCACTTGTTATAGATGTGTAACTTTTCTCAGCTTCTGCTTACCTGCAATTCAAAAGACATTAAACATTTTTTCTAGATTTATCTTTTTGAAAAAATGCCTCCACTATGGTTATCTTTGACTAACTCACAGTACCTGTATATTTCTTTTTTGGGAGGTCGGGGCATCCAGGGACTGAACTCGGGAGCACTTGACTACTGAGCCACATGCCCAGCCCTATTTTGCATTTTATTTAGAGACAGGATCTCACTGAGTTGCTTAGTGCATTGCTTTTGTGGAGGCTGGCTTTGAACTAGCAATCCTCCCACCTCAGCCTCCCAAACTGCTAGGATTACAGGCATGAGCCACTGCACCCAGCAACCTGTATATTTCTTGACATTTGAAATTTAATTGAATTTGACTGTTTTTTGAGGTCTTTTATATTGATCACATATTACTTACAGAAACTATTTTTTAATTCTTTTCATAATATACTTTCTGCTAAACAGATTGGTCTCTGGCACATACTAGATACATTCCCAGAGCCACATCTTTGCTTCGGCTGCTCTATCTGACAGATGCCCACTTTCAAACCCCTTTCCACTCAATCCTTTCCCTTGTTCATTTGTCTACAGCCTGATTCTAAACACTCAGGCCCAGCTTTCTCCCAGGTTCAGCTGTCTTATGTCTGCATTTCTCACTATCCCGGTTGATGGCTGTTCCTCTCGGAAGGAGATACCCCTCACCCCCCCAGGGCTGCTTTTTGCTATTTCTCCAAGTTTTAAGTCATAAACCTGGACATTAGTATTGTACAGCTTAGAAGTTGAGGAGCCTGCTGGCCCAGGCAGTGAAGTGTGCTCTGGTCACAAATGTGACTACATGAGCTTTATTATGACTAAATGCAGATTATCTATTAAATGCAGATTCCCTTTTTGTGGCTTTCCAAATATAAATTTATCAATGGAAAATTATAAATATTGACTTAAAAATTCTTCACGCTAATATGCACTATGCAGTTGTGTTAACCTATTCTCTGGTTGGAGAATTTTTTAGGACAATGTAATGATATTTGGAAAGGCATTAGAATACCTGGGTTCTGTTATAACACATGAAGAGAGCAGAATAAAAATTTGTATATAATGACATCTTGAGTATATCTAAATATATTTACTCAGCTGGAAGAAGACTGGAATATTGATATTAGCAGTGATCACTTTGGGTGGTGATATTATGGACTTGCTGTCTTTAAAAATACTTTTCAGGGGCTAGAGGTGTGATTCTGTGGTCGAGCACTTGCTTACTATCACAATGCCTTGAGTTCAATCCCTAGCACTAAAAAAAGAAAAAAAAATAGTGTTCTTCAAAACATGTGAAATAAACAAGATTTACTGTACAATCAGAAAAAAGCATAAACTTAATTTTAAAATTTTTTTTCATGTTCCTTTTACTTTTTTGACAGCCCCCCCTCCCCCACAGCCCTCTCCTTGGACCACAATTAGGTAGTCTGGTTTACATTATTATGTAAAGTATGCCAGGTCCATATTTCTTTGTCATTAGCTTTCTATCTCAAGATGACTGCCCCTGGCTAGATAAGAACATAGCATAGGACTCAAAGTATTTTTGTTCTTTATCTTGAGTTTGGAAACCTTGTAATCCTACTTCTGGAATCCACCTTAAAGATTCACTAGCAAAAAAAAAAAAAAATCAAATAATAACCACATGGCTATTTATTGTAATACATGGCTGGAAAAAAACTAAAATGGCCATTTTAGTCAGTTGGGACTGACTTTAAAAAAAAAAAAAACAACTGTTTAAATCCATATACAAATTCTATTCACCTGAGCGTGTGGCACATGCCTGTGATCCTAGCAGCTCAGGAGGCTGAGGCAGGAGGATTGCGAGTTCAAAGCCAGCCTCTGTAAAGGAGAGGTGCTAAGCAATTCAGTGAGACCCTGTGTCTAAATAATATATAAAATAGGGCTGGGGATGTGGCTCTGTGGTTGAGTGCCCCTGAATTCAATCCCCAGTACCCATCCCACCAAAAAATGCTATTCAGTTGCTTAAAAGAACTAAGAATACCTCCATAGCAATCTTGGGATTCAGTAAAAAAAAAAAAAAACTTTAAAAAGTACTGCAATTGCAAACCAATATCATTATTATATGTTTATTTAAGATTAATAAACCTTTTTATATAAGAAAGCAAAGTGAAAATAATTTAAATTAATTCAATCAAAAAGTATACATATATTTTTATCACATTTATCTTACAACCAATGACATTTTAGTTACATTCCTGTTAGGAAGATTTAAAAGTATAATTCAAAGAAGTTGGACTCATTTTTTAATTTTTTTCCCTCTTATCAGTCTTTCCATAAATGAATTCTAGAGGCAAATCCTGTCAATTGAACATTCAAAATGTACTCCAAATCCTTGCTTCTTACCATCGCTTCAACTATTATCTCTCCCCATCTATTATCTCTCACCTAATGTAGCGAAATTCATATTCCATATTTAGATACTTCCTAGATCACTCAATTCTGCTCTCCACAGAGTGGCCAATTAGTCCAACTGCTTAAAAATCTCCAATGGCTCCACATCACAATTAGAATAAAATATTAAGTCCTGCTGTGGCTTATGATACCGTATCCTCTCAATTCTACCTCTCACGTCTTCAGGAACTAATTAAGACAAAGAATAAGTTCCTACAACTTGGAAACTGCCCTGGTCAAGAACTTTGCTATTCTCCTTCCTCCAAATTCTCTTCCTCAGTATCTTCACTGGATTGATTGCATATGGTCTTCCATGTCCCTTCCTTAGGCAGGCCTTCCCTGACCCCCTAATTGATGCTCAATGGATATTCTCTTATTTCAGTTATACTCAACCCCTTTTTTGTCTCCACCCCCGCGCCCTGGTACTATTCATCATTTTCTGAATTTATACTAAATTATAGTTTTCTCGCTAACTAGAAAATAAATTTCTAGAAGGCAGACAGGACCTTTATCTTGTTCAACACCCAATCCCCTGGCACATGGTAGGAACTCAGTATTTGTTATTCTGTATGAAATGAGAGTAACTTACGGAAGCTAAATGGGGAAGTGGGAAGGGGAAATGGAATGCAGGGAAGGACTTTCACTTCCACATTTATTCCCACAGCTGAGAGTGAGTGCGGCTGATCTTCCTGGGCTGTTCTCACCACCACCCCCAGGACCTGCCCAGCCACTGGTCTTCAGACTTGCTCACCCCTGCTGCAGGGTTCCTTCTTCCACACCTGTGGTGGCCTGTGTTCCCATGTGCAATTACCCCAGTGTAGCTAGCTCTAAGTCCCATTTTTATTTGAGATGACGTTCTCATCTGATATATAACAAAATGACAAATTATTTGGGAAATGTTATATAAAAAACACTGTGACTGGGCCCAAAGGAAAAAAAAATTCTTACATAGATTTTTCAATAATTACAACCACCACCACCATCATAATAATAGTACCACACATGATTACCCTGAAAAATAGCTTTATATATTGTTGTATAAATGATAAGCTCAGAAACCAGCAAGAAAATCACATGTGTATGCCTTGAAATCTCAGACATTTTTGACCATATTTTCTGTAAAACATTTTTTGAAGGAAATTCATGGAGTATTTTCAATTTGTATTTTACTGGGGCATAGAAGAAATATACTCCTAAGTGTTCTTCAAAAGTGGCTGAATTAAGGTCCAGATGCCTGTTGCTTTTCTGAAAACCACTAATAATTAAAAAATAAACAGAAGATCAAAAATTATTCATTGGGGCTTATCAGGCAGGAATAAAATTAAGTGCAGCATACAGTTTATTTTTTTGAATATATAAAGATATAATAGAAGAAATTTTTGAACATTAGTAGTTTTCTTTTGCTTAAATTCATTATTATTAAAAATTTAAACATATAGAAAAGTATCATGAATATTATAACAAACACCCATATACCCACCACTTAGATTTTACAATCATTAAAACTTTTGTCATATTAGCTTCATCTATTTTTTTGGAAGTTTTTTAAAAAATAAATTGTGATGTGATAATATTTAATCCCTAAATGCTTCAGAATGCATCTCTTAAAAAATGAGGATAATTTTCCATATAACTACAATTGAATTTCCACACATAAAAAATATAATAAAAATTTCCTTATAGTTCCTACTACTGAGTTCATATTTAAATGTCCCATTTCATTCCCCAAAGTTCTTCCATGGCTGCTTACTGAAACCAGGATAGTATTGGGGGACACACACTGCATAGGTTGTGATGCTTCCTGTCTCTTTTATTCTAGAATACTCTCTCCGCCTTGAACCTCAAGCTGGGGATGGACCTTAGGGTCCTTTGCATGAGAGGTAAGTGCTCTACCACTGAGCTACGCTCCAGCCCCCAGGTGGCTCAGAGAGACCCTTCTTCTCAAAGCCTTCCCTTCAACCAACGGTCTCTACGTTATTCTTGGCACACCCAATAGCTGGATTTCCAAACACGACTACTTTTTTGAAAAACAGACTCAAGTTCAAATTTAAATACACATAATTTTAGAAATCCTTTACAGTATGTAAAAATAAAAATACCCTTGACTCAGCTTAAACTCCACTTCCTATAATGAGCAACAAAAACACTGTACCAGACCAAATGACTTTAACTGATGACTAATTAAGTTTCCTCAAGTATAAACTCAAAGCTCTTTTAAAACTTTCATGTTCTGCTAAATGAAAATATTGACAAGCTTCATTCATGCTGCAGAGCAACGATAGCTTTTGCTGTTTAAGCACCCAGGGGCCCTCACATTGCCTCTCTTCTGGGGTTCCCAGGACACAGAGCACAAGTGTGCTTTTGTGTGCTTTACTGTGCCTCTCCAACCAACCCCACCTTCTGCCAATCAAAACTGATGGCTTCCGTTGTGCCAGGCTCTTCATGAGTTTCTGGGCATTTGCCATCTCCTAAGCCTGGTAATAGGATTCATACTGTGAAATACGTGTTGATACACTATAAATTCTGAGTAACTGTATGACTCTTGACTGTTTCTTTGGGAAGGTACTTAAACATTCCTTTCAAACTTTGGATTCTAAGCACAAGGACTTTCTGACATATTGATATCAATGCAGCCACAATTTATGCTATTTAAATATAATAGAGATTTAAATGAATGCCTTTAACTAAAATTGACTTTGTGATTGTGTTGTGGTTGTTATTGGGTATTATATGCTTTGTTGATAGAATATACCTTTCATTTATTGGTGTTTTAGTAACATTTCAGACTGGAAGGATATGGCACTTGAACTCCACAGAACTCTGTGACATTGTACTTGAAAGTTGTTATGTGTTTAGAATAAGTAGGGGAGCAAATATCACTTACTGTGTTTAACTTGCTAAATTTAAATCTCAGGATGAGCCCTTGGGTTATTTTTGCTAGAGAAAATATACTCCTTTAAAGATGGAGCATTTAAAAAGAAAATGCAAGAGTCTGAAATACTAGGAGAGGTAGACAAAGAAGGAGGTGGAAATAGAAACTGATTTCTTTTCCACTGTTATGAGTAATCTGCTTTCCTTTTTAGTACAGCCTTTGACTGGAAAGGAATATATAGTGTATGTTCTCCAAACTGTTATGTAAAATTTTATTTTTTCCATGAATTCTTAAGCAAGAAGCCAAAACAATGTTTTTCTGGGCCTAAGTGCATTGCCTGATCTTCCAAAGCCTATTTCATGGTCTGCTAGACCCTAATAGAGATGGTTGGTAATGAGATAATATTTATTTGTATAAAAAATAAATTTACAACAGAGTGCAGGAAGCATGTAAGCAAGCATTACCAGCCTTAAAAATTCCATAGTGAAATCATGTGAGTTTTTCTTGTTTTTCTAGAACACTTTCTTCACACACACATTATAAATTCGTCAGGCACATACCTATAAACCTATATATGTTCCTTTTCCTTGTAGGTACATGAGTAGTTTGGGATATCATGGTGGGTGTTTCTTGCATCTAACTAAAGCTGTAGGATTCTTAATCCCCCCAAACTATTCATCTGTGTGCAGCTTTTCTTAAAATCAATTAATAACAAATTTATTTTTTTTCCTGCCTAAAGCCTGTCCTATGAACCAGTTGGGTGATTATTTATTTTACCATCTATGAACAGTGAAAGAATTTTCTGTAGTGTCTTTTGGTGACCTTGGTAGCTGATGTGTTAATAGCATTTCAGACCCACGATTTGCAGCAGGCTTCTTGCCCAGAGCTCTGCGGTGAATTATTGCTGCACCGCAGATTACAGTCTAATTCCATAAGAAACACTGGCATTCTCAGGTTCTTGTTGATATTTGGGCTGCAGAATCTAAAAACCACACTCAGTATGCTGCAACTTGGAAGAATCATTCATGTGGATGGAACTTAATGTGATTCATAAATATGCTTTGTGCCAACAAACATATAATGCGATACCTTGATTAGTGACAGCTCTGGGAAATAATCTTTTTTGTGTCTGATGAAGTTGGCAGTGTTAAAACTTTGGAAAACAAAGCTTTGTATGTGGTTAGGCTTGACAAATGTCACTACACCGCTTCCACTTGTTCTGTCTAAATAAAGGTAGAGTGGGGGGGTGTGAAGGTGGGGGCGTGAGGGGCAGTGAGCCAAATTGTGAGGCTTCCAAAAACATCCCTCACCTACTTCCAGCTTTGACCTACCCTAGGTCAGTTCTACTCCATTCCTGTTACTCTGTTATGTTCGTCCTCACAGTGTTTCATTTGATTGCTTTAATGAATTAGTTTCCAATATTGGATAAAACAAAAGCTTTTTACATTGAAAACCAGGATCAGCATCTCTCTTGAACACAAGAATCTCTTGCAATATTTGGAACCATCTGGATTTTCCATTGGCCATCCTGGGCTAAACCTGGGCAACATCCTTTGCACCTGGTGCTCTGGGTAAACTCAACTCCATCCCTCTCCTCACTGGCTTTACTCATTTATGTCACCGGCTGTTCCCTGTGGGCATTTGAGTTTTTCATTTTTGATTGAGCTTTTGGAGCTTGGGTGTGTTTAATGACTATTTTACCCTAAATAGCACTGGTGCCTACCGGAGTTTATACCTGTTCATTCCAGTTGTGAAGGGAACCATGTGGTTTCCCCTTCAAAGGATATCAGATCTTGGTAGGCAGGTGTGAAAGACACTCCAGCCACCAGTTCTCAAGGCCAGAAAGTAAAGCTGAGCTACTATATTTAGAATACAAGCTCATTGGATTAGACAAATGGAATGGAGGGAAGGGAGAGGGGCTTGGGAATAAATAGGAAAGACAGCAGAATGACCTGGACATAACTTTCCTATATTTATATATGAATACATGATCAGTGTAACTCCACATCATGTATGGCCACAAAAATGGGAAGTGATACTCCATGTATGTATAATATATCAAAATACACTCTACTAGGCTCAGTGGTAGAGGGCTTGCCTAGCATGTGTGAGGCACTGGGTCTGATCTTCAGCACCACATAAAAATAAAATAAATAAAATGAAGATATATGTATTTTAAAAAACTTGTTAAATACACCATGTAACAAAAACCCAAATCAAAAGGTATTTAACAAAAATACATTCTACTGTTATGTATACCTAAAAAGAACAAATTGAAATAATTGTAAAAAAAAAATAAAATAAAAAATAGGAGGGGATGTAGTTCAGTGGTAGAGCACTTGTCTGGTGGGCAAAGTTCCCTGGGTTGCAACCCCAGCAATGCAAAAAAAAAATTAAAAAGGCTGATAATGAATCTCGTACTGAATACCCCACCCAATTCCCCAACTCACCCTCTATCTCTATTTTCTGGGTCAGTAACAGCAACTACAGGGTGATTAGCACACCACAAGATCATGCCCTTCACTTCACTGTCTTACTGATGTCCACATACCCCTGTCTTCCTTATCCGTCTTTCCCAAACTTCCATTGCTCTCAATGGCAAGGTTAATATTGTCTTCCTTCCCTAGGATCATGTAGTACAATTTCTCTTCTTTTACATCTATGATGAACCAAAAGAGAGCCATGTTATGTCTTTCAGCAGATCTGATGCTATTTTCCTTAGCATTTTGTCATATTTTTAAATTATATGTCATATTTTTTACCCTCCCACATGAAGTTGTGGAGGTAACACCTTGATCTTTGTTTTTTTTCTGTCTTGCTTATGAAATGTCTGATGAATAAGTGTGTCAGTGGAACACATTCTCTTCATTAATAGAGGTATTACCGCAAGCCTGTGTTAATGTCCCACTGGAAATAAGCCTGCAGGAATGCTCATATTTTCAACAGGTTTTATTTGCTGAATTTCTCCCTGGTGCATTCTTTCAGAGTAAAGTAAGAAAAATGCATTTCTTATGCCTGACATTTGGGTTTTATTTTAAAACTGCCCATTGTTTTTATTCACCCTTATACACACTGCTGCCTAAGGCTGCTTTGTAAAGGTGCTTGTACTAGAAACCTGTTGATCGTAAAGTTCTCATTCTGGGCATTCTGTCCAAGCCCCAGGTGGGTCTGCAGGCTGAGCAATGGTTGTCCATGGAGAGCTGCCCTGGTGCGCTCCTCCAGTGCCGCTCTGGAGAGGGTGGTGGATGTGTGCTCCATTCTGTCTCATCTGGGGTTTGTAATAATGGGATTTTCCTAATCTAATATTTGTCAGGCACATTGGTCTTATAAAAATAATGTCGAGGGAGGCAGAGCTTTCTGTTTCTTGTGAGCTCAGAGACAAAGGCGTAGTATTGAAATGTGTCACAATATAGCTTCTCCAGAGTCAAACACGGCCTTCTGCACAGACCCCAGAGTAGATGCGTGAATGTGGACTGAGAGGTCAGGGAAGCACGTGCAGAGGCCACTAGGGGAAGGGACACGTGATGTGGGGAGAGGAATGGACTAACAGTAAAGAAACTATTGAAAGATGTTGAAGGGATCATTCCTTGAATGATCAATGCACTTTCTCCTCTTCTCTGCTTCCTAAGTATGTAGCCATGCTCCAACGTTCTCCCCGAGCCAAACTCCCAAGGGAACTCTGGTCCAGCCAGTGTATTGGGTCTCAAGGTGTCAAATGGGTCTGAGAGGCCCACTTGAGTGCAATTTTCCAGAATATAGATTGTGGCTATTAAATAGACCATCATGTTTAGGAACCAAATGACCCCAATAAAAGTACATTGGAGTAAAATTTAATTTTTTGGCTACATTTCCTTAAACTGTGGCTATAGTATTATGTTGCTGGCACACTTCAATATTATTATACCTGACAAATAAATTAGGGCCTAAAATCAGCACAAAGGCAACAATTCAGTCAAAATTGTCCCTTTAAATCCCTTAAATGGTCTATAAAATAAGGTATATGTATGTGGCTTTGTATGTACACTGATTCATATGCACACTAAGTTTGAAAAATCTGAGCTAGACTAAATGTAAGATTAAAAAGAAATAATGGATGCAGATATCTGATCCTTCCAACTACTCAGGTTTTACATTAACTCTGAAGTTCCTGTTAGAGAATTAGAGATAACAGATATTTTGGAATGGTTTCTGTCTGCTTGCAAATTCACTCCATTCTGCTTCATTATTAAATCCCTGTAACATATAATGCTTAAAAAGCCATGTTCATAGTTGTGAGGATTAGATGAGTAATATATGTACAGGCAATTGGAATTCTCTTTTCACTTTTCTTTGGATATTGCATGCCTCATCTAGCTTTACAGTCTCTTATTTTCATTTATTTATTTATTTATTTATGTATTTATTTATGTATTTATGTATTTATTTATTTATTTTTGATACCAGGGATTGAACTCCATAACCACTGAGCTACATCCCCAATTCTTTTCATTCTTTTCTTTCTTTCTTTTTCTTTCTTACTTTCTTTCTTTCTTTTTTCTTTTTTCTTTTTTTTTTTTTTTTTTTGAGACAATGTATCTCTAAGGGCTTCACTAAATTGCTGAGGCTGACTTTGAACTTGCCTTTCTCCTGCCATAATCTCTTAAACTGTTGGGATTACAGGCACACACCACCACATCCAGCTAAGTCTCCTTTTGATATCGTATCTAGATTTGTATTTCTGGCTTACTGCAAATCCCTGCTTCTGGCCCAGCATTTTAACAGCTGGTATCTACCTGGTAGTTCTCTGGCAGTGTCTCAAATTCTCACATTAGTCATCTTATGCTGTTTTTTCCTGTCTGCTTCTTTGAGCTTTGCCTTGAGTAGCCACCGCTCCAGTGAACAGTGCCATCGCCCTCTCAGATTCTGCATGATACATCTTCCAGAGACAAGGGTTCCTCTGACCTCCTCCTCTTTCCCCTTCTCAGTCATTTTTTAGCCATGAGACTTTTGAGATATCTGCTTAACTCATTTCTGCTTCCAAAATCTTCTTACTTCAGACCAACTTTTCTGTTGCCAGAAATCAGGTAACCCCCCCTGCTCAGAAGACTCTAGTTCAACTTTGCCATGTGCTTCATGGAGGTCTCAATAAGGCATCCAAGGCCTCTGATACATCCTAATACATTGCTCCAGGTGGATCTCTCACTGAAGATTCTTGTATTCTGCATGCTTACAAGAATTAGACTTAGTCTTCCTACCTTTTTCTTTGATCCAGGAGAGAAGCCTCTCTGTATTTTTTTTGCTTATTGAAGGCTCCACTCAACTATCAACAGTTCATTTCAAGAGAATCCCACCAGGAGTCATCTGTCCCTTGATTTTCTCACTGCCCTTTGCATTTTAAATACCTATTGTATCATGATCCATTTGCCTTATATTTATAGTTTCTTTCATCACTACCTTAGTTCCCATGCATAGTTTTATATATACATAGCATAGACATATACATAATCTTATTATATAAAATATATGTATATAATCTCATAAAACTTTGTGTGTGTGTTTTGTGTGTGTGTGTATATTTATATAAAGAGAGAGAGAAAAAGAGGAAAGACATATTCTTCGTCTTTTTAATTTCTGTAGTACTCAGCAGTGTGTCTTAGACATAGTAGATGTCCAGTAAATATTTTTAAAGCTATATATCTCTAGAATCATACCTTCCCCAAAGAATTAACTTTGATTCCTGAAAACATGAAATGGATAGGAGAAAATGTTTTATTTGGGCAGGAATTTTAGAATTAGATTTTTGAGAATTTGGTGGTTCAGTATAAATCATAAAGAAAGTACAGACTTGAAAGCAGTTGGAACAATACTATGTTCAATGTAATAGGGAATAAGAAAGGATTGGGACAAAAATATTTACTAATATTTTAATCTTACTCTAAATCAATAGGGTCTAATTGATTGGGGAATTCTCAACATACATATATGCTTCATATCAGAAAAGTCTACCAATTTGTGCAATGTAATTTAAGCATCATACATATATTCAGTATCATCTCAGGCACAATGGGTGTGGTATTTGTGTGAAAGAAAAGGGAAAATATGATTACATCATCATATGTACCCAGTTATCTCAGAATTACTGTTGATATTTTTTTGAAAAGGTTAGAATATGATTTAATTCATTTTTGCAAAGCTTTGTATTATTTTTCAAGTCAAAGTTAAATCAAAGCTTTAGTTCTTCATATGCTAGCCATAGTAGTGTAAGAAAAACATAATATATTCATTTTAACCCTTACATACAATCTGTTGTTGTACATATACACCACACACACACACCCCACACACACAGATACTCACACACACACACACACACACACACACGTACACACGTACACACACTCACTTGCAGGAAGAAGTTTGATGCCCAGTCCTCCCACTTGCATACTACCAAGGCTCAGAAAGTGTGGTTGTATTAATTTTTAATAATTTATTTTGTGAAAAAACTCAAAATGTATTCAAAAGGAGTTGGAATAGTACTAAGAATCCCCGTACTCAGCTTCAGCAATAATCCTCTCACACCCAATCTTGTTTCATTTATGTCCTCATCTATTTTCTTTCCTGCATTACTCTGAAACAAATCCTGGATACTAGTATGTGTTTCAAAAAGATAAGGATTTTTTTTTTCTTAAAACATATCCACAAAGTACTGCCAAACAAAAAGATGGAATCCACAACACTCCTCCCTTTTGTCGATATCCAGTCAGTGTTCAACTTTCCAAGTATTTCACAA
The DNA here is from genome assembly GCF_052094955.1 of Ictidomys tridecemlineatus. Taxonomy (NCBI): domain Eukaryota; kingdom Metazoa; phylum Chordata; class Mammalia; order Rodentia; family Sciuridae; genus Ictidomys; species Ictidomys tridecemlineatus. The sequence continues at coordinate 89,800,326 of NC_135479.1, forward strand.
ACTTAATATGTTCTTATTTATTTTAATTTGCTTAAATTATTCAAACCAGACCAGCACATTATGATCACTATAACTTTAAGCCTTTCTTAATTGATGGGTTTCATATCCTTTCTCTTTTTTCCCTTGTGATGTATTTGTTGAAGAAACCACATCACCTGTTCTGTACTTTCCTATAACACGTCCTTTGTTAATTTAAATTCAAATAAAGCCTCGGGGATTACAGCTCCTCTGACTTAATGTGAAAGAAAAAGGCATCATAATTTATGGACAGATGTAACCAGCAGGCCCTGTATGGTACCTGAAGGATAGCTTTTGCATATGGAAATTTCATGGGCATTAAACACATATTTAACCAGGAAATTTCCAACACAAATGCATGATCTTTTTCAGAAATTCATTTCTAAGAAGGGTCTAGCCCTTGAGTGGTATAAATATATTACACCAAATCTCTGGAGGTGCTTGGTGAGTTAATACAATGCCATTGGTTTACAGTAAGCAATGATCCCAAAGAACAAAAGGCCAAATATTTTCTCTGATATTCGGATGCTAATTCACAATAAGCAGGGTGGGGGGCAAATAGAGGTATTTTGGTCTAGACAGACAGGAGTGAAAGAAGGGGAGAGGGTTTGGGGGTAGGAATGATAATAGAAGAAATTGGACATTGTTACCCTATGTGCATATATGGTTACATAACCTGTGTAACTCTACATCATGTACAACCAGACTAATGAGAAGTTAAACTCCATTTATGTATGATGTGTTGAAATGCACTCTACTGTCTAAATGTATAAGTAATTAGAACAAATTTAAAAAGTAGTTCTTACCTTACAAGATTGTTGAGAGAATTAAAGCAATCAAAATGAGCGTGTTAAATTGAAAAAAATAATAATAAAATAATCAATGAGCATCGTTTGAGTGTCTTTTTTTAGTGGTATTTCCATCAGAACCAAACCAACCAGTACCATATTTGAAACACCAAAAATGAAAGAAAATAAAGAAGTTACTACTTGAAACATACAACAGTTCTGAAACTCTCAAAGGTGTTGTATGCCATGTTCTTGGTCTTTTATGTATTTACTTATTTATTTTCAGAGACAGGGAGGTACTCATAATGGTTCAAAGGACAGAGGATACATGGGACAGTGGAAGAGCAGAAGGCCTGTGTAATCCTGGGAGACTTAGAACAGCCACAGGGCAAAGACACGCAGGTACACAGAAGTTGTCCTGCAATTGACCTACAGCTCTCCTGGGGCTCTGGTGGCAGCTGCAGAAGCTGTCCCAGTCAGAATTCTCATCTGTTCCCTGGAGGGACAGTAACCCCATGGAGCACCGTTTCTGTTTCTACTGCTTTTGCCTCCACCCGTTATGTTCTCTGCACTTTCTCTTGGGCTTCATGTTTTTTCAGGTCCTGTGGCTTCTCCCACCTCACAATGTCTACAGACACGTAGCTTCTGTTGACTGACTGCCTTCTGATTCTGCAACCCACTTGGTTCTTTCTGTGGGCTTTGCAATCAAACAGCCTTTCCAGAGCCTCAGATGCAGTTATTCCTCATTGACCTTTTCTTGCAGAGCACGAGTACCAGGTATGCTTTCATTCCAGGTTTTACTCGCTAGGTAAATCTACCTGTTTGTACACCCACTAGAATGAGTGGCATTCTAGTGTGTGTAGAACACTAGTGACATCAACAGCCCAGACCACAAACCTGAAAGTCACCCTTTCTCTCATCCCAACTGACCTAAGAGTCACCAACTCCCATTGATTCTACATCGTACAGCGCTCTCGAATTCATCTTCTTGATCTCCTTGGCTACTCCCTGTTGTCTTCCATGAGGATGATGACACTTCCTTAGCAAGCCTTCTTGTCTCTAATTTCCTTCTTTAACTCCACACTGCAACCAGAGTGATTTTTTATAACTGCATTTGTAAGGCATTATTTGGCAAACCCCAAAACAAAACCAAAAACTGACACCTCCTTCCCTATGGGACAAAACACAGATGCCCAATGAGGGTCCCCACATCATCCCCCACCTCCTTTTCAGCCCGCTTCTCACCAGCCTCTCTCCATGGGGGCTATTTGTTTGTCCCACAAACAAGTTCTTGCTTTTCATTCATCTCTGCCCTTTCTCATGCTGTTCCTCCTCCTTGAAATATTGACACCTTCTGCCTCCCTTCTCTACCTATTAAAATTCTGCTGCCCTTCAAGGCAAACCTAAAGGTCATCTCATTAGTGGTTCCCAGGATGATGGAGCTTTGCAACTGCAGGGTTTGCACAATATGTCATATGTCCATGTCAGACCACGAAATACACTGTTGTCACTATTTGTTCCTATTATTCTTTTCCACCATTGCTGGGACACCTCACAGGACACAGCCCTTATCTCCTCTAGAGAGCCCAGGGGGTGGCACATAGTAGGTGTTCACCAGCACACACCTCTGTTGTATAATAACAGTAGAATGACCCCGTGGGCTTGTTGCAGTGTTTAAAATGCCTTGTTTCTGTTAGGAATGTGAGAGTCGAGGTATCGTTTTAGAAAGATTACCTTGTTGAAATATGTGTAAAATGAAATCGCTGCCAATGGCAGTTCTAGCTGAAGAGGAAATCCATTCTTACTACATTGCAGTGAACACGGAAGCAGCAGCTACTATGACTTGGAGCGGCTGAGTGGGAAGAAGGGTATCTGTATTTTATTTTATTTTATTTTATTTTGTGTGAGTGAAAAGTCACCGCTTTCTGATTAAGAAAGAAAGAAAGAAAAAGACCACAGGGTTTTTATTACCTGAGAAATGCTGTTCTGCTCTCTGCCAATTTTTTTTTTCCTTTTTCTCCTTCGTGGGATTAGATAGATGATGCTCTGGGGAACAGAAACCTATGGGAAACGATTCAGTGCCAGGTCTTGAATGAGGGGAATCACAAAAATCATTCCTCAGCCTTCACACTTATGACCACTAATTACAAGACCTTTCATGAATTTCAGTGCTAAATTGTTCTGAAATTTTATTCTGGAACTTTCCTTCTTTTCCCTTATGCCTTCTGAGTTATATTATTATTATTACCTGGTGGGGAGTTGGTTTAAAACCTTGAAATTAAAAAAAAAGAAGTTAAAATTGTTATACAGCCCTTTTATTTTTCTATGAAAAACAACAATTTGACATCATTCCTCATGTGCACTGGCTGTAACTGATAACAATAACAACAACGAAAACCCCAACAAACAGAAGCTGCAGCATGGTTCAATTTACTTATATTAAAGACAGTTTCTTGTGGTAGTTATGGAGCCAGCAGAACTATGGTGCTAGGTTTAAATTTTGGTTCTGCTACTCGACTATGAGTGTGACCTTGGACAAGTTTTGTGGCCTTTTTTATGCCTAGTTTAGTCATCTGTAAAATAAGAATTATAATGATACCCACTTTATAAGGGAACTGTGGATTAAATGAGTTGGTATGTACTAATTGCTAAGAACTGTGCCTGTAACATAGAAAGTGCTGCAAATGTTTACAAAATATGCACACTCCCAGAGGAGTGGGTGGTGGCATATGTGACTGTCAGCTGCTATGTGAACTTTGGTAGGGAGAAAAATATCGTGAACTGCAGCCTTATTTCTTGGTTTTTACCTGTTTGAAGCACTGTGTATTTCTTTGTATTTTACCATGATACTCGGAGGGAAAGGAATGGAAGATTAAGTTAGAAAAGTCTGAATGACTTGCCCATGGTGATGTGGATTGTTAACACCACTGAGAGAGTCAACATGAGGTTTTCTTAGCTTTCTAAGGGCGTCTTCATTTTTAAAAAGTTAGATGACCAGTTAGAAATCATGTCGTACGTTTAAAGGTATTTCATTGACAAGTGATGATGACAAATTTTTATGACACATAACAAAATTTGCCTGTTCGTTTTTTAAATGCATACAAATGTAGTTTTAAGAAGTTATTTTGTCCAAATATATTGTACACAGTGCAAAGTCTCAGCTTTGATTATTGATTCATTCTTATCTAATCAGTAAAAATATTGATATTTAATATAGAAAAATAACCTTGAACTGTGACCTGAACTGTTTAGCAATTGTTAGTCTCTTTAGATCGATATCAAGACCTTCTGGTGATTCCAGATTTTTTTGTACCAGGATATGTTACAATGAAAGGAATTCTTCCAACAATTTCCATCAAGTGAGCTATCACTTATTAGCCAAGTGCTAGCATAGAATCCATTTTCACATTGGAGGGAAACATCCTGCTCCCTGTCATCAGACCCTTGGTCAATGAGATGTGAGGTTTTATTCCCAGATTTTCCATAGATAAAGAGAAAAGATGGCAGAGTCTGACTTTTGGGAACAGCCTTTGTTATTTATTTAAAATTTCCATGTGGAAAGAGAGAGGTTGGACACTTCAACTCTGAGGACATCACTGTAAATGTGGTTCAAGTATACATTTTGAAAAATGAGAATATTGCCACACACAATGGCACACACCTGTAACCCCAGAAGCTTGGGAGGTTGATGCAGGAGGATCACAAGTTCAAAGCCAGACTCTGCAATTTACCAAGGTCCTAAGCAACTCAGAGAGACTTTGTCTCAAAATAAAATATAAAAAGTGCTAGGAATGTGGCTCAGTGGTTAATTACCCCTGGAGTCAATTCCCCATACACAAACAAACAAACAAAAAAACCCACAGAAGAATGAAAGTCTTCACTGTAAGTTAGATTGAATGTGAATTTTTAAAAATTAAAATATACATTTTAAACAAGGAGAGACACCATAAAACATAAAATATATGTAGGTCTGGAAAATTCAGGTACACTTTGAAAATCCTGATCATACTGTGTTTTGGAACAACATAAACTAGTAAGACATAGAAAGACTCCCACAGAGTAAATATTAAGGGTTTGTAGGACATATCATATGATTCTTTGTCGATTATAGAGGAACTAGTTTCATCATCATACATTCTCTCTGGAATAAAAGTCCCCACATTCCTTCTTGCGTACCTTTCTGACTTTGCATTTTTGAGCACTCAGCATTTACCTTGAGATCCACCTGGGGAACTGGGTGTGGCTGAAGTGCTGAGAAGGATCTTCTTGGCAGCAGCAGTAAATTTAGCTGGAAGTGAGGTAGAAATAGAAGGAATGCAAGAGCAGTTACACGTGCATGGTCTTGACAGGTGGCTACAGGTAGTTCCACCACACTTCCTTGTTGTGGTGAAAGCTGCAAAACCCAGATGCATTTTCCAGGGATGTGCTGAACCCCTTTTATTATTGTTAACATCAAGAGAAAGTGATCCTATGGTCTATTCCCCCAGATTCTCAGGATTCCAGTAGCCTGATTTTTCAGATTACCAAGAAGTCTGTAAATCCAATCTATGTTAATCTCCTTTTCACTCTGGCATCCTGAGAAATGTAAAGCCTTAGGACCTAAAAACATTGATTCTTGATTTCTTTTATAATCTTCTTGGTCATACAATTCTTAAAAATACTTAATATTATTTTAATTGGATTGTACTTATTTTATATGGCTTTGTCTGCCTTCAAGACATACTTCATGGAGAATCTTTCTATTGGCATTTTCCTTGACTTAGAAAATGCTTTCTAACTGATGTATTTGCATTCATTTATTTCTACATTCTTCATTAATATAATAAAATTTTCAATAAGATCAACTTGGTAGAAGACAAAAACAAATAAAAATACATTTTTTTTGCTTTTCTCTCATATTATTTAATGTTAGCCTTTTCTTTTTCACATACCATTATGAATTTCTGACTTTTCAGATTAAACTAATGTGTGGCTGTCAACTTCAGTCAGTTTCCTCTTCATTGCTCAGACGATCCCAACTGTGACTAAAGGGAGCCCCTGCTTAGATTGGCTTTGGTGTAATTTAGACACGATGTCAAAAACTCTGAAAACTTTCTTGCTTCTTGGCACAATAAGATGATCTCTGTTCACCATTTGCCTTCTTGACCCAAACACAGCACCAACTATTTCTCTATCATGCCCAGGAAAAATAGTAGTGGAGGCCAGGACCTCCTGCTGGGGTATGTTGTGGGAATGCCTTTGTTCCTGGGACTTTGGGTCTACAGAGCTAGAATAGATGTATTTTGTTTGTTTGTTTGGTTCCTTTTAAAGCATTTTCTGTAAGATGTGATAATCTTACTTCATGGGCATACTTCTAGTGGGAAGTTTCCAACCCTATTTATCAGGAGGGTGTTCCAACTTTCATTCTTAAAAAATATTACTTCCCTTCTTTTCTCGTATACATACCTATGGTATACTTGGGCCGGAGATGTACCTCAGTGGTGGAGAGCTTGCCCATAATGTATAGTATGCTACATATCTTATGTAAGATACTCCTAACACAACCAACGTATTTAGTTATATACTTTAATAGCAATACCATAGTGCAAAGATAAAAACACAATGTTATCACAAATTATAAAACCACTGGAATGAAGTCCAAACATTGCTATGTATTCCCCCTTTGTTTTTAAACTGCATTACTCTAAGGATTTGCAAATAACTGTTCTAGAAATTATATAGTCTGTATAATTGGTTAGTGATGGTAGTTTGGTTCACTTGCTTTCATTAGCTTTCAACTTGAGGGTTGGCATTCTATCAGCTGATAATCTAAATTCTTAAGACAGTGGAAGCTTTTAAGGCTAGTTTTTCTTAGTGAATATTGCCAACTATCAGGATCTGCTTTCTTGTGAGACACAATAAAATGCACATAGCAAAAACATATAATCATAACCACATGTTATATCTCAAGATATGTTATTGATTTTAGTAATATCAGAATCTCAACATTTTATGTATTTAACTATATATATTTTATAGTATTTAACTATATATGTGTGTATATATATGTGTGTGTATATATGTATCTCTCTATATATGTATCTACATAGATACATATATATTATATACTGCTAAATCATCTGCTCTTTCAAGATTTTAAATTTATTTTAATTCTTTGAGTTAAAAACTCTCGTAATTTTATAATATATAACATATTCTTAAGAACCCAACATTTTATGAGTTACACTATGAAACCAAATTTGAGATATATATAGATCCACATCTCCTTATTAGGATCGTATTGACCCAGTAGCAATCAAAATCAATTAATGTGATCATCAAACAATAAACATACCTTGGCTGGTGAAGTTTCCCTGGAATAATAGATCAAAAATAGATTTATTTCACATATATTGTTGGTATCTTTAGTTGAATTAAAGGTTAAATGTACAATGCCATTTTTTCAGGAATTTCTGAATAAATACAAATATGTATCACTTTAGGACATATGAATTCTGATGTCTAAAATTTAAATAAGCGTTATAAAGCATGTCAAATTACATCAGAATAAAATGCAATTGATTAAAAATTAACCAAAAGATGTGAAGGTTTATTCAAATAGAAATTATAGGAGGCTGCTGTTTAGATTTAACACTTACACTTCTTCCTAATGGACCAGATAAAAAATCAAAATGGAGTCACCCATGCTGAAGCTCTACATGACTAGGATGAAGCCAGGAGTTATCTGACATTCTCGGAAATCTGGAGAACAAGACATAGCCAAGCTTCTCAACAGGCAAACTGGTGCAACAGAGAAGTTCCCTCTACCTTAATCTTTATTAAAAATAACCTAAAATGATCTGATGTTAACCAATTGGTTATTTTTCTATTTTTCTGTCTCCCTGTTCCTACCTTACAAGGAAAATCACTTTGAAATGACTACAACACTTTCTGTTCTTTGTTTCTGCTGTTTTCATTCTTTCTCAATCTGTAAGACCAACCTTCTCTGTTCTTCTCATTTGTTTTATAGAAAGAAGTATTGCCTATTTAAGAATTGAAAATAAATATTGTCCCTTGACACTTGAGAAATGCAAGAGGAAACTTTCCTCTAGAAGATATTTCTATCTCTAATTGTCAGATGATCTGGGTCCTCTTAAGGCCATATTCATAAAGTGCACCCAGGATTACAATTCTAACACATTTCAATTGCAATTCATTTCAAGTGAAAGGAAATGTCACACTTTATGTGACATTTACATAAGGTATTAGCTCTTTAGTTTTAGTTCAGTAATTCAGATTCTTGACTGGAAACAAATATGCTGTCCCTGAGGTTTACAGTTTCATGTCCTGTAGTAATTATAATTATAGGCTATAACCTAAAATTACAAAATAACTAGAAGAAAGGGTTCTGAATGTTCTCACTACAAAGAAATGATAAATGTTTTGAGGTGATGGATATGCTACACGCTCTGATCATTATGCAAAGTTACATGGACTGAAACATCATATTCCACCTTATAAATATATACAATTAATATTTTCACTTTAAAAATAAACTTAAAAAATTCAGTAGAAACTTTATTCTTATTATAAAATGTTTGAAATTTAAAGATGTCATGAAAAACATAGTTATATAAATATCCAATGAGTCAAAGATTTATTTCACTCATTATTGAAGGTGATCAAAGAGCTTCAGACAAGAATACCCACATCAGTGAGCTAAATTAGGTACACAATGGGAAAACAAAGTTTTAACCTTTGGGGTTATATTTTCTACAGAGCAGAAATTACTTACATCTCTACCAGAGAAAAACCATTTGCAACTTATCAACTTTCTACAAGTTAATAACTAACTTTGTAGGACCTTGACTGTAATCAATGATGAATTGTCAAAGGCACGTTCCCCTGCCAGTTCTTACAAGACAGTGTTCCTGTGTAACACACCTTCTTGCTTTGTTTCCAGGTACTGTGGGTTCTCCATATCTTCAGTTTCTACAGCTGTAGATTTAACCAATCTGGGATTTAAATTTCTGAAAGAAACACAACAATTAAAAACATAAAAATGTAACACAACAAATATTGCAGAGCACTTACATTGTGTTGGTTTTTATAAAAGATCTAAGGATAATTTAAAGTTCATGGGCAGATATGCAGAGGTATGTGCAAATATTTCACCTTTTATATATGGAACTTGAGCATCTGTGCACTTTGGTATGGAAAGGGTCCTGGAATCAACTCTTTGTGGATCCTTAGGGCCAACTGTGCTAGAAAAATTTTACAGAGCAAAAGTATTTAACCAAAAACAAAACAGAATGATCCTCAAACTTGCAATGATGTGTGTGTGTGTGTGTGTGTGTGTGTGTTACTTATTTATTTTTGATACCAGGAATTGAACCCAAAGGTGCTCAACTACTGAGTCATATCTCCAGCCCTTTTTATATTTTATTCAGAAACAGGGTCTCGCTGAGTTGCTTAGTGCCTTGCTAAGTTGCTGAGGCTGGCCTTAAACTTTTGATCTTCCTGCCTTAGTCTCCTTAGCTGCTGGATTACAGGTATGTGCCACTGCACATGGCCAAACTTGCAATGAATGCTTTGAAAATAAAAAATAAATGAGATAAAATATGAACATTTTATTAAAGAAGAAGGAGGTATTTAGCTCATTCCCTTCTCTGATTTTCTAGAATCAGCATTTGTGCTGTTTGCAGATTTTAAACTGATGCCAATTCTTCTTCCCTCTCCTTTTTGTTCACTTTCAGAGCCTGACCTCAGTGACTTGTGGATGACCTTGATCAGACAATGGTGGCTTTCTGTTGTTTTTTTTTTTTTTCTGCACTTAATACTCTGATAGGGAACAAATGATAATTACTTTTTAAAAACTTTAGTTCCATACATAGACTTTCAATGTCACCCTGTCTTTCTGATTAATACAATCAGGTAAAACATTGGGTATGGTGGTGCATACTTGTGGTCCCAGCTTGGGGGGCAGAGGTGTCACTTGAGCCCAGGAGTTTGAGGCCAACCTGGAAAACAGTGGCACTCTGTCTCAAAATAGATAAATAAATAAAACTTAAAAAAAAACAAGAAATTTAAAAATCAACCATAATATACAAATAAAAGTGATTTTAATATAGATTCAACACATTTTATACTTTGTAACTATATATTCATCTTAAAATAGAAATTTTATGTGATACATATATCTGGAGGGTACCTTCTCAAAGGTAAATTTCTTGATATTCTTAAGGAGCTCTCAACACTGTTTGCAATTCAACAGGTTTATAACAAGTTCGGAATTATCCACATGGGTTCTTGTTTTTATTTTTAGCTTGTTGGGATAATGCATTCTTTCATTTGTAAAAGACCGATTACCTTACAAGCAGAAGCAGAGCTGGTCACAGTGAGCTTGTTTGGAGTTCCCATCTACTTTCCCTATCCTACTGTCCTTTGTAATTTGTTTATTTGAGAAGGAAGATTTTAATTTTGGTACCACTTCAGTTATTTAAAAACGAAAGGAAGGAAAAACAGAAAAAAATTAATTCCTAGAAAACAGACTTTCCCCAGGGGTTTGTCTTTGTTCCACGTGCTGGTGAGTGGATTGGTCATCAATGCTTTCTAGGGCTTTCTAAGATGTGAAGATAGAATCTTCAATACTGTTTTGAATATTTGATCATCCATTGAAATAATTTCACAAGAACCTTCCAGCGTCCCTAAGGAGGGAGATCTAGAAGCTCCACTGTAAGGGTGACTGTGAGTTTAGGAATAGAGTGGAAATAACGGGTTATTGAGTACTCCTTTATCAATGCTGGTCCATGTTCCCTACAAGACTGGTGGTGTCTGCTACTTGGCCTTCACCCTCCTCAGGTGTGAGGACTAGGATTCTTATTCTGGGGCACTCTTATAGATACTTTCACTAGGCTCATTCCTAAATTCGCTCTCTCTCCCTCTTTTTCTTTCTCTATCTCTGACTGCTCTTAGTAAGGTTTCAGCCTTTCTTGGACTCTTGAGAAAGGTTTAGTTTCTTTTCTTTCTTTGCAAATGTATAATTTTATTTTGTTTGGCATGTGGATTGAATCCAGTGCCTCGCATGTGCTAGGCCAGTGCTCTATTCCCTGAGCTATAGCCCCAGCCCTTAGTTTCCTTTTATATGCTGCTTTTCATAGATACTAGACTCCTTTGGGCCAGTATGGGATTTTTCTATTGGAAAAAGAAAAAAAATTACGGTAATTCAGGTTATGATGGTCCTAGAAGCCATCAGGGGAATACTTTGAGCTGTCTCTGATACTAAATTGTGCAGAATGTGAACCATCTGGCTGAAAGTAAATAAGCAGTGATGGGGTTTGACTTTTCTAATTGTTGGACGGAAGATTACCCCCTCCTCCACCCCATAAAACAAGTATCATACATAAAAATCAGAATGGACTACTTAGAAGAAAAATTATTTACAGGATGTTTAAATAAAATTTGTTAAGTGGTGGTGGTAGGAATAACAGGATAGACCAAAAAAAAAAAAAAAAAAAAAAAAGGAAACACTGGCTGGGGATATAGCTCAGTTGGTAGAATGCTTGCCTTGCATGCACAAGGCCCTGGGTTCAATCCATAGCACCACAAAAAACAAAAACAAAAACAAAAACAAACAAACAAAAAAACAACCTAAGAACAAGGAAACAAGGGGCTAGGGATGTGGCTCAGCAGAAGAGCACTATCCCAGCATGTGCAAGGCCCTGGGCTCCCCCCAGATCACAAATAAACAAATAAACAAAAACAATTAAAAAACCCAAAGAACAAGCAAACACTAAAGAGACTCAGTGGGATTCTACTTAAAATAATGACAGCTTGTGAAATGAAACTGCTCGGGGAAGGTTTCTGGAAAGCAAGATGTTAGGAGATTTTCCCTGTGCTAGATGGGCCACATCCTGTAGTCCACCTCTTCTTTTATAGGGATCTGTTCTGTTCCAGGTCATGCAAGACTACATCAATCACACTGTGGTTGGGACAGACCAAGCATGAACATTTTTCAATTTAAGGGGTGACCAGCTGTAGTACAGGGGCTTTCACAGGATAATTTTTTTTTTTGTACCAGGGACTGAACCCAGGATGTTTTACCACTGAGCCACATCCCCAGTCCTTTTTAATATGTTATTTAGAGACAGGATCTCACTGAATTGCTTAGTGCCACGCTAATTTGCTGAGGCTGGCTTTGAACTTGCGATCCTCCGGTCTCAGCCCCGCCAAACCATTGGGATTATGGGTGTGCACCACCACATCTGGCTCACAGGATCATTCCAAAAACACCACTGTTACTAAAACATTAAAGTGTTTATTTTGCAAATTTCGGAGCGAGCAGTGAAACAGGTCAAATAACCAGCTGAGGAGAGATCCAAATGTTTGAAAAACAAGGAGGACCGCATAACTAAGCATTTGAAATAAAACAGAGTCAAATATTTCTTCAGAAGAACAAAGGAGAGTGTGACAATGAAGAGATGTTGTCATGAAGTATTTGAAACAGTGAATGCCTTAAAAATGCTTTTGTTATTATTGTTTACAACTTTGAAAATCTGAGACATATAGAATAAAGTTCTGAGAGTGAGGAATTTCCTTCATAATCATCACCTACTGGCAAGCAGACCTTCAGCAAGTCTTGTGGCCTTAATGTTTACTCTGTTTCTTCTCCTCTCATGTGTAGCTCTGAGTGTCTTAGAGGCTTGAGGGAGGCTGCACAGGGTTCTCCATGCAGGAAGCCAGTCCAGTGCCTGACAGTCAATAGTCAATAGTCAGCCCCCATTACTTTACAGGTTGCTATGGGTAGACACAATAATGTTCTGCCACCTTTGTGGACCAGCCTCAGTGCTCTTTGGTGACAAGGCCTGCTGGAGAGCAGAGGACTCTGAATCTAGTGGGGCTGTAGGCTTCATGTATTGGACTGGCTGGATTTTTATTCCTACTTCATTCAAGGGTGGTAGAGTCTGTATAATAATTTTTAGTTCAGGTAAATTGTCATTGTGCATCATTTATTTTACCAATGAAAGTTATCTTCTAAAATCCTCTAAGTCAATTAACAAATATTATGGAACTGTTTTCAGTAAGTGCATTCAAAGTGCTTCCTAGACACCTCTGTAATGCAGATTTCTGATTGGAGTCTTCCAACCCTAATCAGACACCTTTGGTGTATAGGTTGAAGTTCATTCACACATGCATGTCATACCATTCATACCTAAAGTAAATGATCACACAGGTAATTCCACCTCTCAGTAAGTGTGGAGTGAAGCTTAGAACACAAATCAACTCTGACCCCAGGATTACCCGCTAAATTCCTCTGTCACCCAGAGTCTACTGGGCTGTTTATAAATCAGAGTCTGTGTTTAATATTTTTGCCATTTTTCTCTTTACCAATAAAACTGCATTGATTTAACTTGGGCATCAGGGTAGTATTCATAAAGTAAAATATTATTACAGAAGATAGTTTATGTGATAGGAAATCAATCATGTGAGCCCTATGAAGAATTTTAAATCTCATTATATCAAAGTTACAATTTTTCATATTTGTGCAGAGAATTCCCTTAAAGGGAAAGATTAAGGACAGATGGGAGAAAATCATGGCATGATGCATATAGAAGTTTTCTTTTTCTGAGAGAGAAGAATTTGCGAATTGAGACTGCAGCTCTGAAAACATAGAAGCATAATAAACCCACAAAATATGCCTTCCTCATTTAAAATACTTTATGAGGATGAAACATAATTGAGAAAAAGATTTTAAAGCAATCAAAATAAAGTAAGGAGAAAAGTAGAGAATCTTAGCCCTAGCCCTAGGAAAAATTTAATAAGCATTTTATTTTAAAACAGTGGTATATTTTCCAGAAAAAAATTATAAAGATAATACAGTTCCACTATATCCCCACATTTAGTTTCCACTATTAATGTCATCTTGCAGTATCAATTAATCAATTAATTATAGAAAATATAATTAATGAGCCAATTTTAATATTGCATTATTATTAAAGGCCATGCTTTTATTCAGATTTCCTTAGTTGGTAAGGATACCATGTTACACGTGAGTTTCTTTACAACCCTCTTTAATGTGAGATTCTCAGGACTGCCCTTCTTTGGAACAACCATGACTATTTTGAGGACTAATGCCTCTCATTGGAATTTACCTCATGTTTTTCTGGTGACCAGACAGGGGTTGTGAGTTGGAGAAGGAGACCCACAAAGGTAATATGCCATCTCATCACCTCATGTCAAGACAAAAACTGTCAACCTGAGTCACCACTGGATGTTGACCTTGACCACCTGGCAAAGATGGTGTCTGTCGGGTTTCTCCATTGTAAATTACCTCTATTTTCACCCTTTCCATACTACACTCTGGAAAGAAGCCATTATGTACATGCTGAACATGAGGAATAGGGAGAGAATCTTCATCTTCAAAAACTATGAAAGTAATGAAGAAAAATATACACACAGAAAGGAATGCCTGTACAGACAACTTAGTAGCTTCCTGTTTTTACCTGTGAATATATTGTGAAAATGTTTTCATGCCACTGATTATGTTTCTGCAACATGATGGTAACAGCTGCAGTTATTCCATGGTGCTAATGTGCCATTACCCATTCAGCTGTCCAGGGTTGGCCATATGAATATAGATACTCAGAACACTAAAGCCCAAGGACACAGGTGTGCCGCCCTCACAACCAAAGGCTTAGTGCAGAAGAACTTGGGCAGAGGATATTTGTCAGCACAGATTTTTTTTCTTAAGTTTCCACCATGCTACAATGCAGAGAATTATTTTCTAATTTTATCCTCTACTTTTATGAGGAAAAATACAAGACATCAAGGCAATATTTAGTTTACTTCGAACATTTCAAGATGTGTTGCAGATGCAGGAGATGTATAAGTTAATCTTTAATATTCTCAGAAAAACTGTTTGAAACTGGGAAGTAGGTCAAATATTTGGAATACTGGATATCCTTCCAGGGCAATGCTGGGCTCCTCTTGGCCATTTACAACTTGGTAGGACAGAGGGTTAACTTGTAGATTTTTGTTAAGTAGAGACGCAAATAATTCCTGTGTTGTGAAACAGATAACCTCAGTTTATGGCTCTGTAAGGTATTAACTAGCATAAAATCTAACCCAGTAATCTTATTCTAACATTTCTTTGTAAATTACCTACTTTTTCAAATGCTCACTGAATCACTTTTGGCATCTTACAGTTTTTTTCATTAAACAATGAGTCAAGATCTTTAAAATTTGTTCATCCTATATTTGCTTGAGAGCCATGATCTACCTTTTTGATAATTAACGCTTTAACAATATTACATAATGAAAGTTATTTATGCTTATATTTCAGCCCTACTTTAAGATCCTGAAATGTAATTAGCTTACCATGTGTTAGCATCATAATGATTTGCTTTTAATAGAATTTCCTGTATAATCTAATAGCACAGAATATTATGTGACATATTTTTGTTTAATGAATACTTATTCACGGAAAAACAGCTAACTTGATTATATGCTAGGATTTTTCATTCTCTACAAATTTGTGAAAATATGAGCTTAGAGTAATTAGAAAGTGCAATTAGAATGAATTCCAAATACTGGAATTACTGGGTAACTCTTGAAAACATTACCAAGTCTTATTTCTATACAGAGGTTTAGTTTTAGCCAGGGGTGGGAAAACTGTGGCTCCTGGGTCCAATCTGGCTGGTCACCTGTTTTAGCTAATAAAGCTTTATTGGCTCACAGCCACATTCATTCTTGTGTGCATTGTCTATGACTGCTTTTGTGCTGCAGCTTCAGAGTTGAGTAATTGCGACAGAAGCCATTTGACCCACAGGGCTTAAAACATTCTCTATCTGGCTGCCAGCAGAAAAAGTGTCAAGCTTGGCTTTACCTATTTTAGGGTCTGACTTTTTGTATGCTTGGATGATCTTTTACTTTACTAACAGGCGGACATGTTGCAGCAAACTATTCTGTAATAGCAATGGCTATTTTTTTTTCTGTTATGTAATGGAAATACTTTATAAAAATTTAATCCACTTTTAATATTTTATTGATCAACATAACTATTTATTTTATCTATTAAATAAGTACTCTTTGAACTATTCATTCATCAGCTAGTCTAATGTGATCAAGCTTTCTAAAATATTTAAATTATACTGTTGACAGTGGGTTCTGAGTCATAAAGTATTTTAATAGTTCAGTCTGGCAAATAATTGCTTGCCTTAGGCACTTAATGGCTTTGCTGAGTGAGGAGGAAAAGATGCCTCTGTCATTTTACCCTCAGCCCACTTTCTGATGAAGTGATGTAAGGCAATGAATTTTGGATAATGTTTGTAAAGCTGCATTGTGGTGAGTTTGGGAGCAAAAAGAGACCAGATTTCATAATAGTGTAACAAAAGAGAAGAGATGCAAGTTTTCTGAATATTTGCATAGAAAATCTTTTATTTTCACAAATTGGTCATTTTCAGAAGGGAGAACCATTGAGGTTGTATCATTTAAGGGAAGACAATTTCTAAAAAAAATGCCATATCTTTTAAATCCAGCTACTATTGACGGTAGCTTGATTCATTTTCACATTCACTAAGCCAACCTCTGTCTACAATTCTTGCTTCCTTTTTTTTTTTTTTTTTAAAACCTCATAGTCAAGTTCTGCTGGCTCTTGTCCTTGGTCTATTGAAATGCTTCCATTCCCTGTTCTGGGCTGTGTGCCTTCTCAACAGATACTTACCCAGAGTTGCTTTGGGGCCAAAGGGTTGAGTGTTGTTTATAGATAAAGTAAACAAGGGGATAACATGGAAAGGCTCTGGCTGTACTCATCTTTCTGTCTGACAATAGCCCTGGACATGACAAAAACCTAATGCACACTCATTGAGGATGATGGAGGA
Source organism: Ictidomys tridecemlineatus (assembly GCF_052094955.1). Taxonomy (NCBI): domain Eukaryota; kingdom Metazoa; phylum Chordata; class Mammalia; order Rodentia; family Sciuridae; genus Ictidomys; species Ictidomys tridecemlineatus. The sequence goes on from NC_135479.1 coordinate 89,816,989, forward strand.
CACCTGCAAGCCACTCATGCTGGGAGAGATGCTTGGAGCCCAAGGCTGTAGCATCGTGTTGACCAGCTGCTGGGCAATCCTAAAGGCTGCCAGTTTCCAGGGCTCTCTACTAAACAATTCTCTTCAAACTTTTACCAGTGATTTCCAGATGGCATTCACGCCATTCTTCCTTTTCTTCAGACCTCACAGAAGATGCTGGTGGGTGGCAGAGGTCATCCTGGGATTATAGTTCTAAATCTATACGATGCCTCACAACTAGATACAGTTCACTTTTGTATCTGTGGATTCCCCATCTGGGGACTCCATTCTCTTAGACTGAAAGTTATTTAGGAAAAACAAAATTGCATTTGTACCAAACATGTACAGAACTTATTCTTTTTTCCTTGTCATTATTCCCAAAACAATTCAACAGAACAACTATTTACATAGAATGTACGTGGTATCAGGTACTATAGGTAACCTGGGGATGACTTAATGTACATGGAAAGCATGCATGCAGAGGTTATATGCAAGTATTATGTCATTTTTCATTAGGGACTGGAGCATCCATGGATTTTGGTAAGGGGGATGAGGGGTCCCTAGAACCAGTCCCCTCTGCAACTGGAAGAAGACTGTATTTCCAGTTTGCTCCTTCTGAGCCAGAGCCTTGGAACTAGCTGGGAGTCATCTTCATATTGCAGACTCACATAAGTGACAGGTATCTTGTGAATCAGTATGCCAGTTTTTAAGATTGGTCATCTCTAGACTCAAAATTTTAAGACCCTCAGATTGCTCTGTCTTGCCTATTATATGCCATTTATGACTGATACCTCAAATTTATGCCCAAGATTTTTAGTCTCTACTTTTTTTTTTTTTGACTCAAGGAGAAGGGAAAACATGAAATACAAGGACTTCAAGGATGTCAGGAGGGCAGGCTCTCAATGTATGTCTGCCTGTACCCGATTCTGCTAACCCTGTAATATGGCTGAGTTTATCCTGTCAATGTTGTGAAATCGGACCCTATTTTTGTTTGCTTAATTGGGAAAGTAAGGAAATGACTTTCTAAGTAATTGTTGAAAAAAATCATTAGGATAATTAGGATAATCTTTGTTTAAAGAAGCAAGTGCAGGAGCTATAATCAGAACTGTGTTAGCGGGTTGGGGAAATTCTAGGTATTCTTCTTTTCTCTGATTCCTATTCTGGGAATTCTCTTATTTTTCATTGCCTAACGATACGTTTCGCTTTTTGTTGACTTGTCCTGTTCTTTCTATTTCTATTAAAGTTTAACCTATGAACTGGACAGGATCTTCATTTAGCTTATAGAGCACAAAACCTTCAACTGGGCTTCTAAACATTGCTCAAGAATAAATGCACCTGAATTCGGAGGCTACTGCTTTTTTTCTTGTTAGGACAGAAACGGTCAAGCTTTATGATTGTCAAATTCAAAATCTCTTGTCTTTCTCGTTCATGCACATGTATGCTTATGGAGGTTAAAATAATGACTATAAGGAGAATCTTAATGTTATGTTGTAGATGATACTTGAACTACACAAGAAGCAAAAATGGAATGACAGGTAATTTTCTAAAGTCAATGATACAGGCCAGCCTTAAATTGAAGGTTATTCAGATAAGGAGAGCTTGGCAGGTTTGCAGACACTGTGTTTGAGTTTTGTTCCTGTCGGAGAACTCTCTGAAAGGTGCCAGGTTTAATGGAATTTAGATAAAGACATTCTCATTTTGGCTGAAAGTTGAACATCGCTCTGCGTCTGATTCATTCCTGTAATATTGTCAAGTCTGATAGAATTTCAGAAGCTCTTCAACATTTTTTACAGTCTCAGTTCCTGAGTAAGCTGTCACAGCATCTCAACCTGGGGGTTAGGAGAAAATAAGGTGAATCTGAGTCACTATAGGCAGGTAAAATTGAGAGGTGCCAAATAATGGAAAATTCTAGTATGGTAACATTGAGAGCAAGAGTCAATCAGCTGACACAGGGGAATTAGGTAGATTGGGTGCATTGGGATTGAAGGAGTCCTGAGAAAACTTCTATCTTTGCTTCAGAACCTTTCTCTTACTACCCTTAGAGCAATTGGAGATTCATAAAATGAAGCGTGGCTCAAAAGATAGCTATAATGCTCTGTGTGAGTCAGTCACTCAGCTCTCTTGCAATGTTGCAGCTTGTGATAACTTTTAAGAATCCTACCATGGACACACACAATGGGAACAGAAGTTGTCTGTGCATGGGAGGCAGGATTGGTGGCTTTCTGCAGTGTGGGCAGGATAGGAGTAGCCGATGGGTGGGTGTTCTGGAGAGAAAAGGATCTGAAGAAGTGTCCAGGAAAGAGTTCCAAAGGCACACGAGTCGTCTGTATCCTTAGTACTTACAGTGTGGTGTGTAGACACACAGAATTGCCAGCTCCAGGGAACATGCTAGAAATGGAAGACCTGAATCTGCTGAGTCAGAATGGGCATGGAACAAGATCCCAACATAATTAATTCACACACTAATGTTGAGAAGCACTGGTCCTGGGTGCTTCCTTTAAGGATCTGCTTTAAGCGAAGCCGGGTTCAGGGCTCACCTGAGACCATTTGCTACATATTTACTGTGGCCTCTCCAGAACACAGATTCACTTTCCAGGTGGAGATGCCATTTGCTTTTTAGCAATAGCATTTCATTTAGCCTCTATTTCAGCAGAGGGAGAGAGGAAATTAAACCCTGTCTATCTACTACCACGAATGAGGTTATCTTTGAGCTGCGAGGAAGAAGAATGCCTGGTAAGGACCAAATCTTGTCTTAAGAGAGAGTTAAATAAAGATTATAAAGATGCAGGAATTCCTAACATCACAAAGTTAGAGGTAAATGTAACAGAATTGAAGTCTCAGCACCATAAAAACCTTAAAAAGGCCATTGACTATGTTAAGGCCCTTTCAACAGTTTCTAGGTTTTGTAGGAGATGGGGAAATTTTTGTATCTGGGATCATTTTTGAAATGTGATGGGAAAGCTTGTTTTTAAAAGATCACTTTAAATATCAAGGCATAAGAGTTGAAGCCAGCTTAAGTGTATGATGAAAAATAAACTTTGTTAGTAGTTTATGGAAAACAGATTCTGCTGGGAAAAGTCTGACTACTTTTTTTTTGCGGGGGGAGGGGGTAGTGCTGGGGATGGAACCTCAGGCTTTGCTTGTGCTGTGAGAAAGCTCTGTCACTGTGCCACACCCCAACTCTTAAATAATCTTGATAAGACAGGCAGCAGGGCCAGGTAAGAAGGTAGGGGAGGTGTTTACTTGGGGATTGCTGAAGAAGTTGGAACTACCAGTAAGTCACAGGGAAATGCCACCATCCGTGGGATTCACATCAGAGCTTATGGATCTGGAGTTTTTTATCAGGTGCTCTGCTAGGTAATAGTGATAACGTGGTCTGTCCCTGATCACCAGTTGTGCAAGTGAAAACAGCTGGCCATAGGACAAGCCAGTGGTAAGTGTCCTCATGACGGAAAGCAAACATTTTATACCACATCACAAGAAACCCAAGAGTGAACGGCTAGCAGACGGAGTGGTTGAGGTGTGGTTGAAGTGTGGGGGCGGGTGATGTTTTGGCCTCATGCTACTTGGGATATGTAATTTAGAACCTGGCAATGTACTTGTCTTGGTACTTGGCACTCTTTCGAGTCCTACAAGAACTTTCTAATTTGCTACCCAATGCCTATAAACAATTTGGCTTGCAAAAAAACACCAGCTGTACTATTAAAATTCCTCTTTTGCTTTGATTCCTTGTTGTATCTTAGTTGCCAAGACTCATACGATTCTTAAGTGTCTGAATGCTCTGCATGTTTAATTTTAACATGATTGATGAAAATAGAAGTTAGTAACTCTCCCTCTGTATTCCACTTAGTTGATTGATTGATAGGGGCCTATCCACTAGGTTGCCAATGGGGTAGTTGTTTGAAAGCTGAGCTGGCCTCTGGCAATTTTTAGACATAGATGAAGCTTTGTGTGAGGCCTCACCCCTATTACTTAAGACCATGGATCCTCCAAGCCTTCTGAATTTGGGTGAAAATTCCCTATCATTGCTTCATTGACATCTACATTTTTTTATGCCATAATCTATTGTCATTTTTCTTAATCAAACTCTTTCCCTTATCTCATTCTCAAAATTTGGCTGTCTCTTCTTTCATTTCTGTTAGCTTCAGAGTATTTTTTTCCTGAGGTTATCAACTAAGATAATATGATAACTGCTATTATTAGTAATTTTCCTCCTGGATGTCATAATCACATTACTTAGCCTCATTCAAGGAGCAAGCATGACAGGAATTTCAGGAACAGCTTTCAACAAATTACTTCCTGAAGGGATTTGTTTCTCCAGAAATAGCAAAATGGTGACCACAGTTTTTGTCTGTTTGATTTCACCCTTGAAAGTTTTTAATGTAAGCATTTGTGGTTAATATGTATACATTTGAGATTACACATAAAATCAGAATTCTTGGCTTTTCTGGACTCAGTAGCTCTGATTTCACTGGTTCAAATCTTCTCTTGGCAAGGTGGTTGGTTGGCCCTGAGTGGGGCTGCTGCTTCCTCTGCCTGGGTCACACGCTCAGGCCATCCAGTGAAGTTCAACCTTCCTCATGTTCTCAACTTTCTTGACACTCTTGGGCATTTGCATTTGGCAATGAAGGCTTGACCAGTCAGTGTGTGGGCCTTGCCCAGATTTAGGAAACAAATAGCAGCCCCTCTCCCCCCCTAAAAAAAAAAAAACCAGAATTAAATACTCTGCCACTTAGACATCAACTTAAAATTTTAAATGACTGCCAACTCTTCAATAATAAGAAAAATTTTGAATTTAATAAATTGGCAAAGTCTTTGAAAATCATCCTTGTGTCAAAATTAACCATTACATAGAAAAATGTATTTTTTCTACTTAGAAGAATTTTTATACTTTGTAGATATATTTGGGAGGTCTCTTGGAAACCAAACCCATAATAATAAAAGAAAATGCTAGTAAATTATCTTTTAAAAGCTTTTAATAATAATCCTTTTTAATGAAGACTGGTGGAAATGTAAAAGTTGGAAGTTGCATTTAGCAATATTTATATATGTCAAAAGCAAAGAATATATTTGATTTCTCTTAAGAATGGATGCAGGAAGTTAAATATAAATAAAAAAACAAATTTATTTTAATAAAACAGGGAGTAATATTGCCAAGCAAGATAATTCTAACAGGGTACAGACTTCGTTGTGCTAATTGATGCTTTCCCTTCAAGAGGTGCAAATATGTCCCTGTCATTTCATGAAGGTGATTTCCCTTCCTTTATGACTTTATTATGAAACATAGGAACTCATAACTGTGAATTGTTTTTAACTTCTTTCACTGCAGACATTCTTTTGAAGCAAATAAGCAGATTATCATTTTTTAAAAAATGAATAACCTCAGTTTAAGGGAAACTAAAGTAGAACTAAGGTAAGTAGAGCTAGAGAAAATCTGAAGGCATTTGACTAGATGTAAAAGACAAAAATGAATTTAAATGTGTTAAAAATGTGTTTGTGAATATTCACTAACAGTTATAATTCTCAATCCCAGAAACAAAAGATTTATCTTTGTATCCTAGTCATATAACTTGTACCCTCAGGTTTTCCGTGATTTTTCCACACAGGCACTGATCTCTCTACAGGGTGTGTGGGAGCGAGGTGGTGTGTGGGTGGAGGGAGTGAAGAATTCTATTTTCTATAATTGTTTTATTATACCTTTTTTGTTGTTGTTTGTTTGCAAGTAGATATTGTCTTTGATGACAGATTTCCAATCCTGGCTTTGAAAGCCAGGGTAACACTGTTAGAAGCTGATTTTATTTTTATTTATTTATTTTTTTGAAGGCAGAGTGACTTGCCCCCAGGCTAGAAACTCAATGACCCATTCAAAACCTACTCTATTGCTCTTTTGTTTTGTAGCTGGAAGCCATTATCTAGGTCACTAAGCCTCCTCCTCCAAGTGTTATTTTTGATAGACAATGGGTTTGAACATTGAGTTTTGAAACCAGGAGCCCAGATCAACTTTGGTTCTTTTCTGCTTATTAGTTTCATTGATACCACTTTAGAAAGAAAGAAAACAGAAAATTAACTTTTAGGGGCAACCCTGTGGTTTCTGTTTCATTGAGCCAGCAGTTTCAATAGCAGAATCAGCTAAAGAAGTAGAACTGCCCTGTGGGGACTTCAGCAGAGGCGAAGCTACACGAAGCTAGTCTGGTTGGTCCTCAACCCTGCAGCTCTTCCCAGGGGTCTAGAGACACAGAGGAGGCTGGACCCTGAATCTAGCAGTTGGTATTATAAGAAACCTTAGTGAGATTTCTTTCTTTCTTTTAATTTATATATGATAGCGGAATGAATTACAATTCTTATTACACATATAGAGCACAATTTTTCATATCTCTGGTTGTATGCACAGTATATTCACATCAATTTGTGTCTTCCTACCTGTACTCTGGATAGTAATTATCATCACATTCCACCATCATTATTAACCCCATGCCCCCTCCCTTCCCTTCCAACCCCTCTGCCCTATCTAGAGTTGTCTATTCCTCCTGTGCTCCCATTCCCTATCCCACTATGAATCAGCCTCCTTATATCAGAGAAAACATTCTGCATTTGTTTTTTGGGGGGATTGGCTCATTTCACTCAGAGAAATGCAAATCAAAACCACTCTAAGATTTCATCTTACTCTAGTCAGAACGGCAGCTATTATGCACACAAACAACAATAAGTGTTGGTGAGGATGTGAGGAAAAAAGGTACACTCACACACTGCTGGTGGGACTGCAAATTGGTACAGCCAATTGGAAAGCAGTATGGAGATTTCTTGGAAAATTGGGAATGGAACAACCATTTGACCAGCTATCCCTCTCCTCGGTCTATATCCAAAGAAACCTTACTGAGATTTCTAACATTCCTCCTCAATTATCCCATGGGTGGTTCCTTCTCTCTCATCTCTTTCCATAACTCATATTTATTTTATATAAAACATTTTGTATCAATATTTTCCACTTTTGTTATTAAAAAGCAGTCTGGAATTATCCAAACACATCATTCGAGATATCTGAATTGTGAAAACTGGTTTTGCTATCACCAAAAACTCAAGGGGGCTCGGAAGTGAATGATAACCTAGTACTAAATTATGTATACATAATATACAGTCATAGAAGAAATTGTGAGAAACCTTTTAAAAATAATCAAGTACAAAACATCTATAACTTTACACAGAGATAAATTTGACATAATTTTCTCAAGTTTATTTCTGTGGTATTCTATATTTCTATGTATTTCAAAATTTCAAACCATATTATATATTTTTTATTGTTTTTTAAAAATTAAGATTTTTATCATAAAAATTCTGTGTGTGTGTGTGTGTGTGTGTGTTCGCATGTGTGTTTTTTAAACATTACACATGGTTGAATGGCATTCTCCTTAGGAAGAGACTTAATGTAATTATCTATTTATTATCACTTATTTTGATTGTTTTCACTATTTTCCTATCAAAAATAATTGTGAAGTTTTTCTTACCCATTGTTTTCAGTGTCCTTATTTCCTCAGGATAAATTCCCAGAAGTTAAGTGACTGAAATTAATCTCACCAAAATACCAGTGACCTTCAGGTTGCAAAATCCCAAGGACACTTTTCATTCTCGTCTTACTTGACTTCTCAGAAATGTTATACCCCCACATTTGTTTCTCTCCACAATTTCAGTTAGAAACATGCTCTTCTCTCTTTTGTTTGCCTGGTGTATCTACTCCCATGGCTTGAACTACAAACTCTGCTGATTATTCTCACTAATGTCTATTTCCCACCCAGGTTACTTTTCTGACCTGTTTTTCGTGTTGTCACTTAGGGTGTCTCACAGGAAAGTCCCACCTAATAGCTGCAGACCTGTCTTCTCTGTTCCCTCCCCACCTGTTCCAGGGTTCGTCCTCTCTGTTGTACAACACCACCATTCACCCTTGACCCAGGTGCTCCTTTCTAGGAACCTGTCCTGGAGAGTGCACACTTCCATCCAGTTCTAAGCAGGCTGTATTCAGAATGGACCTCATCTTCCTTTCCTGCAGTTCAGGATCTGATACTATTACTATTTTAACAGTGTGGAAGATAAAAACTAACAAAACAGGAGATGGACTTCTATCAGGCTGTTGAAATAAAAACACTCTACATCTGAATATCAAAGTGTCTTGACTGGGTGGTTTTGTCTTAGATTTTTTTTTTTTTAAATGGGGGTAAGGATATACATTTGAGATTGCTTTGTAATCAGAGAAAGTCTCAATCAGCTGAATCAGAATGTTTATCTCAGTGTCTGGTTAGTCTTAGAGGGACACATAGTTTCCACCTCAGCTAATGATTTGTGAGACAAAGAATGGAAAGTTGGAGGGGCATATCACAGGTAAACAAGGCGTCATCTCCAATTTTTATCAGAACCATGAGGGATAATAGTGAGGAATCAGGTCTAGGTCATTGGGGAAGGGTTGCCCTTTGGTCTTGACTATTTCCTGGAACTTGTATTGTCGAGGCGATATGGTCACTGTTTTCCTGGGAGCACAGAGCCTAGACCAAGTTCATGATTACCCATAACTTTCTATTTGATCTTCCCAAATTTCCTTTGTTCCCATGCATATAATTTTCCATGCAGTAGCCAAACAGATCATTTCAATTCATAAACAAATTGAGCTGCTCTCCTGCTTACATCTCAATTATTTCTTACTAGGGCAAGATGTAGTTTCCCTAAAATGTCCTACTAAGCCCTCCTGTGTTTTTAACCATTTCATGCCTTGAGTTTTCCAGCCTTCTTCAGGACCCCCAACCCCAATGCCTTCATCCATTGCTCCTTCTCCTTCAGATTCTCTTTGTGATCCTCTCTCTCCATCTGGCTGCTTCTGTTTGCCCTTCACTCGTCAACTTACAACTCTGATCCCATCTCTACTACCCCTGTGATTGATTTTGATTCCAGTCTTCCATTATTTACTTTGCTAGCAATTTCCACATTTTCCCCACAGCACTTAAACCACAAATGTTTCCATAGCTATTTGTAAACAAACTCCAATGCTTCCCCCGCCCCACTAGATTGTAAGCGTTTTTTTTGCAGTGTGGGACTTTGTCATCTTACCCTTTCCTTAGTCCATAGTCAAGCATCTGATTTTTGTTGGTGCTCAGCACATTTATCTTAAACAAGTGAAACAACTTGAATTGTCAACTGACCTTTCAGAAATGCTGTGGCCACTTCAATTAGATCAGTCTTGTAAATTTGTGCTGGTCTTCCTGAGACCTTCACCAAGCTGGAGGTAAAGGAGGGAGATGATTTTATTTTAATTGGTAGTTTTCATTATGATGAAAATTGACCTAAGTATTTGATTATTAACCATGTATTTCTTTTGGGAACTGTTCTTCTGTCAAATGTTTGGCTTTTTGGAATTGTTACCTTGTATTAATCAGTTTTGAGTTATTGACATCTGGAGAGTAACATCCTTTGTCAATATGTGGCAAAGACTCTCCCAGTAACTTGAGTCAGGCTCCTCCAACTTAAGCTCTGCCTGTTAGCCCAGTCTGAGCAAGAATTCTGCTGAGTCAGCGCAGCAAAATCCCCTTCCAGATGTGTGATGAAACTTCTTATCCACCCTTGTTGGTATCTTATCTATCTTATTGCCCTGACCTTCCTGCAGCAATTATCCTGTCTGGTTTAACCAGAATCCCTCTTAACCCTGGTATTTCCCATCAGGAATTTTCCATCCAGGGACCTGCACCCTGCTCCTGGGCTGTCCATATTCACTTTTCCTTCTTGTATTTAGGGTAGAGCCTGATCTCTGTCTCCTACTTCATTGTAGTTGCCCCCCTCCACAAAGTCTGCCTTACTATTCTTTAACAAGTGCCAAGAGTAACTTTTTTATAACATGTTTATCACCTGCTATTTATTTATTTATGAAGCAGGGTCTCACTATGTTGCTCCGGCTGGCCTCAACGTCCTGGGTTCAAGTCATCCTCCTACCTTAACCTGCTGAGCAGCTGGACCTACACTTTGAAAGTTTTCATCTCCACATGAGATCACCCAACTACTTTTTTTCTGCTTGGTGTACATTTTAAAAACTATTTTACTCTTTTTATCATGTAGATTTTACCTTTATTATTTTTGTCATATAGGAACATTTACTAATAAAGGGATATTTTATCTACTGAAATAATATTCAATAATAATAACATCAAGTACTGGGATTTTTTTTCTGGAATGAGTTAAAGAATATTTTTAATTTGCTCTTAAATATTCGTTTTCCTTTTATACCCAAGTTGCTCTCCACAGATGATTGTGACTAAGCATGGTGTGTGTGTGTACCAGCACAATCTATCAAGCTCCTTCTGACCCAGGTCCTTTACTATTCATCAGCCATTGCTGATGGGGCACGAATCTACTCTGCCACCTTTTCCATGTGTTGTCATTAATAACTTACTGTAGCAAGAAGTAATGATCATCTGTTTTACTGAATGATGCTTCATGGACTAGAGATATAGCTCCGTGCTTGAGTGCATACTTAGTCTACACAAGGACTTGGGTTCAATCCTCAGCACTGGAAAGGAAAAAAAAAATAGGCGGGAGTATAGCTCAGTGGTAGAACATATGCTTAGCATGTGAGGTCCTAGCTTCAATCACAAGAAAAGACAAACAAACAAATGAAGAGGCCATTACTTTTTATAGATGGGGGTGGCCTGCAGTTAGGCCCTAGCTCCAATACCCAGCACCAAAAAGAAGCACCTGATAATAACCTTGATAATAACTATGCTTTGTGATATTCAAAGGTTTCTTACTCAAACCTCAAATAATTTCTTGAGGTTGACAGCACAGGTATGATTAACCCATTTCACAGAAAAAGAAACAGTTTGCTTTGGTTGCTGTGATTAGCACAGTTAGTGGAGGTTGGGTGTGAGATTAGAATTTGGCTTTCTCTATGTCTCGGTCCAATATTCTTACATTACATCTGAGTAAACTCAGGTGGAACTTGTAATAATGACCTGCTTTACCTGTGTTGTTCTTGCTGCTTAACTACAAAAGGAGATTGCTTACATTTCCAGTGCTGTTCATTTTGTGTATTGAAATATTTGAGATTGTGAAAACTGGTCAAACACATTGCAATGAATAAGAGATTATGCTGATATCCTCAGAATAGACTCAATATTTTCCAAATTCATTTCCCTTCTCGATCTTATTCCTGAATCACATGACTCTAAACAATTATGAAGAACTAACTGGATTCACTGATCTTGGCTCAAAATCTGTGGCAGCAGGAGGTTAAAGTAGAAAGTCTTGGCTTTGAGCTCCATACTTCAAAATGAATATAGTCATTTAAAAAAATGAAATTAGTATTCTCTAAGAAAGAAAAATGATTCCATATATTTAATAATGCTATTATTTCTTTTACTTTAATGCCTTTTGGCTCTAGAGTTCTTGAATTCTAATCTTCAGTTTTCTATATCTAGTGTGCCTTTTAATCTGAAATTCTATTTGAATGACTGTTCTGGGTGTTGACAAGAGTTATAAAGAATTTATATTTTATTCCTGACTGGCTTCTGGTTGAGAAATTGAATGGCACAAATGTTGAATGACTATCTTGCTGTAAACATAATGAAGCAAGCAAAATGAAATCTCCCAAGGATATACTATAAATGTTCTTTATTTTTAATCTTCTAGGTACAGGCTTGTGCCATCTAACTTTCTTGCTCTGGGCAAAAAGCAGCCAGGGTAATGGGGATGGGTTTTATGAAACTCAAACACACACACACACACACACACACACACAAATACATACATATCCCTCAAAAATAAGTGGGAATGTGGTGGGAGGGAATGAAAATGGAATTAAAATACACCTCAGGCACAGACCTTGCTGTCCCCAAATTTTCTCTTTCCAGAATTACTTTCTATTTAAAGATTCTTTCAGTGTCAGTGAGCATGCATTTATTTTGTATTCAGAAGGGTGGTTTCTCATGGTTTACAGCACAATTTGTAGGAGTGAGGACTCAAACCTGGTTTTAATAAAAAGACTCATGAAAACATTTTATACTGGATGGTAGAGGGATGATTTAGATAATCTAGGAGATTATAAACTACGTATGGATCTTTCTAGGTTTCAAAAAAATTATAGCAATTCTTATTTTGATTTTCATTCCCATGGCAACACACTAGAAGAGTCTAGACAAGGTTTCTGAAATTAGAAAATAACCTTTTCTTATTTGCCTCAAAGAATTTAGCTCTTTCTGTACTTTAAAACAATAAGAATTTTGCTCCTTACTAAAGTGTTCATTGCAGAAATTTTGAAAATTTTAGAAAAAAATATAGTTATGAAGATCCATGTGGGAAATAACTCACAATTCTATCACTCAGACCAAATTTCATTTCTGTGTGGTTGTCTCTGGGTCTCTTTTCTCTCTTGTACACAAATTTAGTTAAAACACTTGGGACCACACTAAAATTCTAATTTTCTTTGTATTCCCCATAGTATTATACAATGTTTCTGTTTCATATGATCACCAATATTCCTCTACAGTGTAAAAAGTGTACTGAACCAGGACCAAGTCATTAATATGTTAGACACAAACACAGAGCTTTGGAAAAGAACTATAGCCAAGAAACTCTGTGGTGTTTAATTTTAATTGTTCTATGGATCATTGTATATGAATATACTTCTAAAAATATTTGTTCAACGAATGTTGAATTTCAATGTAAAAAAAAATTGAAATAAGCTCAAGTAATAAGAATCATTATTTTCACCTCTTTTTTTCTCCATTTGTTATTTTGAGTCTACTAAGAAGCAGATATCCACATAGGATCTGATTGCAAAAAAGTTGTGGAATGAAACATCTGTAAGGGGAAAATGGGAGGGAGCTGGGAGAAAGCTGGGGGGCTTTTAGATGGATGCAGGTCTGACCTCTGTGGAGGGGAGAGTGTGGAAAGAGGATGGACCGACTGGGCCCCAAACTGCATGGGTTTCAGGAAACATCATCAAGAAGCCCTTGAATTGCAGTCTCCCATCAGAGAAGCCCCACATCTTGCAGGAGGAGGCTTGCCTTAGTACTCCTGCCACATCAAACACAGGCTGGCAACATCCTGGGGACAGCAGTGCCTTAGCTTTAGGGCCATGGTGGATTGAGAGCTCCTGGATTTAGAGTAGTCCATTATGTCCTCTGCAGCAGGGCACCTGGGTGGTGCCATCATGGTGAAGTATAATGATACATCCCAAATTTGCTTTTTACTGTTTTTTTTTTGTTATAGAGGCTAAAACTGGTGATACTTTCTATCCTATCAACCTACCTAGAAATCTTAGCATAATATGTGATATGACTTTTCAAGTTCTTTGTTTTTATTTTAACTTTTTCATAAGTAGCTTTCAAATATTTGAAGTTTTCCCCCTCTTGTTCATCCCAACGGCGTGTGCCAGGTCCTTCCTGGTTCTCAGGAGGACACTTATGGCCGAACTTCGACTGGCCTCACTGCCTCTAGTCACTACCACCTCCATGAGTCATCACCCCGTGCCAAAGAACTATTTCCAAGACAGGATTTACTCTCTTGTTTAAAAGTTGTCATGGTTCTCCATTACCTTCAGGGTAAATTCGTAACTCCTTAACCCAAGATGCAAACCGGTTCTCACCACTTCATTCCTGGCATGCCCTCTAGCATCCCACGGCCTACTTCTTACTACCTCAAGAATTCTACAAGCTCTCCCAGGCTTCCATCCTCTGGCCATCTTCTTCTCTAAGGCTGGAGTTCCCTCCCCAGGCTGTTCTCTGAAGAACTTAAACTTATTACCAACAACTCCACCAAGGATTAAGAAGTATTAGGATTTTGTTCTCTTTCTTTCAGAAGTTTCTTGGGAATACATTGAAATAGAGTTCACAAACCGTTGCATTCAACCACTTCAAATATACAATTTGGTGATTTTTAGTATATTTGTATTTCATTTTAAAACACTTTCTTTATTCCAAAAAGAAATCCCATATCAATTAGTAGTCATTCTCCATTCCTCTGTCTCTAGTTCCTGGAAACCACTGTATTCTTTCTATCTTGTGGATTTTCCTATTTTGAGAATTTCATATAAATGGAATCATAAAACATGAATCCTTTGTGACTTGCTTTTTCTCTGTTAGCATAATTTTTTTTCAATTTTGTAGCACTTCAGAACTTTGACCATGTTGTATTATTAGTATGTCATTTTATTGTAAAATAATATTCCATTGAATGAAAATAACACATTTTATTTATCCATTCATCAGTTATTGGACATTTAGCTTTCTGATTTCTGGCCATTATGAACATTCATGTTCAAGTTTTTGGGTGGACATATTTTTTCATTTCTCTTTGATTTATACCTATAAGTAAAATGGCTGGGTCATGTGATGACTCTATGTTGAACTTTTTGAGGAATTGTCAAAACTGTTTTCCAAGGCATGTGCACAATTTTTTAATGCCTATAAGTATTATGTATGTATGCTACCTTTTTTTCTGTTCTTCTTCTTCTTCTTCTTCTTTTTTTTTTGTATTAGAAATGGAAACCAGAGTCACTTTGCCATTGAACCATATCCCTATCCCTTTATAATTTGAAACAGGATCTTGCTAAATTGCTTAGGGCCTCTCAAAATTGCTGAGGCTGACCTTGAACTTGAGATCCTCCTGCCTCAGTCTCCTGAGTCACTGGGATTGCAAGTGTGCCCCACCCTGCCTGGCACCTCCATTTTTCTACCTTCTTGCCAGTACTTGTTCCTATCTCTTATTTGGATTTCAGCCATCCTAGTGGGTGTAATTACTCATGGTAGTTCTAAGTTACATTTCTCTGATGGTTTAACATTATTAATACAAACCTATATATTACCTCTTCCTTAGGCCTTTGGTTCTGTAAGAGAGCTTCCTGTCCTGTATTCCCTTGGTGCTCCTTAGTGTCACATGACCCTCTATTACAGTGCTTAGTCCCTGTATGTTAATATTGAATGCCTTCAAAAACTGAGCATCTTGAGGCAGAGATGGGCTATGTCATTCTAGATCTCATTTCTCCTAGAAGAAACTGACCCAACCATATGAAGTTCATCCTTGATCTCACGCATAATCCACATAGTCTTAGCCAAGCCTCTCTGCTTCTGGCAGGAAGCTTGCTGGGCCCCATGTTGGTAGGGTACAGGTTAGAAAGGCATACTGTACAAACCAAGATTTATGTATTTCCATCTGAGTCTTTGAGAACCAGTCTTCTAATATGTTTTCAGTAGCATGGGGGAAATTTAGACCATTTACCAGAAATATTTCTCCTATTCTTTTCTCACATTCTCTTATCCTGTAATTTGATAATAGTACTTGTAGAAAACAATGGTGTCTCCTGGGGTTTGCAGATATTATTCACTATTTTGTTGGCCATTCAACTACTGACTCTTAAGGTCCTATCTTTCTAACTTTCATAGGCCAAAACTTTCCATTTTTGGTCCTTTTTTAAGGTTCTTTAATGTGCTATAATAAAATTATATGCACAGTCACACATATATAAGGCAGATTTTGTGTGTGTGTGTGTGTGTGAAGTTAATATTTGAACAGTAACACAAGTGTTCTTATTTAGAAGGAAAATTATTTGGAGGGAGAAAAGCAAATAAAAACAAAATCTCTATAAGATTCTTGGAATTAGAAACTGTGGTCCCTTGGGCAAAGGCCAGAAAATGACCTCCCTTTCTTTCTTTTTTCTTACTTTTATCCTTTTTGTTTTCTTCTCTTTCCTAATGGCTTTGGCTAGAATTTGGGGTACTATATTAAAATAGGAATAGTGAGAGTGGATCATCCATATTTTGTTCTAGATTTTAAAATAAATGCTCTCAATTTTTCCCCATTCACGGTGATGTTGGTTTGGGTTTGTTGTTCATAGTCTTTACGATGTTGAGGTAGATTCCTTCCACCCGTGGTTTCTTCAGTGTTTTCATTGAAAGTGAGTGCTGAATTTTGTTGAAGGACTCCTCTACATCTATTGAGATAACTATGTGAGTTTTGACCTTAATGCTACTTGTGTGGTAAATCACATTTATTTATTTGCATATGTTAAATCATCCTTGCATTCATTCCTGGAATGAAGCCAAGTTGGTCATGATGTGCAATCTTCTTAATACATTGTTGAATATATCATTTGCTAATATTTTATTAAGGAACTTTTCTGCATCTGGTTTCATCAGGGATAGGGTCTGTAGGATATTTTCTTTCCTTGATGTTACCCTCATCTGGTTTTGGTATGAGGGTGATACTTTGGGGGATATCAGGTTGTTGTGAATTTTTCATGTATTTCCAAATGGGTTTTATAGTAGTTTCTTGCTAGATCTCTGGTGGTGATTAACGTGTTTTGATAGAATGTAAGTGGTGTCAAGAGTTTGAGGATACTGCCTTTCCTGTGGGTCTCAAAAAGAGTAGGGTCCTTTTTGTGGATCTGGAACTTATGCTGGATTTAGTATGCCGTGTGGGGCACCCCTTCTGTGATTGGTCTTCTTTGCTTAACAACTGTATATTCTAAAGGCATATGGAAGTGATCTACATTAAGACCCCTTATAGGAATGGTGCTCAAAGTCTTTGTGTTAATTCTCTCTGTTTTTACTATATTTGTGCATGTCCATGAATGGGACCTAATGGCCACACCTACCTGTTCCTACTTGGGACCTTGTCATTATTTTTGGGTTTTTGTTACTTCTGTTCTTTGTATTAAAGTATGAATGAAGTTTAAGTGTGGTTTATTTGTCTTTTTGCTGGGTTGAGTTCAGCAGCCCACTGTATTCTGTGAATTGTAATTACAATTATCTTATATTAGACAAAGGTGCCAAAACCATGTACTGTAGAAAAGATAGCCTCTTCAACAAATGGTGCTGGGAAAACTGGAAATCCGTACGTGACAAAATGAATTAAACCCCTATCTCTTACCATGCACAAAAGTCAACTCAAAACCCAAGTATTTCTAAAAGATGATAAAAATGCAGTTTATTAAGAGAAAAGAAAATGTGATAGGTAGGTAAAAGAAAGTTTAGAATGTTCAAAACATAGAGAAAGCAGAAGAGACGCAGTGAGTGATGGCTACAAGAAAGGAGAAAAAAAAATAAAGCCAACTAGTAAGAGGGATGGGACAGGAAGAGAGAACAAGAGAATTTGACTGTCAGAAGAAAAGAAACAAGAGAAACCAGCAATCTAAACAAATAAAAGACTCTCAAAAGACAACATAGAAATAACAATAATAAAAATGCTAAAAATGAGAAAAAAGAAATGTGTGTAATATGTAACATATTATTTTATACATTATTTTTATATAGGAATATATAATATATAAATATATGAAGCAATATACATATATAAAGGAATTGGCACAGCAAGAACACGTAAATAAACAAATAAAAACAGGAAAAGATTCTTAATGAAAAATGAAAGAATTGTCTTCACTGTGATGGTCAAAACTGTAGATGAGGATGCATGGTCTTTGCCTGTGCCAGAATGTTCTTCGTTCTCTTTTTTTCCTTGGGTTAAGGAGAGACAGAGGGAGAGAACTCATCTAGAAGTTGTCAACCCCTTTCACTTTTGGTGCTGCTCACTAAGCTGCCACCCAGAGTGACCTTAGATGGAAGCAGGTTCCAATAGCTCTCAGCTTTCCTTCCACCACCCGTGTAAGGAGGGATGGATGGAGTGGGAGGTTGAGTTGACTGGAGTTCTACTGGGGGGGGACCAGGTAGGTGCACTCTTAGGGCAGGGCTGCAGCAGAGCTCTAGGAGGGGAATTTCCAAGGCTGGGGCTTAGATCTTATCAGACCTCAGGAGCTTTGCTGGGTGCTACCAGCTCTGGAGAGATTAGATCTGCACATCCTCAGGGCTGGCAGATACCTATCTCTGCTGGGATTCTGGGTTTCAGGAAACTCACTGGAATTTTACTTGCAGAGCAGAGGAGCCAGTCCTCCCAGGTCACACAAACTCTACCCTCCAGGAGATTATGGCCCTCCCCCCCTCCCCAGCTTAGTCACTGAGTGTATTCACACCTGCCTATTCAGTTTCCAGCCCTCTGCAGCTGGTCACCTGAGCTGCCAGACTCAAAGGGATCCAGTTGCATTTCCCTTTATTTTTCCTGACTTGAATCCCCTTGGGTACAATCTTGTCTGTGCCTGTTTTGCTCCTGTTCTGCTAGGTACACCCTAGGCCACATGGTAGGCACTTGCCAGGATAGTGTGGTAGTGTTTGCTGTGACCTCCACACTCCTCAGCAGCAGCTGCAGTGTGGCCTCCTGAAGATGGCTCCACCTTGGCTCTTAGTGGCCAGCTGGGAAACACGGAGTGCTTTTCAGGCCTCAGTTTGCTGTGCAGCCTCTGGATCAGCTAAATTCAGGTTTCTTTTCTGTTCTACCAGCTTTCTATGCCAAATTTGTCTGTTGTGTTTCTCTCTGTATTTGCGTTATTTCTTCTCTCTGCTGTGAACTGGTGCCACTGCTTCTGCAGCAACTGGCTTGGCGCCAATGTACTCTTTCTTCTTTGTTTAATTCATTTGAATTTTTGAGTCTCCAAGATACTCTGATCATCCAATATTGAATTTCAGTGAATTTCCTCTTTCACTCACCCAAGAAGCAGCACTCTTCCTGCTTGAATCCTGAGTTACTGAGCAACAGAAAATGCAGCCTTTCTGTACTCCGCCATCTTGAATCTCCTGAAGCCTAATTTTCCCTTTCCTTTTTTTAAAACTTAGGATAGTGTTTTTGACATTTATCCATGTCATTGTGTGTGTATCAGTATTTCTTCATTTCTTTTTATTGCTAAGTAGTATTCATTGTACAGATGTAATACAGTTTGATTATCCATCCATCCACCACTTGAAGGAGTGTTTGGCAATTCTTTTTTGTTTTTTGTTTTTTTGCACCCAGAGGTATTTAACCACTGAGCTACATCTATAGTCCTTTTTTTAATTTTTAAATTTTGAGATGATCATGCTAAATTGCCCATGCTGACCTCCAACATGAAATCTTCCTGTCTTAGCCTCCTGAGTTGCTGGGATTGCAGGCATGTGCCACTATGCCTGGCTCAGTATATGGCAATTCTGAATATTCACAAATCAGTTTTGGTATTATTGATTTTTTTTGTTTGTTTCTCTTGGGTAAACATATGGGAATAGGGTTTGGGTTTCATTATAAATGCATGTTTAACTATAGAAAGCTTCCAAGTGATTTTCTAAAGTGTCTGTATCATCTTGTATTCCCACTAGCAAGTATGAAAGGCCAAGTTATTCCCCACATTGTTGGAGGCTTTTTGAGAATAGAAATGTCTACCATCTTATTTCTAGTTGTTTTTAGGATTCCAATGTTAGTTCATACAGCTTCTCTAGTTCTCAGTAAACGAACTGACATGTTTAAGCTTTCATAGTGGTGGTTATGAGGAGAGGATGAGGGACAGGAAAATATAGCCCTGGTCCCAATTCTGTTTTCCAAGGATGGCCACATGTCCTTGAGGAGGACTGGAAGCCAGGGACTCCAGAGGTGATCAGCAAAATGATAAACTATGGCTCAGACTGGAGGTGACAGAAATGAGATCTTGAGGAGGAATATCAAAGCCAAGTAAATGGATGGCTCAAGAGGGCAAGTGACTTTTCCCAATGTGCAGAGGATCAGACAAAGAGTGTCGGATATTGCAGTCACATTGCAGCATCAAATGGGCAGAGCTCATGGGGGGATTGCAAGAGGCAATCCAGAACTGGGGACAGACTTGTGGGAAATGGTTATGAAGGTGACATTAATTACATATACAACAACAAGCCATGTGATTAAGCCAAATTTATTTAAAACTCCATTCCTAAAATGATACTAACCCCAGTTGAGTGAATAAATAAATGATTGCACAAATTTTAGTTATCAGTTGCATTTTTATATGGCCCCCATCAAATTATTGCATTAGTGACTTGAATAATTCTTTAATAATGTGAATATGATCTTGTCACTACCAGGATATTCTCCATAGTTTAATTGATGACATTGATTTTAGTGTTGAGTGCATGCTAATTTGAATACGTGAAACAGATGAAGTAATTTAGTATTTTAATGTAGTGACTCTCAACACCAGCTGCATATTTTAATCACCTGGAAAGATTTTAGCAAGTAATAATGCCTGTATTTCATTCTTAGAAATTCTAATTGGTCTGGGGTGGGGATAGGACATTTGGATCCTTAAAACTTTCCCCAGGTTATTTGATGTGCAGCCAGGTTGAGGATTACTTTTTAAATTTAACTTTTGTTATGGTAAAAATATAATACATATAACATAAAGTTTACCACTTTAACCACTTTTTGAGTATGGAGTTCATTAAGTACCCTCACATTGTTTTGCAACTGTAACTTCTATCCATCTTCACTTTCTCAAACTGAAGCTCTGTATCCATTAAACAATAACTGGCTATCATTCCTCACCCGAGCTTCAGCTAATCACGACTCTACGTTCTGTCTCTGGGAATTTAATTAGTCTAAGTATATAAGGGGAATCCAACATTTGCCCTTTTATTACTTCACTTAGCATAATGTTTTCAAGGTTTATTCATGTTATCACATACTTCATAATTTTCATTCTTTTTAAGGCTAAATAATATTGTAGTGTATGTCCGTGCCACATTTTGCTTATCCATTCATTCACTGATACATATTTTGTGTTTTTTACTTTATGTTTAGGGTCAATAATGCTGCTATGAATAGTAGCATATAATTATTTGTTCAAGCCTCTCCTTTGAGTTCTTTAGGGTACATACCCCAAGGTGGAATTGCTCAATATGGTAATTCTGTTTAGTTTTTTGAGGAACTACTGTATTTTTCCAGAGAGCCTGCCCATTTTACATTCCTATCAACAGTACACAAGGGTTTCAAATTTATGTATTTATCAATGTTTATTTTTAAATAGAAGTCAACCAAATGGGTATGTGGTGACATTTCATTGTGATTTTGATTTGCATTTCCTCAGTGATTGGTAATGTTCAGCATTATTTCATGGCCTTTTTGGCTATCTGTAGATCTTTGGAGAAATCTCTATTCTAATTATTTGTGCATTTATTGATTGCATTGTTGGGTTTTTTCATTAATGAGAATAACTTTTGATGTTTCCTTTTTTAATATTTATTTTCCAATTTTTGGTGGACATAACATCTTTATTTTATTTTTATGTGGTGCTGAGGATTGAACCCAGTGCCCCACACATGCCAGGCGAGCGCATTACCGCTTGAGCCACATCCCCAGCTCTTGATGTTTCTTTAAAACTGTAATTCTCAGTCTTTTTTTTCCTTTTACAGCAAAAAATGGGATGTGTTCTCATGTTATTTCATTGTGAAACTTATCATGAGCTGACTTGTTTCATGATTAACTGTCATTTGAATAACTAGAGAACAAGGAAAAGCCATGTTATGGATTCTCACCTGATAAATCCTCAGTTCCTGGAAGGTAGACAGTATGTCAATTCAAGGAAAGGAGTTAGGGATGCATGGATATTACAGAAAAGTACTTAGGTCTTTCAGGTATCTATTCCTGTACAACAAACTACCCTAAATTTAGTGGTTTGAAACAACCGCCATTTACTTTACCATGATTCTGTGGTTGGCACACCGTTTCTTTTGCAGACCTTCCCTGGGCACACTCAGCTGGCAGCTGGGCTCGATGAGAAGGTCTAAGGTGGCTCCCTCCCACCCAGGGGGGGTACATTTCTAAGACTGGCACCACTCTCTGTCCACATGGTCATTCTTTATTCAGTTCCAGATTTTTTACCCACTGACTTCCAAGTGAGTAAAAGTGGAAGCTGTGTATTCTCAAATCTCAAACAAAAATCAAGGTCAAAGTAAGTCACAGGTCAGCCCAGCTTTATGTTCAAGAGAAATGGACACGACCTCTGGATGAAAGGAAGGGAAAGTCACATTTCGGGGAGGAGGTCAGGGATAGTTGCTGTCATCTGGAACACAATCTTCCACGCCAGGTGGTTCTGCTGTCCCCCAAGGAACATGACCATTCTGCTGTGAGGGTCACCAGTGTGACAGCTCAACCTCTCCAATGTTCTCTTATATTTCTCTCCCTCCTCCACATCAGCTGCTCTGATTGTGTCTGTTCTTTATAGTCAACAAGAATAAGACCCATACAAGGAGGAAATTGTGCCAGGAACGAAAGCGACAGATTCGTAAACTGTGCTATGCGGGCTCTGGGGACAGAAATAGCCTCTAAAGAATGCAGGCTGTTGAGGTGGCTGTCTATATCTAATTTATAAGTATATTTTTCATGGAAGAAGATAGGTAGATAGCTCCTGACCAAAAATTGGTAAAGCATTCATTTGGGGTTGTTTTTAATGATTCACTTACAGCCTTTCACTGGGAGACCTTGTGGACCACAAAACACATTTACGAGACAGCTGCCTGGCTCAGGTGCAGATTGGATGCACAAAGCAAGCTCATCTTGCAACATTTGCACCCTTATAAGAGGCAGATGGGTGTGGGGCAGCCCAGAGAACCCATGACCAGATCTGTCTTCATGCCAAGATGTGGTATAACCTTGGCTAGGTCAGCTAAGGGATCCTGAGCTTCAGTGTCTTTGTAAATTTGCAATTCATCTGTGAAAACCAAATAAAACAGCTGGGGGCTGCATTATCTGCTAGCACAAGAATAGCAACCAGCGATCCAAAGCAAGAAAACTGGTCATAAAGGTCTTATTGACATATCACTGTATGCTGAGCTCCTGATACTGGCCTATTACATATAAAAGCAGTTTCCACGTGGGCTTGCTGTTTGTACTTGGCTTCCGCTCACATTGATTTAGCCATGGCTGCAGTTGCCCCTGTGGTTTCTCAAATAAGTCAAATTTGGTGCCATTGGAAATGCATAATTAAAATCAAAAGGAAATGGAAAGATATAATTCAACTTATAAATTTTATCTTACATTTCACACGCACGTTGTATTCTTCTTTATCTTGTATGTGTGTTCACTTTGTCAATTAGAAGGGTGGTATTGAGGGCAGAAACTGGGCCTATTTGATTTCTGTTTGGATCACCTGTCTCGGTACCAGCCTCTGATTAAAATTTGGTGACAATGAAGATCAGTAACTTGCTGCCAGATATGGTGGCATACACCTATAATCCCAGAGGCTGAGGAGGCTGAGACAGGAGGATTGTGAGTTCAAAGGCAGCCTTAGCAAAAGAGAGGTGCTAAGCAACTCAGTGAGACCCTGTCTTGAAATAAAATGCAAAATAGGGCTGAGAATCTGCTCAATGGTCGAGTTCAAATCCTGGTACCAAAAAAAAAAAAAAAAAAAAAAAAAAAAGAAGAGAGATCAGTAACTTGGTGAATGGAATAATGCAGCACATTTCTCCCAAACTGTACACGATGGTGAGCAAATCATGTTTTATTATAAGCTGAAGTGTGCACTCTCCAAACATAATTCTTACATTGAAGTCCTAGCCACAAGTTCTTCAGAAGGTGAACTTATTGGGAGACAGAATGTTTGTAGAGGTAAACTATTAAAAGAGGTTGGTAGGGAAACCCTAATCCAATATGACTACTGTCCTCATCCACACGAATGGACACAGATTCATACATGGATAGAGATGTGTACTATCCAGAGAAGGAGGCCTGAAGCACATCCATGCTGATAGCTCTCAGAAGGAACGACCCTGCCCACACCTTGATTTTGTGCTTCCTGCCTCTGGAGCTATGATACAATAAACATCTGTGCTGTAGCTCTTCTGCCTATAGTACCCTGGGCCAGCAGACCTAGGAAACTAAATACAACATGTGTTAGGAAAATCGATGGGGTTCTACCCAGTATCATTTTTTACACAGCACATTGTTTACCATCAGGGAACTTGAGGACAATCACAACAATAATGACAAATAGGGGCAGCTTCGTGGTCCTTGTGTGCAGTCTGGATGCAGCCCTTCTCTTTGATGTTCTTTTTGATAGCATCTGAAAGAACAGTAAAGATAGCTCTAAACTCACATGTTGCTCATCTAAGAGAGAAGCTGAGACCCAGTTATGATTCCCATTGCTAATTTGGTTTTGCTTTTCTTCCTTGAAGAATCCTTTAAAAGCACAGGGACAAGTTCTTGACAAATGGATGAAATGCTTTTCTTAGGTAAGTGCAAGCGCGATCTGATGAGCTGGTATCAGTGTGGGTAATTTGCATCTATGTGATCTGCTGGATAACGAGGTGGATAAATACATTATGTACATAACTACAAAGGCGTAGTTAACCAGGCTTTGGAAGAATAAATGGACACATTGGAACATCATCACCATGACCCCATATTCCTGAAAATTGAACAGTGGGGCCCCAGTTGTACATTTTGGGTGGATCTTAATGCTTTTTCATTTTCTTTTGAGATTCCAGCGATATCTCTTTCCACACCTTTTTACAGTGAATACCTATTAAATACCATGAAAATTTAGGCTTGTGTTGGGTAAGGGCATGTTGAAAGAGATGAGTATACATGAGAACTCCTGAGGCTAATTTCATTATCAAATTCAAGGTCTAATTACTAGTCTACTTATGTTTAAAGACATGGATAGTATATTTTTTTTTCCTGCATAATTTTAAGTGGCACTTTACCCACTAGTTTTAAAGGAGAGAAAATTATGAGAAATTTAAATCTTGTTGAATCCCAAAGCAAATGGTACAAATTCTTCTTGCTTGGGATTGCATAATCAGCGGGCTTTAGGAAGGAAAGACATATTGCTATTGTTTTTCCAATAAGTTCATAAATAGGAATGTGTGTGTGCCCACACCTTGATTGTGTGTGTGTGTGTGTGTGTGTGTGTGTGTGTGTGTGTGTGTATTTGCATTGTATGCTTTGGGATGATGGAAGAATTCACTTGATTATGATTCTATCATCTATCCTAATTTTCTTTTAAGAAATGAGGGGAAAGGGATGAATAGCCTGCAGTATCAGAAAGGAAAGAAACTCTTTAAAAAAAAAAAAAAGATCTTTATTTTGGTATCAGGGATTGAACTCAGGGGCACACAACCACTGAGCCACATCCCCAGCCAAATTTTGTATTTTATTTAGAGACAGGGTCTCACTGAGTTGCTTAGCACCTCACCATTTTGGAGGCTGCCTTTGAACTCACAATCCTCCTGTCTCAGTCTCCCCAGTCGCTGGGATTACAGACGTGTGCCACCTCATCCAGCTTTTTTATTTATTTTTATGTGGTGCTGAGGATTGAACCCAGTGCCTCACATGTGCAAGGCAAGCGCTCTACCACTGAGCCATAACCCCAGCCCGAAAGAAACACTCTGCTTATTAAAAATGCAGACAATAGGTATGGGTTAGAACTGTGTTCACTTAGAAAGTTTACACTCTGTTCTGTTTTTATTTAGGAAAGGCTAAAACAATGAAATCAATCTTTCAGTTTT
Organism: Ictidomys tridecemlineatus; assembly: GCF_052094955.1. Classification (NCBI taxonomy): domain Eukaryota; kingdom Metazoa; phylum Chordata; class Mammalia; order Rodentia; family Sciuridae; genus Ictidomys; species Ictidomys tridecemlineatus. Next base: position 89,842,365 of record NC_135479.1, read on the forward strand.
TCTATAGCTTCTTGGGGGTGAACTAGTTTAGAAATAGCAGTCTTTGGAAACTGAGTAATTGTGAGTTGTAGTCATTAGATTTTATAGAAATATGTTGTAAGGAAGATCGTGGAGGCTATGAAAACTCTATAAGCTTGTAGGGAGAAAGTTTTGGTCACACTGCATTTCTTTATGCATCTTTAAGTCAATTAAGAAACTGTAGATTTGCTGTCAGAGAAAAAGTAGTTGTGTTTCATTTTAAATGTTAAAAAGATGCCCACAATGTAAATCAAGTTAATAGTAGAGATTAATCATTTCTTGCCACATCTTTTATTGGTGCATTATAGTTGCACATAATGATGGGATTTTTTTGTTACATGTTTGTACATGCACACAATATAACAATAGAATATGATTAATATCACCCCCAGCCCGGCCCCCTCCCTCCCCACCTTCCATCCCCTGGTCTCTTTGCTCTGTTGTTCTCTTTTTGGTTTTCGTGAGATCCATCCCTATTTCTTTTCCTTTTTTCCTCTCCAGCTTCCAGATCTGAGAGAAAACATACAACCCTTGACCTTCTAAGTTTGGCCTAACATAATAGTCTCTAATTCCAACCATTTCTCTCCAAATGACATAATTTCATTTTTCTTTATGGCTGAATAAAACTCCATTGTGTATATATACCCCATTTTCTTTATCTATTCATCCACTGATAGAGATTAATCTTGTATGAGATAACAGAAGCATCTTTAAAAATTTATATTTGATTCCGCCATTGTTAAGATGAAAACCAAACTGAAACGTCAATAGATTTTGTCCAGATCTAGTGAGTTTTGGCATGAACAGACGTGCCATTTGCTGGTTGCCTAATTTGGGGAGGTAATTTAATTTTTCTCGTCTTCAATTTACTCAGCTGCATGGAGGATGAGGAGACAATACTGTCCTACTCCCACCAAGTGACACACTGAAAAAGCATCTGGTCCATACAAGCTGATGGAAGTTGGCTTTGGGAACTTGATGCTCTGGGTCTCCTGTTCATAGTGTAAAGCACTTCAGAAGCTGCTCTTGCAAAGGAAGTGACATTTAAACCAGAAAATAACCCTTTTCTCAATCTACTTCCTGGGAGATTGTTCAGAGAGTGGTGCTTCTCACATGGAGCATTTGAATGTGGGGTTTCCTTGAGAAAAACATTTCAAGAGAGGGAGGAAAAATGGTGATTCTCCTTTAGTCCCACTGAATGCCTATTAAAGTTGACCCTCTTTGATTTTGACTCTATGCTGTGTGTGACTTTCCTATCCTCAACACAATAAATATTGGGGAGTAGAAGCTTACTTTGTGAAACTCTATGGCATCATGGCTGTTTCAATCTTGGAGAAGAATGTTTATTTTCAGGATGACAAATAGATCTAATGCAAGAGATAAAGGGCATGTCTCTAACGGAAAATTGTCAGTTGATGGCAGAATTTTCCACTTATACAGCATAACTTATTTCCATCATTCACATTAGTGTTGTTTTTGAAACAGCAAAGCATGATAAAATTCCAGGAGGCAATTTTTAGATACAATATAAGTCTAGCAGATTGAATTATATGCAATATGTCAACGCATATGAATAATTATATATTGATATATATGATTTTATATATAAATGAATTTTTTTAAAGAGAGAGTGAGAGAGAGAAAGAGAGAATTTTAATATTTATTTTTTAGTTATTGGTGGACACAACATCTTTGTTTTTATGTGGTGCTGAGAATCGAACCCGGGCCGCACACATGCCAGGTAGCATGAGCACGCTACCGCTTGAGCCACATCCCCAGCCCTAAATAAATTTTTTTCTAAAGTGAAAATTTTTGGCTATTTGAAGAGAGATGCTCTCTTCCTCTGACTTTCACCCTCTTTTGTCATTTCCCATAATGGAATTTCTACAAATTTAATCAAGTTGCATGCATTTCCTGATCAGAAATTAACATAGAAAGTAAATGTAAGGATGTGTATCTTCCTGAGTCACTCAATAACCTTAATTTTCTTATTTATCCCTCCTGGGAGTCCACCGAAAGGGTATACTTCATGAGGGAAGAGTTTGGAGTTTATAGACCTGGGGTTTATTGGGGAGGAACTGAAGGCTGGTGTGCCTTACAAAGCTTGCTGTGTTTGGATCAGGCAGAACATTAAGACAAGCTGTCCCCTCACTTACCTCCTATCAATGTTTGCTTATTTACCAAGAAATTTGAAGAGGAAAGAACAACTTTTGGATTTTTCTCCCTCAATCTAATAGTGGGTTGGTTCAAATAATACTTTTTTTTAAACATGTTTACATAAATCCAAGGATGTGCAATATCTAATCTTGTAAAGAAATAAATCCCAGGCGTTCTCTTTGATTAGGGTAGCTGGAAGACTATTCATGAAGATAAAGTCAACCCTCTAGAGCAGAGAACAGGCAAGGAGCACTGTGGTCTGGAGTGACTTGAATAAGGGCAGGAAGTCTTCCAGTGAGAGCTGAGACTGAAACCTGGCTGGCCCTGTGACTTCAGGACTCTTCCCTCTGGTGCCTCCTAAAGCAGTAACTTGAGGGTTGTGGCAGCCAGTCAGTTTCTTTTAATGGGAAAAAATCATGTCACTTGGAGAGAAAATGGAAAATTTGGTGTGTCCTTGGTCAAAGGTCTTGTACTGGAGTAAAGAGAAGCTCAATAGGCACATGGCTCCAATCTTCTCAAAAAATCTTACCTGACTCAGTTGCCATTCATCTTCCACCTTGTCTGTCCCAGTGACATGCCTAGTGTGCTCCAGTTCTGTGCGGGTCCTTCAGAGTCAAAGGCAGATGAGACCTTGCTGAGGACCTCAAAGGGCTTTCAATCCAGCCACAGGGCCTAACTCTCCTTTTTTTCCCTATCCATGTGGAGCAGATACAAATACTCCCTAAACCAATAACATTAGCTTTATGAAAAATTTCACATACAGATGAAAGTAGCCCATGTAAATGATTTAAAAATCCATGTGCTTACATTGGAGATGGACATGCAAGGTTTTTTCCCCTGGTGAACTGGACACCTGTGTTGGGGAGATATTTCTCATGGACTCATTTGAATATTATAAAAGATTGATTCTTAAAATTAGAGAGGGAAACTCCAATCATTATAAGGGCATATAGTTTTCATTTGTGGTAGGAATATATAATTTTGGGAAAAAAAGTGTTTTGTTTTATTGCTTTGATTAATTTTTGTAATGAATTTCTAATATTACTATGGGATGTGAAAAGTTTCGCTTATCCCTAAGAGTCATAAAAAAGAAACAGGTGCTTAGAGAAGGATTTTGGAATAAGCCATTATTTTGGAATAAGCTATTTCATGGTTCAGATCTTTGCTCTGTTTTTTTGGTTCCTGTCATCCAGGTCAAGTCTTCTAATCTCACTTAACTCCAGTTTCTTCATCTGCAAAGCAAAGATAACAGTAACGAAAGTGGAGTATGGGACCAAGTGAAACAGAGCATCATGTCCATAGAGAACCTAACAGATATTGGAAAAGGTGAAATCACTGGTGTTCTTAACTTCTGTAGTAAGACATCTTAAGGGTTAATACATCTCCTCATCCTTCTAAGGATTAAAATTCCACGTAAATCCTTCACTTCTCTAGGAGTGATTTTTACATTGCCTTGGGTATTAATGTGAGTATTTAAACTATGATACAATCTTCGTTATTTGTTCCATAAGGAAGAACTGAAAGAAACTGGCACAATTGTGGCAAAATGTAAAAATCCTATTATGGATTAAAAAGTGAGTTGAGAGATTAGTAAGGCAAGGAGGAGAAAAAGTCAAGTCACAGCATGAAAAGAAATTAATTGTACAACATCCTCGCCTTCTACACTGAGACTTGAGATGTTCATATTTTCAAAGAACTCTGACAACCTGGGCTGACTGGCATGCCTGTTAATGTACCAGATGATAAATTATTTAGTCAGGACAAAGATGGGAAAGGACCTTTAAAGATTTTCAGAACATACTACATAGATTAGATAATTGTGCAACAAACAGTGAATTGAGCAAAATAACAGCAGGTGAAATCCAACATAGGCAAGCATGAGCAGGGCTCCCCAAAGACTCCGAAGGAAATGACTTATACACATTGCAGCTCCTAATGGATCGTCAAATCTCCCGAGGACATGAACTAAGAGGGATTGTGGGTCAGTGAAACAGCAGCTTCCATGCAGAGGGATCCTTTGCTTGTTTCAAGCATTATCTTGATTCTTAAAAATATGATGTTTATATTCAACATAGAAAATGGCAAAGAAAAATTGGAAAATAGCAATGGGATGGGTGTGGGGTGGGAAAGGACACAAACACAATTTGTTGAGTCTCTGGTGTGTTTCAGGCTCGGGTTACCATAGTGAATGGATTACTCATCCCAGTGTTTGCCATTCCCTGTATCCAAGCCCTTGACTCTGTAGCTCTACAGCTTCTCCTAGTTGAGGTAGGGACAGAGTTAAGCTCACTGACTTGCCAAGCACCTTGCTTGCCCTCATTGAACGCTATCAGACGTGGTCTGAGCAGATGCTTGGAATGTGCTTGTGCAGTTGGGCATGTTCTCTGGTGTCCCATCATTGTAGTGAGAGTATGTCTCAGCTAGCCCCAGTCTAAGGAAGACAAATGCTCCTTATAAACTACTGAGATTTTTTTTGTAGTTTTGATGGTTACTATTTTATGTCAACATCACAGGGCCACTTTTGGTGGATATTTGGTCAATCATTATTTTGGGTATGTCTGTGAATGTGTTTTTGGATGAGATGAATCTTTTCCTCAATATACTGAATAAAGAAGATTGTCTTTGCTAGAGCAGGTGGGCCTTATCCAATCAATTAAAGGCTTGAATACAGCAAAATGCTTATCCCTCTACTAGTAAGAAGAAACTCCTCTTGCCTGACCATGTGAGCATGGTATTGGTCTTTAATGGCCTTTGGTATTGAATTGAAACATCGCCATGTGTGGGTCTTGAGCTTGCTTATGTTAGAACAGGATCTTGACCTTCATTTCTCCTGGGGCTTCAATGCAGAATGCAGATCCTGGGGCTTCTCAGCCTCCATAATTGTGTGAGCAAATTATCTGTAATCTGTCTCTGTTTCTCTGGAGAACCTAATACAGTAATTTTTAAAAACATGGTAGTTGTTTGAGTTGACAGAGTTACAATATTTGTATGTTGTTTCTCACTTAATTCTCACAATTATTCCCCCGTTGAATGTTTTCCCTCCTCTGCAGACAAGGGATAAGATTCCAAGTGGTTTAAAATGGTGTCGCAGTCGAGCTTTAATGTGCATTGCTGTCTTTTGGATGGAGGTTGAATCATTTTTCATTTATTTAAGAATCATTTTTATTTCTTCCTCTGGGATCTGTCTGTTCAAAAACTTTGCCCATTTATTTAATTGGATATTTTTTTCTTTTCAACACAAAGGCAACTTTCTTGTGTCTTCCCTTTGTTACTGTAAAGGAAATAAGTCCTTTTTTTTTTCTGTGTAGGAATTGTAACTTTTTTAACCTGTTCACTTACCGTTATCCATGATTTTATCTGAAACACTACAGTAGCAAACCACCAACCTACTAAACTTCAATCTAAATAGAATTAACTAGATAAATTTTCATAAAGCATAATTAATAGTAAATTGAACAGTGACATGGAATTTTATGGAATTCCTTATTTCACAAATGTGGACATCATGGCTCAAAGATCTTCAATATCCTATTCAGTCACATAGGTAGTGACAGACAGTGGGCAGGCATTGCTGTACCCTACAGTCATTCTACCTTATCAAAATGGCCCATCTTAATTTTTTAGTTAAGATGTAACAGTTGGACTGGGATTGCGGCTCAGTGGTAGAGCACTCACCTAAAATGGGCGGGACCCGGGTTCGATTCTCAGCACCACATAAAAATAAAGGCATTGTGTTGTGTCCATCTACAAAAAAAATTCTCTCTCTCTCTTTCTCTCTCTAAAAAAAAATATGTAACAGTTAAATTACTCAGATACCTAGAGATCACCTGGCCTAATACTGACTGGTCTCAGCCATGCAAGACCATGTTAAGGGCTGAGTTAGTATTTTTTTTTTTCCTGCTGTGATCAATTTACTTGAAAACAACAATGGATAAGTGGAAATGTGTATTTTGGGCTGTTTTAGAGATTCAGTCCATGGTTGGCCAATTCCATTGCTCTGGGCCTGAGGTGAGCCAAAAAATCATGGTGGAAGGGTGTGGCAGCGGAGATCTGCTCAGTTCATGAGAGCCAGGAAGCATACTGAGGGAGGAGCCAGGGACAAGAACTATTTCAAGGCTATACCCACAGTGATCTACTTTCTTGAGCCATACTCCACTCGCTTACAGTTACCATCCAGTGGTCCATTCAGTTTTTTAATCTATCAGATGGATTAGTCAACTGATGAGGTATAGCCCCTATGATCTAACCGTTGCCTAAAAGCCCCTCTCGAGCCTTGCTGTATTGGGGACCATGCTTTCAAAACATGAACTTATTGGGGGACATCAAAAGTCCAAACTAGAACAAGAACTTCTTGTCTTATGAAAGCAGACAAGAGGGATAGCCAGCTTCTTTTCTTCAGTCGAGCATGCCTTATTAGGACTTGATGTCTTGACAGGAGGCAGCTACCTACTCACCATGAGGAACGTGGCCTGAAGGCAACAATTAGGTTGGCAGAGAAGAAAGGTGAAAATCACTGGGGTTCTTGGTAATGTTGAGCTGCTGAATTAACACATTCTGGAAACTTCCTACCTTGGATTTCTAATTCTACGAGATAATAATTCTTCCTATCATTGAAGCTAGTTGGATCAGATTTTCTAATACTTGCAGTGTAAAGCTTTCTAAAATATACAACCCAGGGTTTCGATCTCCCACTTCATTCCCAGTGTAGTTTTAAATACGCTGTGTTCTCTGCACATGAATATCAGGTATGAAAAGCTTATCATTTTAATGGAAAAATATATTGAAAACATTTTTTTCCAGGATAAAAGCAATATCAAGTCTAGAAATACATAATTAAAAAGTAAACTGAAATGAAATGCAAAGCTTTTTACTGTGGTCTCCCTCACGGCAGACTGAGCCACTATTCTTTATGTATTTAGTTTTCAAATATGTGCAAAAGTCTTGCCTATTTTGCAGAGGTATTTGTGATTTTGAAGTCAACCATAATTCTGACATTTTCATTTTTGGTGCTCATTGTAAAAGAAAACACCTGTAAATTTTTCATCATCCTCTCACCTCTTTTCAACAGGGTGTATGCTATAAAGTAAGAACATTCTGTGTAGCATTTGAGGTCCTCCAAATACAGGTTCCACTTACCACTCACACCCCGTTTTTCACTACAGAATTTTTTTTTTTTGTATTGGGTATTGAACCTAGTTTAACTACTGAGCCACATCAGCATCCTTTTAAAAATTACGGGCTGGGGATGTGGCTCAAGTGGTAGTGCACTTGCCTGGCATGCGTGGGGCACTGGGTTTGATCCTCAGCACCACATAAAAATAAAATAAATATATCATGTCCACCTAAAACTAAAAAATAAATATTAACAAAATATTTTATTTAGAGACAGGATCTTACTGAGTTGCTGAGAGTCTTGCTAAATTGCTGAGGATGCTTTGAACTCACAGTCCTCTTGCTTCAGCCTCCTGAGCTGCTGGGATTCCAGGTGAACGCCACTGTGCCTGGTTTCACTACAGATCTTGATTCACACTTTGTGCCAGCAAGACTGAGCTACTGTCTCCACTGTCCCAAGACCCCATCCCCTATCCTTGCCATTGTACTCTCTTCTTGTTTTTTTTTTTTTTTTTTTTTTTACTTTATTGTTGGTCATTCAAAACATTACACAGTTCTTAATACATCATCTTTCACAGTTTGATTCAAGTGGGTTATGAACTCCCAACTTTACCCCGTATACAAATTGCTGTATCACATCAGTTACCCTTCCATTGATTGACATATTGCCTTTCTAGTGTCTGATGTATTCTGCTGTCTGTCCTATTCTCTACTATCCCCCCTCCCCTCCCCTCCCCTCCCCTCCCCTTTTCTCATCCCTGTTTAATGTAAATCTTCTTCTCAAGCTCTTCGTCCTTACCCTGTCCTTGTTTACTCCCCTTATATCAAGGGGGTCATTTGGTATTTGTATTTTAACGATTGACTAGCTTCACTTAGCATAATCTGCTCTAATGCCATCCATTTCCCTCCAAATTCTATGATTTTGTCGTTCCTTAATGCAGAGTAATACTCCATTGTTGTTACCCCCTTCTCTTTGCAGGGCATAACTTCTTGTCTGTGCCTGAAGTTCAAATCCCTGCCCGGTTCTCTCCAAGGTCATCTCCTGCTGAAATCTTTTGAAATACCTCCTTTCCCTCCTCTGAACCACCTGGTAGTATTGCTCCTTATTCTGAACTCCTGTGGCATTTATCTTTAATAAATTGATGTCTTGTAGTTATCTTTATTTTTGTAAATGTATTTTTCTTCCGACTACTTTCCTTTGCTCTTAAAATACGTCTAAATTTGTAAGTATGACTTTAAAAATGGAAATAAATCCCAAATCTTGAATTTTCTAACTAGACTTTAAGCTCCTTGAGAGAATATTCATGTTTGTTTCATTTTTATAACTTTTGAGTAGTTCTATCACTTACAGTGAGCTTTGCCCATCAGGCATAGCAAATAGTTGTAGAATAAATAAATATGATGGCTGTATTGCCACATCTCTCCTCAAACACTGTGTTTTCAGCTTGTTTGTATGTACCTGTATCGACTCAACTAGCTACCAATAAATCTCAAGTATGGTCCTTTTAAGGTGAAAAACAAGGAGTCAGTCACTCCCCATGATTTCCCAAACAGGCAAAGATCTCAGTAGTGTTAGTCAGTGTTCATTTGAGTAGCTGCAAATACCATCCTTGCTAGTCATGGTAGAATACAGTTGTTGAAGTTGGATTTTTTCCCCTAAGTCACTATTCCATCTTTGTGCCTTTTCCGCAGAAGATGATCGAAGAAAAACAGGTCTCTTAAGAAATATGTCTATGAAGTCATTGCATTTGATTAGCTAATTTGAAGAAACTCTTTAAATATAGGTACTATGCCTTTTTAATTTATATCATGAAAAATCATTTTTTACTGGTTTATTATTATCCTGTAAGTTTAATTATAGTTGCATTTTGAAACAAAGACAGTTTTTACTTTTATGTAACTGAATTTATCAATATTTCCTCAGAGTTTAATAGCCTTGATGTGTATAATAAATACTTTCTATCCTAGAACAACAAAAATTGTATTTTTTAAAAAAATGTTTAAAATATTTTACATGGAAGTCTTTAACCTATCTGGGATTAATTTGGGGAGGAAAAGGAGTAGGAATCTATAATTTTCCCCAAACAAATGGTTAATAACATTTAGAGTAGTTCTCTCTTTCCCCTCCAGAATGGTTAATTTTATAAGTCAACTTTTCCAGGCCCTGGCTCACCATTGAGTCCACCAACCCATGTGGCAATCTTCTCTAGAAATATCTTTGTAGACACAACCAGAAATGTGCTCTACCAATGCTTTATGTATTCTTCAATCCACTCAAGTTGGAAACTAAAGTTAATCATCATCTACACATATGTAAATATACATATACATATGCATATATACATAACTCTGACGAACACATTCACTGATTTGTATGAATATACATCCCCTGATAGATGAGCAATTTCTGTGAGTCTTTTTATGGACTCTATTCTATTTCTGTGTTTCATTTTCTACTCCTGCCCCAATACCTTCCCTAATTCATTATTATCTAAAATCTGGTAGGGTTATGTCTAACCACTTAATTCCTTAAAATTGATTCTTGACCCCTTGTTTTCCCATTGGGTTTTTTGACTAACTTGGCAATTTGATTAAAAACCCAGCTCAGATTTTTATTGAAACTGCTTTGAATTTGTTGATTAATTTAGTGTGAATAAACTCTTTATATAATTGAGTCTTTTGATCTATCAACATGCTGTACATCTTATTCAGATTCAGGTCTTGCTTTAAATTATTCAGACCTTCTATTATATATTTAAATAATTCTTTAAGTATTTTCCCACTTTTTCCAACATTTTTTGCTTGCTGGTTTTCAGGTGTCTTACTACATATCAAATCATGTAATATTGTTATTATGAGTAGAAACTTTAATTAAAAATTTTTAATAGGTTTTACAATTATATGCTATTCTTTCCTCCCTCCCTTCTTCTTTCCTCCTTTCCTTCCTTCCTTTGTTCCTTTATTTAGAGATCTACTGAATTTTAACTGGGAACCAGGTTTTTGAACCCAAAAGACATTTCCCAGCTGAACTTGAAGCTGGAGGTGGACATGGCTCCAGTTGTGCTATTAAATTAGTTCTAGAATTTTCTCCTGTATTCAGAAAAGAGCCTCACCAACTTCTAATGACTGTCCTCTGCCAACCTGAAACCTAATTTATTTAGAGTAAGTACAGAGTCCACTTATGATGGAAAGAAATAAGGAAAGAGAAAAGGAAATTAGCAAACCTTTCACTCATACTTTTTCATTTCAAAAGAGAATCACCTCTGTTCTCCAAAATTGTAGAAAGCACGAGAAGTCGTCGTTGTCATCATCATCATCATCATCATCATCATAGTAATGAAGATAAATATGTACTGAGTTTTTACAGACTAATTGCCAGGAACTTTACATGTATTACTTTAATTTTTACAACAATTTTATTCATTGTAATTACTATCTTTATTATATAGATAAGAAAAATGTGGTTTAGAAGATTAAGAAGCTTATTCAAGATCATGTTGATATAAGTGCTGCAAATTCAAGCCTAGATCTAATTCCAGAGATCACATTTTTGGTTGCTAGTGGATCATCTTCCCTACTCAGGGAATGACTTGTCATTCCTCATGGGAAGAAAATCCCTCTCTTAAAATTAAAATCTACTAGTTTCCTGATAAGGGAGCAGCTCCAACTCTATTACCTGTGATTTGCTCTAAATCCTTGGGAGCAACCACCACCACCATCCACAAGCTGCTCAGGGTTGTTTCTTTTGTGAAGTTCCATCCCTGAGATAGGTTGGTGTATCAGTTCATTTTTTTATTGTTTATAACAAAGTACCAGAGATGGGCTAATTTATAAAGAAAAGAGGTTTGTTTTAACTCATAGTTCTGGAAGTCAAGGTTTTAGGGACACAGAGTCATGAAGTAGCTCATGGCCATCATATGAAAAGAGACAGGGGCCCTGAGCATCTATCCCTCTTTGCTTATAAAGTTACCAGCATGCGATCATGGTAGCTACACCCCCAAACCTCATTTAATCCTAATCGCTTCCTAAAGACTCCCCTTCTAAACACAATAGTCTGATGGAGTTTCCACCAATACCACACGGTGAGGATTACATTCTAACACACAGAGCTTTGAGGAACATGCCAACTATAGCAGCTGACATGGGGGGGAAAAAAAAAAAAGAACCAAGAGCAACCAACTCTAGTACTGGGAGAGAACACGAGGGAAGCAAACTAAGAAAACCTACCAAACGTAAAAACCCTCCAGTCTGCGTTTCTGTGATCCTGTCCTCGCTTGCTTTTCCCCTGGGCTTGTGAATCTGGCTGGGCTCCACATCTTGTGAGGCCTTCCCGAAGGACTGGGAGATATTTTTGCTCACTTTATAGGTGCCTCCTACAGATTTGATTTTTCCAGTCTAAGGAGTCGCCTCTATCCAGCAGCTGGCAAGACACTCTGATTAGCACCGGAATGTGCTCTCTCTGCAGGTGCAGGCACTTGCCCTGAGCCTGAGCAGGCCCAGGTATCACATGGCTCAAAATCAACAGCATAAGCAGCCCTGGGGGGGGGGGGGGACGGATGGGGTCTTCACTCCCACGCTTTGCTGTTGGCCACCTGAAGTAAAGCAGCTGGAGAGGAAAGCTTCTTGCTGCTTGCTTATTTGACAAGAGAGATTGTTTTGCAGAGAGCTGAATGCCACACTTGCCACAACCAGAGTGAACCTGGAGCATCCAGCAGGCCTGAGTGGTCTCTGCTGGCCCACACGGGGATCCCTCTCCACTCATTTACATAGAACCCAGCCCCACTGAGTGTGGGGAGGAGACAGAAATGGATAGGGAGGATGGGAAAGGGTTTTCTAGCCATGTCTATGTGTATTGCAGGAGAAAACTGCCTCTTCTGAATTATTCCTGAAATTCCCACATTCCTATTCCTGACATCTCTCCCACCTTCTGAAGAAAGAAATTTAGCTGCAAAGTGAAAACTCTTTCTCAGGTGATGGTCCCATATAAGTATCTGTTAACCTATTATTTTAGGTTCAGCTTTGGCCTTTAGAAAGTGTCTAGGTGGTGGTTTTTACTTGAAGAGAAGATGTTGCTAGATTTGTTTAATCCCCACATCTCTCTCAGCAAGCCCCCCCCCCCCCAGGACTTTGGAAGTTCACTTTATTGTTTTTAGTCTGCTAGTATTGTCTATGGTCAAAATTCCCATTTTGTAGAATCTTTTGAGGTTCAGAAAGAATGAGCAGTTACAGAGTGGGGCCTGCTTTTTGCCTTTGAAGTACAGCCTATTTGTTTCTTTCCTTTGGAACTAAAGTTGTGTTTTTTTTTTTTTTTTAAATTCTGAATTTAACTACTAATCAGTAGATTTTTAAAAGAGCAGAAAAAATTCAGAAGCCCAACAGGAGGATGGAAGGGTGAAGCAACTAATGGTGTAATGTCAGGAACCAAATTGTAGAAAACCATGTTTCCTAGCATGCCAGTTCTAGTTTTTCTTTTCTTCCGGTCTCAAGAGATTCTGAAGAAACTCCATATGTTTCTCAAATTTGATTCTTGGCTTGCTGTAATGACCCAGGTTTCTCAGTGTCAGAAAGAATTTTGCTCTGGGCAGCTAGTTCTCTAAGGAATTTAAAAGACATCTAGAATGAATCTCGTCCCAATTTGCATTGTGGAGACAACCCCAGCCAAGCTGTTGACCTGGACATAAAAAAAAAAAAAAAAAAAAATTGTGCTTATATTGCAATCCTCTGAATTTTAGGGTAATTTGTTATGTAGCATAATTGCAACAATGACTGAATAATATACCCCTGTTCTCTCCCTGTTGTACTTTCTCATGAGAAGTAATACAATTTTTCCACCTCTGGATCTCCCTCCATTTCTTTGGACCACTTGGGACACACAAAAAAACTCTTTTAACACCTCTTTGCCTTTGTAGGAAGTCTTTCTTGAAGTTTAAACTGGGAAGCAATATGATCTTTTTTAGGATATAAAATGCAGTGAGCCTGTGGACATAGGAAGCTGAATATTACCTGTGTATAACCTCAGATGTCAAGCTTTAAAACAAAAAATTTCAGAGAAGAATTTAATTGGTCCTTCTATTATTGTTTCACGTTCTTTTACACAACTAGAGATAACCAATGGTACTTCTCAGGACAGATGGTACCAGAGGTAGGCAGGTTGACCTACTGGTTCAACACGGCTCTGTGGAGTTTTGCCTTTGTGTCCCTCCAGAGGGCCAAATGCCCCAGATATGGGGCGGGACCCATTTCAATAGATAATGCTAAAAGGAATCTTAGCAAAACATTATTATTTTTTTTGTCATTGGATTTTTATTGAAACCAGTGTGAGGCATTTTATAGTTTTCTCTGTAGAATTTCTCTACTCATAAGAATATAGAGAATATGTAAAGATAATCAGGCCTGATCCATTATCTCTTCCATGAATTACCTAAGTGATCTAGAAATGTGATGAAAAAAAAATTGGCAGTTTAAAATAATTTTTATACTTTTCACCACAAAATTATAAAGAACCAATTCCGTTCTAAGCAGGTACTTGCACAATCATATTAGATAAAGAAAAGAGCGAGCTGTGAAGAAAACAGAATTCCAACATGCAGTACTTTCCATAGAACTTTCAAACTCAAAATTCAACCCTGCCTCTCAGTCTTAGCTCTCAGTTCCCTCTTCTGTGAATAGTTCTGTTTTCCTCTTTCAATCTATATCCTACCATTTCTTCATTGTGCACCAAAGTTCCACACAATCTCCCTTCTTTCCTGACTCTTTTTTAAAATTTTTTAGTTGCCCATGGACCTTTATTTTAGTTATTTATATGCAGTATTGAGAATCGAACCCAGTGCCTCATGCATGCTAGGCAAGTGCTCTACCACTGAGCTCCAGCCCCTGACACACACACACACACACTCTCTCTCTCTCTCTCTCTCTCTCTCTCTCTCTCTCTCTCTCTCTCTCTCTCTCTCTCTCTCTAAACCAATGCATGAAGATCCTATAGCAGTGGGGAGTTTCACGTTTATTCAAGGAATCATTGTATCCATCTACACACAGAAGTTATCTTAGTTTTATATTGTTGTATTAGGATACCATGGACCTGGTTAATTATAAACAACAGGAGTTCATTTAGCCAGTCGTTCTGTAAACTGGATTGCCCAAGACTGAGGGCCTTCTTGAGTCTTAACATGCTAGAAGGCTTTACATGGTAATAGCATGTGAGGGAGAGAGAGAGGATGGGGCCAAATTTCACCTTTTATCAAGAATCCACTCTCTTGATAATGACATTAATCCATCTAGAAGGGTTTGCCTCTTAAAAAGAATGTGCCCTTTCTTTCTTTCTTTCTTTCTTTCTTTCTTTCTTTCTTTCTTTCTTTCTTTCTTTCTTTCTTTTTTTTTTTTTTGAATATTCTCACTACTTCAGTACTATCACAAGGAGCAGTAATGATCTGGACCAACAGGATGGAAGAAAATTCTGGGGATCCTTTAAATTCTGCTTTGCATGTACAGAGGGAGGCAGGTGGGTGTAGAAACCAAGCCTGTGTGCTCTGTTGCTGGACTGGCCAGGATTGCCTCCTGGGTGCTTGGGAGGTCTCAAGCCAAGAGACCACTCAACACCTCTTTTCCTCATAAGTCAGTAACCTTACCTCCTCCCAGGGGTGTTGTGAGCTTTAAATGGGTCCACACACCTTAATACCAAGATCCGTGCTGGTCATCGTGTCAAATTATTTTTGTTATCTGAGTTTCAGCTTGCAGTATCTGTAAGATTAAAAATGGTGACAATGTTTTGTAACGTAAAGGAACTGTACAAATAGAAGACATTTGGAAAAAAAGTCCTCATTTCTTAATCTTGGAAATTCCTCCTCAAATGCTGAGTTCTTTGCCTGTGTGATTAGTTAGCAAAGTCATGTTGGATTTTATTTTAGACATTCCTGTTAGTATTTAGTCCTGACATCTCATACACATCCATTTGAAAGATTCACTCTGTGATTAAATGAAAAGTGAAAGTCACAGTGGAGGAATGTAATGAGGAGTAAAACCTGTCTTTTGGGAGTCAGGGAGGAAGGTGTCTCTGAGCCCCGTTTATTGTACACACTGTGTGGATATTTATAGGGGAGTCCTTCGGAAGATGTGTGGGCCAGGACCTTGCTTAAGGCTGGGGCTGGGCTTCAGAAGACACTGATGCTGCATCTCCCACACAGAAGCCAGCCCCAGTCTGCCTGGTATTCAGGCGCCCCAGGTCCTATTCCTGGTTTACTTCTCTAGAAGGGCTCCTGTTTCTTCTCAACTCTTTCCCTAAGCCACAGGCCAGCTGTTCTCAAAGTCATAGAGCATTGGAATCACTTGCAGGGTTTGCTGAACCCCAAATTACAGGGCCTACCCCTGCAGTTTTGGGTGCTATGGGCCTAGGGTGGTGTTGAGAGCCACAGCCAAAGGGGCCCCAGCAAACTTTCAGCTGCCAGCAAACTTCCAGCTGCCAGCTGATGATTGGCTCACAGCGGCCCCAGCAACATCTAGCTGATTGGCTCCTCCATGGTGATGTTCATTGGGCTGTTTCCCTGCCCTTCAGACTGCCAGCTGATGATTGGCTCACAGTGCCCCAGCAACATCTAGCTGATTGGCTCCTCCACCGAGCTGCTCATTGGGGGACTTCTTTGGCTCCGCCCATGCAACCCAGCCAATCGGCCTCAAGAGCAGGAGGATTGTGGGAGGTGGACAGGCTTGCGTGGGTGAGAGGCTTGTGGAAGCTGGTGGTGGCAGTTGGGCTCTGAGGGTTTTTTCCTGAGGAGCTGTTTTGTTTGGCATTTGTAGTTCTAAAAATAAAGTTAATTTCTTTTGACAAGTGGCTCCTGAATTGGGCCCAGCCAGACTGCGGCAGGGCAGGGCCTGAGAATTTGCATTTCTAACCTGATGCTGATGAAGCTGAGTCCTGGTCCCGGGATCACATTGTGGTTACCATTTCCCTAGACAGACTGCCAGGACCCTGGACCTAAAACTCACGCCTTATTATTGTCTTTAACAATTGTCAATTTACTGCCTGTCCAAATCCTCACCTATCCAAGCTCAATGCTCTTTTTTCTTCATGATTTATTACAAATATGCTGCACCCATGTAGCCTTCTCTGACTTTCGTGCTCCAACCCACTGACTTCCTCCCTCCCGCCCCACCCTGTTTCCATTGTGGGATGCCCTTTCTTTATCATCTAACCTGATAATGTGCTCTAGATGACAAAGGACTGAATCTTAATCGTTCCTCTTTAATCCCTATTTTAAATTGCTTCTCAAAGAGCTTATAGTAGATTTCTCAAGTGGGATTCAAGTATACAATCATATCTGTGGTACAGATGGCTCTTTCTTCCACTCTCATTTCTAGAAAATCTAATAGGAACCATGGTGAGTCCCAGTATGTACATTTCCCAGGTTTCCTATACTGGGAGCCAGACTCATATTTGATCAATGGTATCAAAAGGGGTGCTGTTTGTTCTACGGTTTGTGGACCCCAAATCTCTCCTTTAGTATTGTGCTTAATCTTTTCAAAAAACAGTCTGTGACAGGAAAGGGAAGAGCTTTTAAATAATCCAAATTTAATTAGAAATACTGGATGTTAATTTTGATTTTTTTTTCTTTTTTGGTGACAAAAGCTTGGTCCCATTCTTTTGGCAAATGGTTTGACCCTTCCCTGGACTCCCTCTCCCTTTTTGGCCATTTTTCTCTGTCAACGATTAAATCCAAGGGCTGGATTCCCAGAGATTTCATTTCTCCTGGTAGCATGTGGCTTTGGGCAGTTACACAGACATCTAATTACCGGGGAAGTCTAATAAGCTAATGACTGCCCGAGGCATTCATTTGGGAGGGGTTGGGAGACTCCTCTGAAAGCCCTCTGCCCGTCAGTCACCTGCCTGGAACCGAGACAGCCCTGTCCTCACACATGTCCCTGGGAAGGGTAAACACACGGGTTTCCTTGGAGATTGCTTTTCCCAGAGTTTGAATACTGTCTTTCCCACCCTTGTCCAGCGGGGCGAAATGCCAGGGTGCTAGACAGGGTTAGCTTTCTGGTTATCTAATAAGAAAAAAAACAAGCTCCAGACTGTTACTGTGGGAAAATATTAGAGAGAATATTTTTCAAGCTCTGCTTAAAATTCTGTCACCTATATGGTTGCTAACCTCTTGGAGGCAGACAAAATAAGCATGTTATTTGGAAGTCATCTGCCCATTTTTTAAATGAATTGTTTAAAACTGTTTTAGAATTTGTTTATAAAAAGATTAGTAACCTCTTTTACTTAATCTCCCTCCATCACCACAAAAACAACAATTCACCCAGAATGGCAGACCCCTTTTTCTTTGATGTATGACCTTGGGTTGTCTGACTGCATATCAATCCCTTGGACTAGAGTGATGGCTTTATGAAATGTTCCCAGAGTCTGGGAGTCCCACTGGGAGGGCCCTGGATGGCAAGGGCCTCTGTTAGAAAGACACCTCTTTCTGTATTTGTGCCAGATATTTTTCAATCTTTTATTCTATTTTTTTTAAGAGTTAAGGCTCCTATGTGGAAAAAAAATAAGAAAATTAAATTTTAAGAAGATTTAAGAAGTTGGTTCATATACTATGTAGTGTTTGTTTACAAAGACACAGTGAAAAATATCTGTGCGTAAAAGTGACTAATTGAAGAATGTAATTTAGAAGGAAACAAATAAACACCCACAGAGTCTGAGAAGATGGGATCTCACAGTCAGAAAAATACATCATGCTTAAGTCTCATGATGGTCAGCTCATAGACCTGACCATCATGAGACTTAAGATTTCCAGGATTCACTAAGATTTCCAGGATTCAGAACTCCCAATATAACAGTTCAGATCAGCACTGGATAGCTTGGTTAGAATGGAAGACCAGGAAAGACGCTAAAGGAAGAAGAGATTTAAATAAGACACTTGTGGGCCAAAACCAGTCCATGTACATTACTGATTTATAAAGAAGAGAGAAATTCACCCAAACCATGTGGAGAAGTGAGGTTTAAACACAATGGTCATGAGTCTCTGAGTCTATGTCTGGACACTGAGGTCTTTGTGGCTGATGAGGACAGATGTGGCTGGTGAAGACAGCATAGGCTGGGGAGGTAGAAGTGAGACAGGTGAAAGATGTTGGGACATCTAGGCAGGCAGTGTGCACTGGCCATGTGTTTTGGGTTTTTTGTTTTTGTTTTTTGTTGCTTGAAGCCATTCCTGGATGTACTCTGCACTGTTTAATGAGATGTCTTCGGGGCGCATTTTGATGGAAGCAGCTGTAGCCATTCTTTCATTGAGAGGTCACCAGGAGATTCTATCAGCAGCTCACTCATCAGCCTATGATAGGAACTGGTTCTCCTGGAGGCTCAGCAAACACAAATGCAGCAGATACACTGCACTTTATAGGGGGCAGATGGAGAATTGGGTGCTGCAGCTGGGATGCAAGTTCAAGTTCTGAGGACAGAGTGTGGGAACTTGTACTGGGAAGGGTAAGTTTATCATTTTCTCAGCTTGGCAGTTTTTTTTTTTTTTGTTGTTATTGGTGGTGTTTATAATTTGTTCATTACCACCACTAAAGGAATGAAGATAAATTCAATATAAGGCTTCCCTTTCCCATTCAGTTTTTTTTTTTAACTCTTTAATAGATATTTCACAGAAAACTCTAGGTAACTTAGGACTTTTGCACTAAGTTTTCTCACCACAGGAGGAATGAACTTGAAGTAGCATTTTTTTTCTTTCTTTTTTTCTTTTTTTTTTCAGTGCTGGGAATCAAACCCAGAGCCTTGCACATGTTAGACAAGTGCTGTACCACTGATCTACCTCCACCGTCCTTGAACTTGAATTAGAAGCAACATTGGGTAGTGGGAAAAAGTATGAACTCACAAGCTAGGCAATTCCAAGGTTCAGGGTTTTGTCCTTGAGAACTGGGGTGACCTTAGGCAAGTGACTAAACACCTTGGCCTTCAGCTTCCGCATTTGTAATCACATCTACTTCGTAGAAGGTTTTCATTGATTAAATGAAGCATGAATGTCCCACATTAAATCCAGTGCCTGGTTCTTCAACGGCTTATTATCAACATTCGTTTCCTTCCTTCTTTTTTTTTTTAGAGTTGCATCAGAGGCAAAAGCTAAACAATCAATTTTCTCTTCATCTTTAGCTATTGGGAACTCTGGGTTGATTTCTCTATCTTTTTAAATCCATCCATCATTTCATCCATTTTTTTTTTTTTGGTGGTGTTGGGAATAGAACCCAGGTCCTCAAGCATGGTAAGCAAGTGCTGTACCACTGAACTGTACCGCCAACCTTCTCCCCACGTTTTGTGTACTTTCTTACTGACAATACAAGAAGTTTCAGGTTTCATTTCCTGCTCCAGTCCAAGAGTTGGTCATTTCTCCAAGAAGACTTTGGTATTAGAAACCAAAATCTGGGTGCTAGGGTGTGCTCACATGCATCGTCGTCGTCATCATCATCATCATCATCATCATCATTATTAATGTACTTTAATCTTTATAACAATTTTAGATTTACATAGAAAATTAAGAAGATTGTTCAGAGAGAACACACATACCTCACAGTTTTGCTTATTATTATGATATCAGTAGGGTAATCATTATAATATGAACCTATATTGATATATTATTAACTAAAACCTATGCCTTATTCAGATTTCCTTAGTTTTTACTTAATGTTCTTTCTGTCCAGGATTCCACCGGGATATCACATTATGTTTAATTGTCATTCTCTTAGTCATGACAGTTTCTCGGCCTTTCATTGTTTTGGAGGCCTTTAATGGTTTTGAGAAATATGAGTTGGGCATTTTGTAGGATACACTTCTTTGGGGCTTGTCTGGGGCTGTAGGTTTTGGAGAAGAACATTCAGAGGTGAAGTACCATTCTCATGTCCACACTTAGGTGAAGTACCATTCTCATGTCCACACATGCCTTAGGACTGTTGAACTTGGATATCTAAGGTAGTGTTTGTTAGGATTCTCCACTGTAACTTTACTCTCATTCCCCCTCTTTGGAAATAAGGCACTATGCTCAAGAGATTACATTTCTTCTCCTTGAGGGTAGGGTATCTACATATATTACTTGGAATTCATAGCATGGGCTCTTTAATCAATGTTTTGTTTTCTGATATCTCTTTCTCTATGCTAGAAATGAAGTGTCTATTTATGCTGTCCAATTTTGAATTCAGCAAATTAGGTATTTAGAACAATGGATGGGCATATTTTAAACCTAATGCTACTAAATCTATGCTTATGGAGCCAACCTGGTCCTGCTTTTCCTACATGAGCACTATTTTCTTAAATATTATTTGAGCTGATATATGAGAAATAGCACTACTAATTAAAGTTGCTTTCATTCTTAATGTGTCTCCTAATTTCCACATGGTGAAGTATTTCCAAGTTTCCTGATGGTTGACCAGGGAAAATTAGTCTCTCATCTTATTTTAAAGAATAATTGGCCACTCAACACACGAGGCAAACTAGACATACAGTGAAAAGCACATTTCCCGCAATAATTACTAGGTTGTTTCCTGGTAAATGGAAGAGCTGTACAGCATCACATTAAGCATGAAAATGCATAGATGCTGAGAGGAGTTTAAGGTTAAAAGGAAAACAAAATACTCCCTGGGGTTTTAATCACTAATTACAGGTCTATAAATATCCATTTCTTGGATTCAGACAGCATTTGGTCTCCTGGATATGATTTAGTTTGGCATATGGGCTTGCCAGGTTTTTTCCTCCTTCCTTTTGTGAACTGCTTGAAATGACTGGAGAGGTCAGACGTGAAGACAGGTGGTAAAAATATTCAGGGGGGAAAAAACACAAAAAGTGATTGTCTGGATTTGCCAGCACTTCTATTTAGTGACCTAAAGGAATTGACCCAGCTCTATATTTAGATTTTTGCAAGATGGCGTATGGTACCACACTGTTTACAGGCACTTATTTTCCAAGTAACTATTGTGTTTGCATTGAAAAGATTTATTCCACTTAGCTGTAGGACTGGTCCTTGCAAAGTATAAGAAGACTTCAAATGTGAGAAATACTCATGCAAAAAAAAAAAAAATTCAACCCAGAGAGAAATCTAGTTATTTTTCTCTCCTTTTAAATACAATTTCTATGCCATTTCAAAGTCAGCTACTAAATTTCAATATATTTATGATAACCAGCATGGAATCCTCTGAGAAAAGTGATATTTTAAAATCAAATTTGCATAACCAGAAATACCTTTGTGTAGTTATCTGCCAATATTTGTACTGTTTGTATTTTATAATATCATTATTTTGTGTAACTTTGGACTACGTCTATTTGGAAGGTCTGGGATTATTATCTACTTCATACTATTTGAAAGAAAATTAACACCCAGATGCTAGTTATGTCACCTATTTTGATAGAACATAAATTCATGTAGAACATAATTAGGTTGGTTTCAAGGCATTTCCTGAGGAATCAGAAAAAAAAAATCTCTTCATCTTGTACTTCAAAGAGATGGCTGAATATCTGTGAATTAAAAGTTCCACTTCAATTAGAAAATAATACAGTTCCTCTACTTCACAAAGTTCAATTTTTCCCTCAAGGTATTCAATGTTCTGCATATATTATTTTATATTTTTGAAGGTGTACCAGAACTTAACTTTTGGTTTTTACATTATTTAGTAGAGTAAGAACTTGGGGGCACTGAGAGGTTTCAGTCAATGGGTTTTATATAAACCTAGTGTCTAGAATTTAAACTCAGAACTCATCCTACCAGGATTGTACACTAAGATTCTGAAAAGAATTCTTTAAGTTTAGTATGATAAAGTTTAGAATAATAAAGATAGGTTGTGGATATTCCAAAAGATACTCTTTGCTTCTTTCTTGATTTCTCCCCCAATACTCTGGGCCTTCTACAAAGAAAACCTGCTCATTAGTTAAAGTAAGTTTATCAGACCTTCTGGAGAAAGGAGAAAATCATCCTCATCATTCAGCAGCATCTCAGAAGAGGGCTTTAGGGAGGATAGCCACAGGGCTGTAGGGACTGGACCAGGGGTGATTTATGCTGTATTTTTCAAGTGAACAACTGAGACAGGAAAAGTCTATGACATTACCTTTTTGGGTAGGTGGATATGTCATGGCTATGTACTGAAGCAAGTCTCAGTAAGTCTTGTGAGCTTGTAAGCCTACAGCTTTGACTTTAAGGAATAATTTATTCCCTTGAGCAATTAGGTCAGTTATTTTATATTTATCTTATTACTACTTCATATAGGCAATGGAAAATATTCCTGGTTCTAGGATTAGCATAGGCACAGAGGTTATGTTGGTTTCAGCCTTTAACACACATATCCAAATTCTCAGTAAGTCCTACTGGCTTCACTTCTGCTATCCCCATTGCTACTGCTGATTCAATCCCCGACTTCCCTCACTAGGAATGACTGAATCACCATCCTATGTTATTCCTATATTTTCTTTTTTGAAATCTATTCTCTACTTAATGGTCAACTGATTGTTTTACCCTGTTAATAATCTTCCAAAAGCTCCACACTGCCCTCATTGCATGAATGGTGTCTGTACATATTTTCAGTGGTTGACGACCAAGCACTCTTACCGACTGTATTCTGGAGTCACCAAGGAAATCACAGTGCAGACCAGAGCTAGAAGAAAGGAGGCCTTGCTCAGGTAGAGCAGAGATACAGCCACATCTGCCTCAGTAGTGGGACTTGTCCCCCAGGGCTGGTGGGCTTTTCCAGCTGCCAGCACAGGGCAGCTGACTTACATACACTCTTTCTTTGTTGCAGGAGGACCTTATCTTTCCCTGCAGGGGACAGATAGCATAGGAGTGCTGGCATGTAGCGCCATCACTTGACTCACTCTAAGGTAGAACGTACTGAATCTGAAACAGGGAATCTGATGCACAGATTGTAAGGACTCTATGGATCAGTAAGGAAGCGATTCAGGATCAAAGCCCTTTCTTACACAGGGTAGGGCAGTATATATGCTTCAAGCACAAGACTGTCTCTCCCAGCAGCATGCAAATTTAAGCCAAAGCTGCTGACGTTGACATAGGAAGCTGGTGCATTATCTGGCTCCTACTGTCTTTCTTGACTCCAGTTCTAGCTCTTCTCCTCTGTGTCTAGCACCAAATTCTGGCCACAGGGCTCTTTCTTCTGCTCCTGAATTATGGCCTAGGGACAAATCCCTCAAGCCTGACATATCTCTGCCTCAAGTCTTGGGTTAGTTAGAAGGGGTTCTGGTAACCAAGACCTTGTTTCAAAGATGATTTCATCAGAGAAAGAGAGAGCTTCCTCAATTAATGAACCCAATGTGGACCCCTTTGTCCTTATGTACTATGTGATATAACTCTCCTTTCTTCATGTGATCTAATAATTGTTTGAAATTATTTTGTTTACTACTCATTACTTTTTTTGGTAGGGGTGGATACTGGGGATTGAACCCAGGGGCACTTTACCACTGAGCTACATCCCCAGCCATTTCTAAAGTTTATTCTTAGACAGGGTCTCTCTAAGTTGCTCTGGGCCT
This sequence comes from Ictidomys tridecemlineatus, assembly GCF_052094955.1. Classification (NCBI taxonomy): domain Eukaryota; kingdom Metazoa; phylum Chordata; class Mammalia; order Rodentia; family Sciuridae; genus Ictidomys; species Ictidomys tridecemlineatus. Next base: position 89,866,156 of record NC_135479.1, read on the forward strand.
TGCTAAGCAGCTAAGGATGGCTTTGAACTTGCTATCCTCTGGCTCAGCTTCCCAAGTTGTTGGGATTACAGGTGTGTGCCTGGCATACTCATTCACTTTTTTAAAAAAAAAATTTCTACCTTCCTTTCTATGGACTGCAAGCAGGGACCTCTGTCCTATTTAATGTTTTATCATCCTGGTCTACAACACTATCTTAATATACATTTAAAAATATTTATTTCAGTGGTTTGTGGTGATTTAGCAGGACATCCTCATACAGCTGGTTCGAGTATGCATTAGGACACAGTTTGGGGCTGCCTGTCAGCAACAGACCTGTTCATGCCTTGGCTGTGGACTTCCACGTCTAGGCATCCTGCATCTATGTTTGCATATGTGAAAAATCAGGTCTACACAAAGATATTTATCGTGCAGAACAGAATTCACACAGCTAGCCTGAGCTGCTACCTCAGAAGGGCTGGCTTGCAGGGTTAGCTCTGGGCTGGCATCTGGGATTTGGCTGGTAAACAGCTTCTTGAACTGAAACGAAACTTCACAGAAGTGATAAAGCTGTTCTACCCTCTAGAGAACGGAGCATCTGCCGTTCTGGAATTTTGGTAGTGGCCAGGCAGAGCGTACCTAGGTGACTATCACTGAAGAAAATCTGGGCACTGAGTCCCCCAGTGGGTTTCCTGGGGCAGTAGATGTGACTGTATTTATTTTTTATTTTTATTTATTTATTTTTTTGCAGTATTGAACCCAGGGGTACTCTACAACTGAATTACCTCTCCAAAACTTTAAAAACTCCTTTTGTAAATTTTGCAACCAACTCTCACTAAATTGCCCAGTTTGTCCTTAAATTGCAACTCTCCTGCCTCAGCCTCTTAAGTAGCTTGGATTATAGGCGTGGGCTACTATGTATGGCTTGGATTTTTTTTTTTTTCTCTTGAAAGAAGGAACACACTGGGTGAATCCTGGAATACGAGAGGACATAGGGCACTTATTTATGGACTCCTCCAGACTTCATTTCTGTTTTTTCCTCTGGCTTATTGCTTTTCTTATTGTTTGTAATTTTTTGCAGTGATGGTGATTGAACCCAGGGACCTACGGCAGTACTAGGCAAGCATTCACCGCTGAAATACATGCTCAATTCTTTTTAAAAACTGTTATTTTGAGACAAGGTCTCACTTAGCTGCACAGGATGGCTTTGAGCTTATGATCCTCCTGCCTCAGCCTCCTGAGTTGCTAGGATTACAGAGGTGAGTCACTGTGTCTGGCTGTTACTTCTTCTTCTGCTGTGATAAATCTTAGCTGTTATAACTATATTCTGGGATCTGGGAGTCTTTCTAGTGAATCATGGAATATGTGGTCAGTTTTGAGGACCCTGAAACATTCACATAAAAAGTTTCCTAGGAGAATATTAAACCATGTACAATGTCCATGTAGAGAGAATTAGTGATGGCACACACTTAAAAAGGAATATTTCCATATGAGGTAATCCTGCACACTGACATAAAAATATTGATTACATATCTTGTTAAGGGAAAAAAATACAAAAACGAAAGCAAAAAAAAAAAAAAAAGCAAAACCAGGGTTGGAAGTGATTTCTGTAACTTGTATACTATATTCTTTGTGCACAAACACACATATGTGTGCTTGTGAATGCATAGAATCTTATTAAAATTTGATCATCAAATTTGATCATAGTAGTTATTTCTGAGGGGAGGAACTTGGTAGCAACATAGGGAAAGAGATATTTTACTATCTCTTCTGTACTCTAATACTTTGGCCACTAGCTGCACGAGATTATTTAGATTTAACTTAATTATAATTAAACAAAAATAATAAATTGGCTCATCAGAATCAATGGGAACATTTCAATTCTTAAGAGACACATATGGATGGTGGCTATCACATTAAATGTCACAAATACAGAACATTTCCATTGTCAGAGAATGATACAGATCAGAGTGACCTATATTCATTATTGCAGCTTGGTTCATATTTTCCATTTACACCAGGTACCTATTTTATTATTAAAAAACTAATTAGAACACAGAATTAGGTGAATCAATAAATGGTGAATGTTGACTTAAAAAGTCTCTCCTGACAGACTATTCTGAGAGTCTGAACAAGTAAGATCAAGTCACCTGATTTTATGATAGAAGTTTGTTTACATCTAGTGAAGGTAGGTAAGATAAACAGAGGCTCTAATTCTCAGGGCCCTTTCATAAAAGCAGATCTTTGGCTTAGGAGTGCCAGCCAGTTCCAGGTCTTGGAAATCCTTGCACATTTACCCAGGAGCTTGCCAAGGAGCACAGAGTGGGATCTCTGGCCTCTCCCATTTACTGGCTCTAACAACTCATGCCCTAGGCACTTTGGCTAGCCCTAACATACAAGCAGGAGGGGTGAAACAGATCTCTTTGCTTCTCCTTCCCTCTCTCCCTCCTTCAGTAAATAGTTCTTGTCACTTCGTGTCCAGAGACAAGTTATAATCAGTCTTGTGTGCTTGAGTTGGGAGATGCCTGTCATGGTCTTATTACTACTTTTACAGTTCAGTTCAGTATTTATTAAGTACCTAGTGAATAGTAAATGGACCTTATCTTTGAGTTCCTTATGGCTTAGCATGAGAGCTGGGAAGAGGGAACACATGGTGTTGATATAAGCGTAGTAAATGGTGCCAAGATAAAGGTTTGTCCAAGGTGAAAGGGGACATGGCGAAAGGCTGCCTGACCCAGTTGTGAAGGATGCATAAAACTTTTGAGGTGGAGAGCATGGGAAGGGCGCTCCAGGGGGATGACAGGTCACCTTGGCAAAGGGAAGCGGGTGTTGGAGCATGGCTTGGGAGCCCTGCAGTCACTGTGCTAGAACCTAAAACTACAGGTGAAAATGTGGACTAGAAGCAACAGGAAAGGCAGATAAGTAGGGGGAGGCTGGTGCTGGGTGCAGAGTGGTGGATTTTACCCGGCCAGGGTCAGGAAGCTAGAAAAGACTTTGGAATAAGGAGCTTCCATTTGTGTGGATGTGTCTGGATGCATGAGGGGTGGACTGAGAGAAGCAAAGCCCAGGCAAGGTGCCCTGCTAGTGGACTGCGATCACAGTCTATAGGGAAATGGAGGCCGGTGGCCTTTTTATTAATGCCTTTCTAGTTCTAGTTCTGTCTTTCTTTTCCCATAGCTTTCTACTTTCTCACCTGAGCTTCTTGAGATCATCTTTCAAATGTACTGCTTGAACCCTGGTCTGTTCCTGGGAAGAGAAAAGAAGTAAATGGTCAGTACATCAAATGCTTCATGGAGACTAGCAAGATAATGGACACTGTCCACGGCCTTTCTTGGCATGAGGGAAGCCAGAGGTTACTTTTGTACAAGCAGTTTCAGTGCTGTGGTGAGAGCGGAATCCAGGCTGCAGGGGACCCAGGAGTGCTTCTGAGGGGACAAAGAAGGAAAATGTATGCAGACAGCTTCTAAATGGCCTGGTAAGGTATATGTTGACCACCAGAATGGGATGCATGTTCAAGGGTAAGACTTTGCTAGAGTAAGAGATTGTACAGTGGGCATATCAGACAACATCATGACCTCACCTCCTGCACAACTGCTTCTAGACAATATTACAGTGGTTTAAAATATGTACACATAGTAGAAGGGAAGAGAGATGGAGAAAAGTAGATTATTGACAGAGTCATCAGAGTTCCTAGATCCAGTCATGCCTGAAACTTCCAGATATTCTGCCACTGTAGCTGGGCTTTTGAGTTAAGTGAATAATTTCCCCATTTTACTTGAGTAAGGTTGCAATTTAGGAGCTGTACAAATTTTTCTTCCCTAAGGGTAAATGGAAATATTTCTGTTTTACACACACACACACACACACACACACACACACACACACACACTAAAACAAACAAACAAAAAACACCCCCAAACAAACCTACAGGGCTAAAAAAGAAAAACATACCAGTAGGGAGAAAGGATAAAATGAGAAAGTGGTGTAAGACATAGAAGTAGATCATGAATGAAGCATAGCCCTCTGGAGGATGGCACTGATGCAACTCACACATTAAAGTGAAAACTTCAGACTTCACAGGAAAGTTGAAGAATCATGAAGGCAGTGGTCCTATACCTATCAGCCAAATTCTACACAAATTCTACCAACACTGTTCTGCTCTTTCCTGTTTTTGCTTTGCCACACATCTCAGCTATCCCTCCTCCTGTCTATCCACTGAGTCAGCTTATTTTTTAATGCATTTCAAGTTAGGCTGCTGATATTAGTACATTTTATTTCTAAATTCTTTGACATGCCTCTTAACTGAACTTCTAAATGTGTTCACCATTGCAAGTACTTAATATATTGAAACAATTATCTGTGATACTTCTATTATATTAATGATATGTCTTCCTTTCAAAATTCAAGCACTGTTATTATTTTTGTAGTTATTATAATTGTAAGGATGTTTTTCATGTTTCTCTCTGATGTCAGGACATGATCCATTAGAAAAATTTCTGGAAATAAATGAATGAAGCTTATTCAAGTTGGTTTTTAATATGTTGGCTTCTGGAGATGTCAGAAATTGTGGTGCATTAGACCGTGAGGTTTGACATATGTCCACTGTGGTTTTAAAAATCAATGGCTTTCTACCTGCCCTTACATTGCTACATTGCCAACAAACAGCCTGTGACCACGCCTGGGTTTCAAATCTTCAATTAATATCTTTCTTCATAGAGGGATGACCTGGAAGGTATGAGCCTAGGCTTATTTGGCCATGTAGCAGTGTCTGGTAGAATATTTTTATTTAGAAAAATATACTTTAAATATTCCATGTAGATATGTATTTTGTATATGAATATACATTAGTCCTTGTCCCACCCTTTTATGGCATATCAACTCTTAATTGTCTTTATATGATAAATCTTCACTCTCTGGGTTGAATTTCTGGAGCTATGTATATTTCTTGGTCTGGTACCCTGTGTTAAGTTGCTGCTGAGCTATCCTGGTTGCTTGCCAATTCACCCTTTCCCCTTTTCTGGATCATACAGTGACTCTTGACAGAGACCTAAATGGCTCTGCTGGTGATATCCAGGGGAGCAGGGATGGCTGTGGGGGGCTGAAAATGAGTTAGAGTCCTGGTTCTTTAATTTGCTTGTATCTGTGTGATGGTTTAAGTTAAGTCATATGAGTCCCATGTCTTAGTGGCCTTTTCCTATGATGAGGTTGGACAAAATGCCCATTGATGTGACATTCACGAGCAGTGTCCGCAGAAGGGCATGGTGGAGACACATCTGGAGTCTGGAAGAGCTGCCCTCCTCTGTTCTCTGTGGTTTTAATTCCAGCCTTGCTCTCTCCTGATCCACACTCCTGTGCCCTCTCTCACATTCATCCTTTCTCTCTGGACCCTTTGATGTCATCCTCTCTGTGGTCTATTTTCCATCAGCACCCACGTGAACACAGGTCTCACCATTCTTAAAAAGTCCTTGCTTATCCTCATCTTTCCCTCTGAGAACCATCTTGCCCCTTATCCCTCCTTCCATGACTTAGAGATGATTACCATCTTTCCTTCTTTCTCTCTTTTACTCCTTGGATTTCTACAATGGGGCTTCCCTTCTTGCCTTCCAATGACAGAATTATTTCTCCACACTTGGTTAATGGAGACTTTCCAATCCTAGTCCTTCTGTGGATATACTGCTCATGCGTGTCAAATTGATGGGCATTTTGTTCAACCTTATTCTAGAAAAGGGACATTAAGACATATGACTCATATGACTTAACTAAAAACGTGACAGAAATGTAAGATTTTCCAATCCTAGTTTACTTTGCAGCCTTGTGACTAATATGAATGGAAGGCCTACAATGTATTAGGCTTTCATTCACATACTGACCTTCCCATCACCCAGTGGTAGGTGGTGGCGCCAGCGAGTGACACCAGCGCTGCTGGCTGCAGGAGGCTCTTGCCCACTCTTCCCATTCTCTGACTTGTGGACACTTTTTTTTACTCTCTTTCTTTCCTGTCCTAAATCTGTCCATTTCTCTTTTACCTTGCTGTCATTATCAAAGTCCAAGGACATTTATGTCTCATCAGGAGAGTTTAAAATGCTTTCCCACCAGCCTCTCTGCTTCCTGGTTTTCCTGTCCAACCCATTCTCAGCCTGTCAGGGTGACCTTGCTCCCAGATCTGATCAACCCAGTTGCTCTGCTTCAAACTCTCCCATGGACTCCTGGTTTGGTTTTTATGTTGGTTGGTTAGTGTTTTGGTTTGTTTTAGTAAAAACACAAGTTGTTCATATAGTCCCAAAGGAGCTTCATGTTGTGAATCTTATCAAACAGAACCAGTGGGTCTTATCCCAGGCTCTTCTCCATTGGCCTGTGGAGTCTGGTCTCTGGGTACATGCTCCATCTTGCTCCTCCTTCCCTCCCTCCCTTCCTCCCTCCCTCCCTTCCTTCCTTCCTTCTTTTTCTTAAGGCTTTCTCTTTGTTCTTCCTGGGAAGTACTTGCCTTCAGCCCTACTGGTCTGGTCTTCTGGGAAGCCATCTGAAGGTCCCCTTGGGCTGTGTTGCATGCCTCTCAAGGTGCTCTCAAAGCTGCTCCTATGTTTTAAGCCTAGATATTATAGTTATATTTTAAGTTGCTCATTTCTGTCAGCTTCTCCATCAGAGGGTGTGCTCATTAAATTGTTGTTGGGTGACTGAATGAAAGTAAAATATTCCAGACACTGAGTAATCCTAAAACATGAGCCCCTGCATGCATTTTAATTGATTTTTATAATACTCCTATTTCTCTCTTTATTCACTCTGACACGGGAAAATCATAGATACCATAGTTAATATACATTTACATATATTTTTATATAAAAATTTACGTATAATATTGAAGGCAGAAAATTTAAGTATCACACTTTCTGCCTCTCAAAACCTAGAGAGAAGTTTTGTTATTATAAAATTAGATTAGATGTTTTATGGAAATTTATATCCTCCCATCTTATTTTATTTTTAAATCTCTTTTCCTGGAGAAATGATTTGGTTTAGGATAAAAGACTAGCTGCTTAGAAACAAAATTGTGTAGCTCTTCAACTGGTAATTCACAAGGAAAACTGATACTCATGTCAAAAGTGGAACGGTACATTTCATGTGTAGAACAGTGTACCCAAAGTAAGGGACTCACTTCCACATGCTCATGGGAAGAGATTATTCTTGAACTATTTTTACTTTTCTGAAGAACAGGAGGAAAAAGGCAGTTCCTATTTATTGAAGTTAATGTTCTAGCTCTTGATTCTGTCTTTTCTTTCTGTAGCAGATTGTTTTCTCTCAATATACTAGTTCCAAACCATCTTGCTTTCCCCTTTACATCGTTTGCTTCTAAGTTTTCTAGTGTGGTTATGGTTTCTGTGCCTTTTTTTTTTCTTGCTTTTATAATTTATACCTGATTTCTTGGTAGCTTTATTATGAGACTATATCCTTGTGTGTGTGTGTGGCGCATGCGCGCCATTTCTCTTTGGGTGATGTGTCTCTGTGAGTCTGCAAGGGGCTGTGTTTCGTCATTACTGTTCAGGAATGCAGGTGGACAGAGTAGCTGCCCATCCTGATGTCCAGCAGCCACTATGCGAGAAGGGACACAAGAAAGCCCAAGCAGCCCCCTCTGGCCACTTAACGATCTGGTCTGGAAATGACACACTTTATTTTCATTCGCAACTCGATGACCAGAAATGGTCACGTGGTGGTTCCATTTGTAGTGATGGCCCCGGGGTTCCCGGAAAATGGAGAACTGGACCTACTTGGCCACTGAGCCGGCTGCCTCCGCATATCCCTGATATATCGTCACTCCCAAGGGAGCTGGGTTGCCATTGGTTCTTTATGACAGCCTTCTTTGCATTTTCGAGAATAATCCTTATTACCATCCTGCAGATTCTCAGCCAGCCTGGACATTTTATCCGGATTCTCTATGTGCAGTGTCTCTGCGCAAGGCACAAGGTCGCAGTGTGGTGGCCTAAGTGTTCCCACCCTCATCTGTTTCCTGTAGTGACTGCCACACACCCTGAAGCCCTGGCTGGGACTTTTCTCTATTTCTGAGAGTATTTGTTACACCCACTTCTTTTTCTCCCTCCAGGGCACCAGCATCTGAAGAAATGGGAAGAAACTTTTTCTTGGGTCTATAAACTTAAACCCCCTGCAAAAGAGCTTTGGATCATAGAATCCCAATGTCTTACTTAAAAAAAAAATGCTTCTGGAGCCTGCTTCTTCACATCCTAGAAATCTAGCTGGAAGCAGCAGATGCCAGGAGAGCCCCACAGGTATGCTGCTCTACTTAGAATGGCACTTGGTTCCGGGGAGTCCGGGATCCTCTGTGCCATGGTGGATCTCCCATAGTGCACCGTGACTCTCTGTCTTCTTGGGTGGTGTCCTTGTTTGTGTGTGAGTCACTGAATCAGCATTGAACATCCTTCCACTGACAAGAATTGGAAGGTGACTTTTTTGTGGTTGCTGTTTTTATTTATTTGGCAGCCTCCAACACTGAGAGTGGAAACACAAATTCATGGTTGATAATTTGGTTACTTAACACCTCCAATGTGGATGGCAATTGACTTATTACAGGTGTTTTTTTCTAATACCATCTTTAATTAGCAGGCCCTGGATAAACTTGGCTTTCCACACTTTGGTACACATGTTTTGAAGGCAGGCACCATGCTCCAAATTGAAGAGGGGAAGGTCAGCTTTTCCGTTTTTTTCCATGCTACTTTGGGGATCTTTCTTAGAACACAATAGTCTTTTCAAAGTCTCCTTCCCCCTTTTTTATACTCATGACCGAGTTTTTGAAATGTTTAATATCTCTCTAGCTATATACTATTGTTCCACGAGTTCTTTGCTTCTATCCAGTAGTCAATTACATAACCTACGAACTCAGGGAACCAGTGATAGACACAGGTCCCTCCAGGAGGAGGCTGCACTGGGTAAAATCTTCACAAGGATTCTTTCCAAGCAAAACCTTTAAATAAATTGGGAGTGTGGAGCAGAGGATAATGGTGGCAGCAGTGTGCCTGCTGCCTACCAAACGTTGAATTCTGTGTCAGGAATGATAATTACCAGCTCTGTAGCAGGCGAAGCCATCAACTCTGTCCTGATTACTAATTAATCAAGTGCTAAAGGGATTTAAACCAGTGACCCTGTTCCAGCAATGCAAGTGACAAAGTGATGCTTAAGACTTAAAGGGACACTGGGTCTATTCCCCCTACCCAATTAAAAGGTTAAGTGCAATATTTAGATAATTCCCTGTTGGTTTTGTTGGGTTGTTTGTTTTATTCTGATTGTTTGCTTTATTCACATAGAAGCAGAATTCAACAGAGGAAGTTTGATCATCTGAACTCAGATCTGAATTATAGCATATCCTAGGAGCATAAGGGCGGGAGGGGAGGTGATTCTAGAAACTATCCATCCCCTCCTCCATATTGATAAACCTGTTGGATTTGTCTTAGTGGGTGATTTACTGTCATTTAAATTAATTAGGTTCTGTCTTTAGGTAATAACACTCACTGGTAAAGACTTGAAAAATTTGGAAAGTAATGAAAAAAAATGACTCATCATGCAATTATTGTTTTAGGTTTTGGTATCATTTTTATCTATTTTGATAGATCAATTTATTAAACCATGCTATACCTTTTTGTCATGATGTATTTAAAATATATTTGTGACATTAATTTTTTTTGACTTATTATACCTGGTAGTACTCAGTTAAATAAATGCACGAAAATGTAATTACTAGTCTCTACAATTAGATGGACTCTCGTTCTTTTCTCCTGTGGCACAGAAAAGGACATAAATATTTTTAAGGCTTTTACTGTACTGATAAAATCACTCAGTGGAAAGTTGCACCTGTTTTTGTGAATGCTTGCAGTTATAAGAGGACCCCTTTCTATAGCCCTCAACAATACTGAATATTATACTTTAAAATATTAATTAATGGATAGATGAACATGGAATTGTATTATTTCAATTTTCATCTCTTTGCTTTCTAGTGAGAGTGAGCATTTGTCAAGAATTCCTGTAGTTTTTCTTTTTCTTGTTTTTAAATACCAATTAATCTCCTTTCTCTGTTTTCATTTGGGGCTGCTTACTTTTTCATTGATTAGCAGAGAGTTCTTTATATAAGAAGGATATTAGCCCCTTCTTCATTTTATATAATGCTATTTTTTTGCTCTAGTGGGTCATTGACACTAGAATTTCTTTTGTCATTTTTTAAATATTATAACTGAAAGCCAATTCTTGCTTTGAAATAATTGAATTGGCTTTCAGTTACAATATTTAAATATGTAACCTAGAGAAAAAAGACTTTATTTTTTTCTTGAACTCAGTTGCCTCATCTGTAGAATGTGGGTTGGAAGAGGGATAGGGACGATTGAAAGAAAGAAACCAAACAGTTTGGATGAAATGATCTATTGCAACTCTTCTGGATGGAAAATCCTAAATTTCATTACTTCCCAGTTCTATACTAATTCCTGATTATTATCAAACTGTGTGTTACTCTTTCGATCTTGTATATTTTGGGCAAGCATTACTATTTCTTATTAAGTTACAGTGGTACAAATTCAGGGTTAATTTTTTTTCCCCTGATGGAGAAACTTCTGCATGCCCTCAGGGCTTTTTTCTTCTGTTAAACTGTTATGAACCATTTCCATTTAGAAAATAGCAATAACATTAATGAGTTAGCCCTGCCACTTTCATAGAATTGCAGCTAATGAAAGATCTTGCAAACAGAGTTGGGCAACACAATTAAAGTTACCAAAGATTTCCTCCTGACTTTGAGCCTGTTGGACTTTTTTGTCATGTACATGTACACACACACACCCAGAGCCTCTGCCATATAAAAAAAAATATACGGTGGTTGCACTGTTAGTAGAAGAGATGGTGCAGTTTATACCTGAAGCATTGTCTGCAGTGTGTTGATTATGCAGAGATGCTGTAGTTTGTCTATGGGTGATTTTTAGGGTGAGTTAACAGCTATTAAGTTTAGGGATGTCCGTATTTGTAGATTCATGTGTCCTATGGAACATCTCTAGTTTTATAGTTTAGTGGAGTAGCCTGGAGATATCCCACAGTCCTGCCCTTGTACCCGAACAGCAGCTTATGCCTCATGGAATCGGCAAAGTGTTGAACAGGAAGATCTTAAACTGTGTGCGTGTGGCCTGGCTGGAGAGTTCACGAGAAGTTTCTGCAATAGTTGCTTTTTTTTAGGGGGGTTGGGGGGACTTCAGTTTAGAAAAATACTTTATTTTTAAGTTGGCATTTCCTGAAAAAAATACCTATATGCAGCTCTGACTTCAGGCTGTTTCTCATTAAGATGCTGTTTCCTGTTTTGTTCATTAAAGTTTTGAAAGATCTATCTTCTGGCCAATTTTCCCAGAAAAGCTGAGTTTATAATTACCTGGAATCAGAACTTTATTCTAGTTAAAATGCTACCGCCTCCCTCAGCCTCACTGCAAGAGGACCTGGGAAGGTCTCTTAGGGACATGACTTCCACCAGCTGGACTAGATCAGATTCTGGCTCCTGCCCTGAATCCCAGTCTCTACCCCATATAGCTACTTTGACATTCTCCCTTCCATCACTAAGTACTAGAAGATGGTTCCTGCTGTGTTTTGGAATGAGTAGGGTAGTGTTGAAAGCTTCCTGATGTGTCTTTGTTGGTAAGTTCTGCTCAGCCTTGTCCACCGTGGTGGCATATCCAGAGAAGCATGAGTTTGTAGAGAAGATGTGATACAAGGGAAGGAAGACAGGAAGAAATAGGAAAAGAAAAGCCCCATCCCTGTATCTGGCTTTGGCCTAAACAGTGTGGTTGTATAAATGGAAGGCAATGGGGTGGGCAGGTTTCCCTTCATTCATTTTGGGATTTTTTAAAGAGAACGTGTCTGAGACCCTGTTCTCCTATCATGCTGGAGTTGGAGCTGGTCACGGCTGAGGGACTCTATTTCATACCTCCCCCCCCACCCCCCCAGTAGAAGAGCTGAGTTTGCATTCTGATCTAAATAGAAGGCGGACATGCTCACATATTCCTGTGGGAGGAGGTGTGGAAGTCAGCTGGCTCTCAGGCTAGACACCTTCCCAGAACAACAAGAAATAGCAAGAAACACTTAGCAAGGGCTTCTGTGTGCCAGGTATCCTCAGAGTACTTTGTTTTTATTAATTAATCCTCTTAGCAACTCTAAAAGCTAGATGCTGTTAGCATTACCCTCCTCCCCATTTTGGAGTTGAGGAACCACACTCACAGAGATGCTAAGTAACTTGCCCAACATCACAGGCAATGAGTGGGGGTTTGAAAACAGACAAATTGATGTAAGAATCTGAGGGGATGACTATTGTTAAGAGTGATATGGTCCTAGAGGAGCTCCCAGCACCAACAAGAGTTGATTAGAGAGGACTGAGGACCAGAACTGTGTGAAGGGGTGCAGAGATGATGGGCTCTGCTACTCTATAGCAGGTACTTGAAAGCACAGCTTTGAGAGGAGCAAGCAATTCAGGGAAATGCACAAAGAATGCAAATACCTATTCCCACCCACCTTGCCCATCACTCCAGAGGCACATGGGTCCCTGTCATATATCCACTGCCCACTTGTGGGAGGAAGAGAGAATAAAGCCTTTACCAAAGGAGACTGTGTTCCCTAACCTAATGGTTCAAGGAATATTTTCGAAGTGAGATCACCGTATTTCATTTAAATTTAGATTTTTTTTTCCACCTGTGGGTGGTGCTCAGGAGAGAAGCGGAATCTGTTATAGACAAATTGAGAAAACAACATTTTCTTTGCACATCTGAATGTAGCTTAAGTGTCTCAAAGAGTGGAAATAATTTTATTTTCCTGTGCATTAAAGGCATTGGAGTATAGTTTTGTCATTATGCATGGGGTGTATGTGTGTGTGGGGGGGAGAAATACACCCTAGATGTTTTTTTTTTATCATTTTCCACTAACCAGAGCAAAATATGACTCAACCAAATGTATCTAAGTGTTCTTGTTTTATAAAAATCACTGTAATTCCACAACTCCTAAATTCTTTAAGATTACTGAACTGCATGGTTTTTGTTAAAGTGGCCATTAGGACACAAGTCCCTTCAGCCCCACACAATTTATTCTGACGACTAATGCAGGAGCCAATTACCTTTCTATTTCTGCGATGTTATGGAGAACAGCAAGGACACATGGGAAAATTGCCTATTCTAAGAACTGCATATTTGTCCTTGTCAAACACTGTCTTGACTATGTTGTGTGGAGACAGCCCAGGCCGTGGATGGACATGGCAGCTTAGGCCTTCCAGAACCTCCCTCTGCAGGTGTGAATGCCAGGGTTGTTCCCCAGAATGACAGAGGCCCTCCATCATACCTTGGGACTTGTAGGCCATGTCATTGGAGCTACCTGAGGGTGGTTTGGAATTATGCATAAGATTAAAGTTTTGGAATTGTGTGGCTGTAATCTAGGAAAATTGGGGGTTATATTACCATCTTTCATGTACTTTCTAGAGGTTTCTACCTGCTTAGGGTAGAATGTCCCAAATTTTAAGCATTTCAGGATCATTTTCACTATGATCACCTGTGATGTTATTTATTGAATGCTTTTGTTTAAACTCATTGACTTTATTTACTTAAGTACATGTGTTTAAGAAGGCAAATTTGTGTGATTATCATAAATGATTAAAAGAGAGGCCTTTGCCATAAATAGATAATCATATTTAGTAATAAGTATCAAAACAAAATGGTAAAATATAATCAACTGCTATTGCCTAAGTAAGTCTGAACTTGTAGCCTGGCCTCTTGTTTTTATAAAGGAAGAGATTAGGGTCTAATAAGTACTAAAGATCTAACTAGCACCAACTTTAACTCTCTCCTTGGTGCAATAGGATTGAAAGAGTATGGAAAAGGCTGTGACATGCCTTGCCTAACCCAACCAGGGAGTCAGGGGCATTCCTGGACCACGCTAGGGATAAAGACTTAGGAGCAATTAAGAAGTGAGATTTCCATTGCAATCCAAGCATGTAGTGTAGCCCATGACCTCCCAGAATTTGCGCCCCCACCTTTTGAGATGAAATATTAAGGGGGAAAACATGCCATACTCATTCAGTCTAACCATAGTGCACTGTAGGTCCATGCCACAGACCTCATGATAAGAAAGTTTTCTTTGTAGAAGTGAGAGGACTTGTTAATTGACCTTGAAAGTTGGGTAGTTGATATCTGGTACCACAATGTGTGGCACTGATGAAGTTAGAGAATATATTAGAACCCTGTGGTCTATGGAACAAGTCACCACAAACATTCATTGCTTAAAACAACAGATATTTATTTTCCTCATACCTCTGGGGGGCCAAATCTAAAATGAGATTCACTGGGTACAATCTGGGAGTCTGCAAGGTGGAGCTCCCTCTGGAGGCTCCCGGGGAGATTGCACTCCTTAGCTCTTCTGTTTTCGTGGCTGCAGGCATTCCTTGGATTGTGGCTGCATGAGTTTAGAGTCCACCTCCACATCATTTCTGTCTCCTCTTCTGAGTATGTGCCTTTCTGTCTTGTCTGGGTCAGGTGAGAGTCCTTTTCTGGTTTGCAGATAGTTGTCTTCTCAGTGTATCCTCATGTGGCTGAACAACAACAACAAAAAATCTCTCTCTTGTGTTTCTTTTTCTAAGGCTGCTATAGTAATTCTATTCATAGGGGCCCCACTTCCATGACACAGTTACATTACAAAATCCTAACTCCTAAGTGTGATCACATGGGGAATAGGATTTTAACATGTGAATTCTTTCTGAGTAGTTAGGGGAGAATACAAATATTTAGTACATAATGCTCTGTCTTATAAAGACACCTGTGATTGGATTTATGATTCACTCAGAGAATCCAGAATAGCCTCCTCATCTCAAAATCTTTAACCACATTTTCAAGAAAACTTTCAGCAAAAAAAAAAAAGAAATATTTAAAGGTTCTGGGATTAAGATAGGGGTGTGTTTTGGAGGGTCCATTTTTCAGCCTATAATAGAGAGGAAGATGCTCTTAATAAAATGCTGAGGTAAGGTCTGCAAAGCAACCTCTGTGAACCAGACATTGTGCTGCGTAATTTGTATGTTAGCATGTTGGCTCTGGATGACAACCTCATGAGATGCTGTTGTCCACATTTCACAGATGAGAAAACTCTAAGAGAGTTTAAATACCTGTCCAATATTACAAAACTAGCAAGTAGCAGATGCTTTAGCAATTCCAATTTGCCAACAGCCAAATCACATTATATTTACAACCTCACTGATCATATATTATCAAGCGAATGTATTCTGCATTCCTGGATGCTTTGGCCTATTTGGGTTTGGCCCAAGCTCCTCATTTTCTGTGGTAGTCACCTGAAATAGAAGCTTGCCATGACAGCCAGACTGAGGACATGATTCTAGGCAACCTTCTACAGTGCTGACAACAGAGTTCATGGGTGAATGTGGACTTGCTTTAATGAAAAGAAAAAGAAAAACACAAACACACTGAGGGCTACAGCACATTGAATATGTCCTTATTTAATACCCAATCTGCTTCAGAATTAGTCATGTTTTCTGTGACTTGGTTGAAATAATCCACCACAATGATAAGTTGTTTGTCTTGCCTACAGGAGGCAGGAATATTCCATCTGTTCACCTTCACGCACACTCGTTGTGCGGCTCAGGTATTTTTAGTAGATGCTGTAATTGCTGTTAAGATGAGCTTCCCTAGGCTCTTCAACATGAACCTGTCGAAAAGCTCTACATTGACAGAAGTTTTGCAAGGGTAATGAAACACTTGGACAAGAACAAACCTGCCTAGGATGCTTCATCATTCAAGGTCTAGACTTTGGAAAGATATTCTCAATGACCTTCATGCATCCTCCTTCTATTCAGTTGAATTAGAGAATAAACAAGATGAAATCTCTCTGCCACAGTCTGGTAAAATGGGGGTTTCTAATTGCCTGTATCCTTGGCTTAGCTTAAGAAGGAAGAGGGCAAGGAACTACTTCCCCACAGAACCAGGGTGTACTGATATTGCTTAAGGTGCCTGTTAGGATCTGGCTTCTGAATCCCACACACAATACTGCTTTACAGGAAGGTAGAGAAAGGGTGACCAAGGGCATCCATCCTGGGCTTTCTGTGGACAGATGTCGTGGTGGATTCATTGAGGAACATTGAGTATTTTGCTCCAAACATAAAACTTTAACATCCGTGTCTTCACTGTTGCAGAGGTGAGTCTAGAACACACACACAAGTAGATTTGAGTCAGCATTCACCTAGCAAGAAGCAGACCTCATCTGTGATGCAGACCTCTTTGTTCTGGAGTTCTCTCTTTGTGAGCTGGGTGAAGGGGGTGGGACTGTCTTTCCAAGTCCCTTTCCTTCTACCCCTCGCACATCACCTCTGGCAGTTGCCTAGGATGTTGAACAGCTGCTTCTTTCCGATTCCTAAAGGTCTATGCCACAGCTTTGTATTTATCTCGGACAGTGTGCTGGGTTGAGCTTATTATCTTATTGCTTTGCTGCTGCAGAATTTATGGCATAAAAGGCCCTGCTGCTGGCTGTGAGCTGAGTAGAGCAGTCCAGTTGCAGAGTCCTTGTGAATTAGGGCACCAGATGCCCAAGTAAGATAAACTTGTTGCTCCTCCAGCCCTTGGGATGAGATTTCTCCCTCGGAGCCCACCTTCTGCAGAGTTAACAATTTAGATTAAATTAGTGGAAAGCACAGAAGGCGATTTTCATTTGTAAAGAGATTATTATTTTTTTTCTTCTTAGGCTAGAACAACAATGAGAACACAAAGGTACATTGAAATGGGATTTCATTTTTAAATGGCTTTCTTTAATACAAATAATAATATGAAAGGAAAGCTATTTGGGTAATGTTGAAGAGTGTCTGGCCTTGGCATTTTAATAACCATAGGTAATACATTTAAGACTGTAATTGTGATGCTGGTATTTTAACTGCTTTACAAAAATATACCAAAGTGGATGGATGAGGCCTGTTAGGAACCCCTTTGGGGGAGGATTCACAGAGGTACTGACCCATCAGATCCTAGGGTGGCATCTCAGTGAGCCAGGAAGGAAACGATCTTTAGCTTAGAATAATTTACATCCGTAATTCACCTTAATCTGTAAAACATTTGGCTGAATGCTTTATATTGGGGAAACTCTTATTCATGCTATAAAATATAATCAAATGCATTTCATGGTAATGAACCACTCAGGTTTAATGAATTTTTCTTTAACTGTGGAGTTAATGTCCTATTTTAGAGTTACTTTCGTCCAGTGAGTATTCGAGTGATCATCCACGTATCCTGTGGAATCTTTCATAGACGCTGGCAAAATGGAGAGAAAAATGTTATTTTTACCCCCATTTGTTTAAAAAAGTACAATTATTAAAAATAAAAGCATGATGGGAATCCTAACATGTTGAGACGATTTATACTTCTCAGCTCGGTGACTTCTGAAGGAAATGGTGCGGCCTCTGTTTACCACCTGCTCCTTTGGTCCTAGATTAATAACATCTGACCAAGCATGAAGGCATGCTGGGGCCATCTGCCATCACACAGAGCAAGACGTGCTTCAGCTTTCCCAAGTAGGACTCTCACAAACTGCGCGGCGCCACTCTCTGTCAACAGTCATCCCAGTTAGCTCCATGACCCAGTTATTTGGATAACAGGAATTCAGGACTCATCGAGGTCAAAACCAGAACTACTTAGGGTGCTTGGTGGTGGTTAAAGTGCTAGGCCACCTATAATTTCAATGATAATTATGACCTTTCTTTTCTATTTATGTAATAATAGGATGTTAAAGAAGACCTGTGTGTTTGTCTCTGGGCTTTGATGTGGTCTCCGAAGTTGAGAAAAACAGATGCGGGGGACCTGCGCCGTGTCAGCATGTGGAATTCCTTTCCTCCAGACCTGTCCCTCACTCCCCATTCCCTACACCAGCAAAGCACCCCCTCTTCACTGCCACACTCACCTTATCTGTGGCCACTATGCCCTGCTTTGGGTTGCCTTTGCACTCTGGCCTTCTGTTGCTATGGAAACGAGAGTCCCTGTAATGATGAGTAGGATGGGATGGTGGAGAAGGTCCCCTACAGGTTGGTGCTCTTATTGTAAAGGTTCCCAAGAGCAAGACACTCAGCCTTGGTCCTGCCTTTCTCCTCCAGGTTATGGAGAACTGTCCTTGTGGTCATGATTAGCCTTCCAAGACCAGCCCATCCAGCTGCCAGAAAATGGTGGGCTTAATGGCAATGACACCAGACCAAGGATGGAGAAACTTGTTCTAATGTAGCTAGCTGGGCCCCCTGGGGCAAGCCATTTGACTTTACAGTGTTTCAGTTTGTTCACCTAAAAACAAGGGGAACTGGAATAGTTTGTCTTGGAATTGTGTTATAAAATTGTATGCGGTGTTTCTAGGACTGGTGGCCAGTCCTCACCTCTCCTTTCCTTCTTCCTCCCACCTGGCAGTGAAGCAGCTTGTCTGTGACCATGAGGCAATCAATATGAGGATGAAGCTGGCACTATTCACTGGGAGAAATGGGCCCACGCGGCATGGCTTCCATGCTGCCCATCACTGGGCTGCCTTTTCTCAACTCCTTGCTGTGTGAAACAATAAACTCACATAGTAAAGACACTCTGAATCTGTCACAAATAGCTGAGTGCAGTTTGAATGAATATAGCCTTAAACTAACAGTGCTCATCAGACTGTTCAGAGAGCAATAATCATAGGTAGCAATCAGTTAATATTTGGTGGCCTTTCACAGTGTAAACTCTGTTGCTATAGATACTTGAGCATTTTAAAATTTCTTTTAATAGGGGAGTTTTAACATCTCTGCAGGTAATATTGCTTTAATGTTCTTTTATAAATGCCTTGTCTTTAGATGATAAATTGGAGTATAATATGTATAATTCACCCTTTCATTGTATATTGATGATAGAAAGAAGGTATTTCATGAAGCATGAAATATTCACTGAGAGAATCTAGTCCACTGTTGGCAACTGGTATAGTTTATCATGGAGAGAGGGTTATTTTCTTATACCCTAAAATAACTAACTTTGTTCCTAATTTATAGATAAACAAACATTCATCTCTTAATAAACCCCAAATAGTCATTGCTTGAGAAACTAAATGATTGGTAATTTTAACTTTGGAATAAAATTTGAATCTGAATTGAATTTTAACAATGGAGAATTGATTTAGTATGTAAATATTTAATCTTTAAAAATTTGATAGTCTCCCCTTATATACATTTATATTAGCTAAGTATCAGTGAATTGATAAAATAAATTGAAATGCAGTTCTAATCCTGAAACATACACAAAGAGCTCTTGCAATAAAATTCTGGCTTGGAATTTGAAAATGTTGAAGACATATTTGGTTGAAAGATGTAATAGAAACATGTTACCTAGGTTACATGAATTTATGATCAAAAATAAAAAAGTCGATCTTTTATAAGCATATAATCCACTTCCCTTCAATTTAAATATATCTGAAATCTGTTGCCAATTTGATAACTTCTGCTTTATAACACCACTCATTTTTTTTTCATATCCAAGGAAAAACATCTTTTCAAGAGAGTTAATATCCCTATTCCATAAAGGTACAATGGTTTATTTATAACATGACATTTTTATCATAGGTCACTAGAGAGAGAAACTGGGCTTTCATTGAAAGAATTCAGAATGGTAATAGACACCTTGGTTTGGGTATTTTACTAATACATTACATTGTTGTAAAATAGTGTATATTCCTATAACAAAAGAGGTAGTATAGACTAATGAAAGGGGTATGTGGCTTTTGGAGTCAAACAACTGTATTAGAATTCCAGTTCTCCCAGTGCTGCCTGTGAAGCTGGCTTGCTTGGCTAATCCAACATCAAAGTCCACAGTCTTTCACTTTCCCTGGGAGAGGTTGAGAAAGTACTAATCTCGATTCTCAGCGTGCCTTCTAACCAGGCTGTGTGACTGCCCAAGGGGATGACTACTGAAAGGCATGTGTCCAGGACATTTCTAGGAAACCATTTCCTTAAAAGGAGAGGACAAACTGAAGAGATTCATTCTCTTCTTGTAGCCATCACTAGGTCATCCTGTACTGCATGTGCAGATAGATACAATGTTTGTAGACCAAGAAGGGGAGGACCAGGAAATGCCATGACCTTGACCTGGTGCCTCTGCCTCTTGGAATCACTGATCCAATCCTGAGGCATCGGGCTTGTGGAGTCCTTGTCTTATGATCTAAAATACTTTTTATTGCTTGTAGACAAAAGCATTCTTTTCTCAGGTATGACTTTTTATTTTGAGGTGCAAAGCTTTTTAACTTCCCTTAGCTTCAATTTCCTTTCTATAGCGTGAAAATGGCAGTCACTCACTAATAAATAGCTCAGCATCTCCTCAACCAACTTGAGGAAGATAGAACGTAACAAGTCTACCAAAGCTACCTGATGGTTTAACTTATACTTGTTTAATTCTTCCAGTAAATCCACAAGGGAGGGATGATGTCCCATTTACAAATGAGAAAACTGAGGCTTGGAAATAGAGGTGGTGTTTGTGCCCTAAAGATGACACTCTGTTCCTTGAGGTGCAGAGAAACCCCGAACTGCGACCTTCAGGAGGCACCAAACTAGGAAGCCTCAGATTTCACACTTAGCCAGACAGTCCCAGGTAAGTGCCAGAGAGAGGCTCAGAGTTCTGGAATGTGCACATGTGCGTCTCAGGATGCCAGTGAGAGGTGAAGAGGAGGACTCGGGCAGCAGCTGTGACAGAGTTCAAGAGCTATGGCCGAGAAGCAGGAGCCAAGGATTGAGGTCCAGGAACGCTGAAGGGCTGGCAGCAGCAACTCACATGCCCTTACAGGCCAAGGAGGCAAAAAGATTGTGCAAATCTACTGGAAGCAACACCAAATGGATGGAGGGGGTCAGGAGGGTGCATACCTCTGCTGAAGGCCTTTTTATTAAAAAAAAAAAAAAAAGCTTAAAACATTGTGATGCCAAAATAAGATATATCTATGGAGAAATTTGATCCCTGGCCACTGGTTTGTAACCTGGAAAGTAATGTAGCAGAAAATAGAAGCCCAGGTTACAAATGACTTCTCAGTCCAAGCTATTTTTCTTAGAGCATATTATTTGGTGTTCATTTACTTTTCTATTAATCCACACGTTTTACCCACCAGCGACATCGCTTGGTGTCTTTGGACCAGGCACTGTGCCCGGGGTTATTGAGACTCTGGAAGGGAACAAGACACCATCCATTGTCATCAACAGAAAGAGCATCGTATTGATAAATTGTCATAGTGCGTGGGAGGCCTTAAAATAGCTCTCTCGCAGTGTGCCTGGGAACACGCAGGACAGAGTAGCTAATCTGCCACGAGTGATCACAGGAGGCTTCAGGAGATTTGAGACACCATTAAATTTATACCCATAAAGATCCTACTTTCACTACAGGGTGTGCCTGAGATGGAGGGCAGTGGATGGAGGAGGGAAGATTAAGGAGAAGAAACTGCTTTAGTCAATAGATAAGGAGGATTTTATTTTTATATGTCAAAGTCCCTGGCTTAAGGAACTCATTCCAGGCAGAGGGAACAGCATAGGCAAAGCCAGGAAGGCATTAGGATGGGGGAGGGGCGTTCCTCATGAAGGCCAAGAGCTGGGATGGAAGGCCAGGTAACAAAGGGCTTCCATGACAAGAATTGAGGACCTTTGGATTTTATCCTAAGGCATTTGAAGGATTTTAAATTAGGATAATTCCAGGGAAAGTTAGCATTTGGAAGGATAACTCTGGGTTTTTGGAAGAAGTAAAATTAAAGACAGACATTGTGCAGAAACTTCTTCTCTAGAATGGATGAAATATGAGGGGGATTGGCCTGAGGTTGGGACAGGAGGAGACAATGGGGGAAACATAGGGGCAGGAATGGCCTCTGCTTATTGTTCAGAAAATTCACAGCAGAGAAAGGCGTAGGGTGGTGGTTTTTGAATTCTGTTAGTAGCACCACCTGAAAAGCTCCTAGTCTTTCTGGGCTGGGAATTTAATTGCATTTCTAACAAAATTTCAGGTGCTACTGATGCTGGTGCTGCTGGTCAGGGTACCATGCTTTGAACCACGGGCTGAGAAAACTTGCAGGACTCAGCCTTGAGTAGGTGATGATTTAAATCTCTACTTCCAAAAATCTTTGAAGGAAATTTATGTTATTTTCTCAGAAGAGCATCCTACAGGTAAAGTTTTGTTGGAACATATTGAAAAGTTATTTCTTGGGACTTTTTATACATTTCTACTGTCCTCTGATTCTACTTTGCTATGGGCTAGTCTAACCATGGTAAACACAAGGGGGTGTTTGATGTTGTAGCTGTGGCCTTTGAGATCCGTATTCTAAAAACAGGGTCCCAGGACCTCCACCAAAGATGGGCTCAGGTCAGACTCTCTGGAGATGAAGTTCTGAATCTATATTGTTGGCAGCCTCCCCAGATGATTCACACTCATCCTGAGAACCAGTAGCATAGACATTTGGTTTTCAGGGAACAAAGTTTTTCTTCTCTCAAGAGAAAACAATTTATATCACTTACATTTATAATGACCTCGCTTGGTCTGACTACACCATTTTCTCTTAACAAGCAATTATAGTAGATACGCATCTCAGTCCAAAAACTCTGGTGCATACAAAATCAATTCTCCCTCTATCCCTCACTCCTTCCCTCCCTCCCTCCTGTCCTCCATTTCTCCCTCCCCTAGTGCATTAACCAACTATTGTGCTCATCATGAGCTCCCATCTCTCTAGGAAAATGGAGTCTTAATTATTGTGCTGTGGAAACTTCTGGAAGTCTGGGAAAGCCTAGGATCCCTTTTCAGAATAATATTTTTAATGCATAATAGAAAATATATGGAAGTACCAAGGAACTGCATTAGTTTTAAATATTTCCTGAAATTAAAAAGTCTGTTTCCAATAATAAAAAAGATAAATTCCATTTTGTTAGACTAATGGGTATTCTTATTTATGAATATATTAAAAATAAGAACTGGAAGTGTTTCTGATAAATGCTATAAATTTGTGGAGGTAAGCATAAATGATATTTTGGGATATTTGCAATGAAAACCTCGGATGCCATAGGAAAGGGTTGGTGATCTCTAGTGGTGACAGACTCATTTTCTGCTTGCTGTGCAGCTCTTTTCATAATTGAAAGAAAAATTCAATATTAGTGTAAGTTGGTTGAAATGAAGCCCTTGTTTTTCTCCGTCTGAGTTGTAGACAAGAGGTTCAATTCTAGTGCGTTGGAAAGTTCATCAGGTGGTTTAAGGTCATCAGCTCCTTCTGGTGGCACCCTGCAAGTCCTAGGGCTCATCTAGTGCCAGGGCATTTGTGATGGATGTTTTCATTGTCCACTGTCACCCTTTCTGGCTGGCATTGACTGAGATGTTCACAGACTCTCTCAGATGTCAGTCCACGCAGGCTGCTGCTCCATCCAATAATTTTGTTTCAAAGCTCCCCTTAGTCCTGTTGCTGGTTCCCTCTGTGTCTCTGGGCTGCTCTGGGGCACTGCAGGTCCTGCTGTTCTAGCATCAAGATGGGACACGTGGAATGGTCTTAGATATTCCACACCTCTGTGCACTCAACAGGAATGGTGTAGCCACTTCTTCTCTGAGAACTTGCTACCTTCCCAGGGTGATCCTCTGCTTGGGAACCCCACCAGCCTGGTTGAGTGTTCTGGCCATTCTCCCTCCTTGGTCCAGAAGTGAGGGTGGGAAGGTAGCAAGATGAAGGGCACCATCCTCAGAGCTCAAAAAACACTTGAACCCCTGGCACACTCTCTTCACATCCTCGAATTCGAATTCCATTCTAATTTCTTAGCAGGAGATGAAAGAGTTTTTTCTTACTCATCAAAGGCCATTCTAAACATAGTCTCCACCAGTCCTTTCTAACACCCTTCTTCTTTGAAACACTTTTTTTTGGTTTTCCTCTTTCTATTCTAACACAATTCCCTGAGGTAATGATTCTTATATTAGGGAAAGGACTCCCAGTATTAGCTGGGATACAGCTAAGCTGCTGTAACAAAGAGATCCCAGTTCCATGTGTGTAAAAGGAAGTGGTCAGCATGCACAATTTGATCCTTCAAATTGTCAGGTCTTAATTCATTTATGCTTGGTGATCTCTGCATGAT
The DNA here is from genome assembly GCF_052094955.1 of Ictidomys tridecemlineatus. Taxonomy (NCBI): domain Eukaryota; kingdom Metazoa; phylum Chordata; class Mammalia; order Rodentia; family Sciuridae; genus Ictidomys; species Ictidomys tridecemlineatus. Next base: position 89,890,250 of record NC_135479.1, read on the forward strand.
AGAACCTTGATCACTCTCAGCTGGAAGGGAGGAAAGAGGAAGCATAGGTTTCATTTTAAGCCAAGATACCAGAGTTGCTCCTTTGCTTTCCCTTCATATCCCTGTCAGAGAGAACTGGGCTCCAAGGCGACTCCCAGGTTCAAGGGAGCCTGGGAACCTGGTCCTCGCTAGGCCACTAGAAGCCCAGTTAAACTGTTGTAGTTGGGAGTAGTTTTTAGATGCACAAAATAGGTGGGAATGGACTTGGGAAGAACACTAACAGTTGCCACATTTCTGGACGTATTTTTTCCCTCCTATTTTGGGCCAGCTATCTCAAGATTCCTAAGTCAGATATTAACCTGATGGTTTAGCTCAGATCACATGGTTTTCCACAAAGTTTCAGCAATCATGTTTTCTTGAAGATTGAGGAGATGCTTGGGGGGATACACAAGCCGTGCCCACTGTGAGCTTCAAGAAGCCTGGTGAGTGTCTTCTCAAGAGTCCCAGTGTATGGGGCTGGGATGTGGCTCAGTGGTAGAGCACTTGCCTAGCATGCGTGAGGTACTAGATTCAATTCTCAGCACTGCATATAAATAAACAAATAAAATAAAGGTTCATCAACATCTAAAAAAAAAAAAAAAAAGGAGTCCCAATGTAAAGGAGAGAGCTTCCTGGATGAGGCCCATCCAGAGGCAGGCAGTTGGCCAGGCCTGGGAGGGAGGACTTCCCCACCCAGCATAGTCACGTAGTCAGCTGCTGGTGGAAAGTGCCTCTCACTTAACCATGGCTAGTGGGTTTGAGTTCCTGGGAAGAAGTCTCTAGTGTAACTCACACCCTCAACAACTATTTTTCCCAACTTAATGGTATTTTTGGAACCTGGGATACACTGATTTGTGGGATCCAGATGATTAAAAAAATTAGTTATCAATACACCTTTATTTTATTTATTTATACGTGATGCTGAGAATCTAACCCAGTGCCTCACACATGCCAGGTAAGCATTCTACCACTGAGCCACCACCCCAAATCCCCACAGTCAATATTTAACATGAATGGGAGTGTCCTCCCATTGTGCTCTAATGACCTCACAGTTTGACACCAAGGAGTGCACCTGGGTGGCACTGGAGAGCCTGAGGGTGCTCCCAGGAGGGCAATGGAGGGTCCTTCGGGTGGAAGCAACACAAGGCAGCCGTGGAGCTGGAGGAACTGGTGAGCCTTGTGCCTCGAAGAGGGCTGGTCCCAACTAAAGGGGAGGCTGCTGCTTCCCAGTGAGGACTCTGGAACTCCAAGGAGCAAAGGTGGAGCAGATTCACCACAGCACTGGGTTGCAAGGAGGCAGACTGTTCTTCCAGGGACTCTTTCGGATAGGGAGTTGGCAGTGGCCAGAGCTCTTCCTTGAGTTGGTAGGAGCTCACTTAACATGGAGCTCTGCAGTGCTTAGGCTAGGTGCAAAGCATCCCCTTTATAGTTATTATTAAAAAAAAGAAGTAAAGGACTTTTATTTGCTAAAACCTATAATTTAAGGTTTTGCAATTAAAATTTGAAAATATTTAATTTATATTTTACTGATTTTTACTAAACAATGATGTGTCCCCCCAATTTTTTATGGGGGTACTGGGGATTGAACTCAGGGGCACGCAGCCACTGAGCCACATCTTTAGCCCTATTTTGTATTTTATTTAGAGACAGATCTCACTGAGTTGCTTAGCACCTACTGTTGCTGGGGCTGGCTTTGAACTCATAATCCTCCTTTCTCAGCCTCCCAAACTGGGATTACAGGCATTTGCCACCACACCCAGCTGTCTCCCCAACTTTAATCCGTATGTTTTAAAATTTTTGCATTAGTAAGAAAGGACAGCAATGCAATATGAGACAGTATAAAGTTATAATTAATATTAAAACTAGAGGAAAACTAATAAATACTCTTTCATTTTTGGGACTCTCACAACATTATGCATTTCTTATTCATTGTATTTACCTGTTTTATTATAAATTATTGTTATCAAATTATTAAAATTGAAAGATATCTCCAGATTAATTAGGTATAGTGGGGAAAGTATACTGAGAGGTAAAGTGATCTTCCTGAAATCACAGATCTTCTGATTCCCTCTGTTAGTATGCCACTCTATACTCTGCCATGCGTGGCCCAGCGCCTTTTTCATTGATGGTACAGTTTGAATCAGCTGAAATTAGCTAAATAGATTCTTATTTGTGTGAAACGAATTTTATATTGGAAAGTAAGTAGAACTAAAATCTTGTGAGAAGCTACACTTAAATTTAAAGGCCCACTTTTATGTAAGAAAACAGGACTTGGATGCATCTTTTATTGCATAAACTCAAACAGAAATTGCATTTAACAAACACTGATGTGGTTCTTATCACGTGCCAGCACCCTTCCCAGTGCTCTACAAATCCCACTCCTCTGGTCCTCACTACTGGCCCAGGAGTGAGGTTGTTTCCTCTTTAGTTCCCAGATGAGGGAAGGAAGGCATGCAGAGGTGAGGGACTTACTGCAGGTCACACAGTGAACAGTGGCAGAGCTGGAATTCCAACCCATCTGCCCGACTGAAACCAGGGTGCAGATTAAAGAGCAGTTGTCCCTCCACTTCCCGTCCCATCCCACTCCCCCATCCCCCACCAATTGTCACCATGCAGGGCTGGCTATGTGCAGCAGGTCACATGAGGCTCCAGGCAACCATCCATCTTCAAGTCCTCCTCTGCACAGGACCCACCACAACCTACCATGACGCCACTGATGAGGGCCCAGGATGCTTGCCCTGCAGAATTCTGGGGCAGAGTCACAAAGTTGGAGACTCTTGTGGCTTTGCTGACACAGCTTGCTGTCCTCTAGGGGCTGCTGTGTGGTTCTCTCCGTGTTTTACAGCGGTTGTCATTCATTCCGGGTAGAGTGGTGGGACTCCCCTGTGTTGGATCCATGTCCTTGAATAACTTTTCGGAGATTTGAACAGAGTACAGAAGTGTTGAAGTTATCCTTTAGCCTTGCCAGAGAACAGAGCAGTCCGTGGAATAAGCTTCCATAAAAGGAAGAGTGCTCATTTCCAAAGCTTTGGCTGAAATGATTGCTTTACTCAAATTTCAGACTTTCTCTGTAAGATATAAAAGTAGCCAGGGAGTCTTGGTTCAGCCTGAGCCTCTTCTATCTTAATGATATGTGAGGATTCAACAGTAGAAAACTGGGGGAGATTTTATACCTCAAAATGTAATCTAGAAGTGGTATTTAGTGGATAGAAGAAAATAGATGGAGAATAAGTTGTGGTTGTATCAAAACTTTAAAAACAAATCTTTGAAATGTTCATTACAGTGATTGCTAGGATAGACCAACATTCAAAATTCTTCCTTTGGCCATTTTTAACTCTTAGGCCTCTGTGATTTGGCTACTGTAGAGAAAGGGGCTCCTCATTAATGAACTGTAATTTCTCAGGCAAATTCCTGTCTTGGGGCAGGCTGCCCATCATCTGTGTCGTTGTTTCACTGAGATTCAATGAAGGGAGCATCTTTTCTGTTATAAAAAGGCAATTCCATTTTTAAAGGCTGAATGATTGTATACAGTTTAAATCAACCCTGAAATAATATTGGAAGCAGATCAGATTCTGAAGTTAAAAATGGATATCTTGGGAGATATTCAACAGTTGGATGACAAAAGCCCACCTCCTGGGATTTACAGCCTGAAAGAATTTCATTCAATTTAGAAATAAATTAAATGGAAAGACTGGAGCAGAAAGTGCAGCTCCAAACAATACGTGGGGCTCAGACACTCACTATATATTTTTTAAGGTCAAAATACCTATTGAATTCCAATGAGGTGCCTGATGCCGAGCTATACGGTGGGAGTGAGAGGTAGTTCTGACCTCAAGAAGTTTATAAGTTAGATTAATTTAAGGAATTATCATGATTTCTAATCTTTTGGGATTATGGACTCTGGATGGGTTAGCAGTAGATTCAACTGGAACTGGCAGAAAACTACAACTGACTATACCTTAAACAAGGAGTAATTTATTTCTCATTTATGGAAACCAGGCAGTCAGTAACTATGGTGTCACCTCCAATTGATCATCAAGGATATAGCCCGTGGGAGTTATGATGGTCAGTACCATAAAATTGTTTCTGATTAACACTGAAATTCTTGGAGATCTTCTTCATGTGTTTATCTTGTACATGAAGTTCACAATGCATGTATTGAACAATGCCCCTGACACCATCATTTGGGCCATTTATAATGGATGGGTCAAGGAGCAGGACAGCATGACCCTAGCATAAAGAAAGAAAGGAGAAGCTTCAATGAGCCATGGTGCCTGGAACGTCATCTCCACCCTCATGCCCTGACCCTAGAGATTCTAGTGTTGGTCAGCAGTTTGAGTCAACAGTTTGAGTTGTGGTTGTTTTCACTACCTGAGAGTAAGTTTGGTGGTAATCATTATTCATCAAGCTCAAGTGCTCCATGTATATATTCAGAGGAGAAGAATGCAGACGCTATGTGCAGAAGGATGGCCAAACAGCTTCAGTACTTAAAATGATGAGAACAGAGCTCAGCTAAGGTCATAGGTCTGTTCAAAACTTGTCCCAAGTCCTTGATTATTTAAAAATTAAAGGGGCTGGGGATGTGGCTCAAGCAGTAGCGTGCTCGCCTCACATGCGTGCGGCCCGGGTTTGATCCTCAGCACCACATACCAACAAAGATGTTGTGTCCGCCAAGAACTAAAAAATAAATATTAAAAATTCTCTCTCTCTCTCTCTCTCCTCTCCCACTCTCTCTTTAAAAAAAAAACAAAACTTAAAGTCTAGGAGTTCTATCATATTTGAACAAGTTATCAGCAAGCTGAGTACTGTGGTGCATGCCTGTTAATCCCAGCAGCTTGGGAGGCTTAGGCAGGATTGCAAATTCAAAGCCAGCCTCAGCAACTTAATGAGTCACTAACTGTTGCATGGGGGATGTGGCTTGGTGGTAAATTTACTGTGGGTTCAATCCTTAGCCTTGTATCCTCCTGCACCCCCCCCCAAACAACAACAACAACAACAACAAAAAAAAACGTTATCAGTAAAATGTACAACTTATCCACAAATGATGAGCATTATTAGGGCTAAAAAGGCTTCTAAGTGTTTAGTGTAAATGTAAATATAAATGTAAAATACTCAACATACAAAACACACACACACACACACACACACACACACACTCTTCTGTATTTATTTAAATTGATCAGCAATTTGGGGAATTACTTTAATTATTCTCTCCAATTCATGCCATACAAACTCACTCATACCATACAAGATTTCATTCTCAATTGAGTTTAGTATTCTTCCTTTGTCCCTGTCCAGGTCCTCTCCTACACTATGTGGGCATTCACACTAACACACTTAGCATGTGTTCTCCAGAAGGTTCTCTCTCCTTGTAAAATGCATGGGGTTATTTTGTGTGAATCTGTGTTTTAAATTACTAGAGCTATCACTCTGCAGATCTCCTTTAAACCTTTTGGAAATGCTGCACCATGTTTTAGTTCCATGGATGTTGCTATTCTCTGTGGTCCTTGCCTTTCAGGCTGCCTAATGTCCTAGCATGCACCCACATTGCTTTCTTGATTCTTTCCCTAATGACTGACGTCTTGGGTTGCTCCAAGATCCCCCCATGCTAGTAACAGTGCTTTTGGTAGTTACTTCACCTAAGATACAGGAAATGTAAGTAATGTCTCTCAGTGCAAAAGCTTCAAGCTCCTTTGGGCTATTAGTTTTTATCATTTTCCTTAGAAGCTGCTCAGTGCTTTTTAGGCATTTTTAGAGTTGGAGCCATAAAACCTGCTGGAACATCAACAAAGCTTCTAACACAGTAGTTTGCAACAGGATGATTTTGTTCTGCTCAGGTGAAGGGACATTAAGCAATATCTGGGAGCATTTTTGATAATCATGCCTGGGGAGAGTGTACCTGGCAATTGGTCCCAGGCTGAGGACATTTCCAAAAATCCCACCATGCAGGACAGCCCCAGCTTCAACAAAGAATTATTGAACCTAAAATGGCAAATGGTTCTAGGGTTGAGAGACCTCGTTACATGAGAATTATTTTTAGGTCTGCAAATGAACATCCTTTAGACATTGTTTGAGTTTTGATCTGGTTTGCTTCTCTGGCTTTTGCTTCCTTGTTCCGCATTTACACTGCCATTTCTTTCCTCATTTGTCCTGCTGTATTTATTAGCCTTTGTCTTCTGATCTATCTTGCTTCTCTAACTATGGACACCTGTTTTTTTTTCATCGCATCCTTGCAAATGCCCTGTCTAGTTGATTGACTTGACTTTCCACCTCAATTCTTGCTATTCTTTGATATAAGAAAGCAACATTTCTTGCTGGAAGTCAACACCTTGCCATCTTGTTTTTTTTTTTTTCAGAACTAGGGATTCAACCAAGGGGTACTCAACCATTGAGCCACATCTCCAGCCTTTTTTTTTTTTTTTTTTTTTTGAGACAGGGACTCGCTAAGTTGCTTAGGGCCTTGCTAAGTTGTGAGGCTGGTTTGAACTTGGAGTCCTCCTGCCTCACTTGGTCCTCAAGTTGCTGGGCATGCACCATTGTGCCCAGATAATTAATCTCTACTCTCTACTTCTGCTATTCTAATGAAACTCAAATTTTATCCCAGATGCAATAAGTAAGCTATTAAATACCCTTCCCCCCCACAAGGGATGTATAAGCAGTAATTGTGGGTGAGTCCTCCAAATGCTCTTTAAGAAGCAGAATTCCAACGATCATGCCCCTTTATATTCTCCATCTCTCCTTCCTTACCTCCTCATGGAATGTGGACATCAATATTGGAGTTCCAGCAGCAGATATGGATAACATGACAAACTTGGTGGTGGAAATCAGTGGTAAGAATAGTGGAGTGAAATGATAAAGTTTGGGTCTACAGTGATTATGCAATTCTACCTGTTCTCATTTCACATTTTCACCAAGCCTGGTTCTCATTTCACAACTCATTTTTCATCCCAGAGAAAGGTAATACTCTGTCTTATTTAATTATAGTATGAGCATAACTCAGGTGACTCACCCCTACATAGAAAGAGGTGATTTGTGCTGGCAAAATGAAGTTTGGGGGCATAGAAAATTAAATGTAGTAATCCTAGACCATGCTAAAATCATAAAAGAGCATTCTTCTCTTTGAAGACCTCCAGCCACCTGCCATCTTTCCCAGGGTACAGTATTTGACCTCACCTGCCTTTGCTGCTCAAGATTCACACCATTATAAACTTTCAACGTGAGCAGTCCATTATACAACCATCCTTTCTAGCAATATATCATTTAAGACAGCATTACCAATGTACACACAATAATGTCAGGTATTATTTATGTATGGATATTAGCAAGAATAAATGCCTCATGGCAGGAAAGAGACACTGATCTTGAAAACTGGAGAAAATACCTGATTTCCAAGTTGACTAAGAAAGTTGTCAAGAGTCATTATTAGTTTTAAAATATCATTCCAGGGTAAGACCTTTTCTTTTTCTTTAGATGCCATCCTGAAGTAGTTTGCATTATCTTTGAAACTTCAGGAACAGGTAGGCTTTATTTAAGGAGCCCCAAATGCCAGTGTTCAGGAGACCTGGGCCAACAGATGCGCTGTGTCTTTCATTAAAGGCTTACTGAGTGATTGATGTGTTAATATTGCAAGGTTTTCATCAGCTGTCCCCATTCTGTCCTAGAAAAGGACATACATGATGAAACATGTATTATGGAGTAGTTGTTCCTTTCACATTAAAGTATCTCTTCTTTTCACATTGAAAGGAGGTTGTGCCATTGTTGATGAGGTCATGGAGGGACAATATGATGGTGACTCTGTGCTTTTCCTCAATCATGATACTATGATACATAATATAAATGATATATATTAATATATTATACATGATATATTATAGCATATTAATATATCATATGTGTCATAATATATTAACATATTACCATATGTATTAATAATAAATTAATTATATTTATATTATTATATATAACATTATTACATTAATTTATTACATCAAATATGATATATGATAATAGCATGATATTATGATATATTTCCTCAATTATGATATTATTTTTATGAGGCCAGTTAAACAATAGCACTATCAGTAAGCTTCTCCTCCAGAGTTATCAATTAGTAATTTGACCAGATGACTAACCTAGCAAAATATTATTTCACATAGCACTATCGATGATACCCAATAAGGCAATAATTTGTATGAGGACATTTCAGAAAACATTAGCTGAGCATGACAATAAACCTTCTCAGGATCTTACAACTGCTGGGGTGAAATCAACTTTGCAAATGTGGAAATAACAATTTCCCCCCATTGGGGGCAGGATTCCAGTCATCATGTAAAGATCATGCCAGGTCAAGGAATTGGTGAGCTGTAGGAACTGGGGGAGGGTAGGAATCACTGCCTTAGTCCTTGAGGGTTTCTAGGCTGCAGTCTGGAGCCTCAGGACTGACTTCACATTCCTCTTTGCACCCAAAGTACTGGTACAGGCCCGGAGCTTGGGGCATACTCTTTTTTTTTTTATTTTTTTTATTTTTTTATTGGTTGTTCACAACATTACAAAGCTCTTGACACATCATATTTCATACACTAGATTGAAGTGGATTATGAATTCCCAATTTTACCCCAAATGCAGATTGCAGAATCACGTCGGTTACACATCCACAATTTTACATAATGCCCAATTAGTAATTGTTGTATTCTGCTACCTTTCCTATCCCCTGCTATCCCCCCTCCCCTCCCCTCCCATCTTCTCTCTCTACCCCATCTACTGTAATTCATTACTCTCCTTGTTTATTTTCCCATTCCCCTCACAACCTCTTATATGTAATTTTGTATAGCAATGAGGGTCTCCCTTCATTTCCAAGCAATTTCCCTTTACTCTTCCTTTCCCTCCCATCTCATGACTCTGTTTAATGTTAGTCTTTTCTTCCTGCTCTTCCTCCTTGCTCTGTTCATAGTTGCTCTCATTATATCAAAGAAGACATTTGGTATTTGTTTTTTAGGGATTGACTAGCTTCACTAAGCATAATCTGCTCTAGTGCCATCCATTTCCCTGCAAATTCTATGATTTTGTCATTTTTTATTGCTGCATAGTACTCCATTGTGTATAGATGCCACATTTTTTTTATCCATTCATCTATTGAAGGGCATCTGGGTTGGTTCCACAGTCTAGCTATTGTGAATTGTGCTGCTATGAACATCGATATGGCAGCATCCCTGTAGCATGCTCTTTTAAGGTCTTCAGTGGGGCATACTCTTAAAAGAAGGACATCTGAGTGAGTCAGTACCCAGGCACCAGCATTTGCCTAGGGAAGCTTTATGAATCCCTGACCAGTGTTCAGCATTAGTTATATTTATTTTACAGATGCTGACATCTGGCTAAGGGTATGAGAGTAATTACTTAATTCCTGGGACACAGTTCTTGAAAATGGTGAACGTTGGTGTAACTGACACTCTATTAGGGAATACAGGTGCACATATTTATATATTTTTCTTGGATGGATGACTTTAAATTTTTAAACCTTTTGAGGTAAACTTATTCTTCAAGAATTTTAATAAAATTTCTTTGAATCTCAACTTTTTTGTCCTTCCTTATACCTCCAAGTGCCTTGGGGTCTTAGTTTTCCTTGAGTTTCTTGAGTTTTGCCTCTTATATGCTGTGAATTTCACATCTAGTCTACATTTGTCCATGCCATGCTTAGACATTATCAGTAGCCTTGTATTTTTCCCAAACAAGGAAATAAGGACTTTTCTGCTGGGAAACTGAGGTACAAAGTGTTTAGATAATTTGTCACTGCAACCCACAGTTAGAAAGTTGGCATAGCATAGACACTTTCAGGCAGCAAAGATCACATCACACTTGAGTCAAGATTTGAAAAATGGAACAGCACTCAAGGGCTGGAGGTGAGGAGAGGTGGTGGGAGACCATGGTGTTATCTTGAGGCCCCAGCTCTGGAGAGGATGGTAGATACAGGTAGGAGGCTGCTTAGCTGGAAGTTGCCATGCTAAACCAGAGTTTAGGTTCTACTCTGTGGGATCAGGAGGATCCCATAGAGGGCTTTTGAGCAGATCCACGGCACAAATGGATTTGTAGGTTGTGTTACTGTCTGGAGCTTGTTACTGATGTGGAGATTAACCATGGTTCTGTGCATCTGTGAACTGTCCAACACAAGCCCATTCACTATGAAGTAAGCCAGCACCATATCTAGCAAGTCATCATTTTTTTCCCCCTAATTCAAGGAAACTACCTCCTTTGCCTTCAGATCTCTGAGTATTTGGCTATTCCAAGCCACAGAGGGCAGCTTTGGAGCTTTGAGCTTCATTCCTTCCAACTTTACTTCCAACCTTCCTGTGGAAGTGAATCATAGACACAGAAAAGAAATATCATCTCATCCAACTCACAACCACTTATTATGTGTGACACTGGCCTTAGCCAAGCTTCTGTAATGTACCCAATCAAAATATTCCTTTTTCTTAAAGATCTTAGGTACCCAAACCAGGAGTCTTTTGCTACTTCTCTCCTTTGTGATGTCATGGAAATAAGATCACCTGCCAACTACCATCACAGTTAAAGGTCTAAAAAGCTCTCAGTAGAGACCCTTGTTTTTCTGAGAAATAATGCTCTTATAAATATGGTGAAATGCTCATTTATAATTTATTTAAGATGTCATAAAGTTTCTGTCAACTCTGTCCTTTCAAACCACAGCCTCAAATTCTAAATTGGACCACTGAGCAGGACTTACCTTAAAATTTTTCTAATCATTTGGTCATAAGTAACCTTTCCCCAAACAGTTTCCCCAAACAATACTTTCCTTCAAAGGCAATGGTTAACATTTCATTTATATTATTATTTTTTCCCAAGGCAGTTGGGAATGTATCTGAAATGTACACAAGACTTGTAAAATGGAAATAAAATTACTTAGTAAGACTTTAAACTCATACTGAGTTTCTAAAGTTAGGGTTCTCCTCCAGGACTGGCCCAAGGCAAAAGGATATTTTAAGAAATACTTGCACATACCAATATTTGCAAAATATCTCTTTCAGCATCTGTTTTCAGATTTTATCTCCAAATGGGACTATTCAGTCATGTATTACCTCTTTCAGGTAATACATTTATATTTTGAAATTAATTATGATATCACAGGGCCTAGATTTACCCTAGCCAAGACCTAGATGGAGTGAAGAAATAGGGTTGGGTGAATTCTGCCTCTCTTTAACAAATACCGGTATGTACCCCTTAATTAAGAAAGGGAGTGAGAAATCTGTAGGGAAAAGACCTGTGTTCACAAACTGCCTGTGGACTTATATAGTCATTGAAAATGGACTGGGATCCAGGGGGACTGACATCAGTGATTGAGTGAGTACAGATGTCTGTGATTATTTGATTCTGTTTACCTCTCCCACTGTAAACTTCATGAGGACAGTGAGGTCTGCTTTTTCTCATTGTTATATTTTTATATATAACACAGGTTGCAAAAGTGTAAATCAGGATTTATGGGGAGAATAAAATGGTCTATCACACATATACACACCCACACACACGATATAGAGGGAAGATGGTGGGTTTCAAACCCAGCAGGAACTGAGATAAAATAATAATTTACTAATGATCTTTACAGTCTTAGGTAGTTTAAAGTTTCCAACATTTGACAGAGATGACACAGGGACATGGATGTAAATGATGAATGTTTTCACCAAAAGCCCTTTCTTAAGGGTATGTTGCTAACAGGGGAGGGAAAAAGGGAGGGGGGGGGGAGAGAGAGAGAGAGAGAGAGAGAGAGAGAGAGAGAGAGAGAGAGAGAGAGAGACTTCACTCTAATGTAAGAGGGAAAAGTTCAAGTCTTGGGTTTTGAGTGTTGTCCTGGGTGTTTCACCTGTGCCACAGAACAAGATGCCCAGTGACTGTCCATTGGGCAGTTGTGGTGCCCTCCTGATCTGACAGCACCCAGCACCCAGCAGATGCCTGGCAAGAAGAAGCACTACGAAATTTGTGTCTGAGTGGAAGCAGACGTTTTCCTGGGCATGTCTCCCAGAACTTTCAGTTCCTTTTCAGAGGGATGGAGAAAAGAGCAAGAGAGAGAGAGAGAGAGAGATCTAGAAGATTATTGTGAACACAGCTTCCTTGGGGCTGGAGAGCCCAAGGCTTTATAGGTGCCTGGCATTTTTATTGCCAATTTAGGAAAGTCTTGAGTAAAGAGAGCAGACTTCCAACAAGGAGTTCCATCTGGATCCACTACTTACCAGATATATAAATAATATCCCCTCTCAGGTTAACTTCCTCATATGTAAGATGATGATCATATATTTCCTTATAGGATAATTTTAAGATATCAATGAGATAAAATATCACTGCCCTAGAGGGCAGTGAGCATGTCTAACTGAGTTGCTTGGGCAGCAGGACTCATGGCATTGGGCCAGCCTCACCATCAACGAGCTGTGTTTGCTTTGGTAAGTCTTTAAGAATTGCTGACTCACTAGATTTCAGCTCCATTCAACCTGTAGAATCTACTGATTTCTCTGATGCATTTCCATGTTGCCCAGGCAGCCAAATGTCTTCACTTTCCGTCACTGTTTGGTAATTCATTGGTAATAGGTATCAGTGGTTGTGCATTGGCCACTTTATTGCTGGGGCAGCATTTGAGGAGAGCCCTTGATGGTCCCATGAGGAGAGAATTCTACTGAACTCTGGCTGCATCAACCAGTGAGGCTCTTTCCTAATAGATTTTTCTTTTCCTTAGAAAATCTGGCTTCATTATTTTTACAGCAACCTCGTGACCTTGGCTCAGCCATATATACTCCTTTGGGCCAATCTCCTAATTTATAAAATGGAAGATATTGGTGTATAAAAGATAAGTTAAAATAAAAAAAAAAGCAGTGGCTCAGTGGTAAGAGCGATTATTTGTGAAGAGAATTGAGTTGGTTTACCCTGAGATAGAGCCTCAGCTTTAGCACATGCTAAACTTATGGTAGTATAAGTTATTGGAAATAAATTGGTACCCAATATTACTTTTCTTTGTCCTATGTTCTTTCTAAAGAAACAAGAGTATTTAATTGGGTTTCTTTCCAAGGTCTGAGCACTCCTTGACAGCAAAGAAAATTAACAGACTTTTGTGGACCAAAGGGAAGAGTTTAAGGTATATGGACATCTGGTGGTGCTGTGTTCTCAGGGGAGGATTGTCCCTCCCAAGAGGTTGGTTCTTAGAACACTGAAGAGGAAAACTGCAGGTTGCAGGTGCTCTATATAGGACATGCTGAGGTGCAGGATTTAGGACCTTCAGGGAATACTTGGGTGGGTGTAAAGGAGCCTGGTCCCCAGGCTTAGTGAAGTTGTCCCCTGTGAATCTTGGTGGAGATGCTGTGGAGTCACAGTCCCTGAAAGGGTTTCACGTAGGCTTGGTGAGTGAGAGTACTCCACTTCGACACAATGGGCTGATATTGGATCCACGGTTCTTATCCTTGCCTTCAAAGGTCTTAGTGTAGTGGATTTGAAGATGAGAAAATCATGGATGTTTATGGTATTGAGCAACTTGTTGACTTGGTCAAGAGAGGCAGGATTTCAGTCAAGTTATTAAAAATGAGGAAATGTAAAAAGCAATTTATACATGTTACAGTCTACTTTATCCTGGGATAAAGAACTGCTCCTTCTGGAAGTCATTCACATGCTTAAACGGACTCTACTCATGAAACACTTTATTATTTTGATGATGAGAAAACTTAAAACTAGAAACATAAAACAAGCAAACATATCAAGCCAAACAAATCAAGAGTATTAAAAATTTAGAGACAATAAGAAGAGAGTGAGTAAAGTGTGACATTTTAATGTCACAGAATTCCATGCCAGTGCTCCTAAACTGTAGTGTGCATCTAAGTCACTCAGGGAGCTTGTTAAAATATAGATTCTGATTGTGTGAGCTGGGGGCAGATCCTAAGACACAGAATTCCATGCCAGTGCTCCTAAACTGTAGTGTGCATCTAAGTCACTCAGGGAGCTTGTTAAAATATAGATTCTGATTGTGTGAGCTGGGGGCAGATCCTAAGACCCTGTGTTTCGGACCATTGCCCAGGTGATGCTGAGATTACAGTGCCACAGACATCACCTTGAGTGGGTTGTGCTACCTAACAGCATAAGGGACCCACAGCCGCACTTGTCAACACGAATAAGCCTCAAACATATGGATGGAGCTTTGAAGAAGGATTTGTAGGGCATGATGCAATTTACATACATTTAAATCATGCAAACCAATGCTGTATATTATTTATTGATGCATGACACATATATAGATAAAATATTTTTAAAAACAAGCATAGGGGGCTGGGGATGTGGCTCAAGCGGTAGCGCGCTCGCCTGGCATGCGTGCGGCCCGGGTTCGATTCTCAGCACCACATACCAACAAAGATGTTGTGTCCGCCGAAAACTAAAAAATAAATATTAAGAAACTCTCTCTCTCTCTTTCTCTCTCTCCCTCTCTCACTCTCTCTTTAAAAACAACAACAACAAAAAAACAAGCATAGGAATGAAAAAATTAAATTCCTACTAGTGGCTACTTTGGGGGAAGGTGGAGAGGCAACAGTTTGCGATTGTATGAGGGGTTTTGAACAATGTGCAATGATTATTTCCTAAGATTGGTGGAGGCACAGAAGTGTTCATATTTTTTCTCTATTTGTATATCAATAGTAGAACTAAAAGGTATGTATGTGCAAGAGTTAATTCAGAAGTGGCTTAGTGGTAGAGTACTTGCCTAGCATGTGTGAGGCATTACATTCAATTCTCAGCACAGCATGTAAATAAATACAATAAAGGTCTATTGACAACTAAAAATATATTTAAAAAGAAAAAAAAAGAGTTAATTCAGAAAACCAAAAGAGGTTTTGTATAAAAATTAGAATATCTTTCCTTGCTATCTTTTATTTCTTTACTTGAAGATGAGATTTTTACTCTTTGGTAATTTGGAAGATGGTTAAAAGACAGTCAACAGTGTTATATTTGAAAAAAGAAAATAAATTTTATTTAATAAGAAATATAAAATTTTCCTAAATATTTTTCACAGAGTTTTCTGCTTTTTCTATGACAGATAATTCTACACATACTTATTAACATTCAAAATTTGCCAAAGAATAAATGTTGACATTCAGATAAAAGAAGAGTTCATAACCTGTTGTCAAAATATGTTATTTAAATAACTCATATTTTGTTATTAGATACCTGAAGTATTGAAGTACTTTCCAGGAAAACATTTTTTGTTCAGTTTTTCTATTTCTGTTTAAAATTAGTTTTATTTATTTTTTCCTATTTTTATGAATGATGAAGTTGCCCTTCTAATAAGCAAAAGGAGTTTTTTGGGGGAGCAGTACTGGGAATTGAACACAGGGGCACTGGATCACTGAGCCACAATTCTGGCCCTATTTTGTATTTTATTTAGAGACAGGATCTCACTGTGATGTTTAGCACCTTGCTTTTACCAAGGCTGGCTCTGAACTCGTGATCCTCCTGCCTCAGCCTCCTGAGTCCCTGGGATTACAGGCGTGTGCCACCACGCCTGGCTCAAAAAGTGTTTCTAAAAGCTGTCATATTTAACTCAGAGGAGAATGTACTTTCATTTTTTACTGGTATTAGTGTAAATTGAAACAATCTGGAACACTATTTGACAATATGAACCCAGAGTTCTAAAAAGATTTATATTGTTTGCAGAAGAAACTCTTTTGAGCATGTTATCCGAAGTTCAGAAAAACATTCACAAATGTTTTTATCACAATATTATACCGTATGGTAAAATTTTTGGAGTCACCTCCATTAGTTTGGAGCTACAGGAAGAGAATGCAAAGGTGAGATTGTATATTAAGAAATTTAGTTGAGAAAACTTGTGTGAAGATAAAGGAGAACAGGAGTTTGGTAAGACCCTCTAGAACAAGAAGAAGGTCTGTCACCAGCTAAGATAGAAGGAAGGAAGGGCTGGCAGGGTGCAGTCTCAGACTGCAGGGCAGTTCTTAAAAAAATACTGTGTTGATGAGAAATCCTTGAACAGAGGTAGCAGGAGTCCTGCTTGGGCTAGAGATATCTCTGCTCTTGTGCCCTCTCTGTATTCAGGGGTTGGCTGCTCAGAAGAAGTGAGGCTTGGTGTATGCACGCTGGAAGGACCAAAGAAGCCATAGTTGGGCTGTAGTTCCAGGCTTCTTGCTGGAAATCTGAGCAGGGTGCCCCCTGACAGCCATACAACCAATATGTTCACTAGAGAATTTTATTTTTTTTAATTTTTTTTTTAAGTGAGAGAGAGAGAGAAGAGAATTTTAATATTTATTTTTTAGTTTTCGGCAGACACAACATCTTTGTTGGTATGTGGTGCTGAGGATCGAACCCGGGCCTCACGCATGCCAGGCGAGTGCGCTACCGCTTGAACCACATCCCCAGTCCACCAGAGAATTTTAAAGAAAGCAAGGGATATGTTAGAGTACGCTTCAGGATGTAACGGACGATTTTCATGACACCGTAAATTCTTGCTCATGTCACAAGCCCATGGGGACATTTGGGAAGTGGCCTTGTGTATTTTGATTCATCCATGTGAGTTCTTTCCATTTCTTCAGATCCCTAAGTCTTCAGCCCAATTCTGTGTATCCAGCAGAGAGCAGGAAGAGAGCACAGGAATCTTGGGGAGGATTTGGGGAACAGGCTCAGAAGTGACACATAGTGCTCCCATTTATGGTCCATCGACTAGAATGTAGCTAATTGAACTTCAAGGGCACCTGGAATTGAAGAGAAGCAATGGATATATCATTAGGACTCCCCAAATCTGGTCACATCTGGGATATATCCATCCTGCAGAGACAAATATTTTTGGGGTGGTTGGGTACTGGAGATGAACCCAGGGACATTGAGCCACTGAGACACATCCCAGCTGTTTTTCTTTGAGATGAGGTCTCCCAAGTTGCTTAGGGTCCTGCTAAATTGCTGAGGCTGTCCTTGAACTTGTGATCATCCTGCCTCAGCTGCTGTAGTCTTTGGAATTATAGGCATGTGTAGCCATGCAGAGCATTTACAAGTATTTTTAACTTAATTAATTAATTAATTTATTTATTGTGGTTCTGGAGATTGAACTCAGGGCCTTGCTCATGCAGGACAAGGCCTAATCATTGAGCTACACTCCTAGCCTAAAACTCATTTTTTAATTTATTACAACCTATGGATAAATAAGATCTTAAGTTTATATAAATGAAACACGTAAGATCATAAAAATATTGATGAAGTTATATATAAATATGTGCATATAAAATTATAATTATATATGTGTTTATAAAGCACAACTTAAAAAATAACTGATTATCTATGCAGAGAAATAAGAAAGAAATATTCCAAAATATTAGAATGATTGACTTAGAATGTGTCATCATGAAAAAAAAAATAAAGTCCTTATTTATGATTGTTTTTTGAAATAGAATGGTTGGTAAAGTTTTTTTCTTTTAACTTGAAAAATAAAACTTTGAACCATTTGTTATTTTCTAATCTTACTCTATGTAGTTCTATAAATTGCTGTTTTACATTTTTCCACAGAATCTATATGGAAAATGTGACAGAAGTAACTCTAAGCTGCTATATTAATTAGTAAAGATTTGCATAGAAATGGGAAAGAAGAACCTGAGGTTAAAGGAAACAAAAATATTACAGCAAAAGAGATAATTTAGTATGGAAATTTAGCAGAAATTGAAGTTTAAATTTCAGGAGTATTATTGGTTATTTTTTAAGCAACAAATTTTATGTCATTTTAAAATTCAAAATGGTGTCATGGGTTTTTGTATTAAATTCTTAAAATTTAGTGAATTTTATATTGCTAACATGGAATACTTCTGAACACTCTGAAGCACCAAGATATGCACACTGTGCTCTTCTCCCACCTGCCTCTGCTTCAGGTAACAGCGGATGGTGTCCACTAGTAATGCTCTGGCCTCCTCCAACGCCACAGTCTCTCCCTGTAGATTAGTGCAATTTAACTAAATCACAGCTTGAATGTTGGCCACTACTGCAGACATTAAGCCTTCCTGATTAGCTGGGACTCATGCCACTCATCTCCTTTAAAACTCATACTTTAAAAGAAAGTAAAGCAATAAGCATAGATACAACCTTACAAAATGCAGCAGTTCACATTTTAGAGTAAAACATTTTTTTTTTTTTTGCTTAGATGCCCTGATGAGAAGTGAACAAATGGTAGATTTGGTTCTTTTCAAACCGAGCTGACATTTCCAAAATAAATTATTCAGACTCTAGGGTTCTTCTCTCTATAGTGAGGTTTGCTTCTTTTATTCATTGGCTTGAGTCTTGGTGTCCAGATGGGACTAAAACCAGCTAAACTCTGCTTCTGATTGGCTTAACGTTGCTGCAGCAGCTGGAGGGGCTCTCTGGGGACATTGCTGGGGGTGATTTCTGCCCTGCAAATGAAGAGGCTCAGTTATCCCCAACCCTGAATCTCTAAATTTTAATTTCCCATATGTAAATACCAGCAGCAAGTTGGCGTAGAATTTTCACCACTGCTATTTATTAGATAAAGCCTCACCACAATCATTTCTAGCTGAGCCAGTTTTGTGCTGATTACTAAACTGGACTCTGACATAGAATGCCTTTTAAGGAAATCATAGATGGCCCATTTGCCATAAATAATGCAATAGCCATAAATAATATTCCATACATATAATCAAATAGCCATAGATAATTCACTTGCTTCATAATATGCTGGTCTGATTTCATTGACATTAAAAGGGAAATATTCTAGATTCCCTTGGAAGATGTAGAAATACCAAAAATGGCTAAAAGTTGTTTATTCTGGAATTAACCTTTATATCATCATGGAACCTAGGTCTGGTCACTCTTGGATGGTTGTTCTTAGTCTTTGGAGCCCAGATGATAATGTAGCTCCATTAGGTGAAGTTCCATGTGAACATGGTGCATCTGTGAGAACTCACACATCCATGATTTGTTAATTTTGGACTTTGGATGTCCTTCATAACTCAGCTGATTCATATCCAAACATGGATGTTAGGTGAGTAATTGCAGATGACTCTTGAATATGTCCAACTCTTTGCCACCTCTCACTTTTGGCAGCTTTTAATTTATTATTCATTGTTCAATTCAAAGGCATAGACACCTAACTTAGAACTTCACAGATGATGATGTAGAAGTAGTCTATTCTTTTTAGGGTATGTTTACTAACACCACACACAGAAAGTTTTTCAGATTCATTAAATAGTTGATCTGGATTTTCTCAGCACATAGGATTATTATTATGGTACAATCATTAACATCTCATTTACAGACTTGTTTTCTTTGTTGTATTGCTGACTCTCAGCATTTCTTTTTGAGCAAAGTCAAGTAATGAGTTGATCATAATCAAGTAATACCAGGCATAGACCATATAGAAGTCTGACCTTTACAGAAATGCTGATTATTTGGTTTCTCACCAAATGATGTCTTGGTTTTAGGCAGCTTTTGCATCACCCTGACTCAAATGCCAGCCAAGAACAATTTAGAGGGGGAAAAGTTTATTTGGGGCTCATGTTTCAGAGGTCTCAGTCCATAGACGGCAACTCTGCGGCTCTGGACCAAGGTGAGGCAACACGTCTTGGGGAAAGACCCAGTGGAGCAAAGCAGCTCAGCTCATGGAAAGGTCAGGAAACAGAGTGCAAGAAGGAAGGGGCACAGAGAAAATGTACCTTTCCAGGGAAGCCCCCCAGGGACCCACCTGCCTACAGATACCACCAGTCAACCCGTTCAAACTAGGATGGACCAATTAGGAGACAGTTCTCACAACGTAATCATTTTTTCCTCTGAGTATTCCTGTATTTACAGGAACTTTTGGGTGATACTTCATATCCAAACCATAACACTCTTCTTATGTGAATCTTCTTTCCTTTAGGAATTTTATAAGCAGCTTTCATATTTACTTTCATTGCTAATTCCTGTTTTTTCATTTGCAGTGATATTTTTAATTTCAATGGTGTTTTTTTTTCAGAGGTGGAATAATTTTTTATTGACACAATAATTGTACATATGTATGAATTACAAGGTGAGGTTTTGATGCATGTATATACTGTATAATGTTCAAATCCATGTAATCAACATATTTATCACCTTAAACCTAGATTATTTATTTATTTATTTATTTTTTAATTTTTATTGTTGATTGTTCAAAACATTACATAGTTCTTGACAAATCATATTTCACACTTTGATTCAAGTAGGTTATGAACTCCCATTTTTACCCGTAAACAGATTGCAGAATCACATCATTTACACTTCCATTGATTTACATATTGCCATACTAGTGTCTGTTGTATTCTGCTGCCTTTCCTATCCTCTACTATCCCCCCTCCCCTCCCCTCTTCTCTCTCTACCCCCCTCTACTGTAATTCATTTCTCCCCCTTGTATTATTTCCCCCTTTACCCTCACTTCCTCTTGTATGTAATTTTGTATAACCCTGAGAGTCTCCTTCCATTTCCATGCAATTTCCCTTCTCTCTCCATTTCCCTCCCACTTCTCATCCCTGTTTAATGTTAATCTTCTTCTCATGCTCTTCCTTCCTGCTCTGTTCTTAGTTACTCTCCTTATATCAAAGAAGACATTTGGCATTTGTTTTTTAGGGATTGGCTAGCTTAGCTTAGCATAATCTGCTCTAATGCCATCCATTTCCCTCCAAATTCTATGATTTTGTCATTTTTTAATGCAGAGTATTACTCCATTGTGTATAAATGCCACATTTTTTTTTACCCATTCGTCTATTGAAGGGCATCTAGGTTGGTTCCACAGTCTTGCTATTGTGAATTGTGCTGCTATGAACATCGATGTAGCAGTGTCTCTGTAGCATGCTTTGCTCTTTTTAGGTCTTTAGGGAATAGACCGAGAAGGGGAATAGCTGGGTCAATGGTGTTTATCCTTCATATTAACCTGTGTTGGAATGACTGCTGCCTTGGGTATTGTGTCCCCCTAACATTTATGGGCAAAGTGCAGCATTAACTGCTTTCTCCCTCCCCATGAGTCTGAGGCCGGTCAGACTCAGTGCAGAGAGAAGACAGAATGCCATCTTCACTGTGTAACTGGGCAGGATTCGCCAGTAGTACTGAGATTTGGGGAAGGTTGCTCCCATGAGGCCTAGCTTTCCTCATGACCTCTTCTTCACTCTTGGGTTTACCTATCAACTGCCTGGGAGAATAATTGCTGAGGTCTGAGTAAATTAATAAACTGAATTCTAGTAAACTCTTTGAAGTTGAAAAGTATTTTACAGCTGCTAATTATAATTTATTAAAATATGTCTACTGTTTTATTATGTGAAATCCTATGTATAGAATTGCTGTTGACAAGTTAAATATGTTGAAACATCTTTGCTTTGATGCCAAACACGTTAGATAATTTAAATGGAAATGCTGATTTAAAGATTCTTCTTTTGGGACTGTTGGCTTAAAATGAAATTAAGTCTGTTATGGTCTGTACATGAGGTATCCCCCAAATGTTCGTGTGTGAAACAATGCAGAGATGTTCAGAGGTGGAACAACTGGATTTGGAGTGCTATAACGTAATCAGTGGATTAAGCCACTTGATGGATTAATAATTTGGATTGATGGATGGTAACTCTGGGATGTTAGGGTGTGGTTGTAGGAAGCAGGACACTGGGGGGGTGTGCCCTTGGGGATTCTATTATCCCTGGTTCCTGGTGCTCAAGCTCTCAGTGCTTCCTAGCTGTCATGGACTGAACAGCTGTCCTCTGCCATGTCCTTCTGCCATGACATTCTGCTTCACTGGAGCCCAGGGCCATGGACTCATCAACCATAGACAACCTCTGAGACTGTGAACCAAAAGAAACTTTTCCTCCTCTAAGTTGTTCTTTTCAGGTCTTTTGGTCACAACGATGAAAAATTGGCTAACGTACCAAACAAACCAACCAACTAAGCCACACCATCCAAAGAATGATGATGTCTTGTATCCATGGCCAATACATCTTAGTATGTTAACATAAGGCCAGGTCATATGCTTTGAGCTTTTTGCTGTTGCATATCCTTTCAGGTTTATTTTTATTTATTTATGTGCATTTTTGAGACAGGGTCTTGCTGTGTTGCTTTGAAGTTGGCTTTGAAGTCCGGGGCTTAAGCAATCTTCCTGCCTTAGCCTCCACATAGCTGGAACTACAGGCAGAGACCATAATGTGTCAATTGCTATTTGCTCAAATTTATGACTTCTGAAGTTCCTGATTTGCATAAGAAAAGTCCCAATTTTGCCAACTATTACAGCCTGTAAAATAATGGGCAGTTATTTGACCTTTTTAGCCCTCAGTTTACTTATCTGTAAAAAAAGATGTTGGCAGGACTACATATGATAGATAGCACGCTTATCAAACAATGACCCATTCAAAATAAGTACATACTAAGTACTAAAACTCACAGTCATAAAACACTGGGATACTCAGTGTGCCCCAGGATCTCATTTATCCAAGCCCAGGTTTGGCTGCATCTGGACTGATGGGTTGCTCTCTGCACCTAATTAGGTGGTGTCCTTGGGTACTGGGACTCTCTCTAACTTCCCCACCTCAAATTGTAATTTTCAATAAAACAAATAAAAAATCTCAATCAAAGAGCAAAATGCTCTTTTCTGGATATTATTTTGTGGATGTGCTTTCTAAAGATAAACATAAACCAAGAAACAGTGGCCAAGTTTCTCTTCTGGTAAAGCTCGATTTTTTTTATTGCGCAGATAGATATTAGTAGTTTTTCTCATTTTAAAGATTAAACGAATTTGAGGTTAAGGTCAAATGACTTACCCATGGTTATGTAATTAATTAATAGATCAGTTGGAATTCAAATTCAGAGCCTTTCGTCCGGATTAGTGAAAAACTCAAAAATTAACTATTGGTTTCAGAGAATCTTTCCTTAGCTATTCTGCTTTAAGGAATTTATGTGGTAGACTGAGGGCCAGCTTAAAGTCTCCCTTTGAAGGCTATCTTTTGATTTATATTCTGTTACTTAGACCAAAAATGTCCTTTCTCCTTGCCTCCCTCCCTCTTTCTCTCTTACTTCTTTCCTTCTCTCCTTTGTTCCTATCTCCCTTCCTCCTTCTCTCCCCACTCTTTGTCTGCATGTCCATAGAGGAGTTTCTGCGGGGTTCAGATTACGAGGCCTCTCTCTAGTCCTATCTTGCTGTGTGACCCCGACCTCCTCACATAACTTGTCTGATCCTCAGTTTCTCTGCTCTTTTGGTAGTATGATAGATGTAAGAAGTCATGACTGGGTTTTAATTGTGGTATTATACTGGCTGAATGTATAGGATTTTCTAAGTTTAAGTCCTTTCCTCTCCTCAAGAGCTCACCATTGGTGACAAACAGAATACAAACTATGACCACATGGCAACACAAGGTTAGCAATGGCCTCGGCCCTCACGTTGAGGCAGTTCTTCTGAGAACCCAGACGAACCTTAAGGAAGATTCCTTTTGGTTTGAAACACTAAATAGGCCAAAGGAACTTTAAAGACAATGCTGGTTTTGCCTATATTTTTTCCCTAATCAAAAAATAGAGCCCCTGTCCGTCTCACCTTATAGACCTGAGGATAAAGAATGAAGGAAGGAAGGCCAGGAGACACCTGGACACCTGGCAGCCAGGCCCACCTGACCTGAGAGAGCAGGATGGGAGGGAGTGTGTGAGGGTGCAGAATGAGGACCTGTCAATGCTGCTGTACCTGGACGTTCAGAGAAACTGTGTGAAGGAAGAAACTCGTCAACAGCCTCCTCCTGGGTACAGACATGACCCCGGCCCAAGGCGCAGTGCAGTCTGTTCTACCTGGGCCTGGTGCACACAGGGGATGCTGGGCCCTGGAAGTGGCATTTAGCAAAGCTGAGGTGCTGTACCTGCTCTATGAAAAGAAATCTTCTCTGGCTGTTTTCCTAATTAGGGAATTAGGGAATTGCAGCCAGGCTTTTTAGTGTAAACAACTTAAGCTGGGTAATGCCTTGTTTGAAGAGCTGAGGGCTTGGTTTGGGACTAATGGTAGCAGGAGGATCAACCAATTATGGGATTCAATGCTGGATTTCTCTGTGCATCGAATCCAGCACGTCCAGTGGCTCAAAGCATAAACTTTGAATTTGGATCCCAACTCTTCCACCGAGCGAGGTACACAGCCATGAGTGAGTCATGTGACCTCATGCCTCAGACTTTTTAATCTTTCAAATGAGAACAACTATGAATGTTTTTCTGTGAGGGAAAGAATTTACCCTTGCCTTAAGACAGGCTTGGCCTTTGTCTTTGGCTACTGGAGGTTATCTCTAGGCCTTTGGAGTGTCCTGCCTGAAGGGTGCATTTCTTCCTGGGGGCTTTGGACCATGCCAAAAAGTCTAACAATGTGACTTATGGTGGGGACTTTGAGCATTAGTTGAATCTTTGAAGAAACTGGAAACAGGTCTGTCACGTGGATAGTTGGAGATAGAGCCAAGTGTGACAAGGGACATCAGGGCTCATGTGAGCATCTCTGTTTGGTGATAGTGTGGCAAGCCTCAACATGACTCAATCTATTTTCTAGATGAAGAGACTAATGTTCATGAGAGTTTAAACATGCCAGGATTCATAGTTAGAATGGGGTTGATCTGGGATAAGGAGGCAGATCTTTGGATTCCCAGGTCCTTTAAAAATAAAACTAAACTAAAATATGTTGCAGGAAAAGGAGAAATGCCTAGAGAGGAAGACTAATAAAGGAATATAAAAATGCAGTGATGTATAATGAAGAGCTGGAACTCCGCACAGCAATAGTCTCTAAATCAGAAAAACCCAGGAGTTTCCCAGGTTCTCTTGGGGATCATCACTTGTCAGAGAATTTAAGATTTATATACTAGGACAGGCCACTTCAAATCTATTCTGAGTTTAACTCCTCTCAATGCTTTGGTACTATAAATATTTTTCTTGTCTCTTTAAAGGAAATTGGCATTTTTCTGGGAACCTGTTCCATTCCATGTATTGAAATATTATAGAATTATTCCCCTACACTTGTTTAAGTTCTTTGCTGGTTTAAAGCAATGGTGCTTCCAGATATTCAGTAACTTCAGGAGGAGGTGGAGGCAATGTCTCCAGTTTACAAATGAGGAGACTGGGTTCAAAGCATTTTTTGGCCCATCCAAGGTCACTGGCATGCTGAGAAGAAAGGATTAGATCTTCTAACTTCTGGTCCAGGATTTCTTCGTGATTCATCAATTCTGAGTCCAGACATGTGTAGGCTACAAGAGAAATGAGTCAGAGAAATGCTTCTTTCCACTAAAGTACCTTCGTGTGGTGATTCCATTGTCAATGTCAAGTGATGCAATGCGAAGGAGTGCGATTTCTACACCAGATTGAAAGATCCCCTCCTACCTCCCCACTTTTGGGTTCAGCTTCTGGAAAGTGTAATCTCCAAGAGTTTCCATAAGAACATCTATCTGATAGGGCTGAAAATGAAATGAGGTTGATAACGAGCATAAGACACTGTTCAACTGTTAATATTCTTCTATTTTAATGCCATGAACAGGAACAGAGTATTGATCAACTTGTCTTGATTGTTACAACTTGATGTTCAGGGTGAGAGTTGTGAGGCTGTTCACCATATTTAAATGATATTTTTTTTCCCTAGATGGTTTCCACAAGTTCTTGGTTTGCAAACATTTGCTTTTAGATAATATTTTTATGGTTTAAACATTCATGTTTAGCTTAAAAGATCCCTGGAAAATCCTTGTCTATGGGTGGTCTAAAGCTGACTGTTTTAGATGAAATTGTTTATTTTGCAGATAATTCAGTAACAATCCTGTTTTGACTTCCCTGCCCTGGACAGTATCATGTTTTACAAACATATGAGTGAAACATGCTGATGTTCAAAAACAAAGGCGCTTTCATTCAGAACAAACAACCTCCCAAATAAGGAGGATCAGCTGCAGGCTTGTCTGTACTCTGTCTGACTAACGTCTATATCATACTTGGCTGCAGAAATTGTTTGAATCATCGGCATAAAAATATACAAAGCTTACTTCTCAGAGTGCCACAATTTAGATTTTCTGTTTGCAAAAGCACTTCAAAACCACATCGACCTCAGTTGATTTGCATTCAGGAGTTTAAAAGCATTCAACTTGACATTGGGCATTAAAGACACAGAAGCCTGAGAAAGGGTGGATTCCTCCTCTCATTTCTTTGTGATGTTGCAGAATCCCTTGTCCTCTT
The DNA here is from genome assembly GCF_052094955.1 of Ictidomys tridecemlineatus. Lineage (NCBI taxonomy): Eukaryota > Metazoa > Chordata > Mammalia > Rodentia > Sciuridae > Ictidomys > Ictidomys tridecemlineatus. The sequence continues at coordinate 89,916,455 of NC_135479.1, forward strand.
TCCCTAGAATATTTAAAAGGAGAACCTTAGTTTCTTGTTGTTCTTTGTCATAGAATATTGGTGACAAATACAATTCACCTGGGGAGTTCCTGAGGTGCACGTTGAGCAATGAAATTAGAGATTCTGGTAGGGGGACATAGGCATCTGTATTGTTTTGGAGCTCTGCAAATGCTTCTGAGCAAGATTCCACATCCATTTTACAATAAAAATAATAAATCCTTTTGACCCAAATAATAGTTTTTTCACCCAGCTGAATTTTAGTGTCCTCTGGGGGACATTAGAGATACTGTCAAGGCACAGGGCACCACCATAAGGTGCTTTGATTTCATTGATATGGGATTTTCATCTATGAGACAGTAATTTACCTGAAATTCATATCTATTGCTAATACTACCACTTTGATCTCTCAGAGAAAAATCACCTCTCTCCTTTAAGTGCTTCTACAAATTTCTGGATGGAGCTTGGTTATACAATTTTCATTTTCCACTGGATATTATTAAATACTTTTACTTTCCACTTCATGTAAATATTCACATGATTAAGACAAAGCAAAAGAATAGTACTTCCAAAATGTCAAACTGTGCATGTTAAGAGAAGCAAACTTTTTTTTTTTTAAATAAAGCCAGAGGTTTAAAACAAAACCACCAAGAACAGCAAAACCCAACAGCTGTTAACTTGTTTTTGAATATTTGCCATGTCCAGAACTATGCTAAATATTTCTTGGGCATTTTCTCATTTAAACCTTACAACAATCTTGTGAGGCAAAGGTGACTGATATCCTCAGTTTTTGGAAGTGAAAATTGTAGCTATCCCCAAATTTGTTTATTTCCAAGGTCACATATCTATCAAGTGGCCCAGTGACAATTATCAGATTTTATTCCTTTATGTTGAGCCTGAAATGTTAGCCTCTCACAGTTTCATGGGTGCTGGCACAGACATGAGCCTCTTGGACATAAAGGTATTATGACATTAATAATACCTTTAATAATGGCCTCTTCTTTGGGAATTGTCCTTTGCAGAGTTGCTTCCTTTCCTTTTGTCTGACACTGTAAAACACTGTATGGCTAAGAGAAACCATTCCTAAATGATTAAGATGTTCAATGCTAAGTGATCCTTTAGATTTACAGAACCCAGCATATCTAGTGACCTTCAGATAATATCACAATGTATAATACTCCTCCTTATTCTTTACTCCTGTGCATGAACTTATATGAAGCATGTACATTGCTTTGGAGTTTAACTTACAAAAAAGTAATATGTTTGTCTAAAGAATTACAGGAATTAGTCCATGAAGGTCAAAGTCAATTACAATGTTATGGAAAAAAAAAAAAAAGTAAAAAGACACAGGCCCTGTGTGATCTGCCCAGCACAAGGTTTTCCTACCCACTGTGTCCAAACCTCCTCCCACTTCCTGTATAAGCCCTTTCAAGTACCTGAATTCCGGAAGATTCTGTTTGTGAATTCTGGAAGATGGTTGTTGCCAACTCCTCCATCTTCTCAGAGTGCCAGCTCTTGAATGAACTGATTTTCTTTGCATCAACTCTCCTCTCCCAAGGTAGTTTTGGTGAGCAGATGGACTTGGACCTAATAATAGAGTCTAGGGGCACTGCAGGGAGATTGAGTTTTGTGTTCCTATTGGTTGCCTTTGAGTTCCAGAAGGATAATGTGATGGAAGACCCAGGTGGGTACAGGAATCACAGTGAGTTTGCATCGCATCTGAGGAACCACAAGCTTAGCAAATTCTTAAGCTCTTGTTTGAATGTATTCCATCCCAAATTTAGTTATCACCAAGGTGATGGTATTAAGAAGCGTGACCTTTAAAATGTAATTCAGCAATGGGTCTTTTCTTTTGTACATAGAATCAGGTGTTTACTAAGGGGCTTGATGGAGGGAACACAGCCCCTTTTGCCCTTCTGCCTTCTACTATGTGAAGTACTTTCCAGGTACCAGATTTCTGCCTCAATTGGACATCCCAGTTTTCATAATTGTGAGAAATAAATTTCTATACCTTGTGAATAATATGGTTCATGGTATTCTGTTATAGTAACACAAATGCACAAAGTCACACCTCAAACTTAGGAAATCTCAATCTTTTTGATGAGTTAGTTATGTGCAAACTTGTCCACCATTTGTCCTGGATGGAATCATTATCTTTATTATCTTTATTGGCTAGTAAATAAAAATGGTGTCTGCTCTAGAAACACTTTATGTGTAACTATTGTGCACAGTTGTACACTATACTAACATCTCTGGAAAGATATTCCAGAATAAAGGTTGTAAATGCTTCTGCTGGCAAGATATGCAGAAATGCAAGAGGTGGATAGAAGATTCTCTTCCAATGCTAAGTCATATTTTGAGCCCAGATGATTTGACTATAGGTTGTGCTTTTAACAATGCCACTGCCTATCCCTGATAAACTCATTAAGTAATCATACAAGAAGAAATTGAAGGAGAAAGTTTAAAGGGGTGAAGTGGGACACTGGAATAAATTTAAAGTTGAGAGAAGAATTAAGTTTTCATCTCCCATTCTGTTTCATGTAGTAATTACTTAGGAGATGAATCACAATTATCAGGAGCTAATCTCCATTGTACTACTCTTTAGTTTGAGTTCCTGTGAATAACAGACATTCTTCATTTTCTTGAGGACCACTGCAACCTTTAGAATTCAATTAGAGAGTAGAGAGTTAAAGGTGTAGCTCAGTGAGTGGGTGCTTTCCTAGAATGTGCAAGATCCTGGGCTCAATCCTAAACCCACACACACATATACACAAAAACTGTAGAGGTTGAATGTTTTTTCCTGGTAGAACATTATACTGGGAAGCGAGGTATTGGATTTTCTTCTGGGGAAAAATGACTTTCTTCATAACACTAAAATCATAACTCAGACCATAATCTTAATACAGTATTGAGCCATTAGGACCAGATTGTGGGGCCCATAATTTTATATTGTTTCTTTGTGAAATATCCTTTTAGGTAACCAGCCTTTCAGTAAGCTTTTGAAATGTAACTCACTATAAATGAGGGCTCTAATATCAGTTGAATGTACTTGTGTTTTGGAAAAGGCAAAATCTGAAGCCTAATTTTTGATTGTTTCTCTAATGTAACGTAATTAGGTATCTCCTAATAAATTCTTCAGTGGAAAAAATTTTAAAAATCACTCAGAGAAAATATTTGAGATCCAACAAGGCTGCATGCATTCTAACACTGGCTGGATGAATTACCCAACTCTACAATGGAAGAGTAGGATACTAGACTATCAGCTAAAGTGGTGCACACATCCACAAGACATGAATGATGCTGCTTTAAGATGTGTCTGTTCTTTAATTTAAAGATGGATACAGAAATTCAGTGAGTGCTCTGCTGGCTCCCTCCCCATATAAGAATAGCCAATAATTATCTTAATATCCCCTGAAATGATCTACAGTAACTGAAGCTGATGATAACTTGGGTGGTGCCAAATGACTTGGCAGGAAGTCAGACTCGTCTCTGAACATGGCCGTTTGTGCTGACCTGCTCTGGAACTCGATAGAAGGGGATTTGACTGACACAGCATCCCATTAGCCATCTACTGCAAGACTGGGAAGCGTTGCTCTTTCCAAGCTTTCAACGTTATAAAAAAATATGGCTCTGAACTATTAAACACAGCTACTGGTGTTGAAAAGAGTTCTCTCTCTCTCTCTCTCTTTTTTTTAGCTATTCGCGAGTTTAGTGCAAGATCACTGAGTCTGGACAGCTTGCCTGTGTTGATGAGTCTGGATACTGGATACATCCAGGGAGATCTCTGGTGCTTCACCATCCGGAGGCAACAGACTGGCCAATGCATGACAGAGAGTTGAAAGCAGGGACACAATTTTGTCCAGTATTATTCCCTATGGATGGGCAGCCTGGAGAAACCTCTTCCTGCATTCTAAATATCAATTCCCTGCCTCCCCCCCCCAACCACATTTATTACCATCAACTCTTTACATTTGTAGCTTCTATTTAGGGAAAAAAATATAATCCACTCATTGTCTTGAAATTACCCCTATCACATTCTTGGCAATATTTTACTTCCCTAAATATGCCAATTGAACAATCTTTGTCAAGGAGCAAATTGACGTGGTTGTGGAGGTCAGAGACAGGGTGGCATCTCCTCCGTCTGCCTCTTACCTGTGATCATGGTGACATTTTCTGACCTTTCCATTTTGATCTCTCACATGGGTCCACCTTCTCTGCCTTGTTACAGTTGTCTTTTCATTGCCATAAGCTGAATTCTTTCAAAAATACTATTTTCTTTTTACTGCTTAAAAAGATAGTGACGGTATTTAAGGTAAGTCTTGAGGAGGAGCTTATTTTTAAACCTATTCATTAATTTCATTTAATGATTAAACAAACAACTAATGGGAATCCACTATGGGTCAAGTAGAAGACTACATTCTGCAGACAAAGGGGTAAACACAGGAGTCTGTAACCTTTCTTGTCAAAAGAAATGTCAGTTCTCCTTGCTAAGTACATTCCTTGGAAGTTTAGCTAACTGGTTTTATAGTATGAGTTTCTAAAAACTGAGGATTCAACTAGGTGGCACATGTTAAATTCAATATGTTCACTCATTTCTGATCCTTTTTGAAATGACATAGGAGGAATTTTAAAATAAAAATCTAAGAGAGAGAGAGAGAGAGAGAGAGAGAGAGAGAGAGAGAGAGAGAGAGAGAGAGAGAGAGAAGAAGAAGAAGGAGGAGGAGGAGGAGGAGGAGGAGGAGGAGGAGGAGGAAGAAGAGGAGGATAAGGAGAAGAAAGAAGAGAAATAAAGTAGATGACTCTATTAGAATAAAAACATAAACCATTTTTTTTAAATGCCAGAAAGATGATAAGTGCTAACCTTAAAGTATAGAAATCTGACATCTAAGCTTGCTGGTGGGGAGTGGAGATGAACCAAGAACCAAGTCAGTTTGTCCTGTGGATGCCTGAAGATGCTGAGTTGGGATCACTGAGTACCTCAAGATGCAAGGTTTAGGGATGGACTGAAAGCTGGAGAGTCAGTCGAGAATCTTGAAAATATCAGATTACCAGATCCCCCTCAGCCCCATATGGTTGCTTTCAATAAATCATCAAGAAGCCTAGAATGAAATTTTCTCTCTGAAGATGTTGATTGAGATACGTTCTGAGTGCAATACTAGGAAGGGCCATCCTGAAGCCATGGGAATCTCACTGAATGATGGTCTTCATACCCAATCCCTCCCCTACTTGGTCCCTGGAATGTTCTCAGCTAGATGATTTCCCCAGGACAAAGGTTGTGGAAAAAAATTTTTTTTGAAACTCACCACTCAACAGAAAAGTGTTACACATTGAATTTGTGGTCCCCAGTGAGACACCTATGTTTTAATTTGACCATGGTATGATAAAACTCTCTGGTTATCAAGATCAATCATGTGCCTAGAGCTTCCAGTTATCATTTTCATATTGTGTTCTTAAATGTGAAGGGATAGCAAACACATTACTTTTCAAGGAAACCCCTATAAGAGAGGGAAGGAGAGAGAAATGAGAGAGTGAGTGAGAAGAAAGAGAAAGAATAAAGTCAGATGAATCACAGGCAATTAGGGCAGGAGGCAAAAACCACACAGACACATTGAAGCCCACATTCACAGGTATTTCCCCCCTCCACCCTAATTAAAATCTTCAGAGAGATTCTACACATGAAATAAAAGCAAAGGACCATAGAGAGAAATCAGATAACAAGAAATAGCTTAGCAATTTTTAAAAAAGGTAACATTAATTAAAGCAGGAGAGTGGAAAGAGAAATTATAAAATATGTTCCCAAAAGTACTATGAAATTATCAAGTTAAAAATGATAGACTCAAAGGTCCAACATCACTAATATAAGTTCCCGGAGGAGGGAGCTGAGAAAGAAGATGGGAGGAGGAGATAAAATTATAAGGACATTTCAGAGTCTCTAGTTTGTAAAAGACACCAAGTTTCCAGCAAGAAACAGTGTGCTCAATGAAGTACATTGCTTGCATATTTCAGAATATTAAGTCAAAAGTAAAGAACCCTTAAAACAAATATTCTAAAAATTATATATATTATAAATATTCTAAACTTACATATATATGAATTAAAAAATAATTCTGGCACTGTCATAATACTAGTATCTAGAGTAGGGAGTGGTGCCAATTATAATCCTGAAAGAGCAAAATCCCTAATATCTAAATTTTGAAAATCACAATCCTGAAAGTCTTGAGATTAAAAATCCTACATGTTGTGTCTTGACTGTTGAAATTGCCCAAACTGAAATTCCAATGAGCTGGAGAGAGAAGAGCCACAAGGCAGGGGTGGAGAGCCCCATTCTGGAGAAGAGGTTGGTCATATAGCATAGTAGCAGAGAAAAGAGATGTGGCCCATGTCTGCATGGGCATTCCTACCTGCTGATGAATTCCAGGAGGTTTTGGAATTAAAGCCATATTTTCTTGAAGAAGCCAGTGAAGTGATTGATTGGTTAAAAAGTAATGGACAAGACATTTACCCAAAAGTGATACTATATTGTTTCCACCAAATCTGTAGTCTGCATATGAATACCTAAGGAGCGAATTCCCAAGTATCCAAAACAACATAGCAGCAGGATACAGAAATAGCAAAATTTAGCAGGGAGCTCACGTTGGTATATAGCAAATCATAGAAGAATTTCCAAAAGAGCAGTGCTGTGTAGAAGAGTGAACGTCTACAGATTCCTCCAGGAGAGTCATGTCCAGAAAAACACACAGACAGATAACCAAAAACAGACAGACAAACAACAACAAAAACAACAACAACACCACATCTATTCATTTTGACGAAAAACCTCAAAATGTAGTTAATGATTAGGAAAGTTGTCACGTTCTTATGGACTGCTTCTATATGCTTACCCATAACCTCTTCCTTTATATACATTTTCAAGTCAATTTGTGGTTTTCTCCTTCAGTCCTGCCCCCTCCAGCATTTTAAATTGTCAGCATTAGTTTTCATTTCATCTTCACATCATTTCTAATAATGGAATTGTAAATTGTGGAAAGACTTTTGAAGAGTTATTTAATTTTATGTATGTATTTTTTGCAAATGTGACCCCATGACAGTGCTTAATGTTGACCTTGTGTGTAAATACCGTGAGTATGTGTGTGTGTGTGTGTATATGTGTGTGTGTGTGTGTGTGTGTGTGTGTGTGTGTGTATAACCTTCCTCAATAAATGAATCCTTCATACAACTCTATTTGTGAAAGATAAAATTTCTCCAGGTCTTGGCTCTTTGGGCAACTATATGTGAAGGAATGATTGGGAGCAGCTTTTGATCTGTCTTTTCAGAAGACTTAAGTTGTCCATCACTGAAAGACTATAGTTATAAAGCTGAGTGCAAACGATTATCAACCATGGCAATATGCATTTCACTTTTCATCTTGTTCTTCATGGGTTAAGGTTTGTCTGTTAACTGTTATATATAGGTAACCATTGCTAGTATACCTGAGTGTCTATGTTTGCAAAAATTCATACTACTATAGCCTATTTTATGTGTAAAGTGTCCTGTGAAGTGTTCTGCCATGTTTTTATGTTTTCAAATAAACTATGTATTAGTTGGCTTTTGTTGCTGTGAACAAAATACCTGACAAGAACAATTTAGAGAAGGAAAGATTTATTTTGGCTCATGATTTCAGAGGATTTAGCTGCTCCAAGGCGGAAACATCATGGCAGAAGGGTGTGGCATGGGAAACTGCTCAGCTTGCTGCAGCCTGGGAGCAGAGATGGGGAAGGAGGAGAAGATAAACTTTTGCAAGGCACACCATCAATGACCTACCTACTCCAGTGAGGTCCCACCTCCCACTGGTCCATTTAGCTAACCATAACATAGACATTGAATACTACAAATAAAATTAATGATTATTAATATTTTATTAATAATAAAATAAAATGGATGAATCCACTGAAGAGGTCAGAACCCTAATCATCCAATCACTGTCTAAAAGTCCATCTCTGAACCTTGTTGAAGTGGGGACCACATTTTTGTCATGAGACTTTGGGGAACATCCCAGATTCAAAACACAGCAAATTTCCTTTAAGAATTTTAAATACATATCTTTTAATTAATTTTTAAATTACTCTTTCAAAATTATATTTTTGGACTTTTGAGCTCTGGGGATTTTAGAACTGAGGGCTGTTAGACTTTAGAGATTTTAATCTTTTGAGATTTCAACATTCAGGATTACAGCATTTGGGACTATAGCCCAAACCCTTGGCAAGTGACGGCTTGTTTGTGCCAATCAAGTTTTAGTAGCTATGTTTGTTTTCAAATTTTCAATGGCTGCTTTTGAGCTTCAACAGCAGAGTTTAGTAGCTGCAACAGAGATCAAGTTGCCCACAAAAACTAAAACTTGATATCTTGTTCTTCATAGAAAAACTTTGCCAAACCCTGATCTAGAAGATAATTGAGTAAAACCTTCAAGTATATGAGAAAATACAGTTTATAATTGATAATTCACTAATAGCTACACTAAAAATCAATTATGAATGTAAAGCCATGACATTTGCTGACATGCCCAATTTTGAACAGTTTACCTTTCGAATACCTTTTATTCAGAAAGCTACTAAAAATGAAGTGAATTTATAAGAATATTTGATTAAAGCAAAGTTCAGGATGAAATCTGTAGAGCAAACAATATAATTTGAAGCAGGTAGATGAAGGGTTCAGAAGAGCTATTCCAAAGAATAAATTGAATTTTCAGAATACCTTATGAATACATTTAGAAGAGAGTTGGACACTTGGGATGACTTTGTGTTAAGTACACATACATTTTAAAGCAAATATTAAATGTAAGGAGATTATACCCGCCAGGAAGCTGAAAGTTTTACAAGAAAGAAAATATAATGAAGGACAGCACACCTAGTGGTTTGATTACAAACAATTTTTATCTGGCTATGGTGACATAAACACTGAATACTAACTGAAACAAAAAACATGCTGTAACTATATTTGGAAGATCAGGATGGGGGAATGGGAATGTGTAGGCATGTGTATGGGGAATGATTCATGAGGAGTGAATTTCCTGCCATTCAAGAATGAAATAACTAATAGTTAATTAAGTCATTTTAAAATAAGGTTGTAAGTACCCTAAGAAAATCTAAAAGTGATGAATGTGGTTTCTTTCTTTCTTTCTTTCTTTCTTTCTTTCTTTCTTTCTTTCTTTCTTTCTTTCTTTCTTTCTTTCTTTTAAGAGAGAGTGAGAGAGACAGAGAGAGAGAATTTTTTTAATATTTATATTTTAGTTTTCGGTGGACACAACATCTTTGTTTGTATGTGGTGCTGAGGATCCAACCCGGGCCGCACACATGTCAGACGAGCGTGCTACCGCCTGAGCCACATCCCCAGCCACTCTTTCTTTCTTTCTTTCTTTTTTGGCACTGGGGATTGAAGATTTACCACTGAGCAACATTTTCAGCCCCCTCCCCTCTTTTATTTTATTAGAGACATAGTTTCACTGAATTGCTGAGTTTATTACTAAGTTGCTGAGGCTGGGTTTGAAATTGTGATCCTCCTGCCTAAGCCACCCTTGCTGCTGGAATTACGAATGTAGTTATTTCTAATGAGTGAGAATCAATTGATAGCAGGAGAACTAAGAATAGAAAAAAATAGAAGACAATTTTTTCATTACAAGTTTAGTCTAGTGTGTGTGTGTGTGTGTGTGTGTGTGTGTGTGTGTGTATATATATATATATATATATATATATATGACTGAAAAGGCTCTATTTATTACATAAAAATTAAAATTTAATAGGAAAGATATGCAGATTAGCCATTTAATCATTTGAGCCAAATTGGAATTTGTTGTCAGCTTTTCTGTACAAATATCATATATTCATGAATCTGATTTTTTTTTCAGGAGAAAATGTAACCATTTGCAGATTAGACATTTTCCCAATTTTGGTTGCACATGGCTATTTGAGAATGAAGGAACAGATCTGCCTCACTGAGAAGTTGATGATGGTTCACCTTCTTAGAAAGAGGTCAGCTATTCAAGAGAAAAGTGGTGAAAATGGAATTCCTTCCTAGCAGTTGCAGCAATCTATAATAAATACAGTCATTGTAAAGATTTTTCAAATGTAAAACTATTTACATTTTAATGCAGATGGTTTAATGCCAGAAGAAAATTAATAATACATAATTATAAGGAGATGGGGATAAATATAAAAATGATAAATAAAAAAAATCTACTTGTTAGATTGGAAGATTAACCTGACCAACAATTTGGGAATTTTTGCTATGTTCCTAGAAAGAGGACTGAACAGTAGCCCTAATAACCGATTCATCTTTTATGCAGTATTAATAGTACATGTCCACTGTGATCTTGATTTATAAAGCAATGCATATTTCATAGTTTCAATCCTATACCTTCCCAATGAAACTCTTGCCTCAAATGCACTGTCAGAATGAGAATTCCCAAATTCATCAATATTCTCACTAAAATTCATAGAAGCATGGTAGTGTTCTTAGAAAAATTAGAAGCATAATTTAGTTGGATGTCAAAGATGATATAAATTTATGCATAAATTCCCAACAATATTAAAAATCTATTAACATTATGCAATTTCCAAGACCTTTGATTCCCAAATGTAGAGAAAACAATTAAGTGATTAAAAATAAAACATATGCAAAATAATGGCCAAATATAATTAAGAATCAAGATCATACTGTAGAAAAGGCAGCTATTTTGAAATGTAGTTGTTAGGGCTTCTCAGATTTTGAATTCCATTCTCCTAATTTTGTCTAATTTAAGGGTTTTTTTTGTAAAGAAGATGTGGTTCAGCTGACAATTGCTACTCTTGAGTTTCTTAGTAAACTAAGAGGAGATGCTCTGGTTAAAATCATGGTCTTTATTTCTGGTTTGAGCTTCTCCACCAAATTTCCATGCAAGCTTGATAGGAAGATAGAGGACTTCAGGGCTACTGCTGCATCTTTCACACTCTTTTGTTTTAAAGCTTATTAAAATTATTTGAATTAATTTCATTAGAACAAGTTCCTCAAGGAAATTTTTGGAATGATATAAAAAAAGCGGACTTGGATCACGAAGAGGGAAATAGTGGAGCAAATGTAACTACAACCCTCCCATTCCTGTGGTTGTCTGAGAGCCCTTTTCCCAGAAGTAAGCAGACTAATGTTGCACATTCTATAAGCAAATGGCAGCACAGTGCTCCACTTTTCCTGGAAAGGATGATGGCATGAGGCAGAAGTGGATATAAAAATTAATGAGCAATGACTAATGATTTGGATGCATGTTTGGAAAATTGGAAGAAGTATAATTGGAGAAATATTGAAAGAAAAAATGTAGGTGAAATGCCATGTCTCAGAGTAAGTCCCCAAATGCTCACCTTGATATCCATTGAGAAGAAGTTCTTGATTTTTTAGCAGGTAGCATGTTTGCTCTTTTAGTCAGCCGTTAACTTTAACTGTTATGGTTTGGATGTGAGGTGTCCCCCAGAAGCTCATGTGTGAGACAATGCAAGTGGTTTAGAGGAGAAATGATTGGATTATGAGAGCCTTGATCATATCAGTGAATTAATCCTCTGAAGATGCATAGGTTGTGGCTAGAGGAGGTGGGTCATTGGGGGCTATGACTTTGGGTGTATATTTTGTATCTAGTGAGTGGAGAATCTCTCTCTGCTTCTGATCATCATGTGAGCTGCTTTCCTCCACCACACCCTTCTACCATGTTGTTTTGCCTCACCTTGAGCCCTGAGGAATGGAGTCGGCCTTCTACAGACTGAGACCTCTGAAACAATGAGTCCCAAATAAACTTTTCCTCTTCTAAAATTGTTTTAGCCAGGTCTTTTAGTTACAGTAGCACAAAAGCTGGCTAAAACAATAGTGCTTTTTCAATGAATTCATAAAGAGTCATATATTGGTAGGTGTCCTTGCTAGGCTCAAGAGCGTATCTCTTATCAAAGCTGACCCTGACTGTTGATGGTTATCACTATCAAAAGCCTAATTTGCTGAAAGTGAAGTGGCTACAAACCTGATGTAACACCATCTATATGTTGTTACACCTCTGTGTCCATAAGACATCCTATAGTAAGTTGATTTTACAGTAACTAATTGCAATTTATATGGACTGGAATAGATATAGATATCTGTTCTGAATTTGTTTCATCTTTATAATAAGATGTTGCATACTGATAAATTCCTTATACTCAGTAGTGATATCCCTCATGTCCCTTCTAAACAAAAACGTTGAATTATTTTTATTTATTTATTTATTTTAATCTATCCAGGAGGAGCTGATATATTTTGTGTAACTCTAGTTAATATTCCTGTGGGATTTTAGGGGAGGCGGGAAGGACTGAAGTTAAAGGTCATTGGGATCATATTCTGCATTAGAGACAGAGTTATATGGAGATTTACTACCAAACAACTCACTTTTTTATTAATTTTTTAAAAAAATTATATATGATAGTGGAATGTATTACAATTCATTTTACACATATAGAACACAATTTTTCATATCTCTGGTTGTATACAAAGTATATTCACACCAATTCGTGTGTTCATACATGTACTTTGGATAAATGATGACCAAAATGATAAAACCTGGATAATGATGACCATCACATTCCACCATCATTTCTAACCCCCTTCCCCCTCTCTTTCCCTCTCACCCTTCTGTCCTATCTAGAGTTCATCTATTTCTCCCATGCTCCATCTCCCTATCCCACTATGAATCAGCTCCATATATCAGAGAAAACATTTGACATTTGGGGATTGACTAACTTCACTGAGCATTATCTCCTCCAACTCCATCCATTTACCTGCAAATGCCATGATTTTATTCTCTTTTATTGCTGAATAATCTTCCATTGTGTATAAATGCCACATTTCTTTTTATCCATTCATCTGCTGAAGGGCATCTAGGTTAGTTCCACAATTTAGCTATTGTGAATTGTGCTGCTATAAACATTAATATGGCTGTGTACCCTGTAGTATGCTGTTTTTAAGTCCTTTGGGTATATATGGAGGAGAGGGATAGCTGAGTCAAATGGTGGTTCCATTCCCAATGTTCTAAGAAATCTCCATGCTGCTTTCCATATTGGTTGCACCAATTTGCAGTCCATCAGCAGAGTATGAGTGTACCTTTTCCCCCACATTCTTGCCAACACTTGTTGTTGTTTGTATTCTTGATAGCTGCCATTTTGACTGGAATAAAATGAAATCATAGAGTGGTTTGGATTTGCATTTCTCTAATTGCTAGTGATGATGAACAGTTTTTCATACATTTATTGATTGATTACATATCCTCTTCTGAGAAGTGTCTGTTCAGTTCCTTGGCCCACTTATTGATTGGGTTATTTATTTATTTATTTATTGGTGTTTAGCTTTTTGAGTTCTTTATATACCCTAGAGATTAGTGCTCTTTCTGAGGGGTAAAAATTTGCTTCCAAGATGTAGGCTCTCTAGTCCCCTCACATGTTAAAAAAAACTTTGATTTAAAGTAAAGAAGTAAAGCAGCAGGCTAATGTCCATGGGAATCACTGAGTTATACAATGGCTGAATCAACTATAAAACATTCACTTATGGTTCTGTTTGACACACCTCATTTTATGAGCTATGGAGAATCCCTAACATCAGAAAGCATGGAGAAAATAAGCCACCGGCCCTGATGTTTGCCTTCAGAAGCTATGAATGCTGTAACTGAAGTTTTAATTTTGTTTCCATTTGGGGAATATGTCCACCAGGGAACACAGCAATGGGCTCATTGCTTTGGAAGTTTGGAACACCACTTAATAATTTTGCTTTTATATCATTCAACTGGGGAAATTGTGGAAAACAAAATTATGTCACAATGGGGTTATTAGTTCAGTTTGACAGGGAAAACAGATTTCTGTTGCATAATGGGGACAGGAGGATGGATGGTAGGAACCTGGAAAAATACAAGGGTTGTCAACTTGCTTTAATACAGTTGTAGGTGAGAGTTGTTGCAAGGCTATTACAGTCCTATAAACAAAGAATTGTCCAGCGCTCAGATTTCTCAGGATGAAAGTTTGGATTTCATTACAAGGTGAATATTCTCTCCCAGCTGAGATACTGTCAAAGTCTGGGAGAATCTGTAATAGGTATTAGAGGAAGGAAATACAAAAACAGCCTCATGGCCAGTAAAAGAATGGTAATATTAACCATTGCCATGGTTTTCCTCTTTGTGTGTTTTGTGTACAATGTTTGCTCTTTTTAAAAACCCTCTCTATTCTCTTTCTTCCATTATCCCACTACTTACACAGGGTGTAAAATTTCCATTTACTTTCTAGACTATAGAATATTGAAGAGGATCATGAAGAAACTAGAAACTTTTCACCATACCAGAAAACATGGATGTGGATTTAGATGAACTCTGGTTGTCACTCTTGGGGGAATTGGTGAATTTTTGTTATACAGGGATCTTGTTGGAAGGATATATCTGATAGTTTGGCTGTATGGCTGTTACGCAGCTGAGGCAGTAGATTATAGTGGAGTTTGTTTTCATTGTTAGTACAGAAACATTTTCTTTCTTTTACCAGTACAACTACTCCCTCTTGAATAATTTCCTCCTCCTTATTAAAGATAATCTTATGGGTTTAGTCATGTCCTTTCTCAGCCACAGAGCAGAATATGACTTAATAGAGGACTTGGATGCCCTGTTTAATGTTGATTAATGAGACAACACAAACAGCTGTGTTTATAGATTTCAGCTCACTGGTGTTGGGTTGACTAGATTGTCCATGTTACAATTCAGTTGGGTGCCACACAACTCCCATCCTAGGCCTCCCACCTTCAAACTGTGTTGAGAGACTCCAGTAACATCCCAGTAGCTTTATTTATTTATTTATTTACTTACTTACTTACATTAACCAGCACAGAGATGTACCTACTTATTTGCTTGGGGACACATTTCAAGACCCCAGTGGAACCCTGAAGCCATGGAGAGTACTGAACTCTATCAATATGTTTTTCCCCCCATACATACATACTTATGTTTAAGTATAATTCACAAAATAGGCACAGTATAAGAATAACCATAAAAAATAATTATGAAGCAAAACATTCATAAGAACATACTGTAAAAAATTAATGTAAATATTTCTCTTGAAAGAGTCTGGACAATATTTGGGAGCCATGGGTCATGAAAACCATGGAAAGCAAAACTATGGGTATGGACTACTGTATTTTTGTTGCATGCAGCTACTTATTGATGTAGGGTTAAAAGTTACGGAGAGTTCATGCAAAGATGCAAGATACTAAATTGTCTGAGATGTTTAAGGGTAGAGAATAATAATAATTTCTGAAGATGGGGGATGTAGACGGGATGACTATTGACACACCTTCTTACTCCTTCTTGGGCATGTTAAAATGAGCTTATTGCATTTGAGGATATAAGAGAGGTGTATGGTTGGTAGAAGGACAGGGGTCAGTGGGTGAGTTGAGGGACAGAGGATTCTGTGGCAGGGAGGGGGGTGTTAAAGAAAACAGAGTGGTCACAGGGAAAAATTGAGAAGTCAATTTTTATTTGAAACTAGTGAATATAGAAGCCTAGTAAAAATACATTTTTTAAAAGCAGCTTTTACAGAGGCCTAAAATAATCAACAGGCTCTTAATAATCTTAAATTATAATTTACATGAAAACAAAAAGGGTAGGCATCACATAAGTGTACAGACAACATGAATTACCTTAGAAAGTCTTTATTATTATCACCAATATTAGGACCATGATTATTATTGATACTCAGATCCAGTCATATTGACTCACAAAATTTTCTCTTATGATTATTATTTTAAAATTCCCAGGTGAAAAATAATATCATAAGTTACTGAGATAATAATCTAAGTATTTCATTTATTTATGGGGAGTTACAAACATAGCAATAAAAAAACTTCTATTGAATTTATGGTTCAGATATGAATATATGCTTTTTCTAACATTTTTTGATAAAAAGTGCATTTTAATTGCCTTTGCTTATTGGTTCCCTAGGAAGGAATGATGAATGTGATGATATGATGGTATTATCAGTGTGGAAATGAGAAAGCCTGGGATATCAAAGCTCATGTGTACACCTGTGTGTAATCTTACCCTTCATAATGAGAAGAATAATCTGTACCTGCGGTGTTCCTAGGATCATTAAATGAGACATTTTAAATAAAAATATTTGCAAAACATAAAGAAGCATAAGTAAGTGAGCAGTTGTTGTTAATAATTAATATAGTATATTTCAGCTTGTTTCTTAGAAAACTAACCGAAGTAAGACAGCATTTATTCTTTTTTCTAAAAATATGTATTAAATTATTAGTACATGCCTGGAAGTGTTTTAAGTACTAAGGATAAAGCTGTAAACAAAACAAAATTTTTATTTTCATGGAGCTTGTGCCAGTAGTCAGGTAGAAACAAATAACAGAGAAATGTAAAAAATAAAATAAAATAGTTATTTTCGTTTCTTGTCATGTTTGTAAAACAGCAAAATAAAGTATTTTGAAGTAGGGTTACTGAGAAAGTTATTTTAGGTTGCATCTCCAAGCAATAGCTAACGGAATTAAACAAGAAAGCTAACAGTGGAAATCAAATAAAAACATCAGGAAAGAATGTAGTGTTCAAAGAAGGAGTTTAGGCTCAAACACAAATTTGGGACTTTTAAGCATGGAGAAGTTATTTAAAGTCATTGAAAAGCTTGAAATAAAATTTAACAAGAAAATATATTTTAAAAATTTGAAATAATGCCAGGTGTGAGCAATAGGAAACTCATGTATTTAGTATTTGGTAGAGAAAAAGAAATTGCAAAAGAGAGTAATGCTGAATTGATGGTCAGAGAGGGGAAAAAATCTCAAAGAACATAAAACCACAGAGCAAGAGAAGAGAGTATTTATAGATGGAATGCATGCTCAGCTGTGCCAAATACTGCAGAGTAGTGTGAAGAGAGAAATGTCATTATTGGATGGGGCAAGGTGGAGGACACTGGAAACTGCAAGTCCTGTGATGTGTTAATGGTGCAAGATAGATACTATTTGAGGAATAAAGGGGATTTGGAGAAAAGTGAATTACTTGTCACAAGAAGTTATGAAGACAGATCAGCAGATCTGATATCCATAAACCAGGAATTCTGAAGTGAAGAACTAAGATGGTAGAAAGTAAAGATAACCCCACATAGTCAATTAGTTGACCTCCAACACCGATTGGAATCTTCAGAATTATGTGCCTTATTAATCATCAGACATTATTTCCATCATTTTATTGTGGAGAACTACAAACCTTTACAAAGGTAGACAGAACAGGATTTCTAGTGTTGGGAAACAGCATATTGGAGACCGTAATCTGGATGCTAAGCATATTCACTAGGAGTAGGTTACTCATTCTTTTTTTGGCTAGTATAAAAGTGTTCAGAGTTAGAAAATAGATTATGAAGGGGAAGCTCCTCACAAATCTTCAGTGGTACCTTAGTTTCCAATTCAAGATTACATGGGGTTTTACTTAACTATTTCAATATCACACGTGCATCTTCTTTATTAAAATAATTACCAAGAATCCTGGTTCTCAATAATGTGGGAATATTATAGAATTATAATATCATATCATATTCACTTTTTTGTTCAAAAATATATCTACTGACAATAGATTCAGATTAATAATACTAACACTTCACTTATTATTTCTAACTATGTTTTAAATCTATATTAATTCTTAGACAATATCTTTCTATGTGTACAATTAGATTACTGTAAAGCCACTTGGAACAATCTCTGTACCATCATCTAAAAAACCCCAAAGTTTATTTTCTCAACTTTTCTTTTTATTTTTTCCAGATTGCTTTAAAATCATTTTATTAATATTTACACAAAATCTGAAAAATAAGATATATCCAAAAAATTGAGATTCTATTCTTGTCCATAGCTTTATATTCTTTCTGCTTAAAATAAATAGCTTTTTAATTTGTGATTTATTTTTTCTACTGCCTGCTTTTTAAGAAAGGAAAATTCATATTTATCTTCATATCCCTCCTTTCTAAGCTAATTGATAGCATTTCTTTTGCAATTTTCTCCACCTTGTTTGTTTAACTTATACATCTTGGAGGTCACTCTGTGTTGGCTCACAGAGATGTTCCCCTTTCCATTTTAGAGTTGCACAGTGTTTTATTTTGTAGATGTAGCCATGGTTTATGTAATTAGCTTTACTGAAGGACATTAGGGTTTTTATAAAGTAATAATTTTGCAATGAAGAGCCCTGTGGAAATGAATTCATATTTTTGTCAGGCTATCATTGGGAAAATCCTTAGAAGTAAATTGCTGTTTGAAACATAATGTACAAATAATTTCGTTCAATATTAAGAAATTACCTGCCAGGCATGGTGGTGCACACCTGTAATCCCAGAAGTTCTGGAGGCTGAGGCAGGAGGATCCCAAGTCAAAGCCAGCCTTAGCAAAGTGAGGTGCTAAGCAATTCAGTGAGACCCTGTCTCTAAATAAAACACAAAATAGGGCTGGGGATGTGTCCCTGAGTTCAATTCCCAGTATCCCCCACCCATCCAAAAAAGAAATTACTTGCCAGGCATTCCTATGAGCAATATAAGAAAGTGTCAAGTTCTCTTTACCTTCATTGACAGACAATGTGGTCAAAGATTCAGATTTTAACAGAAGGCAAATTAACAAAAAATGACCATGTAGAATGTATTTTTAACCACAGTAAAGGAACAATATGCAAGGCCATGAGAAATTGAAGGACTAGAGGGTGCTAACTTTTTAAGGCATTTGGGGACTTAAAAAGAATTATGATCTCCAAGTCCAAAATTATTGGTTGAAAATAGAGAAAGAAAACCACAGAATTTTTCTGTGCTGGAAAGTTTTTGATCAATTGTGTCACAAAGCTGAGATCCATAAAATCAGATTCAAACTTGATCCTGCCATTGCCACTTAAGTTCACAGCCTTGTCGGGTCTCTTCTGTGAAAGTTAGGGCTTTGATTAGGGAGGAATCCAGATTTCGGGAGAAAGGAATTTGAAATAATCGCTCTCATACAGCACATTCATTTGCTTCCCTGTGTTTCCCAAGAGGCCCTGAGAAAGACTTCAGAAGTGCTTTGGCGACAGGCTATCCCATCATCTTTGAAAAGCGCTCTAGCTACTGTTTGCTCTCTGTTGAGTTTCAATGCTGGTAGGAGACACTGGCTGTGTTTCCTTTCAAATGTAAGGAGTCCTTCAGGGGCAGATGCTTCATAGCAGCTCTTACCTGCCAGAGTCCTGGACATGGTTGTAGCAATTAATAAAGAGGTAGATGTGGTCTTTAGAAAAGGTTTGACTCATAAGTGTTATGGTGGTGGGTAATTGGTTATTGATTCCTAGGCCAGAAAAGACTAAGAAATCTACTGGATCCCACTTTATATTGCAGATTTGTATTGCAGAAAAGTCTAGCAAATGCAAGGCCAACTCAAGTCTTTGTTTTCTGCACAAACATTAATCCTAAATCTATTCCAGTCCAAGAGCTCCTGAAAAGAGAAGCAGCTTTCCTGAGGAAGCATCAGGTGAAAATCTCATACGTGTGTACAGAAAATGATTTCTCTCCTAAAGGGCTATGTGGACATTCTATTTACCTGAGTAACTACATGTACTATGTTTTAGTCAGTTTTTTTTTCCACTGCTATAAAAGACCTGACAAGAGCAATTTTAGAGGAGGGAAAGTTTATTTGGGGGTTCATAATTTCAGAGGTCTCAATCCAGAGGCAGCAGGCTGTATTCCTCAGCAGGCAGAACATTATGGCAGAACAGTGTGGTGGAGGGAAGTGGCTCACATGATGATCAGGCAGCAAAGAGAGTCTAAGCTTAGGTTCACTATGTATATACCCTTAATGACCCACTTATTCCTGCCTTCAGATACCACTCAGTAAATCTCCATTTGGTGATTAATTCACTGGGTTAGGGCTCTCGTGACCCAATTATTTCTCCCCTAAACCTTCTTGAATTGTCTTACACATGAACTACTGGGGGACACCTCACATCTAAACCATAGAATACTAGGAAAGAAATTTCCAGGCTTTTCAGGAATCATTGGAGATTGATGTGAACAAACATAAATCCTTGGTTCTCAGAACATTGCTTCTGTCCACCAGTCACAATGGAGGCTCAAGTACCATAATAAAAGGGATCTGGATTCAGTTCAACTTCATGGATAGCTCACTGGTATCCCACAATTATTTTATGTTGCTATTTTCCAAGTTCTTTGTATATAGTTGATATGAATATACTTAACAACCAAGCTCAGTGGTGCACACCTGTAATCCCAGTGACTATAGTGGCTGAGGCAGGAGGATCACACATTCAAGGCTAGCTTCAGCAATTTACTGAAGCCTTAAGCAACCTAGTGAGACCCTGTCTCAAAATGAAAATAAAAAAGCCTGGATATGTGACACCATGTTAAAGTGCCTCTGGATTGAATCCCCTGTGCCAAAAAAGAAAGCAAAGCAAAACAAAAGAATATACTTAACAAATGAAAGAATTTCTACAGCTGCTTCCTTCCTACATCTTTGAGTGAAATGTATTCTGGTACAGAAAACCGTGTAGAAGCACCTCAAATTTCCCTTTTCACTAATTTTGAAAACCAAAAGCAAATTTCTTATCAAGATACCTTGATAAGAGAGACAAAAAAAGCATAATAAGACTGGAAATGAGTTTGATGGAAGCAGAGGGGATTGCCATCTTATTGGAATTTCTGAGATCTAGAAATCTGGAGCTTGTAAAGAAATCTCTGCAGAGGTAAAGGATAAGTTGCTATGATGAGGATTTTGGAGGTAGCTATGTACAATTCCCAGTGTTACTCAATTTATTCTCAATTTACTATTGCTCTGTATTGAGTTCATTTGTTGAAACTTAATTGCCAATGTGACAGTACTAAGAATTTACGAGGTGATTAAATCATTTAGGCAGGGCTCTTGTGGGTAGTTGAGGGCCCTTACAAAAGTACTTAAGGAAGTGAGTTTCTTCCTTACTGAGAATACTGTGTTTTTGCCATCCAGAGGAAGTGGCACCATGTTGTCATCCTGGAAGCAAAGAGGAGCTCTATTAGGCACCAAACCTGCTGTGCCTTGGTCTTGGACTTCCCAGTTTCCAGAACTGTGGGAAAAAAATTTCTGATATTTCTAAATTGCCCAGTCTGTGGTATTCTGTTACAGAAGCTCAAGGAAAGTAAAGATAATACTTGGCTTTTTATGGGAATATTTCTAAAAAATCTTGTAATGAGGCAGAAAGAGCTATAACCCAGTATGAAACATTTTTCCCCCTAGATTTGAGCTTGAAGGAAAATTAATGAACTTTAGAGGCATAGCTTAGGTTGGGAACAGTTTGACAAGCGAGGCAGGTTCAATGACATGTTATCCAGGACAATATTGCAAGACCCAGTTTGATTATGACAAAGTGTTTAATTAGCATTAATATTCCAGAAAGAGATTTTTGAATAAATAATTCTTCATATTTTTTTCCATGGACAAATAGCAAATTAGGCAAATAAAATCTCAGGAACAAGGTAAAGAGAGAGAAAGAGAGGAGAAGGTAGTATGAGCCCTGATGCACGTTTGACAGCTGACAAGTCCACTCATTATGAATGATGAAGAGGGCAGAAATAGCAGGATAGGTTTTCAAATTATTTTGGAATATTCTAGAGAAACTGCCAATTCATGTTGGATACAAAGACACATTGTTAAGTAATAAAACTTGAGCCCCCGTTCCTGCACACACTTTCTGAATAAGTTTCATAAACCTTGAACAACTTCACATGCAATCATCTAGCCCTGTGTTATTCCATAACTCCTTCTCTGAGGATTGCTTTCTAACTGCTTGCTTTACATTCAGTTTTCTGACTTATTCATGAATATGCATAGGTCTCAGCCTCTTATTTCAAATTCCTACTTCAATTTGATTTCTTTAATTTCAGGGTTATGATAATATATAAATGGTATAGGATGAGAGTTATCATTAAGGCATACTTTCATTTATTGGAAAAAATGTACATGTAGATGTATACAAATAATTAAAAAATAGTTCTGAATTTTGTTCAAGATGGAAGAGTTAATAATTCACTAATTATGTAGATTAAAAAAAATTGTCCATACTTAACTAATGTCTTTATTCCTTCAGCCAGTTCCTTTTTCTGAGGCAACTCTAGCCTGAAGTTTTGGGGTATTATTTCTTAGAAATATATATTCATATTCAAAATACTATTATGATGTGAACTTGAAAAAGTATATGCTCTCCTGGAAAAAATATAGAGAGAGCTAGGTACTAGTTCCATCTTTTTTATTAAACTGATTTTTCATTCTTATAATAAATAAGCAATAATTTTTCTCTATATTTTTACTCTGAAGGTTTAGTTTACTCATATTTGAGATACAGATTTCCATTGCACACATAAATCATAATTATTTGTTTTTCTAGCCAGAAAATAGGCCATTTCTCTTTTTCACTATTACTAATAATGGTGTGGTTAATAGTTTTAAAAAAATTTGTCTCCTTGTGAAAGTGATATTTTCTCTGGAATAGACATCAAGAAATGATGTTGTCAGAACAGTCATTGAAATGACTATATAATTCTGCATGCTCACGTGAATCCAGGAAACTTTCTCTTTACATTACATTTTCATTCATGCTTGTTGTTGACTAATGTTACATTTCCCCCAATCTGTCCTCTAATATGTCATGGTTATTTTTGTTTTTGTTTATTCTAATGGTAGACAGACCAATGCTGCCCCACAATGTCCATGTCCTAATCCCAAGGACCTGTAAAGTTGTTACCTTAAATTGTAAAAGAGACCTTGTGTACATGATTAAGAATTTTAAGAGAGGAAGATGATCTTGGATTATACAGGTGTGCCCAATAACATAAATTCACAGGGTCCTTAAAAGATGAAAAAGGGAGGTAGTAGAGGGAGAGGAGATGTGACAATAAGCAGATATCAAGAATGACATAATTGGTGTTTTGAAGACGGTGTATCATGAATAAAAGAAAGTGGACAGCCTCTAGAAGCTGTGAGTCAAATTTTATTTTTATTGATTCTTTTTCATTATAGATGATAGTAGAATCTATTTTGCTGTGTTTATACAAGCATGAGTCCTTAGGCTTGATCCCTAGAACTAGGGTGAAAAATAAAAGCCAGTTGATGATTCTGCTCTCACCAAAATTCAGATGTCATGGATCTCAGTGCTTCTGCAGTGCTCTAATAATACCTCCAAGCACATAAGTCTTTTTTTTCACACAGCTTTTTCTGTTATTCTCATATTGGTCTACCTCATCCTGGCTTACTTGGAACTGGGTGGTTGTCCTATTATAGAAAATGTGATGGTATTAAATTCTCTTGTTAGTGTTGTTTCCTGTCTCCTGCTTAGATACATTTCCCCCCCCCCCCCCCCCCCCGGTGTGTTGTTAACGGTGATTGTAATCCAAGTTTTAACAAGGTGTACTTTACCAGTTACTGGTGTGGCACGATGGTCAGCATCTCCTTCCATAGGCATTTGGTGATAGACATAGCAGTAGTTTTTTTTTTTTTCTTCTCATAATCTAAAGTCACTAATTCATGGAGAGGGTAGGTATTAGAGTATTGTGGCATTTTTCTGTGGTCCTAAGTGGTTCTGATTTTTTCATCTCTACATGAACATAAAATCCTAATTTCCAGGTTTCCTAAATAAGATGTAAGTTCTCAGAGTCTTTTAATGTTTCTCATCTGAGAAGCCCCCATCTCCACCTTTCAGGTTAGGCCATGGGTTGAGAAATAAATCTGTGTCATTTTACCTCACTTTCCTAAGTTTTTTTTTCTTCTTCTTTTTTTTAATAATAGTTTTATTTTTCCAGTGAGAAGTCAGGATGACTTTTTTTTAAGGGAGAGAGAGAGAGAGAGAGAGAGAGAGAGAGAGAGAGAGAGAGAGAAAGAGAGAGAGAGAATTTTTTTAATATTTATTTTTAGCTTTCGGCGGACACAACATCTTTGTTGGTATGTGGTGCTGAGGATTGAACCCGGGTCGCACACATGCCAGGCGAGCGCGCTACCGCTTGAGCCACATCCCCAGCCCATTTCCTAGGTTCTTATATTAGAGATTTTAAAATAGCATAGTCTAATGGTTTTGTTTTTCTACTACTTATAAAAAAAAAGGACTATCAAGTAAGAGTTGATAAAGAATATATCTTATAATCCAGTGAATAAACAGTTTTAGGCACTTTGGGATAAACATATTGGTTATTTAGATAAGAAATTATTTCTTATCATTTGTATTGCCGGAAATAGATTGTTAAGTATTTTGGTCTGGTTTGAATTACCACATATACTTAAAGGGTATAAGAAACAAAGCAAGGTTTAAGAAACAAAGCAAGGAAAACAAATGTTTCATAATTCAGATTTATCACTGCTAAAATCAGATAAGCTAAATTTTATTTACACCCAGAAAAATACTTCTAAACATCATAAAGTTCAATACCTGAGGCAATTTTTCAATACTTGAAGTTTTCTAGGGCTAACATGTTTCTGATGTTGCCTTCTACCAGTGTTGAACCAGACAGGAAAAGTCCCTAAGTCCCTTGCAATCATGACAGCATTCAAATATCATCTAATTCCACGGGGCTGTATTCTTTGTCCTTTGCTAAATTCAGAGTCAAAAAACTCTCTTTGGTAGAGGGTGCCATAGTTAGTAATATTGAAGGAAAAGAGGCAATTAAGACAGGAATAAGACTTTTTGATTTTACCAGGCATTTTGAGACCTTTATCGTTTCGGAATTTTAAGCCACGTCTAACAGACTACACTGAAATCGATGTGCAAATTTTGCATAGCTTGATGAAATTTTCACCAAATGGGATTTTCCCTAAAAGTCAGAACTGAAGTCATTTTATGATGCAGTAGCAAGCATCATTAGCAGAGGTGGTGGGGACTCTCTGAGTGTTTAATGCATTCTGGGAAACCGCCACGCTTGGCAATGTCTCTCTGTGGTTGTTTTATAGTGCAGAGCCTCACTCTGTGCAGTAAAAATAAAACCAAATTCATTTGGGCACAGTCTTTTTGTTGCTTTATTTAATTTTCACTTTGGCATAAGGCCCTTAAAGCTTTAACAGGGCAGATGTGGCTTTGGAAGAGCTTACTAATCCAACTTGGTTAATGACTTCCCCAGTAGATACCAGCTCAGCAGTTTTTTTTTTTTTTCTTTTCCCCCTAGGCCATATTTAGTTTGTCTTCTCTTTGGCTTTTCTGTCGGTCTTTGATTTTTCTTTTGGTGCAGCAACCTATTATCAGTAGCTGGTTTCCAGAATTTTGAGCTAACCATCTTAAGCTTTCCAGGCTGCAAAAGTACAGGAAGAGTATGTGAGCTATTGATACCTGGAGGGAAAAAGAATGTTTGTATTTGTGACTTCTTTCATCATTTGCAGCATGATGGAGCCACATTGCTCAGTGGGATAGAGCTGATTGTGTTAGGTTATCATTTGGGGAAGTCCTAAATGAATTTGAATTTTCGATGCTCGTTGACATTCTTGGTGTCAGAGTGGGACTGTGGAAAGAGGAACATGGAACCAGGCCCACCAGCCTTCAGGCCCTGTGACTGGGTAGTGTTCTAGATCTCTGCATCCAACTCTTGAGAGTATTGCAGAGTTATGCTTACACTGCAGGGTTTTGTGAGGATTCCCATTACTGGAGAAACCTCTAGAACTCAACCTGGCTGCCTGAATTCCCAGTGTTCTCATTATCACTAAATCTTCACTTCCACCAACATTTCTCTTTCTCCCTCTTCCCCTGTACTTTCTTTCCACCTCCCCCCCCAACACACACAAACACATACACACACATACACACACACACACACACACACACACACTCTGACATGGTTTTTTTTATGCTTACTTTATAAGAAAATTGCTCAAGAGAGAGACAAAGGCCCTTTCCTGGAAACCACGCCATGATGTGCCTGACACCCACCTGCAGGGTGATACGAGGAAGGGGGGTCCTGTGTCTCCTCTTTGCTTAATACCCCAGGCTGGACTTGTAAGTTTCCTGTCGGAAGCCTCTTCCTCAGTCTGCACCAAGTGACAGACTGACTTGGACACCTTCTCAAGCCCTATTTCCTGCAGCTTGGCTAGACGATAGGACACATCCTGCATGCCCACAGAATGGCAGGATCTGTGGGTCATCTCACATCCAGTGCAAAAGAACAGTCTATGATCAGAACATGCTTCTGCACAGGGCCCAGTCTCTGGCACACACTACACAAGAAATGTTTGTTGGCTCTGTGGTGAATGCAAAAATGAATACTTGTGCTTGGTGAAAGAATAAACACTCTCACAACATTTCCACAGTTGTTGTTTTGGGTTTAACAGAGTGAAAGGCAAAAATTTGAGAAAAGCAGTAACCAGAACTTAGCTGGTATTTTGAAGGGATGGTATATTCTAGATAATCAAATTTCTTGAACTAGTAAAACTTACTCTTCAAAGCATATATTTACTGTTTGAATAAGCTGTCTTTAAAATGCTGTCTTATTCCTGTGACTTATTGAGTCGATTGTATATAATTTAACGTGGTCCTGAATACTGATTAGTAAAAACAGCAGTTGAAAAACAATTAAATTGAAATTTATACATAGAAATTTCAGGGGTCTCTTTTTGAGTAATTTCTGCTTGGCTACAGAAATAATATTTGTAACTGAGGGATGCAGATGTGAAATGTGCCCAATATGAATTTCCCTGGTAGAATTTGCCTCTATCTCCACAGTGTTTATCTTGCATAGATATTTCTCTAGAGAAAGGAATTTGGAAAGATTATAGAGTACAATTGGGTAACCACATATTTGTGTCAGTGCTTGTGTGGTGGTTTAAATTTTGACTCTCTGTCTCAGTTTTTGTCCACAGAACAATACAAACCTGATTTTATTCTGATTTGAAATTCCTGTGGTATCTTTTAAGGAACTCCAGTCAGTCATGGATGGAGATTTGTGGGAACAGATTTAAATAGTTGATGTTTATGGAGCACGGACTAATGCCAGCTGTCTTCTAAACACTAGAAATTGACGTTGGTTCACTCATCCAATCTCCATTGGAACTATAAGAAATAATAACGTCATAACATCCACCGTTTGGGAGATGAAAACTGAAACCCAGAGTGGTTTGGTAAAGTGAACTGCTAGAAAAGGTGGATGATCTCCTCATTAGTCTTGCAAAATCTTGCTATCTCAATGTAGTCTCTTCAAAGATCATTATCTCTGGCTTCACTGTCTGTTGATAATTCTTGGTATTCTGCTTTTCTTCACTCCAGACATCTATATTCTCCCCTTCCCTTAAATTATTATTTTTTTTTAATTTTTAATTTTTTTTATTGGTTGTTTATTATTGATGAAATTCATTGTTTGAAGATAAGTCTGAGAATGACTAGTGGGAAGTTCCATATGATGTTAGAAATGGTTTTAAGGTTGATGTCAAGTTTCCAATGTGACTAACAGATTATTGTAGCATGCTCAGCTTGGCAGATTCTTCCTGGTAAGTCCATCATAGAGCCCAGTATGTGTCATGTCATTGTGACTGTGAAGCATCTCCTTCCTGTCTTCTCTCCGCTTCCACAGAGCCTACTACCCTCAGGACAACCCAGGGAAGGACAGAATTCCTTATACTTTATTTTTCAAGACAGCTTGCCTTTCTCTTCCTAATTTCCTCTTCAAAACATACATTGACTGCTATTTTTATGCCCAAAGAGTGTCTTCTAGTTAAATTTCCCTAAAAAAGAACCATCTCCACTAGTATATGGAAAAGCAACTACCATTAATTTTTGTTTCTTTATTTAATATAACAATTTATTTTCTTCTTACTATGTATCCATTGATATCTATATCCTTAAATACTTGATAATAGAAAATTTGGAAAATAAAAGATAAGTTCATAGGTAGACTTATTTGTTTTATTATATGGAAAAATGTTCACTAAACATTAAGTGAAAATAACAGATTATAAATATAACACATAACACTATGTGCAGGTTGATAGTTTTCTATTTTCCCTCCCTCTTGGCTTTACTCCTTCCTCCCTCCCTTCCCTTCCTTCCTCCCTCCCTCCCTTCCTTCCTTTCTTCTCTTCCTCTTCCTTCTTCTTCAGAGGAACTTTATTATTAAAAATCAGTTATTATTTGTCATAGTCTATAACTATGTGATTCCTAGGAAGGTGTATTTTGATATGTAAGATAGTTTGCTCTTATTGAAATACTTATAACCACTGTGATTTCCGTTACTGATAACTGATAATTTCCAAGGATTTATTCTGTGTCAAATATGGTTCTAAGCACTTCACAGGTATTAACTAATTTATACTCCTTTGAAGCAACTCAAGGAGGCACTATTATTTTTCCTTTACACTTGAATAAACCAAAAGAATGGAGAAGTTAAATATCTTGTTCAGTTCATAAAGTAACAGTAGCCAAGCCAGATTCCAACCCAGGAAGTCCGCATTTGGACCCTACTCTCTTATCACTGAGTTTGAATTTTTCTCTTTTTCTTTCACGTTTTCAGATAACATTTTTTCCCCCTCTTTCAATTGTTCCTGCTTCAATGTATTGCTACTTCTAATGCGTGGCCCTCTGTTCATTAGGGTAGAATGGGGTCAGTTAGAGTAAATGAACAAAATCTGATGCATTAAACTAATAACCTTAATTTTATGCATAATATTCAATCAATAATTTCTCATAAAGTTCAAATTTATAACAGTCTCACTACCCCTCCACACAGAAAGGGAATCAGCTTTTTTATTGTCATTTAGACACTTCATGGTTTAACACAGGTACAAGTCTGTTTTAGAAAACCCCAAGTGCCTGGGAATCTATCAGATAATTGTGGAGGTGATTCTACAATGCATGCTCTTTGCTGGTCAGCCCTTCACTGTCTGTGGTAGAGATCTCCGAGATAAGGGGGTTCAGTGAGTATTTGATGCCTCCAATGATGACTTAAAGTAGCCCAAGGCCTGTAAATGGATTGCAGCTGGAATTTTTTTTTTTTAAATTTATACCAGTGAGAGTCTCAGGGTGCAGAAAGGTAGGTGGGGGATTCCCATGTAACCTACTAAAACTGGCATCAGAGGTGATGATGGGAAGAACACTTTTCCCCAGGTCTTTTCAGTCAAGCCCTGGACGGGCTTCTAGAATGGAGCTCCTGCAGTTGATTGCTTCCTCCAGGGAGAAGGGAGCGGCCCAGTTGGCAGGACAACAGTGGGTCTCCCAGGACTTTGTTGTCAGGTTCTGTTTTCATCCTGTTCCAATCTGCTTGGCTGGACGGGAGTTCCTTCTCGGTGAGGGCACATCATAAATGCGCTACTACACTAAGTCCCTGTAAGAACCTGTAATTCTTCAAATCTACCTTCAAACACTTCAGTAATCAATTTCCCTAAGGTTTCCTGCTTAACATTTTTTTTTCCCATTTAGAAAGAAGATCAAAAGCACCAAATAAAGATGCGAAAAGTGACACTGAATTCCCCTTGATAAGATTATGTTTGTTGTCTCACCAGGGTATCCAAAATGAGATCAATGATTAGAACCCAACATGAGACTCCTGGACAAAGAACTTGCTTGCTCATGAGCTGATTTTTCTTGCAGATGTGGCTGCTCACTGTGGCTTCAGTGGGAAAGAAGGACCAGGAGGACCCTGGGAGGTGACTGCAGAGAGAATGTCTTTGTGCTGAACTCATTATCTGGTCTTTCCAGTGGGTTGATGTAGAATTCTGTCTTCTGTATCTCTTGCTGTTTGTCATTTTTTCCTTTATACATTAGAGGTACCCTTTAAATGAATGCACATAAAAAAATCTCTATGTCAGAGCCTCACATGATTGCTTCTTAAACATTGTAGGTCCATTCTGACACACGAGAATTGCCTGTGCTACTTATTGCGTGACACCATCTTTGGGTGTCAGAATGGCTGCCCTGTGGCACTTCGACTGCGTTGCTTTTGTTATCGTAGTATGTCAGCTGAGATTTACCCTGTCACAGAAATGTGCTGTCACTGGCTTGGTTTTGACAGTTTTAGTTATGTTGCTTTTTGTCGTGTATTGTCACGCATACGCTGGCAAGAAGAAATGTAGTTTGCTAAATATAAATCCTCCTGGAAAAGGAGAGAAGTAGCTCTTGGGGCAAATGCTACAGACTGTTTTTGAGTTAATTTATTTCATGTTGGGTCATGTTGGTTGGTTTTATACACGGTAGAAAAATGTTGTAATATCTAGTTTATAAAAGACTAAGGAATTTAAACTGAAAACTAATGGGTGATTAATGCCTATCCTTTAATTCGGTGCAGGTGTTGGTGAAAATTAGGATGTTACTTGCAGAAATAAAAAAGATACCTGCTCTGCTCTACCATGGGAATACAGTGCTCTGTGTGTCTGTTTGTGCTCTCAGAGGGTCAACGACTCTGCAGAGATGGTAAATGGTGCCAGTGGAGACACACATGGACCATTTGGCACACTGAGGAGGAAAGCCACCTTGGAGATATCTAACCTCAAGCAGACTTCAAGAGCTACAATAGGTGGTTCAAGGAGATGATTCTCAGCTGGTCTGCTCAGTTGTAAAGCATGAAACTATTCACCTCCTGGTTGAACCCAAGTGAGGCTTCTGACAATAGCCACAACTATGGGTTCAGTTTTTTCGCCTCTAGTCTATTTACCCATCTCTAGTCCCATCAATTCCAGTTTGAGTTCCTTAGCTTTATGTCTTTTGTTAGGTTATGTTTTATTTGAGCAGCATTCAAAGCGAGAAAGACTTTGAGCAAAGTGTATACTGTCTGATGTGGCTGCCTTCTGACTCTCTAATGTGCTTTAGAAATGGGTCCACATTCCAACTATTCTAACAAACCAAGATTTTCCAGATTGCCTTTCATGCGCTTTTAAACTAAAGATAAACCTGAAGTGCTTGCACCTTTTCTTAAGTTATCCTTTTGGCCTGGAATGTCCTCTAGTTTCTTTGAATCTTCACAACCCAATTCAAATTCAGTTCCCTAATTGTCCCCCCTCCAAGGTACTAACACAAATGTGCTTGTAATGTTGGAGCTAATTTTGTCCTTTCTTGTATTCATGTAAGCTGACTTTATATCTGTCTTTCCCAACGACTATGGATTCCCCAGGTACAGAGAACACTTCCTCTTTCCTTTTGTCTCTTATGTGGAGGGTGAATGCTCAGCAATTGTAAATATGAGTAAAAGTCCCCCAAAGAGGCCCAACTTCCAAGCATGTAGCATGGCTCCCCTCGTGGGAGAGAGTTGAATAGACTTTTGTCTTAGTGATGTTTTCACTTATGCTACCTCTGGCTGATGTATCAGTGAAGTCAGAGAGGCTGAAAAGAATTCTCCACTCTCATTGTTGACTTCATTTATTAGTTTATTCAAGAAATTTGAGTATATTCAATATCAATGGTATACATATAACATCATTACAAACAAAGATAAATCTGAACACTAAAATGAGACAATAAGACAAAAAATGAAAGTGAACCAAGGAAGGTTAACTTAGAAAGCTTAGCTTGTTTAAAGTAATCCCTGCACAAAGAAACAATAAGAGAGGTAAATAGGGAGCCTACATCCTGGGAACAAATCTTTACTCCTCACACTTCAGATAGAGCCTTAATATCCAGAGTATACAAAGAACTCAAAAAATTAAACAATAAGAAAACAAATAACCCAATCAACAAATGGGCCAAGGACCTGAACAGACACTTCTCAGAGGAGGGCATACAATCAATCAACAAGTACATGAAAAAATGCTCACCATCTCTAGCAGTCAGAGAAATGCAAATCAAAACCACCCTAAGATACCATCTCACTCCAGTAAGATTGGCAGCCATTATGAAGTCAAGCAACAACAAGTGCTGGTGAGGATGTGGGGAAAAGGGTACTCTTGTACATTGCTGGTGGGACTGCAAATTGGTACGGCCAATTTGGAAAGCAGTATGGAGATTTCTTGGAAAGCTGGGAATGGAACCACCATTTGACCCAGCTATTCCCCTTCTCGGCCTATTCCCTAAAGACCTAAAAAGAGCATACTACAGGGACACTGCTGCATCGATGTTCATAGCAGCACAATTCACAATAGCAAGACTGTGGAACCAACCTAGATGCCCTTCAATGGATGAATGGATAAAAAAAAATGTGGCATTTATACACAATGGAGTATTTCTCTGCATTAAAAAATGACAAAATCATGGAATTTGCAGGGAAATGGATGGCATTAGAGCAGATTATGCTAAGTGAAGCTAGCCAATCCCTAAAAAAACAAATGCCAAATGTCTTCTTTGATATAAGGAGAGTAACTAAGAACAGAGTAGGGAGGAAGAGCATGAGAAGAAGATTAACATTAAACAGGAATGAGAGGTGGGAGGGAAAGGGAAAAAAACAAGGGGGAGAAATGAATTACAGTAGATGGGGTAGAGAGAGAAGAGGGGAGGGAAGGGGAGGGGAGGGGAGGGGGGATAGCAGAGGATAGGAAAGGCAGCAGAATACACCAGACACTAGTATGGCAATATGTAAATTAGTGGATGTGTAACTGATGTGATTCTGCAATCTGTATACGGGGTAAAAATGGGAGTTCATAACCCACTTGAATCAAAGTGTAAAATATGATATGTCGAGAACTATGTAATGTTTTGAACAACCAACAATAAAAATTTTTTAAAAAAGTAATCCCTGCACAATCACTGTCTAGGAACATTAAAAATATTGTTTACAGGGTCTCTGATACAATTGACCTAGAGGTTATTAAAGAAATACTTTGGGAGACCAGACAAATTTATTAGCATAAGCATCAATAATAGGCCCTGCAAGGTGTTTTTTTTTTTTTTTTTGGACTTACATAGGAAATACTGTGATCTCTATTAAGTATCTCAAGTGGGGGATATTCTGAGTCACTGAAAAAATTTCCCAGTCAAGGAGCCTGCTACCTTTTTGCCTGCTCTGGAGTGGATAAAATTGAATTTGAGTGGGAAGGAGACCTTAAGCAATCAGTTTATGATCCTAGTGATTACTAGATAGGTCTAGTAATCCATTGGATCCCACCTCCGGGTTCATAATTTCCATGATTTTTTTCTATGTAAATACTGACACTAGGAAGAACAAGGGGTTTATAGAGTAAGAGGTATAATAACTGTGGCAGCTGATAGGTACACTGTTCACAAAACAAAGGGTTCTTTAACTCTGTTCAATTCTAACCAGTTTATTTTAAAGCCCAGGTAAAGGTAGTTAGTGTTTATGAGGAATAAGTGGAATTTTACCAAACCAAAGGGCAGGTGGTGGATCCAGAATGAAAAGATCAGAGACGGCTTCTCTCTGGCCGGTTTCTCTCAGCCTGTGTGCTTCAACCTTACAATTTCCTCACCACTTTTCTCTGCTTCTTCATGCAGGGACTATATATTTTCTCATGAAATATATTTCCTCATTCATCACATTTAAATGTCCTTAAAAATTCAGTGTCATCTGTAAGTGACCCGAGTCCCTGAGTCCTAACTTCTAACTTCACAGGAGAGGTTCTGATGAATCCACCTTGATTGGACCAGGAGTGGGAAAAGGTAAATGGTTCTAGAAGTTTACTGCTTGAGAGGGTCTTAGGGGAGAGGGGAGCTCGGGCATCCGTTCCTGCAGGTCTTGTTGAATGGATACAGGTCCACTTTGGCAGTTAAGTGAGGGCCATGTGGGAGCTGTTGCCTCATCAAGGTCGACCAGAGCACTCAATGATCTGCTTTCATTCCTCCTGTTAGAGAAGGAGGTATTCTGCTCCTTAATGAAGTGATCCTACATAGAAGAGGTGAGTTTCAGTCACTCTTGAGGAAGGAAAGAGATCGAAGTTCAGCCATCCCTAGTGGAATTCCAAGGCATGAATAAGTGCTTCCATAATCGTCTCTGCCCATTTATTTTCACTAAAGGAGCTTCTGAGGATGATGTTCGAGGATTTTAATAATAGTTGTCATTTCTTGTTGTGGACACGACTCAGTGTTTACTCTTCAGCCTATGATTTTCAACTTGAATGCTAATCGTTTTTTTAATTCATCTAGAATGAGACACAGATGACATCAGTTCCCTTTGATTCATCAAAAACATTGACACTTGTGCTGACAGTTGCAAGTGGCAGTAGCAGCTACTTCCTTCTCTTGTCTCCTGTGGGGGTTCCCAACAGAGCTGCCGTCTTATCTTCTTCTCTTACTTCTGGCTCCTTGTCCTCTTCTCTATCCAGGGTGCCCAGTGTTCTGTTTCTTGTGCTCCTGTAGGCTGCTGCAAGAGCCCACAGCCACAGCATTCATACTTGCAGGCAAACCACGGAAGCAAGCTTTATGCTTTACAATTATTATTATTATTATTATTTTTGCACTGCTGGGGATTGAACCCAAGTTCCTCTACGGGCGAGGCAAGTGCTCTGCCACTGAGCTACACCCGCAGCTGCTTTATACTTTTAAAATGAAAGATAGACCTTTACGGAAATTGTGTTTAAACTATGAATTGCATTCCTGAGTCAGACCAGCCTACAACAGGCACTTTTTAAAATTTTACTCTGCAATACCTTTCTTTCTTCTTTTATTATTTTCAGTGATGATTTTTTTTACATTATGCTGTGACTTTATTATGCTTTAGTTATTTGACAGTGATACAAAATAATGATAGTGTATGCTATGCAGTAATTGTACGGAGTGAAACTTACCACCATCCATTCTGAATCACTAATGAAAACCTTGGTGCTGAGTGAGCTTCAAAGGAGTTGGAGGGAAAGACATAGACACCACCAGGCCTAGAAAGGTTACCTCAAAGCAAACCAGGTATTATAACCATGTGAGAATCTAATAGTTACATATTATTCTTTTCATGTTTCTGTTGTTACAGAAAATATAACAAACTTTTACTATTTTATTTCCATTTCAATTTCCAGTTTATCTTCAAGTAGCTATTTGACAGGAACTTTGTCATACTTTCCTCAAATCAACTCAGCTGAACTCAAATCAACATAGCAGGTGCTCAATAAATGCTTCTCAATGAGCAAATACTGACACTTGTAAGATTTTTAAAAATCATAAATGCTCAATGCATTATAGAATAGTAGTACTGCTGTTCCCTCTTTCTGTTCCTCTTTCCTTTCTTGATAATTCAGACGGGGTGTGTAAGGATAAGTGTCCAGTTCACTGGGAGCCCAGTATGGGCTGTAAATCCAGAGCCTAGCAGAATGAGAAGAGCTTCTCCATGTGAAAGTGGCTCAGAGAGGTGGATTGGAACCTGAACAGGGTGAAGGAGAGACCCGTGGAGAGTGGTGGCCCTGGGCAAGTTGTCAGAGTCCCAACAAGTTGAGGAGTGCCCCTGTGTGGTCTGTGTGTGTGTGTTGGGGGGTGGTGTGAGTTAGCACACAGGTTGTTGCAGGCTGAAGGAGACAGAAGATCCAGGAAGAGTTTATGCAATGTGTGAAATTGAAATTAGATTGCTTTGCTTTGAGGTCATTATTGCAACAGTTAGAGACACCTAAATGGTGTCTACAGATTAAATAATTTAATGTTTCAGTGTTAGTCTTCTGATGTTGATGTTTATGATATGATTATATAAAAGAATGTCATTTTATGTAGGAAAGGCACAAATTAGGATTCAGCAGTGATATGACATGATGCCAGAAATTTATTCTCAAATGGTTATGGAAAACAAAAGATTTTGGGGTATTGTAAGTTTTCTGTAAGTTTATGGTTATTTAACAACACAACAGTAACAACAAAACCTCTTTATACATAATATAAAATTGAAAAACTGTTTAACATAAACTTCAGAAGTTATTCCCATAATTTTATCTAAGGAATTACCAAAGTATCTATGAGTGTTATCTTTATTTTTTTTTAAAGAAATTTTATTCTGTTGTCTAAATCTAGAAACAGCAAATGGAAAATCTGTGTCTCAATAACTCAAACTGGGAGCTATTGAGAGGTAGAGTTCAGGCCCCAGGGAGTCACGACTGAAGGCGCTTTTCTGGAAGAACATTAGTTGCCTCCATTATAAATAAGAATCCTCATCAGAATTCTAATAATACTTTACTCCACTCTTGATTAGTTAATATACTTCTTTGAAACATCAACCACTTTTCAGTGGTCTGACCACAAGAAAGAGCTTCAGGATAAATATGAGAATAGAGCACTTTGTGTTTATTACTAAGTGGGCTCAAAGTTCCTATTCCTTTCCTCTGGTTTCCTTCCCTCTCCTGCACCTCTTCCTTCCCTCCCTCCCTCCCTCCCTTCCTCTCTCTCCACCTTCCTTCCTTCCTTCCTTCCTCCCTCCCTCCCTCCCCCTCCCCCTCTCCCTCCCTCCCCCTCCCCCTCTCCCTCCCTCCTTCCCTTCCTTCCTTCCTTCCTTCCTTCCTTCCTTCCTTCCTTCCTTCCTTCCGCTTCCCTCCATCTCTCTCCCTCTCTCCCTTCTTGTTCCCTTCCTCCCTCCCTCCCTTCCTTCCTTCCTTCCTTCCTTCCTTCCTCCCTCCCTCCCTCCCTCCCTTCCTTCCTTCCTTCCGCTTCCCTCCCTCTCTCTCTCCCTCTCTCCCTTCTTGTTCCCTCCCTCCCTCCCTCCTTTCTTCCTTCCTTCCTCTTCCCTCCCTCCCTTCCTTCCCAAGTTTCCCTTGGGGTCCATTCTTGTAGTCTGCACTGTGCTAGACTCTGTGCATCAGAGTGGAAAAGCACATGGTTAGTTTCCAATAGCTGAGTTGACTGAGGGAGACGGGGCCATCAGGGTAGTGCTATCTGTGACTCAGGAGTGAAAACAGTGCTGCCATCAAAGGAGGATTTTAATCAGATGGTCCAATAGAGAGGGGGGAGGTGAGTGTCCAGGAGGCCATGGGGTCTGCCTGAGCTGTGGGAGCAGTGCATTAGACAAATGTGTGGATAACCATGAGGTGGGAAGAAAGAGTCCATTCGGATGAAGGTTTTACACAGAATAGGGGTCTTAGTGCTCAGGGTAAATGGCAAAATTGGTCAACATTTTCTGAGTCTGATGAAAAAATAGCAAGAATAATGAAACAGTAATAGAAAAGAAGAAAGGGGGCTGTTACCAGAGTTGTGGAGATGAAGACATTTGAACAAAACACTATTTATAAATTTGGGACTCATATATTTCATATTCTAGTAGTAAAAGCTATTTTTTATAAGAAAATGTAAGTTAACAGCAATGATCCAATAAGAGGTGGAAATTTTAACCTTTAATAACCATAGAAGAAACTGAAAATGCAGTCAGAAATCTCTCTCAGAAAAAGAACTATTGCCAGATGGTTTACTGTTTCATCAAAATTTAAAGGAATAGTTAATTGTCTTGTTTTAGAAATTCTTCCACATGACCAAAAAGGAGGAAAGTTTTCTAATTAATATTCTAAGGCCAGCTGTAGAGGGATATTGAGACTATAGTTTTAATGTGAGAAAGGCAGACTTCTAATAGTATCTGAATTTTGATAGCCCTCCCGTTACCTGAGGGGTACGTATTCATCTGAGTGGATGTCTGAGACCATGGATGCTACTGGAATGGAACCAAATGCCTTGGCCACCTTCTCTAAGGACTTATAACTTGCTCTGGCTATAAGCTTTGAAGTTTGAGGTGAGAGCAAAACCAGCTCAAATTACTTTTTTCATTTTCACAATTTCACAGAAAGGGTTTTTTCCCCCCAATAGATCTCAGCAACCACAGCATATGATTTCTTTGTTTTTTCCTAAGTTGAGAACTTTCCCTTTTTTGTTTAAAGAAGCACTTTCCAATTCATGTTTGAATTGTTAGCAGCATCATTATTGTTGAGTGTAGAGGCCACTGTTAAGTAATATCATGGTTCTTTGAAAGTAAGCACTGTGATGCTGCAACATCAAGATAGTCAATCTGATAACTGAGATAGCTACCACATGACTAATGGGAAGGTAGCATATACATCACAGACACATTGGACAAAGGGATGATTCATGTCCTTGGTGAGATACAGGACGTTGTGAGATTTTACTCAGAATGGTGTGCAATTTACAATTTATAGGTTGTTTATTTCTGGAATTTTTATTTTATATTCTTGTACCACAGTTGACTATGGGAACCTAAAACAATGGAAAGCAAAACCATGGATAAGAGGGGACTACTAAACATAGATGAAAAATTCTAAATAAACCATTAGCAAGGAAAATGCCAGAGTATTGAAGGTATGATTAAAAGTGGAGATTATGTCACAAGTTCCAGACCTTTCGTCATCAGGAAACCTAATACGGTTAGATAGAAGGAGGCAGTGCTATATAATTATCTCAGTTTATGCCATTTAAGATATTTAATAAAAATCCAATGCCAATTAATGTAAAAATTCTTAGAGCAGAAGGGAAGTTCCTCAGTGTACTAATGGGGCTACCATCAGCTCTGCACAATGAACACCACAAGGCCTGTTGTCCCTTCTACAGTGTTCTCAAGCAGGAATGGTGCTATCATTGCTGCAATTCTTCAGCGCTGTGCTAGAAGATTGAGTCCAAACAATAAATTTGTTAAGAAAAAATAATTATTATCAGAAAGCAAGAGATAATTTTTTTTTAACTTCAGATGACATGATGGTCAACATAGAAAATGGACCAAGGGGACCCTCAATTTAAGATCAGGAGTTTTAGACACACGATGAGAAATAAAAGATGTAGGCTTATGAAAGGGTCACTGCAAATGATGTTGCTCTAGCTTTCAACCATGCTGGCCCCGTGACAAAATTAATTTTACATTGAAAAATATGATATGTTTTTACCATCTCAGCTCAAGTTGTTTCCTTAAGAAATCACATTGTTATCTTTAAAAATGAAGCAGCTATGCACTTATGTCATTATTTTGAAGAAGTTTCATAATAGAAAACAGAATTGGGCTGTGAGCCAATAGATTTGCTATTCCTTTGAACATTCATTTCTCAGATAGCCCTTTTTCATCTGCTTCTGCAAAATTATCTTGCCAGCAGATTCACATACTCAAATACTTACAAATTCACATTCTATATTTGCAATGGAGTTCCATTCTCTTTTTAGTTGTATGATCTTCTGAGTCTTCAAAATTATTGTTATTGTCATCATTACCTTCATGCATCATTGAGTCCTTTTTGAGTCATCAATCCAAATTTCCAAATTGAAGCATGCACTCAGCATGATACTTATAATAGAAAATACTGACTTCCTAATTGTAAAAAAAAAAAACAAAACTTGCAAACGATAGAAAAATTCATCAGCAGAGACAAAAATACTTTCTGTTAACCAAGGAATAGGCAAAAAGAACTGCTTAACATGCTGTCCTCTGTCTATAGCGAGTTTCAAGAAGATGATGAGTGTTATGTATGGAACAGGGCAAGCCAACTCATTTCACATGCTAAGTTTCTGAAACGTTTGGTAATGTGGTTGTCTCATTGCTTTGATCTTCTGAAGCTTCATCATTACCTGAAGACCTATTGGCTGACCACCATGGACCACCCTGTGTCTGGAAGCCTCATTTCAATAGATCCTGCTCCTTGGATATGAGAAAGGGGAATCAAGGCAGCAGGCAGGTTGGTTACAACCACACTGATGTGAAAAAGCTAAGACCAGCGATTCCCCTGTATTTGTCTTGTTTTTATGCATGTACTACATATATGACTCTCTGAGCAGAAACTCAAAGCCATTTCCTGGCACTGACCCTGGACTTGGAATCACATTTTTTTTTTCCCCCCAGCACAAGAGATGGAACCCAGGGTCTCACACATGCTAGGCAAGTGCTCCACCCCTGAGCTACATTCCCAACCTGGAACTGTCTTCTATAGGACCACATTTGTGAACTTTTTATTTGCTTTCCAAGTTTTAAAGTGCTTTAGAAGTCACTGGGGTGTGGGAAGAGCAGAGTCTCAAGGAACAATCTTCCTTGGTCAAATCATCCTCTTCAACTACATAGAGGTTTATCTCTGCTTCTCTGTTTTCAAAAGGAAAGCATTCATCCTCAGTGGAAGGGAAATTTTCCAAAAACATTTTTCAAAAGTATTTATTTTATTATTTGTTATCACAAGGATCAAGAAAGAAACCTTTAAGAGTTTGTTTAGTGTAACATTTGATGATTTTAGACTAAAAAACAAGAGAAATCTTCCAATTACTTGGAAAATATTCAAAATTGATGGAGTCCTTAGACTTTGTTTTAGGCAGGTGGCTTTTAGTTTCTATATATTGAAGGCTTTGGGCACTTTGAAAGTGTAGGTATCAGATATGGAAAAAGTCACCTAAAAATGTATACCTGTATGTTTGCGGAGGAGAGAAGGAAAGAAACAGAGACACAAGAGCTTCCTTTGTGTACTCTGAAGCTTATTCTCTTTGCTAACCTTATGTTTTCTTGGCTTTGAGGCGGAAATATCTGGTATTTCCAGCTTGGACTAAATCACAGATTTCTAATGAGTTTTCTTGATATTTGCTCTAATCTGATTCGGGTCAGCTTATTGCTTCTTTCTCTTAGTCCACGAGCAGAGGCATCGGAGGCCCACTTTCCTGCTCATTAAGGTTTCAGCGAGTGATCTTAACTCAAGCATTTCTAATTAAAATGTAAAGATCATTAGTATGCCCCATTACTAGAGTTTTCCCTTTCAACTCTGAATGCTCAAGTGGATGACCAGGCATACAGTTGCCATCTCGCCACTGCTTCTGAACAGGAGGGGTTTTCTGTCTGCTTCCTGAGTTTCTCCTGACAACTGCAACTTTCATCAGGCTCAGAGGCAAGGGAAGGGGCAGTAGGCTGGAGCTGCAAACAGGAGGGAGGACTGCAAAGACCTCCGTTTCTATCTGGCAGCTACCATCCCTTCTCAGCAAGAAAGATGCAGGGGCACCCTAAGGCTAATAAGAAAAGCACTAAACAAGATTTTAAATTTATATACCCACCCCTCCAAATTTGAGATGTATATTCATATGGTGTCAAGATTTTGTTTGTTGGTTGGTTTTTTCCTTTGGAGCTTCAGGACTTCAAGTGCATATGTAACCCCCAGTCGTGACAAATACTTAACACACTAAACAAGATTTTAAATTTATTTACCCACCCCTCCAAATTTGAGATGTATATTCATATGGTGTCAAGATTTTTTTTTTTTCCTTTCTTTTGGGGCTTCAGGAGTTCAAGTGCATATGTAACCCCCAGTCATGCCAAATACTTAACACACGTGATCTTTCCCTAAAGTTAATATGACTTTTGACTTGACATTTTCAGTTGAAATATTTATATTGATTTGATAGCAAGGAAACTTTAATTATAATGGCTTTCA
The DNA here is from genome assembly GCF_052094955.1 of Ictidomys tridecemlineatus. Lineage (NCBI taxonomy): Eukaryota > Metazoa > Chordata > Mammalia > Rodentia > Sciuridae > Ictidomys > Ictidomys tridecemlineatus. The sequence goes on from NC_135479.1 coordinate 89,957,669, forward strand.
TTTTTGAATATGAAAATTGTGGCCCATTGACTCCTTAAAGGCCGATTTTATATATGTGGAGGAATTGAACGGAGGATTTAATCCACAGCTTGTAATACTTAAGGCTTGTGTTATGGATGTTGTGTTTAAAGACTAAATTGCAGAGTCATAATGAACAAGTGAAAATACAGGAAGTGGTGTGAATGTCTTCTTACTTGGCCTTAATCTCAGAAATGGTAATGTGGGCAGTTAAAACAAATCAGAAATAAGAATTATTTTAACAGTGCCATAGACATGCTAGTAATTACAGAAAACTTTTGTTAATTGCTTTTATTTGCTTTTCTAGTCCATCATCTGAACTTCTAACCCATTTCGATTGTTACAATATAATTAGTGTTTCTATAAAAGGATTTGGAGCTAATGAAATAAAAATAATTCCTTCTATAATTCCGGTTACTCTGTTGCCTGGGGAAGACCTTTATCTGAGTTATTCGTGACTTCAAATTCAATTAGATTCAGTAGCAAATATTTATAATTTGCATATACATTTTTATGTCTGTCATCTTATTAATTAACTGCACTTGGACTAGTCAAGGGAGATATATGAGCTTTGAATTTATGCTGTGTTTTTATGCAAAATTTATCTTGCATTGAGAAATTTTAGAGACTTTGAAAACTTGCTGGCACAGAACTTGGACTTGGTACCACATTTTTTTCCCCCCCCAGCACAAGAGATGGAATCCAGGGCCTTGCGCCTACTAGGAGGTAGAAAACTAGTCCTCTCTAATATACCTGCACTAAGAAGGTGCTGGGTTTGAATCTGTATCACAGATTCAATGCTCACTCCACAAATGGCTGTGGAGGCCTCATGTTTACTATGATAGGGAGAAAAAGCGGTAAAAGTAAAGTTGATGTCAAGGAAGAGATGTATTGTATATTGAAAATAAATTTATTTTGTAATGATGCAGATATTGTTCAGGCTTTCATTTAGGTGTGGTTGTTGGAATGTATTGGAATAGATCCAATTGTTGTGTCTTTTTTTTTTAAATAGAGATGATTAATTAACTATGAATCAATGGACTCAATTGTCACACTTTTATAAGACTGAAAAATAATTTATAAATTAGAAAAAAATGTTAGATCATATATTTTTTCACTGTCATCCTGGCTTCTGAAAACAGTTGGCCATCTAGAAACAAAGGCGGGCATGTATAATGACCAAAGATTCTGTCTTAGATATTCATCCAATAAGCCAAATGCAGACATTTTACAAAAGAAGACTTTAGGTCACACAAATGGTTAATTCATTGCAAGTTGAGTTTGTCAGAGCCCACACAACCATCGCCCATTAGAACAGAGATTCTCAAACTTGAGTGGGCGTCAGAATCACCTGGAGAGCTCATTAAATTCGTATGGCTGCACTCCGCCCTCAGAGTTCCTAACTAGTTCCCAGGTGATGTTGCTGCTGCTGTCTGGGGATCACATTTTGAGACTCTGTGCACTAGAAGATGCCTATGAGATTTTAAGAAAAGATTTCTTTGCCTTATTTAGTGTGCACTTGTTCCAGGAATTTTGTTTATGGAGCTCACCAGAAAAAAATAACCTGAACGTTTTGTAATATCACTCTAAGATGATGTCTGCAATTGTTTTCACACTGGTTTGGGTTACGTATACACTGACAATCATTTATAATGTGTCTAAAACTTATGTTATTATAAATGTATGTTAACTCTATTGATGTATCATCTGACTATACATCTAACTTTATTATCTATAGAAATATAACTTTATGTGGATTCAATTGAATTCTATGAAATTCCTATAGTGACTTTGAATTTGAAGTTGGAGATGGTAGTTGAAAAAGGGTTGGAAGTTGGAGGAAAATCTCTAAAGAATTAATACCAATTTCATTGGTGACATTAGTGACTCATCATCAGCTTTACGGAAAGAATTGGTAAAGACCAATTCATAGGCGATTTTAAAGACATCAGATATATTGGCAATTCTGTTCTCTAGGGAAGTGATTCAGGATTGAGATGTTCCAGTCTCTGAGCCTGATGAGATTTTAAAAATCAACATCTGCACTATATGTCAATAGTTACTTTGCATGGGCTTATCTGTGTATTTCCTACCTACCTTCATTTCTTTCTTTTTTCTTTTCTGTTTTGGTGGTGCTGGGGATTGAACCCAGGCTTTATGGCTGCTAGGCAAGTGTTCTACTTCTGAGCTATATCTCTGTCCTTTTTAATTTTGAGATGGAGTCTTCTGGATTGCCCAGGTGGACTGTGAATGGGACCCCCTGCTTCAGCCTCCTGAGTAGCTGGGACTACAGGTGTGTGTCACTGTACTGCTTGGTTTTCTATTTCTTTTAAATGACCACATGCACTTTTGAATCAGTTTTCCTCAATCCAAGAAGAACTTCAAATTGTTAGTCAAGAGCATCATCCTTGTGTCTATAAATCCCTGCCTAGCAGCTGGGTTGACGGAGCAAATGTTAGCCAAATCCTCATTGAGCATCTGTTAGAGCTACCCTTGGGTGCTTGCTGTGAGCTGCTGGAACATGCCTGTATGAGGGTTCATACTCTTTCTCTTTCTCCAATTCCTATCTTCCTGTCCTTGATTAGAGATTTAAAGTCAGAGACCATCATAAGGGGGGCAGACTTCTAGCATGGGATGTTCCCCCACCTCCTCCAGGAGTCTGGGTGTCTGCTCTGGGTGGAATGGAAAGTGCTGTGACTGTGGACACACCCTGGTCCCTTATCTCCACATTTCCTACTGTCTGGAGACAAGCTAAGCAAACAGTTGAGGCTCCAAGTATTTGTTGGAAGATTGCATCTGATTTTTTTTTCCAGTACAATTTTGACATTTAGGGTGTGGCAGATTAGTGTATATTTCTGAAAGTTCAACAACTTAAGTCCTCTAAAAAACTTTCTAATCTTTATTTGATCAGAAACTCCAAGGGTGTGATGGTAGTGGAATTTTAAGTGCATGCATAAGGTATGGAGATACCTTAAGAGGTGGAGATTACATTCATAGGGTGAATGAGAAAGGTTTTTTTTTTTTTAAAGAGAGTGATGCATAAGCATAAGCAGATTGGAACATGTTGCTATAATAGCTATGCATGTACTTATTATACTCTTAAGCAATATGTGTGCATGATTTTATATGGAAATATTCCGTGCATATTGTGTGAAACAGTTTTTTGTCTTAAAAGTGTAATGTGGACTGTGTTCAGGCTGTCGAATACTGATCTACTTCAAGAGTAGTCTGATTTTCTGTTGTGTGATTGGATTCTAATTGATTTAACCGACCTCCATTTGATGGACATTTATTGACTTCATTTTATTGTTGTAGCAAATGATCTTGTGATGAACATGAGTGTATGTCAGAGTACACATGGTGGAGTATTTCTGTAAGATTGAGTCCTCAAAACTAGAATGTCTGTTTTGACATGTATGTAGGCACATTTGGAATATTGAGGTTTTCTTCTAACTGATCTTCAAAATCCTTATCCTAGTCTCACCAACATTTGAGAATGATGTTTTTTACTCTGTCAATTAATAGTGAAAATATAGAGTAGATGTTTCACTTTACATTTATCTGATCAATATTAAATATTGATTATTTTTGGGGGGGTACCAGGGATTGAACTAAGGGGAATTCAATCACTGAGCCATATCCCTAGCCCTATTTGTATTTTATTTAGAGACAGGTTCTCACTGAGTTGCTTAGTGCCTCCCTGTTGCTGAGGCTGTCTTTGAACTCAAGATCTTCCTGTCTCAGCCTCTCAAGCCGCTAGGATTAGAGGCATGCACCACTGTGCCTGGCGAGTATTGGGATTTTTATCATCTCATGTTTATTGGTTTCTTTTTTCTAATACAAGCATAATATTTACCAATTCAAATTTGTTTTAGATCATCCATACCAAGACATATTTTGGTCTCTTACTATCCTTTAATAAGCCCAGTATGTTTAAATGCAATGTTTTAGGAAGCCTTTCCCTGTAGCTCATTATTGTTAGCTTTTCAAAGTAAATATTTTTATCATTTATATTTCCATAGTTCCCAGTCCTCTCTAGGGTAGAAGAAATGCTGACAGAATTGCTGGGATTTCATTGTTTTCATCTAATATTCCTGAATTTTAGCTTTAATTCCATGATATGGAATTAAAGCTAAAATTGGAAATTCTTTCTAAACTTACCTTTTTTAACCTAAACATAAGATCACATCACAGTGGTGGGCAGGGCACAAATAAGCATAGAGATTGTATGTTACATTCTTTGTCATTAATTTTTCATCTATCACATTGACTTTGTGTAAAAAAATGCAAACATAGTATCCTATACACCAACACTCCATTAAATGCTGCCAATGATGAGCTATTTCCAATGTGATCACCAGCTCTAACTCAAAACAAACAATGATCTCGAAGTCCCACTCTTTTTGTGGCTTGAACACCATCCCTTTTAAATTCTCTCTTCCCCGTTTCCCTTCTGTCTGCTATCCAGATAGCCACAGGGAAGAAAAACACCTTCAGAAGTTATTTTGACTTAAATCAGCATCATTTCCATGGTTTAACCATTAAAATGTAATTAAAGTGTCATAATGCTTACATTTAAACTGCTGATTGAAATTCACGTCTTTCAGTTTAACCTAAGGTTTTCCAAACATCAAGCGAGAAGCCAACCATGGTGTTTCAGATTTATTAATAAAATCAGTGTACATTATAGAACTCCTCAAATTCACTGAAAGCACTTAAAATTCTTCTTTGATGAACAGTTAAATGTTTTAGGGTATTTCTTCTCCAATATTGTGTGCAGATATGGTTCTCAATGACTGAGAGTATTGGACAAAGAGTGTGACAGAATTTTGTTTATAATGATTGGTAGTCTTATGTTGGAACATGGGAATGTTATGCCAATAGGCCAATTGATTGTTGCAGGGATACACAACTTGTGAACTTTTGGATATTTTCTACATCCAACAGTACTAGACCCCAGAGGAGGGTGGCAGTTCAGGCCAGGAAAAAGAAAATCAGTTAAGAGAAAAAAAACAAACGAACAAACAAACAAAAAACCCTGATCCTTAGAGAGATTGACTTCTCATCAGTGACTTCTATGAGCTCAAAATAAAGTCAGCCTGAGTTTGGCAAATGCTTCAGCCCTCTCATCGATACATAACCTTGTGTGTTGGCCACTCAAAGTACTTGGTCATTCATATGTGGAAGGACAGGCTGTGGGATAGTTGCCAGGGACTGTCATGGCATTTGGGGTTATCAGCTGGCTTTGTTGGCTTAAGTAATATAACTATTGTTCTCAAATAGAGAATCTGCTGCTTTACCATTCTCTCTTCTGGTTCTGGTAAATGTAATATCTGTGAGTAGTTTCTCTCCCCAAACACATTTGTTTTGATTGCTGGTAGGCTTGGAAAGGAATCACAGACCGTCCCTCTCAGTACTAAGGAGCCCAGAAGGGACGACGATACAGTTGAAATAAAAATTTGCAAAGAGATTTCATGAAGATGGCTCACATGAGCACAAAAATGTCAAGTTGCAGCTTAGGGTGAAGGTTTGGGGGTTTCTGACGCTCGCTTTTCATCTTTCCTTTTGTAGAAGTATGGGTGGACAGACAGTAATGTTTCTTTATTTTCTGGAAAAGCATTAGAACCTTATTAATTATGGTAGAGTGAATATGGCAGTACAAGGAAAAATGTAATTTTAAGTATAATGGTGCATGCTGGAAACACAGATTGGCAAGCATATGGGGTTCTGGCATCTGGACAGAAGCCTTCGTAGCCATCTGCTTCTCAGAGGTTATTTTGGCAATTTGCGCAGCAATCCCAGAGATTTACAGGTCTGAGCTAAGGACTTTTAGCAAGCAGCTTATAGAGGGTACAGGTATCAGAAGTACTTATTCAGAGCTTCTGTCCACACTTTAGTTTCACTGTTCTGGGTATCAAACCACCTTAAGATGTTCTATGGACTAATATTCTGTTATGATGGCTGCCAAGGCTAATTCATGCAAATATTTTTACTATTTTGTTCAGCAGGTGACAGTCATGTTTTTTGCCTTGAGAGTGAATTCTCCTCTCCTAGCTCTGTGAGATGTGAGGAGCATGTGAAGGGACTCAAGTTCATGGTACATGACCCTATGCGGGTCCTGAAGGGCAGACCTGGCTGCTAACCTCCGCCTCTCCTTGACTTTCTCATTTTACCTAATTGTTCCTGAGGATTTGAAGAGTCTCTTGCACATTTTCTAGTTGGGGTGGTGCCATGTAAGGTTCTCATACGAACTCACGTGCACAGGAAGTCATTAATACAGGACTTTTATGGTTAGTTGTAAAGCAAGCCATTCACTAGAGTGATTTATTATAGATTAAATCTGTACATCAGTTTTTCATCATAAAATACCATTGAGTATTTGAAATACGTGAGATAATGGGATAAACATTTCAAATGTGAAAGATTCTTAATACAAGATGTGACTAGAAGGAGCTGAGATGAAAATGGGATCAGCCCTTTGAAATTCCATTTGACAGTATCCTTCAACATCCTAAATGCATGTGTCCCTTGACCACCGACTCCCTCCCCACTTCTGTTCTCGAACTCTATTCTATATATCCTATAGACATATTCACACAGGAACATAGGCTTTCTATGCTAATCATAAGAAGATTTATAAAGAAGAAGGCTAAATGTCAATCAATAGGAAAATGGTTAAATAAGTTTTGGAAATGACATAGTATGTAATACCATATAGCTATTTTAAAAGTGAGGTAAATTTACAAGGACTGATACAGAAATGTGACCATGGCCTAGTTTTAAGTAAAAAAAAAAAACATTTATTTTTCAAAGTGTACATATAGTATATTCTAATTTTTAAAAAATAAAACATTACCTATGCATGTGAATATATACATACATATATATGTATGTATATTCCCCCTAAAATTACATGTGCATGTGAATGTGTGTGTATATATGTATGTGTGTGTGTGTGTGTATATATGTGTGTGTGTATATATATGTGTGTGTGTGTGTGTGCATATATATATATGTGTGTGTATATATATCTGCTTAAAATTCATGTGCTGGAGCCCAAACGCCCAATGGTAGTATTTGGAGAAGGAGTCTTTGGGAGGTAATTAGGATTAGATGAGATCATGAGAGTGCAGGCCCCTTGGTAAGATGAATTCCCCTATAGCAATTGAAGGAGACCAGGGCTCATTCTCTCCACCATGGGAAGACAATGAGAAGGCAGATCAGGAAGATAATTTCACCAGAATTCAGCCATGCTGCTTTCTTATTATTGGACTTCCAGCCTCCAGGGCTTGTAAAGTAAATTCCTGGTGTTGAAGCCATCAGGCTGTGGTCTTTACTATTGAGCAGCACCAGCTGACTAGGATTACACAGGAAGATTCTAAGTAGACTCTAAATATTACACGATTACCTCTGGGAGTGTGATCAGATTGGAAGAGGAAGAAATTCTCCTTTCTTGAATATATATTTCTTTATTATTTGAAAGTTTGTCTCTTGAACTTACTTTAGTAGTTGAAAGACGGATACAGGAAAAAGGGCAGGGAGGAAGGAAAGGGCAGAAGGAAGAGGTCAGAGGGAAAGAGTATGGAAGGAAGGGAGGAACTGCAGGAAAAACAACCGCCGAGGGACCCAAAGCCCACTTTACATTTGCACAAGTTCCTAGGTCTACCCATTTGCAGAATATTAAGTTGTTAATGGCTAAGGTTATTTCTTCCTTGCATAAACTTGAGGGAAAAACAAACATTTCTGATATCTTCAGTTACTGCTTCTATGAAATAAATGGGATTTATAGAGGAGCCCACTATGATTTGTGAAATATTTTCAAATATATTGTTAAGGAGGACTTAAAATATTCCATGAGAGTTAAGAGTGAGTTCACTTTTAGCAATTGGGATCTAGAGTTAAATCTCTCTTTTGTTATGGCTTTTTTTCTTCTAGATTAGACACTAGTGGAGTCCTCTGATACATGTTATTTCTTTTTAAAGTAGGACATCAATAATAACCTGTTCCCTTTCATCTCAAAGTGTTTGGCCTTTGGTTTCGCTCTAGACTAAATGCAGGCTCTTTCATTTGGTTTGGAATTTGAGAGACATTCCATGGGATACTCTTGTTTCCAAGACAGCAGGAGAGCCTGGGTCCTTGAAAATGGTCACCAAACTGGCCTGTAGATCAAATCACCTGGCATCGAAAGAAAGAAAAAAGGAATTTGGGTGTATTTACTAAAACTTTTAATTCATTTTTATCAATGAACTCTAGAGGAAGTGTCTATATCATATAAGCAGATATTTGTTTTTCTATATTTAAAAATTCTTTTGAAAAATTCCCAAAATTTTTTTTTGGAAAATTCCCCAAATACCCAAAAGTCAAAAGATTAGTGTCATGAAACTCTAGGTATCAATAAATTACCCAGCTTTAATTAACAGCATCATGGAATTAGTTTCCATTTGTGTCTCATTCCTCTCAGAGTTTTTAAAGGAAATCTAAGATATAATATGACTTTACCTATAAATCCTATAGTTAAAAAAAATAAGACATGGAAAACAAATATTAACCAAAGGTATGTGAAATACATGATTCAACAAAGCTTGACCTACTTACTGGCTGATTGCTTGAAATTTACATTTTATAGATTGCCCCCAATTTGAAGCATACAACATAAGATTATCAGAAGAACTATTAATATCATAAAATCTGAGAAGAAAGATGTTATAAAATAATACATGCTAAATCTCTTTGAAGATCTAAATTACAGCCTAAAAGTGGACATGCTTCCTTCGAAAACTACTATGTTTGTTTTTTATCAAAATAATGCACAATTTGACAGAAAGCATACAAGAGTTTTTCTCAGATAATATTACTATCCAATGGCCAAGAAAATAGCCAGGATCAATCAAAACAATTTTGTGTATTAACCAAGAGTGCCAGTAATTGGGAAGAATATGAAGCTGTCCGTAAGATAATTAAATTCTTCACTTTTGTAATGCTGTTACCCAGCAAGTCCTCAAAAATACAAATGGTATTTATCGAATTTCCTTCATCTACTTGTAGTTCTTATTAATAATGCACTCACAATCCACTTGGGCCTGAGGCCTTTCACGCTGGGTGCTGGTTATCCTGTTTCCTGGCCGCTCACTCATGCTGTTTAGCGAGGGCGGGCTCATCAGCCCCCAGCACTAGTGGTGCCTCTGATTTTTCCCACATTTACAAATGTGGTTGCCATTGGCTGGCATATGCTAAGCCCTCTGGCCTGCAGTCATGATCTTGACTATTTGGATTTAAATAAAGCTGCTCTAATTGCCATGAGGAGACTTTAGGACAGGTGAGAAGCTGCTTGTGCATCTCAATATTGCAGGGGTCTTGGGAGGATCTAAGGTGATGACTGTCCCTTGGGCTCTACCTTTCTGTGTCTGCCCACCTCTCAACTCATGGACATTTTATTTTCTCCACTGCTTCCCTGGACACTGCCCAGAGTAACTTCCCTTGTAATGAACCATCCTCACAAGATTGTGAGAGCCCTTGGTTTTTATGGGTGTTTCAGGAATCATTCAAGAAAAATTATCTCATCACTACCCAGTTGCCTCTTGGAAATCCCTGTCCTTGGCTCACCCCCCTCACTCTGATGGCTTTGGCATTTGGTAATCTTGTTGGGCATTTTCTTCTCCTTCTTGTTTTCCAGACTCCTCAGATGCCCCTGCCCTTGACACTTCCATTTTCTTATATATTCTGCTGAGTAATGTGATTATTTTTGATTAACTTATCTGAAGGATGACCTGTGCCTGGGTGTTTCACTTTCACATTCAGAAAGGACTTTATCTAAAGCTATTAGCATCCCATGGGGAGACAGTGTGTTATATCCATCTTGAGTCCCCTAGGAGATGGGACTCCAGTTAGGTGCAGATTTAAACATTGGTCCTAACTCTCTTAACCACATGTTCCCCCCACCCCCGCTCCTCCTTTGCTGGCCTCATTCCTCTCACTTTTCTCCTCTGTTTTGTTCCGTCCCTCTCTCTGTTTATCAGCTCACCCCTGCACATACCCAGCATAAGCCATGCTTGAGCAAGGACGAGCTCACATGCATACACAATCAAACAATCAAACATTACCTGGACTTTTCCTGAGTTCTGTTCTCGAAAGGGCACATAAGGGAATATCATGTGGCCAAGTTATGCTCTTTTGTAAAGGTGGGAAAATTCTCATATGGATTGCTTCCCCCCATGGCCCTCTAATGAAGAAACAAAGAGATTCTGTGAAGACTGATTCACCACTGGGGAGAGGGTGAGGCATCACAAGTGTTCACAGAATGGAAAAGTTTGGAAAAAGATTGTCTCTGTCTAGAGAGAGAAGAGCATTGAATATAGATGTTTCTTACAATACCGGCACTTTACCTCCACTGATGTACTCTAGGAATGGCGCCCTCGCTCCTTTGTGGGAGAGCCAATTCATTCTTTCTATAGTCCTATCAAAATGTGACTGTAACCTACACTCGTTTGCCTTGGATCTATTCTCTGGAGTCTCACGAAATAAGTTGATTCAATTTTTCAAAGAATAGCTGCTCAAATATTTGAAGACACATCTCAACAATTTTGCAATCAAGACATCCTGTCTAAGGTTAAATATCTCTCATCCCTTCAACAGGTTCTTTTATGTTCTACTGAGTTGTTCTGCTTTGTTAGCGTACACCCTCAAGATGGCATATTTAGCAGAGGGACTTGTACAAAGAAGGCAGATAAAGGCTGACAGAACTTAGTTTATCTGAGCACTCTACCATAGCCTCATCTTTCATCTGGATGTTACATTTTTATTAATACAATATAAGTTTGCATTGGCCTTACTATAATTCACACAGGCTTTAACATAATTTCTCTTGACCTTTTTCTTGCAATTTCACATTCCTTCATCTGCATTTGGTCATCTGATTCCTGGAACCTGAGTGCAAAAAAGTATTACATTTATGTTCATAGATTTCATTTTGTTGTTTGAAATCTTGAATCTCCATTTCATCATCAATAATACCAGCAATTTGGGTCATTCACAAATGCATTTGGTTTATCTTTCATCTTTGTCTAAGGCTTTTAGAGTCTTTAGATAAGTCTGTTTTATTTATGGGCTTGAGGCTATATTTCTTGGCTTCTGGCTCTGTCTGGTATTGCAGGACCATGGGTGTTTTAGGAAGACTTCAGGACCTGTGTGTCATCTGGTCCTGCACACATATGGTCAGCCACCATGGTGCATCTATGAAACTGTTCTCCTGTGTGTCTATTAAGCATCTCCATACATGGACCCCCTCAGCTGCTTCACCTCTGTATCCCTAAGAGCATGACCATCTGTTTCTAAGCACCAGGCACTGAACATTGTTATGACTGAGGCCTCTCATTTTCCCAGCCACTATGATCTTTCCAAGGTCCTCTTGCCACTGGGAGAGGAGTGGTTCCTGGGCCACTCAAGATTCCAAAGTTCTGAGTGTTCAGTAGAAAAAGGAGGAAGAATACCCATTCTACTCCCAGTGTTTTATATGCCCCATTTTGTGACAGTGTTTTTATAGAAAGTGCTTGTATTAATCAGTTTTTGTTATTCACCATGACAATCCTGCCTAACAAACACCACCAAAATATGCTGATGCTGTTTTTCAGAAATCAGCATTTAATTTTTACTTACAAGTACATGCATTGGCAATGGCTTTCCTGGGGTCCATAGCATGGGCTGGTCCTAGAGGCTATGGTTAGTATTCACCTAACTTCTCCTTCAAGTTCAGAAGTTATGTAGAGAATGCTGTTTTTACAGAAATGTCAGGAGCTCAAGAGTACTGAGAGGAAAGGAATGGTAAGGTCTTAGAACATACTGCATCTTCTGCCCAGATCCTATTGGCACAATCAAGCCATGGCCAGGAAGTTTATGCTCTAATAATCACAAGCCATGGTGAGGTCAGGGAAGAAAGGAAAGTTTGCAGGCAAATCTCATTTTTTATTTAGCTTTTCCTTTATATACTGCCTGCCTCTCTCTCTCTCTCTCTCTCTCTCTCTCTCTCTCTCTCTCTCTCTCTCTCTCTCTCAGTTGTAGATGGACACAATACCTTTATTTATTTTGTTTTTATTTTACTTTTATGTGGTGTTGAGGATCAAACCCAGTGCCTCACATATGCTAAATGAGTGCTCTCTCACTGAGCTACAGCCCCAGCCCCCTACCCTCCCCTTTATTCTCTTCTTAAATACTATATGGGTCTTGGGAGGGCAGAGGAAAATTCCTTTGACAAGCACAGTATTTGAATCACCTGTTCACTCTGGAGCATAAACCTCTGCCATAGAATCACATGGGTTTTTCCTCTTCTCTTGAGGTATTTTATCTGCCAGAGAGCAACCCCTGATAGCAATGCCCTGCTGGCCCACTTCACCAGTTTACGCAGCACCCCTAGACTGTTTGAAACAACAGGAGGCATATGTATGTTCAAACTGGGGAGGTTCTGGGTACTTTGAATACATATATTCTAAATCAACCTCTTTGTGGGAAAGGTGGGACTCCACAGGATATAACTATGAAGAAACTTTATTTTTCCATTATCTCCCTCTTTTAACCTGCTTGAGTATACTAATTCTTTCCCAGTTTTTGGAAGAAAAAAAATGATTTTTTCCCCTCACTTTTAGGTAATGAAATATCCCCATGATTAATGCCCATTAAAATAATCTCATTTTGTAATTAACATGTTTGGTCCCAGGTAAAATCCAAACTTCTAACTTCATTCTGTTTTTCCAGCTTGGGTTGGACATAGGCTGCAGTCCTGCTGCAGAGAGACTGCATGGTCCACTTCTTTACCTCCCTGTGTAGCATCTAACCCTGCCCCACTCACTGGGCTGCCTCTGGCCCTCCAGGTTGGAAGCAAATAGGGAGAAGAGATAAAGGGCAGGGAAATTTGTATTTGGATGGAACCAGGAACATTAATGTTGGTTTCTCTTGTCCTTGGTAGGTATTTAAAACAAGATTTTGTTTTGTTTTGTTTTAAGACAAGAAACAGGAGCTTCTGTGGGTATCTCTTTTGACTGCCCAGACTATACATCTTAACATGGGAAGAGCCTTTTCAACTGCTTACAACCATCCCCCTGTTCCTTTTGTGGAGATGGTCTTATCCTGGTCATTCCTATGCAGAAGCCCTGTGGCAGTTCCATATTTGGATCTTTGGGAGACACATATGCACACATCTTTGATCTGCCGTCAGTAGTAAGGCAGGTATTTTCCAAACGCTTCCCCTTCATAATTCCCTCAAAGAATTTCAGCTAACACTTTTGAAAAACGAGACATTATTTTACTGTAAACCCTAGATTCCCAAGGGCTACTGAGTAGTCTCCAGGAAGCTCCAATAACCTGAACTATAGGTCAGAGGAAGAGACTCCCCTCTCATTTCCCTATTCCAATAATTGGAGTGGTCTAGGTGGTTAAGAAGGGGCATATAGGGGAAGTTGCTACAGCACATTGATGATTTTCTCCAATGTTCTCTCTTGTCTGTTTTTAAACTCTCAAGGTGGACACTGGATAGCAATTGCAGAGTATGTCTTTGGCCCTTTTATGTAAATCTTGTGCAAGCAGTCATTCCTCATACTGGAATGCAGAGATAATGTAATGTGTGACCAACATTTCTCTCCATTAAACCTGGAATCACAGGCTCTTTGAATCTGAAGAGATTTAAATATTTCTCATTTCATAAATAAGAAAATCAAGTCTTAGAAAAGTTAGCAAATTTTTCCAAAGTCACACACAACTTTTTCCATATAAAAGTCCTTAAGTTAGGTAAAAATCTGTCCTCATAACCCATCTTCCCTCAAATTTATCATCTTTATGAGGGTATATTACATAAAAGAAGGTGGTAAGTCAAGGTTTACAAAGGTTAAATGTGTTAACATGTGAGAGTTTCTAGCAGAATGTGGCACAGAGAAAACATTCTTCAACCTCTTCCTCTTTCTCTAAAAGCTCATGTGCCTAATACTTGAAAGCACAACCAAAACAGAAGGAATAGTGCCAGCAATCACCAATCTGCCAAAACTCACCTTTAAAGTTATAAAGTAGAATGCTTTTAAATAATGTATGCTAGAAACCTTCCTCCCCTTGCTGGTAAATTTCCAAATAGCAGCATAATACCTGTCGTTTTCTATGATGATAGCTGAAGGTTTATGAAAAATCCAGTTGTCCAAAAATAAAGAAGTTTAAAAGAAGAATAAGCCATCTGCAACTATGCAATATGACATGACCACGAAAAGAACACGGACAAATAGAAAGTATATTAAATGAATACAAGAAATTTCCCAAATTTCTGCAATTATTTCTTGAACAATTATGACATTAATTTTGAAATAAAAAGAGATTATGTATATTTAATTTTTGGAAGAAATGAGATGTCCCCCAGAAGCTCATGTGTGAGACAATGCAAGAAAGTTCAGAGGTGAAATGTCATCTATTTTTAAACTGATTTATGAGGGTTTTAACCTAATTGGTGTATGAATCCACTGGTCTAGGTTAACTGGGTTGTAACTCTAGGCAAGTAGCATTTGGCTGGAGGAGGTGGATCATTGGGGGTGGGACTTTGGGGTTTATATTTTGTCCCTGGTGAGGGGAGCTCTCTCTCTGTATCCGTGTTTCCATGTCCTGGGTGGCTTTCCTCCTCCATGCATTTCTGCCTTGATGTTTTGCTTCACCTTGGGTTTAGAGCAATGGATTGGATCACCTGTGTACTGATACCTCTGAAATTATGAGCTCCAGATAAACTTTTCTTCCTTCCTGTTGCTCTTGTCAGGTCTTTTGGTCGCAGTGGCAAAAACAAACAAACAAACAAACAAACAAACAAACAAACAAACAAAAAACTGATTAAAACAAAAGCAAACCTAAGGTCATGAACCACCATGGTCACCTTTGAGTAGAGTTCTACAGTGAATTTATTTTTATGCTAATGATTCTGTGTTCCTCAAACTTCGTACAATAATCATTCCCTCTGAAAGTATAAAAATGAGAAAATGATCATGAAGTTCAGAATGAATGAGTTTTGTCAGAATTACAGTCTTAGCCAGACAAAGACCTAACCCCATGAGTATGCAGAAGGCTGGGCTCATTGTCTGACATTCTGCCTAGGAGCAAGCGTGGAAGGTGGAGAATAAGAGACTCCTTCAGCTGAGGGAAGCTGCTCCATCTGACCATGATTCTAAGACTTCCTAACATGCTTGGGAAACTGTTGTTTAGATGGCAAATCACAAAGAGAAATAAAGGCAAGCTTCACATCAGTGAAGCAATCTTAACTATCTGCTTTTCTGGAGAGACTGATGAGGAATGTAGTCTTACCAGCAATTTTATTGTTCCCTAAAGAAGCTGACATAGAAGATGGGATGTGAAGTTATAGGAAAATAGAAGAACTGTTTCCTTGATCCAAGGGAAAGACTGTCACCCTCTCATGGGGACATATTTCCATCTGTTTTAAACAAAAACATCCAAACCTTCATAACCAAGAAATGTTCAAATATTCATATAACATCTGTAGGTGAGTTAACTGAGAATTCTGAAAACTTAGCCAATTTGATTACTTTTTATCACTAAAATCAGGGACAAGATTTCCATACTAAATCGAACAAAAATTTGGACAATAAATTTATAAGAAAGCAATTAAGAATTAATGACAACTAATTACAAGATATCTCTTTTAGACAAACTTAGTTGAGAAATTGACTTTGTGATAAATAAAAATTAAAAAGATATTTAGAGCTCAGTACCAATATCAAGGCTAGTGAGATGGGGGAGTACCTCAGTTGTAGAGCACTTGCCAAACCCATGTGAAGCCCCTCAAAAAAATATCAAAGTGTTTTATGTGCAGTGATGGACACCTATTTCATTGGTCTTTGTGTGGGGGAGCTTGCATGTGTAAGGGGGTTTCTTTTGGGGAATAAAAGCAAATGGGTATTTGTTCTTTTACCCAATTCTGCAGGGGATCTTAAAGGACATTATTTTATATTGAGGTGCTTATAATAAAGCATGAGATTATTTTTAGATGATTATGATCTTCCAAATATGAAAAAGCTTGGCTCAAACACATGCCTATAATCCCAGTGGCTTGGGAGGCTGGGGCAGGAGAATCTTGAGTTCAAAACCAACCTCAGCAAAATAAGATGGTA
Organism: Ictidomys tridecemlineatus; assembly: GCF_052094955.1. Lineage (NCBI taxonomy): Eukaryota > Metazoa > Chordata > Mammalia > Rodentia > Sciuridae > Ictidomys > Ictidomys tridecemlineatus. The sequence continues at coordinate 89,973,823 of NC_135479.1, forward strand.
AGCAACTCAGTGAGAACCTGTCTCTAAATAAAATACAAAATAGGGCTGGGGATGTGGCTCAATGGTTGAGTGCCCCTGAGTTCAATCCTTGGTACCAAAGTGGGGGAAAAACCCCAAAACTGGATTGTGAGGTAGTTTCAATAGAAAAACCTCATGTCAGACTTTCAGCCTCATTAGGGCGACAGAGATAACCTCTACTGCTATGGCCTATGAGCTGAGTTGCCACAGGTCTGGTAGGCATGAACCATTGAATCAATGGCCCGTGATGGGAGGGGTTCAGACTTCTAATCCCTTGAGGAATTTGTTTCCCTATTGCAGTGTTGGGGATCCTCCCCAGGGCCTTAGGCATACTGGGAAAACACCCTAGCATTCCACTATGTCCCAGCCCTTTTACTTATAATGGCTCAAAAGAGACAACTGTGTCTGTAGGACATAGACCTTGCACATGTCAAAAGATTCATCCTGCTAAAGGTGAGTTCCCACTGAGGGGACCAGTGGTTACCTGGGTGGACTCAAGTGTAGGCTTTACATTTTCTGTCCTGATCATTGTAGTCAACCGCTGGTCTCTCTTCCGGCATAGGTAGAGTAATGTCAGGATAAAGAATGAGACATAAACACAGTACTGAGAGAAGGAAGCCAAGTAGGACAGGAACAGGGACAGGGGCATAGCCATAAGAATGTCAGTAGAGTAATCCAGATCTTGCCAGAGGAAAGACCCAGATCAACAGTCTAAAGAACTCTACAGGAAGGGAAGGAGCAAGGCAATAGGGCAGCCTAGCAGGCAGTGACCACGATTGATCTGATGATGTTTAAATGGGTCAATAACTACTAAAATGACAGCTCATTCAGAACCCAACAGAGAGCCAGGCTTAAAGGCCAGGAAACTGCGAAGCTGTGATAAAGCTTTCACTACTAATTGCTCTGCTTTTAGCTAAAAAGCTGAGAGTACATCAACATTTCAATTATTGTGCTAAATTTGTTAATATGCTTTCCAAACAAAATGGCTTTTAAAGATGTCAGAGCAATCTACAACTTTTCTTCTTGTAATACCTAGCTTCAACCAATTTCAATATAGGGAATGAAATAATGACCCCCATTAAATTTTCACTAATATTATCCTACGTAGGGCTTTCAATTACT